>NW_028227266.1:91420526-92106359 GCF_978045245.1 Mus caroli
AAACTTCCAGTTCTCCAAAGTCATTTTCTTCTTATTCTCAGAACACAAAATCTTCAGAAATATAATTTATTTTCTTGCTTATAACAAGCTCTGAAGGGGCTAAAGAGATGGCAAGGTGGTTAAGAGAACTTACTGCTCTAGCAGAGGACCGGTTTGATTTCCTGCACCCATATCAGGCAGATCATAACTACCACTAACTCCTGTTCCAGGGTTTCAGATGTCCTCCTCTGGCCTTTGAGGACACCTTGCAGACATGTATGTATATGCACATACACCCAGGCTTACACACACATACACGTGAATGCACACACACACACCTAGATATAAAGTAAATAAATCTATTGTTTTAAAGAAACATCCCAAGTCTGAAAAGGTTGCCTGCCAGGTTTACAGAGTGTCTTCACTGCTCATATAGTGTAACTGGTAATAATCCGAGACTTAAACAAAAGTCAGTTATGTGGAAATATTCATTGACCATAAGAAACATGACTATGTTGAACGTATATGAGGACAGAATGTGAACAACATTCTATTCCCACTCTCATTCTCTGTTCTTAAACTCTTGACAGCCTTTGAACTAGAAATGGTTCCTGACTTATTTCAGAACTCAAATATACTAACATTATTTTTTTTTCTCCCTACCTGCCTTGCTTTGGGGGCTCGCAGCTAAGCATTCAATAAATGTCTTTGAGGTAGGTCCAGGAACCTAAGCAGATACAAGTTGACTTCCCCCCAACCCCCTTACAGAACAATCAGTTGCTAGCAGAGAAAGATGCTGGATGGGGAAATAGGAATCTGTTATGGTGTTTTAGACATTTCTTTCCAGAAGAAAACCAAAGAAAATCTAAGATTGCTAGATGGCCTACCTGCAGCTATTACAGTAGTCTCTGGAAAGAATTAATGATGTTCATCAAGCAAGGTTTTTTCTG
Organism: Mus caroli; assembly: GCF_978045245.1. Taxonomy (NCBI): domain Eukaryota; kingdom Metazoa; phylum Chordata; class Mammalia; order Rodentia; family Muridae; genus Mus; species Mus caroli. Next base: position 91,421,456 of record NW_028227266.1, read on the forward strand.
TCCTCTACAGTTGCAGCTGTATTGGGAATGGTGGTGACTGGAAGATCATACATAGGGTTTATAGGATGAAGGCTTTGCCTTTAGTTGTTTGGTTGATTGATAGGAGTAATAGTGACTATGTAGCTTTCTGATCTGGGAAGTCATTTTTTAAAATTAGATATTTACTTTATTTACATTTCAAATGTTGTCCCCTTTCCTGGTTTCCCCTTCAAAAGCCCCCAACCCCCTCCTACCTCCCTCTGTTCACCAATCCACCCACACCCACTTCCTGGTCCTGGCATTCCCCTACACTGGGGCATAGAGCCCTCACAGGACCAAGGGCCTCTCCTCCCATTGATGACCGACTAGGCCATCCTTTGCTACGTATGCAGCTGGAGCCATGAATCCCACCATGTGTACTCTTTGCTTGGTGATTTAGTCCCTGGGAGCTCTGGGGGTACTGGTTAGTTCATATTGTTGTTCCTCCTATGGGGTTGCTAACCCCTTCAGCTCCTTGGGTCATTTCTACAGCTCCTTCATTGGGGACCCTGTGCTCAGTTCAATGGTAAGCTGTGAGGATCTACGTCTGTATTTGTCCGGCACTGGTGGAGCCTCTCAGAAGACAGCTATAACAGGCTTCTTTCAGAATCACTTGTTGGCATCCACAACAGTGTCTGGGTTTGGTGATTGTGTATGGGATGGATCCCCAGGTGGGGCAGTCTCTGGATGGTCACTCCTTCAGTTTCTGCTCCATAGTTTGTCTCTGTAGCTCCTTTCATGTGTATTTTGTTCTCCCTTCTAAGAAGGATTAAAGTATCTACACTTTGGATTTCCTTCTTCTTGAGTTTCATGTGGTTTGTGAATTGTATCATGGGTATTCCGAGTTTCTGGGCTAATATCCACTTATCAGTGAGTGCATATCATGTGTGTTCTTTTGTGATTGGGTTATCTCATTCAGGATGATATTTTCTAGTTCCATCCATTTGCCTATGAATTTCACAAGTTCATTGTTTTTAAATAGCTGAGTAGTACTCTGTTGTGTAAATGTCCACATTTTCTGTATCTGTTCCTCTGTTGAGGGACATCTGTGTTTTTTCCAGTTCCTGGTTATTATAAATAAGGCTGCGATGATCATAATGGAACATGTGTCCTTGTTATATGTTGGAGCATCTTCTGGGTATATGCCCGGGAGTGGCATTAGTGGATCCTCAGGTAGTATTGTGTCTGGTTTTCTGAGGAACCACCAAACTGATTTCCAGAGTGGTTGTACCAGCTTGCAATCACACCAGCAATGGAGGAGTGTTCCTCTTACTCTACCAGCATCTGCTGTCACCTGAATTTTTGGTCTTAACCATTCTGACTGGTGTGAGGTGGAGTCTCAGGGTTGTTTTGATTTGTATTTCCCTGATGACTAAGGATGTTGAACATTTCTTTAGGTGCTTTTGAGCCATTTGGTATTCCTCAGTTGAGAACTCTTTGTTTAGCTTGTACCCCATTTTTAAATAAACCCTATTTAATTTGATCCTTTGGAGTCTAACTTGTGTTCTTTGTATATACTAAATATTAGCCTTCTAACGGATGTAAAATTGGTAACTGATGCTGTCTTCTGGTGTGTCTGAAGACAGTGACAGTATACCCACATACATGTAACAAATAAGTAAATCTTTAAGAGAAAGGGAGGGGGGCTGGTCCTCCTTTTAAAAAAAGGGGGTGGGGGTGGGGAGTCATTTTTAAATTGGTAAATAACCTGAAAATCAACAACAAAAATCCTGTAACAAGTTGCTTGTACTGGACAGACAAAGAAACAAAAGCAAAAACAAAACTTAGTTCCAAGGAAACTGTACCAAGTTATCAAGTTATCAAGTTATTCACTTAGCAGAAGGGAAGAGGGCTGAAGTCCAAATCTCTTCAGAGTGGAAAGCCAGACAAATTAAGTCCACAGTAGATGGGGCATAAAACTAGGTGAGTGATATGTTGACTTAAGCATACATATAGATTTCTGACAGACATCAGTCATCTGTGTCCAGACTGAACACTACAAAAACATATCACATGTGTTTTTCCTCTTTTTTTAAAAAAATGTTCTCTTTTCCTCTTTTTTTTTCCTACTATTTTTCTTAATTACCCTTGACAGTCTTTCTCACTCAATGTCTTCATGCCCATCATTGTGGCCACGGACCCATGCCCTTCAAAATTCTGACTCTCTGGTCTCTGAAGCCCTTTGTTTCTTCTCTTGTTTGTTTTATGTTTGTTCCACTCGAATGTGAGCAATATTTCTTTATGTCTGTTTCAGTCAATTAAGGAAAAAAAGAGTAACACTATATGGTCTGTGACTTGGAGATAGGAACAGCATTGCTGTCTGTAGTTTATTTTCTGTAACACACTTGCTCAGAGCCCTAAACTGCTATGTAAAAAGTCCACCCTGAGGCTATAGGAAAATACCTACAATTTTTCTCATGGGGCTTTAAAAATGATCTTTCCTCGGCTACATATTTTTATGAGGTAAGATTTTCTCTATGTAATTCAATCAAAACTCAAAACATCATAACAGCAGGAATGCAGATGTTAAGTCCAGGGGTGCTTATTAAGCTAAATACTAAAGACATTTGCTAATCTTTGTACTAATGCTTCTAGGGCATAGTTATTTATCACACAATTTTATTCACAGTAAAATGCTAACATTGCTATTTTAAATTGATACATACTACTAAAGTACTGCAATTTATTTTATTAGACATTTTATTTTATTGTGGTGCCAAAAAAATCAAACCCAAGACCTTAGGCATGGTTGATGTTAAATGTCCTATTTCTGAGGTACATGCCTGGGCTCATATGATGCATATGTTTAACTTTAAAATTATAACTATATATGAAAATGGTTCACCCAAACACATCAGGGTTTTTTTGGGGGGGTGTTAATAATTCTCATGTATATAAGGTATTCTACAACAAAAGCTTGGAAGAATCTCTGGTCTAGGTAGATGGATGTACAGCATCAAGGAAGAGGACATGTACTTCTATAATAGCTTACAGTGTCTACAGTATATACAGTGTCTCTAAGAAGTACAAGCAAGTCGGGGCAGATTGAGAAACCAGAAGAAAGGCCATTGTTGGTGGAAGAGGTTATATTTGCAGGCAGAGAAAAACTAGGGAAGGTCATTGAGACAAATGCAGGAACCTCCACAACCTGAATGGTGGGACACACAGGAATAGCAGCTCAGAACTTTCACAAAGACAGCAGCTAACTTTTTATTATGCAGAGAATAAAGGCCTGCTTTCTCTTCCCTTTCTTCCTTCCTTCCCCTCCCTCCCTCCCTCCCTCCCTCCCTCCCTCCCTCCCTTCCTTCCTTCCTTCCTTCCTTCCTTCCTTCCTTCCTTCCTTCCTTCCCTCAATCTCTCCCTCCCTCCCTCAATCCCTCCCTCCCTCCTTCCTTCCTTCCCTCCTTCCTTCCTTCCCTCCTTCCTTCCTTCCTTCCTTCCTTCCTTCCTTCCTTCCTTCCTTCCTTCCTTCAATCTCTCCCTCCCTCCCTCAATCCCTCCCTCCCTCCTTCCTTCCTTCCCTCCTTCCTTCCTTCCTTCCTTCCTTCCTTCCTTCCTTCCTTCCCAGTTGAATTCATGGGAAGTATATAGTCATGTGAATAAATGAATGTTTGAAGCATCACATAGACAGAATCCTTGTTTTGTGTGGTTGCTAGTAAATACATACCATTCATTCAGATTTTCCTCTTGTAGTGGGGGAAAATGAAGAAAAATTTGTCTTAGAAAATGTAACAAATTAGGGGGAAATGCTCTGGTTTTTATTCCAAGCAGCAATAGAGAACAAATAAAAATCTTGAAGTTAGATGGCATGGATAAAACATGAATTAAACTAAAGAGAGGGGTTTTTTTTTCCTTCAAATTCTTGCAGAGTCCACATCCTTATTGTTTATATGTGTAGCATGAAAAGCAGTCTGTCCATTTCTAATCTGGTATGTGACATATAAGTATAGAGTAGGAATTAGACCATTTACAGGCTGGAATCTCACACTGTATCAATATTCTCCCCTTGGGGAAACATCCATGAGGCCTCAGCCTTCCACAAAGAACTACAGGGGACTGAGAAAAGCTGTGAGTGAGAGAAGGGGCCTTCCCTAAGGAAGCACACACCAATTGCGTGTCCAGTGCCAAGCAGTCAGCCCTGAAAACATGCATACAAGTAACATTATATGGACATAACAGGTTATCATTGTGAAAATATGTGTATGCACAAATACATGTATACATGCAACTACAGTTAATGAAATACGAGGGCCGTGAATTAGAAGGAGAGTCTGAAGGGGGCATATGGGAGGGTTTGGAGGGAGGAAAGAGAAGAAGTGTTAAAATATAATCTGAGGCCCCCAATGGAGGAGCTAGAGAAAATAACCAAGGAGCTAAAGGGATCTGCAACCCTATAGGTGGAACAACATTATGAACTAACCAGTACCCTGGAGCTCCTGACTCTTGCTGCATATGCATCAAAAGATGGCCTAGTCAGCGATCACTGGAAAGAGAGGCCCATTGGACTTGCAAACTTTATATGCCCCAGTACAGGGGAACACCAAGGCCAAAAGTGAGAGTGGGTGGGTAGAGGGGTGGGGGAGGGTATGGGGGACTTTTGGGATAGCATTGAAAATGTAAATGAGGAAAATACCTAATAAAAAACATATAATCTGAAAATGTAAATGTGCACAAACTGGAGCTGTTAAAAATAAAATAACATTTTCCCTTGTAGCTAGCATTCAAAATAGCTTAGAGTACTACAGTTCAACTAACAGAAACAGAAAGGTATGTGCTGAGCTCCACTTTGATTCTGTCTCTTCCAAAAATATCATGTCCCTTTCAGGCTATTCTGTGAAAGTTTTAAATCACCTAAAGTCAGGGTTCAGGTCTACATCAAATACTTGCTCAGGGATGATGGTCAGGCAGAAAGAAAGGTGGTAGTGTAGCTCTGGACATGTCATGTGTGCAGGGCACAGGAGGTAACAAACGAGTGATAAGGTCTCATCACAAAGCCAGCCCATCTTTGGCCTCTCAACTACCTCCACCTAGGTTCAGCTTCCAGCACACCCATGGCAGCTCACAGAACCATTGTTAACTCCAGTTAAAAATATTTTAATGTCTTTTCTTACACCATCGGCACCAGACATGCTCATGATGCAGACATATATGCATGCAAAAAAGGCTCACATATATAAAAAATAAACATAAGTAAATTATGTTTTAAAAACCTAGAAGCTCCACATTACCTTTTAACGAGAAATTCTGTGAAGAAAGATTTAAACAATCTACTACACAAAAGCATTTAAATTTTGTTATATAAACCATACATTTAAATCTTATTAAAAAGCACTTAACATTGTTATTATTTAACTAAAAACTTTGCATTTTAGTTTGTGTGTGTGTGTGTGTGTGTGTGTGTGTGTGTGTGTGTGTGTGTGTGTGAAATTTATTTCTGCTGTGCTCCCAGGGCCTTCTGCTTGAGTCTAAGATGTTTTTTCACGACCTATGTTCTGTTTTGCCTTGTTATCTGTAAATGGTCTGGTATGATGAACACAAATTATTTTAAATGTGAATAGGATACCATTCATGAGAATATGACTCATTCTAAGATGTTTTCTTTGGACAACCTCAGCTGCCAGGTGCTGACCTTGGTCTACTCCACTGTTGGCAACACAGGTAATCTGGCTCTCCAGGCTTGTAGACATGTCCCTTCACTACACACAGTGGGCTAGAAATACAAGAGGATGATTGACATAAAAGTTCTCTCTGTAAATACCTTTCTGCTGAATTTCATTCAGTATCCTAGATTCATTTAAAGTGTGTCTGGTTTCATGAAGATAATTACCAATACAATTTCATTTGTGATTAAGTCTGCTTGTCTGTACCAGACAAAAGTAAGCCACATTTAAATGTGATACAGATACTCCAAATCTATTTTTATTAATCTATAAAACCCCACAGTGTGTTCTTTAAAAACTCTCACAACTCAACAGCCTGGGAAAACGTCCACTAGTGTATAATAAGCAAATTACAAGAGGAAACTCTTAAGGCATGCTGCCATTCATCATGCTTATGAGGTACTGTTTGTCATTCACAATATTGCTATGGCTTCTACTAAAGCCAGGAAACACACAGTTTTATAAACATGCCATAACTTTAGAGTTGCTACAGAGCAATTTTTTGAGCATCACATCCTCTCCTTTCCTACTGGTTTTCTTATTAGATTTGTTATTAGATTATGAAGTTGCTGCCATAGAACACATTTTTGTTCTAATTATAGCTTCTTATTTCAAACTTCTCTTTTCATTTTCTATTTTGGATTTTTTTTAAAAAATCACCAACCATGATGTAAAACTTCAAAATACTAAAAACTTTCCATGTTTCAGGATACAAAAGTGGGGTCCAGTTGAACTCCAGGGGTACAAAAACGCACAGTGTGTAGAAGCCAGTTCTCTCTAAAAGGCCTTATTATCTACTTAACTCTATATTTCCAGCACTGCAAGCAAAGAGAAGTGGAGACACGGAGATTCATACAAAAAGACATTTAAAAAAAAACATGAAACAGGGAGGTGCTATTATAATAACATCAATAGTATGGATTAGCTTTCAACATTACATGTGGTGAGTCTTGTTCTATTAGCTACCACACAGGAAGTAAAACAAATATGTCTTAATTACTGAAAGCCTGGTCAGAAGAAGAAATCAATGAATTGGGTCTTTATATATGGCAAGAGAGAGAGAAGTAAATGTATCCACTCATTCATCAGGTGGTTATTACAGGCCTGCAGTTTCAAGGCACTGTGCCAGGGCTTTAGGGGAAGAAAACCATAAGTCAGGCATGTCCCTGTCTCAGAGGAAAATACAAGCCTTGTGTGAGGACCTTAGTGCAGTCAGAAGCTTGGCCATTCCTCCCTCGTGTTAGAAAATTAAAGAAAGTTTGAGAATTGTTTACACATTTGCAGATTTTCTTTCTGTGCCGATAATTAGATCTCGTGAACCTCTGGCTATAATCATACATGTGACAATTATAAGCAATTGCCCTTGTAGAGAGACAAGCATTTAAAAAGGATCAGATGCATAGAGATACCAGACCAGGGAGAGGAGAAGGGAGCTTTCTTAGAGATCTAGAAAACTCTTTAAGTGATAAATTTATTTACTGCTTTCCTTTTTCTCATGTAGATTTGGTAATATCATTCTTCAGTGGCTAAACTCATGCCAATAATAAGGTTTTTAAAAGAATACCTGTTTAATATGTTGGTCACTAAGAGTTAATTCACAGGTTTCCAAAAGTTAAAACCTGATTAATTATAAGTTAAAATTCCACTGTGAAGCAAAGCAATTCATGACAGAAAAAAAGTTCACACTTTAGGCTATTGAGTTTAAGGTATCGGGTTATGCAATGGAGACACAGTGGATAGTTGTTTTGTCCTCTATACAGAACATGTGGGCCAGAAAAGTGGACAAGCTTTGAATGTATCTCAGTACAGTAAGGACATGCTCCCTACAGACTGTGGAGTACAAGAACCCAAGTTAGATCAACCTAACAAAGGACAGCACATCAATGAGCCACTGTGTACTGAAAAAAAGCGCCCTGCGTTACCTTCTTATTCTTGTTAGGAACTACAATATAACAGCCAAGCTTAAAAGCTGTAACCTAACACCAGGCTTCAAAGTTACACCACTCCTGTTTTCAGAATGGAGGTTTTATCTGGATATGCTACATCATCAGAAAACCTGGTGCTGTCCCTAACAAAAGTCTTGACTTCTCATCCCATTAAAATTGTCTACCCAATTCTGGTACTCACACCACTCTCTCTGGTCTTTTGAGCATTTTATTATTGTATATGAAGGATAACTGGGAAATTTGCAGTAAATATTCACATGAATATGGTGCCTAAAACAAACAAAGAAGCTATAATATTTAAAAAAGTGCAGGCAGGTAAGGGAATTACAACAAGAATAACAATACTCAACAAGTGACACACAAACATATTTGTAGCAATTAAAAGGAAACAATTGTTATTTAATGATGAGCGTTCAGAACAAAAAGAAAGACTTAAATTTACAATTAAGACACCAAACTTTTGAGAGTAAATAAATAATAATAAACAAACAAACAAACAAGTAAATTTACTGGATTTTCTAAGAAGCAAAAACATGAAGGCAAAGAAATCCAACAGAGCAGCAGGGGAAGATAAGGAAATCAAAGAATCAGTTTAGAAAAAGCATGAGAACAGCATTAAGAACATAATTTAGTGGAAACAGAGTAGTAGGCAGCAAACACTTACCTGTGGGAACTGTCTCTGTGACTGCTAGTGAACTAGTGAATTCTACTATATAGGAGCTTGTAACCTCCCCTCCTCAGCCTGAAATCTGGCTGATCAGGTTTGACTGTTAGCACTAAGAGAGCATCTGGGGTGGAGCCTGCCACCCTATCATTCTGCCATTCCCACTGCTACTACCTGCCTCCTAGCTGTTCCAGAGCCAACTCATCGTCACCTGAAACTGGACTCCAAGGATGATTTGGCAGGAATGGGCCCCTCCCCCTTCTTCATAACCCTGTGTCTTCGAATAGTAAAATTGAACCTTGATCAGACTAATGTCTTGGTTCCATCCTTTCTTGTGCCGCCTAGTTCCCTCTTTTCTTCTAGATTCCAAGATGCTTTCCAGGCTCGAACCCAGACATGTGAGCCGCTGATCGGACTCAACAGATTGGCGAACCAACGCAGGACTGGGAAATGGTAGAGGACATTAGGAAGAAGCACTGCTGGTTTGGAGCTCCATGGAAGAAGAAAATAATTAAGGAAAATTCGTAACGGAGAAGGTTGGTACAGGCTAAGCTAGAACGGGACTAAACCTGCGCGCTAGGTTCAGTTAGGTTCAGCAGTGAGATTCTCAGGATCTAGGAACATAACAGGCAGTTAGCTGCAGCTTCCAGAAGCTACATTTTTAGGCGTGAGAAAAGAAAGGGTTTAATAAAAGGGATTTAATAATCAGGCGGATGGCTACAGTCAGAAACTGCATCAGGCGGGAGGAAAATGTCCCAGAAGCAGAGAGAAATTTCAGGGGTGCCCTGCTTTGTTATCTCTGGGCCTTACAGCAGAAGTTCTCTGCCCTCTTTGTGTTTTGGTCTAAGGTCTTGTCTAATGGCTGGTGCACGTGTTCAATTCATGTATGTCCATGTACAGTCTGAAAGAATGAATGTTCTATGTTTCATGTTTGAAAATAAAGATGGCTAAAACTTTATCTGGTGGTTCATCAAAGCTGAGAGTGGCCACACGCTTTAATCAGGAAAGGGGCACACAGCAGGAGGGCCCCTGCTCAAGAAACTGTTCTTTATAGGGAAAAAGAGAATCTGCAGCCTCTTAGTTTGGGGGTAAAAAAGCTGATAGATGGTCTTTTCCTGGAGGGTTCTCTGCAATCGTGATTAATGTGTTTGGCAAATGACAAAGTGTCTTTTTATCTTATAATTACAGCTAAAAAATTAATATTCTCTGATTGGTCTGAGTGTAACTGCTTCATTTGTTGTTGTTGTTTTTTTATTGGTACTGTGTTCTGTGTGTTTTCACAATCAGCTCATAAGTTATTGGTTAAGATTAAATAATTGTTACATTGGTAACAGAGAGTTAGCCTTAAAATTGGCAACTCAGGAGTCTTTTCAAGTATGTGGCGTAGAAGGCCAAATTTCGCAATGAAGTAGTGAAGTTTTAATGTTGATTCCTAAAGTGATAAATTGTTTTGAAATTGGGTTTTAGTTTCCCAAAGTTAATGTTGCAAAATAAACTTAGTAATTCTAATATCTGTCCTCATGGCAAGAAGAACTAAGCTCAGAGCAGCTTCTGCTCGGTTTGTGTGACTTTCCTTTGTCTTGCAAACGGTGCCTAGGGAAGCTCTGGAGATTTGCCTCCAGGAGATATTCTTTTAGCTAAAAGAGCACCTTTGCAGATCTAGCCTGATGCTGTTTTAATAAACTTCAAATTCATAGTTTATAAAGGGTCAATCAGACTGTAAAATTTATCAAGGCATTACAATCTGGCTTGCCTACCTTTTATATAGTTATTATAGATCCGAAAGTTTGTTTCTTTTTTTTTTTCTCTCGTCTTTGCATCTGAATGATTGTAAAGGTTTTGCTTCTAGTGAGTTTGTAATAACTGGAATATTTTGCCTCTAGAATGGCTAAATATTGATCTAATTTATGTGAGAATTTTTTATCATTTCTGCTTCGATACAAGAAGCCAAGAGTTTTAATCTTTCAATGTATATTGTTTTCTAAGTAGAAGTATTTTATTAGCTAATGCCTCTCAAGGGAAGTTTACTTTAAATCCTTGCTCTCACACAAGGAGCTTTTAGTTCAGAGGCAATATCTTTTAATACCTAGATTTTTAGTTATACTAGAAAATCGTGGTCCAGAAAATCTAAGAAGGGAAAAATTGATTTGCTTCAAAATTTTATTTTCAAAGGCTTCCAAGAGATGTTGATTGGCTAAGACCTCACCTTAAACTCACCACAAGAAAACTTAAGCCTTTGTCAGGTGCTTTTTAGTGAGACACAAATTAATTGGCAAAGAACACAAATTAGTTTACAGAAAATAAAAAAAAAAGCTTTTATAATTGTTATCAATTATAATCAAAGGTAATTAAATCTTAGCTGCCTATTTTAGTTATTGGTTATATATGGTTATAATGTGCCCACAGCAATTCTTTGGCAAGAAAAAAACATTATTGTAAAGTCATTTTTCTTATCCTCCCAGCCGATAGTTGGCCCATGTGGAGCCAGCTAGCTGCTGGCTGCTGTGGGGCAAGGCCTTGGGTTTTCTGGCCTACAACATATTGGGCTGCCTTCAGCCTCTTCTGCCTGAAAGAAAGGCCGAGGTGGCCGCCGCAATGACAAAAGTGGCTGCAACAGCAGGGCAGAGAAACACCTGAAAAAATGTTCAACATCCTTAATCATCAGGGAAATGCAAATCAAAACAACCCTGAGATTCCACCTCACACCAGTCAGAATAGCTAAGATCAAAAATTCAGGTGACAGCAGATGCTGGCGAGGATGTGGAGAAAGAGGAACACTCCTCCATTGTTGGTGGGATTGCAAGCTTGTACAACCACTCTGGAAATCAGTCTGGCGGTTCCTCAGAAAATTGGACATAGTACTACCGGAGGATCCAGCAATACCTCTCCTGGGCATATATCCAGAAGATGTCCCAACCGGTAAAAAGGACACATGCTCCACTATGTTCATAGCAGCCCTATTTATAATAGCCAGAAGCTGGAAAGAACCCAGATGTCCCTCAACAGAGGAATGGATACAGAAATTATGGTACATTTACACAATGGAGTACTACTCAGCTATTAAAAAGAATGAATTTATGAAATTCCTAGCCAAATGGATGGACCTGGAGGGCATCATCTTGAGTGAAGTAACCCAATCACAAAAGAACTCACACAATATGTATTCATTGATAAGTGGATATTAGCCCAAAACTTAGGATACCCAAGATATAAGATACAATTTGATAAACGCATGAAACTCAAGAAGAATGAAGACCAAAGTGTGGACACTGTGCACCTTCTTAGAATTGGGAACAAAACACCCAGGGAAGGAGTTACAGAGACAAAGTTCGTAGCTGTGATGAAAGGATGGACCATTTAGAGACTGCTGTATCCAGGGATCCGTCCCATAATCAGCTTCTAAACGCTGACACCATTGCATACACTAGCAAGATTTTGCTGAAAGGACCCAAATATAGCTGTCTCTTGTGAGACGATGCCGGGGCCTAGCAAACACAGGAGTGGATATTCACAGTCAGCTATTGGATGTATCACAGGGCTCCCAATGGAGAAGCTAGAGAAAGTACCCAAGGAGCTAAAGGGATCTGCAACCCTATTGTTGGAACAACATGATGTACTAACCAGAACCCCGGAGCTCTTGTCTCTAGCTGCATATGCATCAAAAGATTACCTAGTTGGCCATCACTGGAAAGAGAGGCCCATTGGACATGCAAACTTTATATGCCCCAGGACAGGGGAATGCCAGGGCCAAAAAGTGGGAGTGGGTGGGTAGGGGAGTGGGGAGGAGGGTATGGGGGACTTTTGGGATAGCATTGGAAATGTAATTGAGGAAAATATGTAATAAAAAAATTTAAATTTAAAAAAAGTAAAAAAAAAAGTCACATGTGCATAATTTATTTATTTATTAACTAGAAATAAGAGTATTTATTTGTAGCAATTTATTAAGTAAAAGTCCTCAAGAATAAACACTATTATGTGGAAACAAGTAGTAACTGAGGAAGCTAATAGCAGAAATTGACATGTACAATTTCTAAGATTATTAAAATATTATCTTAAACCATAACTGTTTTGAATATACAAAGAATGAGGTTATATATCCAATATATCTTATATGTACGACCTATAGACTGCCTGAGCTATAAATTTAGCATGGCATTGTTTTAAAATGTCCAGAACAATTTATTAAATGTCTAAAAACTGCCTCCTTAAAAGGAAAGTATTTTTTCTATGAGTTGTATACGCATAAGCAATTTCAAATTTGAGAATTAATAGCTTTTGAGGGACGAACAATCTTAAGCAATTGTGAGCTCTGAGGTATAACGTTGACTATTAATATACAAATTAAGGTTTGATTGTTCAGCATTTTAAAACACCATCTACAGCACACAACTAGAATATCTGTGCTGAAACAGGGGGAAACTCAAAAGAATAAGCATGTGATCTAATTCACATGTACTTACTTCCCATAGAGGGGTTGTTTTCAAGCAGAATAATTGGGATGTATGCATGCATGAATTTATAGCAGATACAAAAGCATGCATAAAAACAATCTTTAATTTATCTTTGGGATATTGATTGTCAATCTATTTAAAATGATGGTATGTAATAGGTTAATTATTAATATTTTGTAATAACCAAATTAATTGTTGTATTGAACAGGAACATACATTTAGTCAGGTTTTTAAGACATAATTTTTGTTATACATTTTCTAAAAATATACAAATATACTTTACAATTCTTTATTAGTACCACAGTGGTTCTAATAGGATGTTGAAACTGTGTCAAGAGCTCCCGGGTACTGGTTAGTTCATAATGTTATTGCACCTACAGGGTTGCAGATCTCTTTAGCTCCTTGGATACTTTCTCTAGCTCCTCCATTGGGGACCCTGTGATCCATCCAATAGCTGACTGTAAGCATCCACTTCTGTGTTTGCTAGGCCCTTCCTAGTCTCACAAGAGACAGCTATATCAGGGTCCTTTCAGCAAACTCTTGCTAATGTATGCAATGGTGTCATCGTTTGGAGGCTGATTATGGGATGGATCCCTGGATATGGCAGTCTCTAGATGGTCCATCCTTTTGTCTCAGCTCCAAACTTTGTCTCTGTAACTCCTTCCATGGGTGATTGTTTAGTGCAGAGTTCTATCAGACCTTCAAAGAAGATCTAATTCCAGTTCTGCACAAACAAAATAGAAGTAGAAGGTACTCTACCCAACTCATTCTATGAAGCCTCAATTACTCTGATACCTAAACCACAGAAAGATCCAACAAAGATAGAGAACTTCAGACCAATTTCCCTTATGAATATCGATGCAAAAATACTCAATAAAATTCTCACTAATGGAATCCAAGAACACATCAAAACAATCATCCTTCCTGTCCAAGTAGGTTTTATTCCAGGGATGCAGGGATGGTTTAATATACAGAAATCCATCAACATATTCCATTATATAAACAAAATCAAAGACAAAAACCACATGATCATCTCGCTAGATGTAGAAAAAGCATTCGACATGTGACTATTATTAACTTTTCAAGCTTTCTAGTTACATCTGCTCCTTAAGAGAAACAATTGAAACTGCAATTAGCCACTGCCCTTGTTACATGAGTTGAGATATTTTGTCAACAAGTTTTTAATTCTAAGGACAAGATATTGTGAAACCTTAAAGCTTTAACTTCTTAAAAGACAAAGAAGGTGGAAATTATATCCCCGTGCATATTATTTAGTGCATTCCTGTGCACACTATTTAAATCATACTTTTATTTTACAATTTTGAAATTTAGATGTCAAAGAATTTAATAATGCTTTATAGTATCTTAAAAGGATCTACTTATTGGCTTATGGTTTGATCTTAAACAGCTACCTTATTAGGGAAGGGAAAAGCATAGGTTCTCTCCACAGAACACTGCAGAAGCATGATAGTTAATTCGTGTGACGAGCTGGCAGGTGAGTTGACTCAGTGCCTTAACTCTAGTGACAAGGAAGCTAAACTGGGTACATGTCTTCGACCTGTCCTTGCTTGCCCTTTTTCCAGTTTGGACTAGCTTCAAGCCTTTTAACTTTATGGCAAAAGAAAATCAAAGACTGTATATTCTGACTTAGTAAGATTAGTCATTTAATAGAGTCATAATGATTTTTCTCTTTTCTTCAATGTGACCAGTTATTCTAACTCAATCTTGGACTGGTCTAATATTTAGTCCAATATTAGAGATTCCTATTGCAGATAACTAAAATTCTTAATTACCTAGCAAAGTTAATTTAGAGCACAGCCTCCACTTCCAGAGAGTACTCTGGCCTTTTAAGACAAAACAGGGGCAGTTATATCCCCCAAAGTCACCAAAGGCACATCTTGCCTTTGCTTTATTTGTTCTAAATTTTTTGCAAACTGATATTAACGGTCAGTCTGCAGTGGATAGCCACTGGCATCCAGTTACTTCTAATTCTTATGCCATGGTATAGTGAAGGGACGCACTAACTAATTATTGGAAGGGTCCAGATCTGGTTCTATTCTGGGGAAGGGGTTCAGTCTGTGTTTTTTTCACAGAGAAGAAAATAGAGCTCGATGCCCACTAGGATGCCCACTAGGAGGCCGGAGACTGAACTTGAGCCTTGCTAATTTACAACTGAATAAAGTACCTGGACTTCCCCAAAAGAAGCTTTGTAATGTTACTTTTCACTGTCTAAGATTTTTGTTTTTCAAGCAGTTCAGTCAACACCATTCAGCCTGACTGCAGCGGGTGTGCATCCCCGCCCCCAAGAGCATGCAGGTGGCAGCTACTAATTTTCATTCTAAAAGCATTCCACCACTTATTATGGCTTTTAGTCTGATTTGGGATTAAGGTTTATTATTAGGGCTAGATAGGCAGAAATTTCAGATATTAAAAGAATATGGTTTTTATTCTGATAAGACATGCTTAGTCCCTTAGCTGGTCTCCAGCTTTCCACTCTTGGTGCTATTGCAAGGTCCCCTTGGTTCCTCAGGCTGTGGAAATATTAGGGACAAGGAGGGTGACCTCCTGTGGCCTAAGAGCCACAAAGTGTGGTGTTACAAGTGACATAATTCTTGTAGAGGCCTTGCTGAATGTGAGGTTGACAATTCTCCCTTGGGAGCTGCACAGTACTCAGAATTGTGCATACTGGTTTGTGATAATAGAAATACAGTATGGGCACCAGCATGAGTACGAGGCTAAGCACTCCAGGGGAAGGTCCAACTTCACCATTTCTGAGTTCCCTGAGAGACATACCCTGTTTGGATGGAGGTTGGTATCTAGTTCCAGTTACAACCAAAAGTATCTTTCTAAGGCTCTGCCTCCCCTCCCCAAAATATACCAAGAGCCATGATTGTGGGTCATGACAACACCCACAGGAGGAATTGAGTCAATGCTCCCCCAGCCATGGTTAATGCCCACTCATCCAAGGATGAGAAGATCATTTGATAACCTCAGTTAAGTGTGGCCTTATTTAGTTTAATCCAAAGGGGGGAGAGAGGTTGGAGACCATACTGTGAAAAGGGCAAGCCCTTCACAGCCTCACAGCCTAACAAGCCAAATGGCCTTGTGCTAAGGAGCTGGTTGTCACCCCCTCCTCTCTGTTCCCTGCCTGTCACCAAGGCTGTTGATGAGGATCCACATACTCTCCTTTAGTGTTATCTTACTATAGTGCCTTTTAAAATTGTATCCTGATACAGTTTAGTCTTCGCCAGTGTTCCAACGCCCTAGAAAGACCTTGTAAGCTGACTACTTGGAATTCAGTAGGAATTCAACAAGGAAGTTACCTATTCAGTAACTAATTAGCATTATGAAAGATGGAGCCAACAGCTCAGGGCTAGTCTGCAAAATGTTTACTAGGACAGAAAGGACAGTCTTAACCAAATAAGGGTTTACCATGAGAAAAGTTAGGAAATCCCACTGAGACAGGTTTCTTCATTAGGCCCTAAGAATTCATGCAGAACCATAGAGCATAAATAAATTTTATGCCTCAGCCCAGCCTTTCTTTTTTATATTAACAACAGGGAGGAGATGTAACCTCCCCCCTAAGCCTGAAATCTGGCTGATCAGGTTTGACTGTTAGCACTAAGAGAGCATCCAGCATGGAGTCTGCCACCCTATCATTTTGCCACTCCCACTGCTACTACCTACCGCCTAGCCTAGCTGTTCTAGAGCCAACATGTGGTCACCTGAAACTGGACTCCAAGGATGATTTGGCAGGAATGGGCCCCTCCCCCTTCTTCATAACCCCGTGTCTCTGAATAGTAAAATTGAACCTTGATGAGACTAATGTCTTGGTTCCATTCTCTCTTGCACTGCCTAGTTCCCTTTTTTCTTCTACATTCCAAGATGCTTTCCAGGCTCAAACCCAGACATGTGAGCCACTGGTCGGATTCAACAGGAGCTGCACAGATTTTAAAGAGAGGAAGAGAGGAAGAGAGGAGAGGAGAGGAGAGGAGAGGAGAGGAGAGGAGAGGAGAGGAGAGGAGAGGAGAGGAGAGGACAGGAGAGGACAGGAGAGGACAGGAGAGGACAGGAGAGGACAGGAGAGGACAGGAGAGGCAAGGCAGATTGGACATGGAGGAGAAGAGAGAGAGAGAGAGAGAGAGAGAGAGAGAGAGAGAGAGTCATTGTTGACTGGATTCTTTATTTAAGATTCTGGAGGAGGGCTCCCAATGGAGAAGCTAGAGAAAGTACCCAAGGAGTTAAAGGGATATGCAACCCTATAGGGGGAACAACATGATGAACTAACCAGTACCCCGGAGCTCTTGTCTCTAGCTGCATATGTATCGAAAGATGGCCTAGTCGGCCATCACTGGAAAGATAGGCCCATTGGACTTGCAAACTTTATATGCCCCAATACAGGGGAATGCCAGGGCCAAAAGAATGGGAATGGGTGGGTAGGGAAGTGGGAGGGGTATGGGGGACTTTTGGGATAGTATTGGAAATGTAATTGAGGAAAATACGTAATAAAAAAATATTAAAATTTAAAAAAAAAATAAAAAAAACATTAAAAAAAATAATAAAAAAAAAGATTCTGGAGGAAAGGAGTAACCATTCTAGATCTCCCTACTTAAGACATTTGCATTCAGACTATAAGGATGTACAGAATAGAACACTCTCATGTGTTGTGTCTCCAAACATGTTTATTCATCTTTTCTTAGGAAGTAACTAGAAAATAAATACTCCCAAAACAGTAGAATAAACTCAGGATCCAAGATAAGGCTTTATCCACACTCCAGGGAAGAAGAATTGCATGAGAAGGCTGCTCCATCTGTCCACCAAGGTCCAGGATAAAGGCTCAGTCTAGGAGCAAGCATTGTATCTAAGGAAGGAAAGTAAATAGACATGATTTGACCACCTCAGAGACCTTCCATTTATCCTAAAGACTAAAACTGTTGTAAGGGCACATAGAAAATGAGGTAACAGAATTTAAAAAAAAATTACTAGTTCAACAAACCAGCAAAGCAAACCAGCAAGCAAAAACAAACAAAAATAAACAAAAAATATTTATTGATTTCTGGAAAGGAAGAAAGTGTATAAAAATAAAATTAAATCATATAAAATTGCTTAGGCAAACAGTGAACGTTTTTTCAACCATGACCTTGAAAATCCTAGATTTTTATCTACTTAAAATAATGACACATTTTGAGCAAATTGGCATGTTGGGTACTTATTGATCTTTCAGTTTCCTCTCTGAGTAGTCAATATTGGATCTGTAATCATTCATGCATTCTTCCTCATGCAATCTATGCTTTGCTTAAACTACCAAAACACTTATTCTCCCAAGTGATATAGGTCAAAATGAGTTAACCTGAGCAGAAATTTCTTTAGCTTGGTGTGAATGCATTAAGAATGACTATGGAACCAAATGTTGGACAAGAGCAAGTCTTTTGGAATCTTCTGGACAAAGACAGCAATAATGGCAGTTTCTCTTATTTTTCTGTTGAGGGCATCAAAGAGAAATAGAAATAGAAATTGAACTCATTCGTCTTGGGTGGACAAATTTATACCACTGGGTGCCTTTGTATGCTCAGTGAGACATCTCAGTTAATAGTAACCCAGTCAAGAAACTTGAGAAATCAGACCATGGATCAGATATTAAGTGGCCAAGTCAGGTTTGGATTTCTGGTTGGCCAGATTTAAGGATTTTGTTCTGTTATTGAGCTTGAGGGTCACAATCTGTTCCCCAGGCTAGGTCAAGCCCCTTGTCATCAATAAGCCTATCAAGAGTCAAATTAAAAATAAGAAACAGAACACAGAACTTTTTGTGGTTATACTGAGAAGAGGAAAAAAAAATAGATCAGTAAGTTCTCTCAAGTTCATCTTCAGAGTCCTGAAGGGGATGAAAGTTTAAACAGACAGAGGGTCAAAGGTACGCAGATCTAAGCATCCCCATTACGTTGTGGACCTGCCCAGCATTGACTTGTCTTTGACTGGTCTCTAGTCTTATTCTGTAAAGTGGTCTGACAGGTTTGTTAGAAATTCTCTCAGATAGACAGGTTTTCCCTCTGGCTTGTGCCTTTTCCTCCTCCCAGAATGAGATTCCTTGGGGGGTTGGAGGAGGAGTCACATCTCTTCAGAGTCCATTGTTTTCAACAATCTGATAAATTAAGGGACACAAGCATCTCTTTAGAATATCTTCATGTCTGCCAGGCTGATTACAGTTCTAGTTTGCATTCTGTTACTGTTATCAATGACCAAAAGCTTAGAGAGATGGCCTAGCACTTAAGAGCAATTGCTGTTCTTGTAGAAGACTCAGGTCTGGTTCCCAGCACTCACATGGTGGCTCACAAACATCTGTAACTACTGTTCAGGTGATCTGGTGCCCTATTCTGGCATGGCAACACACACAGTCGTACACATAGATGCATATAGGCAAAATGCTCAAACACATAAAATAAAATAAGTCAACAATACAAACCAAAACCAACTTAAGGATAAGAGTTTGTTCGATATTTCAGATTAAAGTCCATTGCTGAGAGAATCCATGACAGCAGCTCAAGAAAGAAACTGGGTCTAGACACTGAGGCAGAGACCATGGAGGTATATTTCTTACCTGCTTGCTCCCCAAGGCTTTCTCTGCTACCTTTCTTACAGCACAGTTACACATGCCTACATAACGCCCTGCTCATATTGGGCTTGCCTGTTCTACACTTACAGTAATTCATTAATTAATAGTTAATTAATTATGTACTAATTAAGAAAGTGCCTCACAGATGTGCCAGTGATAGGCCAATCTGATACAGGCAGTTCAGATACAGTTCAACTGAACTTCTCTCTTCTTTAATGTCAAGTTGACACATTATTAGCTTTCCCAAACCTGAGGTTGGCATGGCGATATCTACAGAGATGGAATAAATATAAATGTGT
This sequence comes from Mus caroli, assembly GCF_978045245.1. Lineage (NCBI taxonomy): Eukaryota > Metazoa > Chordata > Mammalia > Rodentia > Muridae > Mus > Mus caroli. The sequence continues at coordinate 91,441,104 of NW_028227266.1, forward strand.
AAGCAACTCTGTAATAGGGAATAGAATTATTTGGCTTGAAAAGTCTCCCAAAACTTTATTAATGGCATAAAAATACAGAAAACAGCCTGGCAGGGACTCTGAGGAGCTTTCAAGCCCTATCACCTTAGGCAGACAATCATGGATGGCAGTGATTTCTGAAAAAAGGGATCTGGGTCCCTATAGAAGAAGTGGGTCTATTCTTATATTTAGTGAGGATAGGAGTGATTTCACAGAACAACCCTTCAGCTAGACTCTGACTTTCTTTTTAAACAAGAGGCAAGGAGGAAAGTGGGGAAAAGATTATATAGCCACCGATATCCCTTTTGAAGCCCAAGTGAGAAATCTAGGCAATTGGAAATCTGCTAACTTGAAAATATAACCAGCAGGGCATTTGCTACAGTCTGTGAGGAAGGAAGAGGCTGCTGTAGATGTCCTGGCCTGAGAAGCACTGTGATCAGTACTCTAACTTCATATACTCAGACATGGCATAGCTGGATCCAAAAGTAGTAAATCTGTTTTTAGCTTTTATAAGTCCTTCCTATTGACTTCAATGGTATGTGAGCATTGCTTGCACTTTGATCAGAAGTGAACAGGGTTCCCTTCTACATCCTCACCATCATTTGATGGAATCTCGGTGCAGTTTTATTCTTCATTTTCTTTTTTTTTTTAATTTATTTTTTATTAGGTATTTTCCTTGTTTACATTTTCAATGCTATCCCAAAAGTCCCCCATACTCACCCCCCCAATCCCCTACCCACCCACTCCCCCTTTTTGGCCCTGGGGTTCCCCTGTACTGGGGCATATAAAGTTTGCAAGTCCAATGGGCCTCTCTTTGCAGTGATGGCCGACTAGGCCATCTTTTAATACATATGCAGCTAGAGACAAGAGCTCCGGGGTACTGATTAGTTCATATTGTTGTTCCACCTATAGGGTTGCAGTTCCCTTTAGCTCCTTGGGTAATTTCTCTAGCTCCTCCACTGGGGGCCGTGTGGTCCATCCAATAGCTGACTGTGATCATCCACTTCTGTGTTTGCTAGGCCCCGGCATAGTCTCACAAGAGACAGCTATATCTGGGTCCTTTCAGCAAAATCTTGCTAGTGTATGCAATGGTGTCAGCGTTTGGCAGCTGATTATGGGATTAGTCTCCCAGGTCTGCTCATAGAGGGTAACAAAATCACCAGAGGAACAATCTCTAAACAGAGACAACTATAACAACTAACTCCAGAGATTATTCTTCATTTTCTTGATGGCTAACTATGACTAGAAATTTGGGGGAATCTCAACAGAATTGCTACATGTTATCTTGGAAATTGGAGTCTCTTATCAGCGTTCTAAGTTTCATTAGTAATATAATTAAATAATATATTAAAAATGGAAGCTCATAATTCTATTAGCATATGAGATAAAAACACCAGGACAGGCAAACTGAGTCCTGGCAGCTGCCAGAAGGAAGGACCTGAAGCAGAGAAAGAAGAAACCGTGTAGTTGAGTCAAACTGACAGGGGTGCCAGGCACAAGACAGACAAGCTGCTGGGTAAGCAGCTGAGCTTTAGAGAAATCAAAGCCCAGGGTTTTCAAGAAAATCATTCTCAGAAAGGTGGTAGACAGAACTAAAAAACAAGTTATGCTTTTCAGAGCAACTCAGAAGAACAGACAGACTTACAAAGCTATGTGACTACTGCACTGTGAGTGACTGTGCTAGGGAACAGGACATTCAAGGAAGGAATTACCTGTGATCAACCCTCCTACTTCTTAAGTATGATTTAAGGTGGATGCCCTTCATAAGGGGTGATTCCTTGTTGGATGACTGACATGCACAAGTGGAAAGTTTGTTCTCCACCCAGGCCAGAGATTTTATTCTGTTGACCAAAAGAAATTTTCCCTAAATGAGCTTTTATTGTTCCTGAAAAATAGGGGTGTTGAACACTTTTTCAAATGTTCATTGGCCAGCTGCATTTCTCCTTTTGAGAACAGACAGTTCATTCCTTAGCCCATTTACTTACTGAAAAACTTGAGTTTTTGGCATTTATATTTGCAGTTCTTTAGATAGTCTAGACATTAGTCTTCCTTTTGAAGCTTCAGTGGCCACAATTTTTTACCCACTCTTTAGGTTGTCCTTTCATTCTGCTGTTTGTTTCCATTGCTGTATAGAATCTTTATAATTTCATGTAATCCAGTTTTTCATTTCTTGGTAGGATTGTCATCTGTACAATATTAATTCTATTTATCTGTAGCATGGAAAATATTTCCACTTTCTAGTGTCTTCAGTTTTTACTGTGGAGTTTTTCATTATTAGTATATAGAGAGGCTGTGGAATTTAAAAGCAGATTTGGTATTCTGCCACTTTCCTGAAAGTATTGATCATTTCTCAAGTTTTCTGGTGAAATTTTGGGGGTCTCTTATGTATATTATATCATTTACAAATAGACAAACATTAAGGTCCTGCTCATCTTCCTGGGTAGGATGCAGCTCTGAGAGCTACACACACAGCTGCCCACACAGTGGTCACTTTTCTCAAAGGAAGAAGGCATAGGCCCACCAGCACTTGCATTTGTTACTGGCTCTATTGATAAACAAGGTAATTCACCATTTCCCAAGAAGTAAGAACAGTAATGGCTTTTGTGTCTCCAGTTCTGTCTTTCTTCATAGCACACAAATGCTTAGTTTCTCTCCTTTTCCATCTCTCCACCAACTATTTGCTGGCTTTCTTCTCTCTCCCTTCACTCTACCACCTAATTTCTTGCCTCTGCCATATTCAGCCTGCCAAGGGCTAAGCATGGAACACGGTGCTGTATCTCCATGTGACTTCTTAAGTGAAACATTCATTGCCTTTGCTTTGGGAACAAAAATAGCTGACAACCAGCTTATGTATGGGGATATAATTTTATTTCTCACATGATAAAAATAAAAGTCACAGATTGCTAAGGCTCATAATGATGGTAAAAAAGAAACAAAAACTTGCTGCAAAATCTGTAGCATATCACAGGTGTCCCACAGTATATACTTTTGTCTATATGTTCATTGCAATGCATTGTCTGGTATGAGACCTCCAGCTTCTTCTACTCTTATCAATGCTGAAACCTCACTGGAACTCCTCTCAGATTATCCTGTTGTTGCCCTGTATCGTGGAGATTCTGTAGCTTCTGATGCACTCTAGCATTTCATCAATATTGGTAGATGTTGGGGTGGGCCAACTCAAAACCCTGGGTCTGGGCCTGAGAGGTAACTGAATTGGTCAGCCCACTGGTTCTTCCTCTGTCAAGACCTCAGAGCTAGCTCACCAGCAACCCCTGCAACCATGATTAGCTCTATTCTGCTTCCCAGGTGAGGGTCAGTGCTTGCTTTGCCAAGTGTTGCAGTAAGTGAGGAACTTGGTCAGTTCACCCTCTCTCAGGACCCAGTGCTAGCTCTTTGCCTGTGGTAGGTGTTAAGAGACTAGGAAGAGGAGGAGGGCATCTCTCCTTCATCTATACCTCTGCCTACCAGACATGAGGTAGGGCCTGCTCTTATAAGCTCATAACCTGGGGACTGGCTTACCCACAACACCCTTAATGTGTGTGGGCTGCTCTCCTGAGTACTGTAGCTGACGTCAGCTCTTCTGCTTTCATTCCCCCAGTGCCAGCCCTCCCATGACACTGAGGTGAGGGGTGGACCAATTCTTCACTATACTCAGACATCAACCTGTCACCAGGTAGCAGTCCAACCCAGGGGTGACCACTTGGCATTTGGTGGTAACAGACCTCTGCTGCTGTGGGGCCATGGACCCAAACATGGCCTCCAGTGGCAACACAGGCCAAGACCTCACCATAGTCTCAGATGGCATCATTGGTTCCTTACTACCCTTGATTCTCCAGTTTTGCCTCTTTTCATTGCGCCCACACCCTTCTGTTTCTCTTTCTCTTCCATTTCTCCAACACTTCAACTGCTCCTCTGTGTTGTGCCCAGGGGTCTTTGAGTGTCTGGGATCATCTCAGGAGGGCTATGCCTCACTCATGCATTATGGCACCAGGCAGCAGAATGCCCCCTGCTCCTTGGCTTACACTACTCTGGACTGGTAGTCCTCTCAGGCTAGCTCCATATCTGGGCTCCATGGCACAGGTCTGGTGGCCACCCTGGGCTTGCTCTTGTCCCAGGACAGCATCTATCTTGGAATATCCTGAGCTTTTGTCCCCGCCGGCAAGAACACACTCAGGACAACTGGAATCTTCTGCGGCAAAGCTTTATTGCTTACTTCTCAGGAAGACCCCCGACCCCAGAAAATGGAGTCCCTTATATAGCGCTCAGCCATGACGTTTCAGCACCTGATGTGGCGTGACAACTCCTGATTCGTTGCTTGCACCCCACTATTATACCCCGAGAATGGGCAGTGACTAGAAGTGAGTTCACTCTCGCACTTGCGCACAAGGCTTGTTTACTAGTTAGTCACAGCGGAGGCCAGCGCCATCTTATAATGGCGATTGCTCGCAGCACACGCACAGCTCTCCACAGCGATTGCTCGCGGCACGGCTCTCCACATTGGAAGAGTCATCTATCTTGGGCTTACTCCCACCTGGGGCCTGTGGTAGCAGTCATGGTCCTTTTAGTCTCTAGCTAGCTCCCCTGCCCCAGGAACCTGTCTAGGTGGTCTGTCTGGATCTGTGTGGTGCTGGACTGATGATAGTCTCAGGGAACTTTGGCTTCTAATCATTCTGATGTTGACAGGTCAGAACACAGAGTGTAGGCATAGTCTCTTTCCTCTCTGCCATCTACTGAAACACATGTGACACAGCAGCCACACCTGCCATGCCTCTAGGGCAGTCATATTTTATGCTTTAGTCTTGACAATTTATCTTGAACCATTCTGCCTGTAAAGCATTCCACCAAGTTTTCTAAATGTGTTATTGGATTTTTTTTTCAATTTCATCTTAATGTGGCTTGAGCTCTCTTCAATAATTCTCTCTCTTTATTGAAATCAGTTTGCAAATCCTGAATCGTCATCAGTTCATTTATCTTTATGTTCCTGTTTTCTTGGGCATCACTCAGACATTTATTGCTATTCTCTTTAAGTTTACTAAGATGTTGTGGGTTATAATGGTGTCCTGAGTTCCAGTCTGCCACAGGGCTAGGGCTGCTCATGGAGGCTGTATGTGGGAGGTTTGACTGCGTGCACTCCATCCGTTGGCCTAGGCATGGGGCTGTGAGAAGATGCAGGATCGGCCCAAGGTGGGGAGGCGCAGTCTGAGGTCCCCTTGGAAATGTCACTGGGCTCCTTGGAAGAGCTGAGGGGCTCCGGGATGGGAGTGCTTCGCTTGCTCTCATTTCAGATAGGAGACCGTGGCTGAGAATGCAGAGAGGCCTTGTAGGAGAGATTAAAATTGGCTCTTTAGGGGAATATTTGCTTCATTGTCCCAGCATGACAGGTCCAGATAAGAGGAGGCAGTCCATGGTTTAAGGCATTTATTGTCATGTCATGTCAGGAAGGGGAGCTAAGAGGGTAGCAGAGGCTGAGAAAGGCAGAGAAAGGGAGAGAGTAGAGAAATAGATGCCTGCTGTCCCTTGCCAGGAGGTGACAGTCACCTACCTGCCAGGTCTCTAAGTTTCTAAGTCTGGGCTCTTCTGGGGACCAGGCTGCCTATGACAGCTCATCACCCCACCAGATGTTTTTGTCTTCTTTAATATCTCTGAATTGTTGATGAAGACCATGATTGTTCTGTGCCATATATAATAATCACTGGATACCATTTTTATGGAACTTACAGATTTGGGAGGAGATACACTGTCTGTCTTGCTTTTCATATTGCTTATGTTTTTTTGTGATAAGACTTGGGCATAGAAAGTTATTTTATTGGTCGTGCGATGCAAAATTCTAGACTGCTTCAGTTGAGAAGTTTGGTTTTTGTTGTCTTCCTAGATTGGCTGATTTTGGGCCAAGTATATGGAGTTGGTATGTCAGTCCTTCAAATATTCAGGGATGAATTTGGATTGGAGAAATGGAGATGATTCCGTTTCACCGTTAAGCAAGAGAGCCAGTGGAAGGAATGAGTGGCTGGATTGCTTGAGCTGGTATAAAAGCTGTGCCAATCAGACTATGCCTGAGAGTGTGGGGATATCATGAGTGACTCAGGGATCTTGGACTAGTATACAGGCTGTGTGACTGAGGCTAGGCCTCATGTCACGGGAAAGGGAGGGTGTAGGCTGGTCTGGCACATACATAAGTGTTCATGTGGTACTAGGCTGTGGTGCAGAGGGGTAAAAATGTGGAGACTCAACATACTTAACCAGCACAAAATTTGTAACTCAGGATAATTCAGACTGGGCTAGTGCACTGGGTGTATGATATGGACCAAGCCTCGAGGTTGAGAATAGTGTTGGAAGACCTGGGTCTATGGGACTCTGCAGGCTGAACAGCTCATAGGATGTCTGATTGAGCCTAGGATAAATATTAGATATTCTTTGGGTGGCCATAAGGCTGGGCTGATGTTCATAATTTTACACTAGGCCAAGTCTGAAGGTTAAGGACAATACAGGTGGAACTTACCATGCTGTGTATATGTGTGTGAATAGGAAGTGAAGCCCAGGCTAGGTATGGGGATTGGGAACGGTATAGGCAAGCTAGGTTGCAGAAGGCTCACCAGACTGGGAAGAGGCACAGGATATGAAACCTTAGCCACCAAACCCAGACACTATTGCATATGCCAGAAAGATTTTGCTGAAGGGACCCTGATATAGCTGTCTCGTATGAGGCTATGCCAGTGCCTGGCAAATACAGAAGTGGATGCTCACAGTCATCTATAAGACGGAACACAGGGCCCCCAATGGAGAAGCTAGAGAAAGCACCCAAGGAGCTGAAGAGGTCTGCAACCCGATGGGTGGAACAACAATATGAACTAACCAGTACCCCCAGAGCTCGTATCTCTAGCTACATATGTAGCAGAAGATGGCCTAGTTGGCCATCACTAGGAAGAGAGGCCCCTTGGAATTGCAAACTTTATATGCCTCAGTACAGAGGAACGCCAGGGCCAAGAAGTGGGAGCGGGTGTGTAGGGGAGCAGGATGGGGGGAGGGTATAGGGAACTTTCAGGATAGCATTTGAAATGTATATAAAGAAAATATCTAAAAAAAAAAAAAAGAAAGAAAGAAACCTTGAGTAGTCACAAAGATTGTATGTCATAGACATGCTAGGGTCAGGCTTGCGAACCAGTTCGGGCTGGCACACAGGATACAGAAGTCATATATTCTAAAAAGACACTGTGTCCCTCACTCTGAATATAGAACTATTAAAGCAATAGACCTCAAGAAACTGTAATTCTCCCCTAGGCATCTCATATTAAGAGAATGGAAAGGCAGGAGCCTGGTACAAGACAGCGAGTGAGCCTGCCTCTTGGAAAGAGAGTTCACACATTTCTAAGAACTTATCAGACTGCTTTGATGAAAAATGGGAGGTCAGATAAAGACAGGTCAGTGGTGAGTGGGACCATATCTTGACAGGGACTGCTGAGAGGCACAGAACCCTGGCCCTCTATTTAGTCTCATTTCAGATCCTCAAAGATAGACTGGCAGGGGATCACTGGGCCTTTTATCCATCTGTCCAATGCCTTCACATTGAGTATACACTCTTTCTTCTGCTTTTTACAATTAATTTGGCTGTTTTGATTGACTCCTCAAAGACAGGTGGCAGAACCAGACTCCTGGAAGTATAGGCTGTGACTCCAGTTTTGGTAACAGTTTTTTACATTTTGCATTAGGGTCTTTCATACATCTTAATTGATTTTTATTCAGGCTGAGACTGGTAGGTCGATTTTATTTTTCAATGTGAGGTTTTTTTTCCCCCAGCATTTTTCATAGAATTAAGAAAGGAAACGAGCCTCTATGTTTATCAGCAGAAGAAAGGGTGCAGGAAATTGCTACCCATACACAATTGAATTTCATTCATCTGGAAAGAAAAATAAAATGATCAGGAAAATAGAAGACACTTGGAATCATTCATTGTGTTAAGCTAAGAAATTCATTGTGTTAAACTCAGAAAGGTAAATACTGAATATTTTGTTTCATATGCCGATTCTGTAGTATAAGCTTTATATATGTGTCCTTGTGTGGAGGTATGTGTGTTATAAAACTGGAAAAGAGATTACAAAAGAGAAAAACAAGTCTCAAGGGAAGGTTAGGAGAGAAAATTTAAAAAATAAGTGAATAAATAGAATAAATGTGATATGAGAACTGAAGGTTGTCTAGTGAGGAAGGGGGTCTAGTGAGGAAGGGGCTGCAAGAGATGAGAGTATAGTAGAGAAAAATGGGAAAAGAAGACCACCCGAGGAACATGTGTGTAAAAATGCCACCAGGAAGCCCACTGCTTAGCATGTTGACACTAAAAGAAGCAATTAAAAATAATAAAAAGAAAACCAGAAAACAACTTCATGAGAAAGAACGTCGAGTATATTTAAGGAAACACATGATTCATTTTTTGGCGGTTTTTGCTTCATGAACAATATAAATGCTATTTGTTTTGAATAAGGCAATAGATATTCAGTGTTGAAAGGTTGAACAAGTCAAATGAGCCATTAAAGGAATTAATTTCATAGTATTTTCCATTTTATGAGTTTAAAGCTTTCATGGAAAAACTGAACTTTATTTTAAAACATGCTTTTCGTGATCACATGCTTTTTATAGACTATACCTGTGTTTTGGGTAGATGTTGATTATCCTTTGAACTTAGTAGATTTTACCTTAGGATAAAATTCATGTTAATTATCTCTAAATTGTGATTTTTAACGATCATAGAGGGAAAAATCGAAGAATGCCCACACTCTTTAACAAAGTAACACTACAGTTACTTAGAAAACTACTGTGATTACGTGAGAGATAAATTAGAGGGCAGCTTCCAAACGGCAGCCTTTTGATACTGGAGTGGTATGATGATAAAGTCAGAGGACCCTGTAAAATAGGCGTCTGTGAGGAACTCCTGAGCACTCCATGTGCTGCGAGCAAAAAAGCTGCATGCTCATTATGGCAAGGCTCACAAAGTATCAAATGGCTCTGAGCACTGCCATCTGTGCCTGTAATACAGAAAATTATACCTGATGGAAAGTATGGCTTTAGAAACGTGTAATGGAAAGTATTCAAAAGGAGACAGCATGGGCTTCTGAGGTGCTACGTGCAGACTGGGTTGGGAATGGCTACACTACAGCATTTCCTCAAATGACACACCCTTTCAAGTACATACTCCTTTTCAGTTCCATTGCAAAGGCATTCCCTGTAGTGTATGCCCCAGAACTCCTAGTCCAGGCTAGGAATGCTGTTAGTACTTACATGACACACATCAGAATAATGGTCATTTGTCTTAGACCAAAGCTTTATAATTGCCATTATTTCATCTTCTGTTCTTTTCATAGTATCTCATGGTATCATTATCCACAATTACTTTCGTTACTGATGGGTCTCTTGTTTCCATGTTAGGCAGTAATTCATTTCAGGGTGACATTCTTAGAGAGTTTATCAAAGGGCATCAAAATGGAATTACGAACATCTAACTACTCTTGTTGAACCAAACAATACAGTCAATGTATGTTATGTTCAGGTCTGTCAGAATAAGCTCTACAAGAATAAGGGTTAGTAATACCAACAGCAATGACAAGGCATGAAAGTAATCAGTCAGCAGCAGCAAGACTATGATTAGTGCCACCAAGAAAGGCCTACAGGAGGTCCATGGTAGAACTCCATCGTTTGGAACTATATACAATGGTAACTCTAGCTTGAGATATCTCAATATAAAAACATAGCTCTTACCTCAAACAGGACAAGATTATTCTGGAGCCAAATATGAATGACCATGGCCTTGTGAACACAAGTTCATGTTACACATATCATGTTAGAACATGGAAGCAGTTGCGTGAAGTTTTCATGGTTACACAAGTTATCAATCAGGGTATTCTAAAAATCTATTTGTGGAAACATCAGGCATGTTAGAGAAATGTGGGGAAATCTCTGCTATAGGCCTTAGATGCTTTCTGAAGACATTCTCGACTTTTGGGTCAGTGGAAGCTAGTGCTTTCTTGTACGCTGCAATAGATTTACCTAAGGACAGATATTAAGTCAAACAGTGATGATCAATGAATGACCATAATGTCAGCTAAAGTCAACCCAAATAAATTGGCTTTTGACCTGAAACACTGAATATTATGTGTCAGGCTGTTCTAAATTCAGGGGTAAGACAAGAAGTCAAACAAAGACTATTAGGACTTTACTGTCTTTAATATTTTAGGGATATTTTCAAGAGAGGAGTATAAAAGCTGTGAAAGTAAATGGAATACAGATGTTATGATGGATGACTACCCCAGCATTAGGGGAGTGACTAGCAACCAGTGAATAGTCCCAGAAGAAGGGAAACAGGTTTACTGAGTCTACTGTAAGAAGCAGCAGACTAGACAGTAAAGAGTGTAGCATGAGGCACTGGGTTGCAATGTCTCCATTTTAGAGAAATTCCTGTTCTGTTAGGGTGAGCTGCTACTTTGCAGTTTCTTGGCATGTAATTCCTGCCATGTGGTTAAAGATAGCCAGGATTGGTTTGTGTATGGTCTTAAGAGGTTAACATGAGTTGCTGGACTAAGCTTGTGAAAATTCCCTAATGGAGACGATAATAGTAAAAGATGCTTGTTAATGGAGAAGTTGAGACCAATTACCCTTTAAAAGATATTCTTTAGGAAAGTTTTAGTCACAGGGCCACGATCAAGCCTTGAGAAGGGAGATAGCATAGAAGAGATAGCTTAAAACTAAAGATAAGAAAAGATAACATTCAAGAACGACAGGATGGGGAACCTGAGGGAGTAGTCTAACAAAACCACAAACAAAATAGAGCTCTGGCTTTTGTAAGTTTTCTGGGGTAATGGGAAATCTCACTCTACATTAATTAAGTTTGACATATGACTGCTGTTACATATGGAGCCAATGCATCATAGATGGTCCCAAGCATCAGCTTGGCACAGCGTTTTCTCAGTACCAGATTGTATAAGGGCATGGCCTTCTTATGAATGGAAACTGAAGTTCCCCTTGTCTTCTTAGTCTCACTGATAAAATTTAAAAACAGACTTAGAAGCAATCACGAGGACAATATTATTAAACATTGGGAGAAAAACAACAGGATAAGAAAGCTAAAAATATCTCAGCAACCACAAAGCACAGGGTGAGTAGGTGTAGAGAAAAAGGCATGCGGTTTAGCTAGGCATGGAGGCCAGAGAAAGGGTTAAAGGCCAGGGTGTCAGAGAAACAAGGCTTAGGAATGGTGAGCCATAGGTCTGAGTTCAGAGCACACCTTGTTCTAGTCTCTTGAGTCTCATGGCAAAGGGCTACATCAAGGATACATGGTAAGAAATAAAATTAGCATATAAAACCACAAAAGACCCCAGATAACCAAAATAATCCTGAGCAAAAGGAAGTTAGAGAGACTTCTCTTCCAGACCTCCAAATATTTTACAGAGCCATAGTAGTAAAAATAATATGATACTGGCATAAAAAAACATACATGTAGATCAATGGAATAAAATGGGAGATAGAAACAGGAGTACATGTAATTGCAGCCATCTAATATTTAACAATGATGTCAAACCCATACACTGGAGAAAAGACAAAATCTTCAACAAATGGCGCCAGGAAAAGTGGATGTCTACATGTAGATGAGTAAAATCAGAGTGATGTCGATCACCCTACACGCACACACACACACACCAAACAACAACAAAACCCAAATGGAATTGAAGTCTTAATTGTGAAACCTGAAACACTGAACCTGCTTCGAGAAAACATGGACTACCCTACGAGGCATAGATGTTGAAAGGAGTTTCTGAATACAGTCTGATTTGCCAAGAATTGAGACCAGCAATTGACAGGTGGGCCTTCTAAAACTAAAAAGCTTCTGAATAGCTAGAGATACAACGGATATAGATTTTGACCATTCTAACTGCGATAAGATGATATATCAAAGTAGTTTTAGTTGACATTACATTGATGGATGAAGATGTTGAGTACTTTAAAAATTATTTCTAAGGTATTTGTATTTCATCTTTTGAGAAGTCTTTGTTTAGATCCATGTCCCATTTTTAAATTGGGCTGTGTGTTTCTTTTATGTGTAGTTCTTTATTGAATTATGTGTATATTTTAAAAATGAATCCTTTGTCAGATATATAATTGGTAGAGATTTCTCACATTCTGTGGGCTCCCTCGACTAGAATGATGATGGTTTCCTTTGACATATTAGAAACTTTTAGCTTCAGGCAGTCCCATTATTGATTGTTGGTCTTAATGTTTGTACTATTAAGATTCTGTGCAGAAAGTTCTTTCTCAGGCCTACAAATGCAAATGTATTCCCTATTTTCCTTCCCTATCAGGTTCGGGATATCAGGTCTTAACTGAAAATCTTTGATGCATTTGGAGTTATTTGGTGCAAGGTGAGAGAAAAGGATCTAGTTTTATTCTTCTGCATGTAGCTATCCAACTTTAGAGTACCATTTGTTGAAGATCATATCTTCAGTGTGTATTTCTTTTTTAAATTCTTTGCCAAAATTCAGGTAGCCATAGTGTGTAGACTGGGTGCTTAATTCTATTCTGCTGATCAATATATCTGCTTATCATACCCATATAATTTAATTTATATTCTGTAGTCTAAGTTAAATTCAGAAATGGTTATAGCTCTATCTTTTCATTTATTGTTTAGATTATTTTTTCATTTTATTTTATTTGTTTTTAAATAAAATTTAATTTTTTTTCAATTTCTATGAAGAATTATATTGAAATTTTCATAGGGATTGCCTTGAGTCTGTAAATTGCTTTTGGTAGGATGACCTTTTTGTGAAATTTATTCTAATTATTCATGAGCATGAGAAAAATTTCCATCTTCTGGTATTTTCTTTAAGTGTTTCAATATGTTTAAGTTTTTATTATATGTGCTTCACTTCTTTAGAAATCTTCCACAATATCTTCACTTTTCAAATGAGGTTTCTTCTCTGATTTCTTGTTATGATTGACATTTGTATACGCGAAGGCTAGTGATTATTGTGTGTTTATTCTGTAACCTGTTCCTTTGCTGAATGCATTTATCAGATACAGGACTTCCTGGTGGAGTGTTTAGTCTTTTATGCACAGAATCCTATCATCTGCTAATAAGGATGCTTTGATTCTTCTTTTCCTATTTGCACTTCTTCTATTTCTCTCACTTGTATTATTGCTCTAGCTAAGGCTTCAAACACTATTTTGAACAAAAATGATGAAAGCAGGTATCCTTGTCTCCATCATGGTTTAATGGAAATGCTTTGCATTTTTAAGTTTATTTAACATGGCGTTGATTGTAGGTTCCTTGCATATTGCCTTAATTATGATGAGATACATGAATCCTTATATTCCATACTACATTTATCATAAAGGGATATTTGCTTCTGTCAATAACGTTTTCTACATCTAATGAAGCGATCCTGTGATTCTGGCTTTGAGTCTGTTAATGTGCTGGATTACATTAACTGATTTATGTACATAGGACCATCCCTACATTCTTGGGATAAAGCCATTTGCTTATGGTAGACAATCTTTTTAGATGGGCTTTTAAAGTCATCTGCAGATATTTTATTGAGGATTTTTCATATGTTCATTATTGGTATTGGACATAATTTTCTTTTTCTATTTTATGTACTTATTTCTGAGTTTTGTCTTATTTTGGCTTCAGGTAATACAGGAATCATAAAAAGAGTTTGGAAGTGCTCCTTTCTTTTCTGTTACATGGAATAACTGACATAGAGTACTGGTATTAGTTCTTTGAATGTCTGGTAGAATCCTGAGCTGAGCCAGTCTGGCTATGAGCTGTAGAGATCCATTTGATTTATGATATCATTTAGCTTCCAGGTTTTTCTACTTAGGTTTTGTCTTAATGTTCTATTGATAAAAGTAGAGTTTTAAAGTCACACACTATCACTGTGTTGGAGTCAATCTATGATTTTTAAATATGATATTGTTCATGATGCTGCTATCCCTGTGTTCGATACATAGATGTTTAGAATTGTAATGTCCTCTCGGTGGTCTTTTCCTTTAATGACTATCTCTGCTGACCAGTTTTGCCTTGAGGTTATTTTGTCAAATATTAGAATAGCTATTCTGGTGTTTCTTTGTTATATTTGCTTGAAAAGGTTTTTCAGCCCATTCACTCTAGGGTGTGTCAAGCCTACACTGGAAGATACATTTTTTGGATGCAGCAAAAAGATGGATTCTGTTTTCTAATCCAATCTGTTAATATGTACCTTTTTGTTGTGTAACTGAGACTGTTAATATTGAAGTTATTATCGAACACTATTTATTAATTCCTGTTATTTTCTTGTTCTTACCAAGAGGTAGCTCTCTACTTTTGCATACATTAAGGATGAGTCTGAGATCACTGGGTGGAGCCAGGCAGATGATCCGTGAAATCAACTGTTATTCTCCTTCATCAAAAGGGACTCAAAAGCTGCTTGTAAAATAGAGTCTGTCAAGAAAAGACACAGTCTGAAAAGCCACACTTTACATAGTGTAGTGACTTATAGCAGGGTTCAGCCTGGTCTCAATGAGAAAAAAAGAAACAGTCCCTTTTAGAGCACAGATTGCTCGATTTCCCTCCTTTCTTCTCTCCTTCCCTACCTGATATCAAAGAAAAATGGGACTACTAGAACAAAAGAGAATATCAAAATCATACTAGGAAAACTGGGCCCAAGAACTTACTGAGAATCAGTAAGTTCTGGGGAAAGGTGAAACTACCTCACTTGAACCCCAAGTGGCGGACACCTAAAACTCCCGTGGTGAGAGTCCCACAGACCAATCATGTGATCACCCAGTGTGTTCATCACAGGGTAGAAAGGCACAGGGTAGAAAGGTCCTCACTGTCCCAGGGACTTGAGGTCAGCTTTGTGGACACAGCCTATTTAAACTCCTTCCACTCATCACCCTGTGTCTATCTAGTTGGACTTGTTATCCAGCTGTGCACCTGTTCTTTCATCTGGATCTGGTCCTGCATTTCACCTCTACAGACACCAGTCTCCTACCTCACTCCTGCAGCTCTGCTCTGACTTCATCATCTGTCTCAATGGCAACAACAGGAAGAGCAGCAGCATTTCCAGCAGATTCCCGACCTGGTTCCCTAACATCTTCCTGAAGATAGGTTCTTACATCTGTCAGCTTCTGACTCCCAAGCTTCTTTGAAACACCCTAAACTCTGCTTCAATGTCTTTAACGCTTTTAGCCATTCTATACCTGACAGAGGATATATCTCTATCTCTATCTATCTATCTATCTATCTATCTATCTATCTATCTGATATGTAAAGTGTAATCTGAGAGCTAATATTAGTGGTTAAGAATGACAAGAAGAAACATGTATTTAATTTAGCTGGTTTCTTAAGAGTTTCTATTGCTGTGATAAAAAAAAAATTGCAATGGCCAAAAGCAACTTATGGAGGAAAGGGATTATTCTATTGTATAGGCAAGTGCATCTTCAAAAGAAGTCCAGTCAGTAACTTGAGGCCAGAACCGAAACAGAGATTATGGAGGAGTGAGACATATTGGTTTGCTCTTTGAGGCTTGCTCAGTCTATTTTCCTTTAACATCCAGAATCACTAGTCCAAGGATGATATCATCTACAATGGGCTGCGCTCTCCCACATCAATCACTAACTTAAAAAAATGCATTATAGATGTCTACATGCCAATATTATATAGTTTTCTCAATTGAGAAAGTCCTTCTTCACAAATGACTATAGCTGTGTCAAGTTACTATAAAACTAGACAGTACAATTGGGTGTCAGAAAAATGGGCCTACCTGCCATCCTTTGTGAATTAATTTTTGTTCAACAAATCCTGATACTGTTGAAGCACACAGACATGTTTTTCTATGTTTCTAACATAGTATGTTCATGCATTTGTCTTTTACTTGTAACGTTTTTCAGACTTGAGTACCTACTTGGAATAATATTAATAATAAAGATTCCTAATACTTTACTGGATAAATGAGACTTAGGGCCTGGGTCACAGAACCGGCTCAGTAAGTGACTGAGTGTCATCCCTGAAACTCATAAAGAGATAACTCACTTCTACAAAGATACTCATTCTTTGATCCAGCACATCTGTAGTAGCACTCAGGCACTCCAATGTCAAAAATAAAATGTTTGTTAAATTTCAGTCCCCCTTTTCTAAAACCTCCGTGCAGTGTCTAAGGAAAATGTTCTTAATGATTCTTTCTGATTATGCCATAATTTCCTTCCCAATCAAGACTAAGCTACAATTTCTAGTCCTTAGATGCACAGTCCATTCATGACACTTCAGCTTTCTGTGCCTTGGGGTAGTACTTAAGTAAGGAGATGAGAAAATTTCAAAACAAAAGAACCAGAAAGAAATCATTAGAAACTACTGTTGAACAAGAAAAATATGACACTACCCCACAGCTGATCACAATTAGTAGCATTTTAGTGTTATCTGTGTCAACAGATATGTTGCGGCTCTGGACTTCATTGAAACATACTTGGATGACAAATACAGACACCACAAATGTCTCCTGCTGGGCTTGGGAGGTGACTCACAGCATAGACAGACTAGTCGGAAAGCATCTGCTAGAATCATCTTCTCAGAATGCCATGCACGATTTGGCTTTCTCTGTGATCCTGGCTTCTTTTTGTTATTTTAACTTGGCTGAGTTAGTTTTAAGTATGACATCATTTTCCAATGTACATGGACTTCACAACTTATATCTACCCAGGGAAGATGGCTAAAGCATGTAATCAAGGTTTTAAAAAAAAATGGCGTTTCATCTTAAAGTGTTGGAATGAGAACTGAGATTTCTTATAGAAAATTGTATGTTATTAATCTCTAAGGACACAGACAAATGAGAGTAAATTAAGCAACCAGAACGTAAATCAACATTCCCTGCTATAATTATGTAGCTTTGTTTGCTAATTGTTTCATATGCTAAGCAGCTCACTTAATTTTCTGACTGGCTGAAAAGACATTCAACTCTAAACTATGTATGTCATCCGGGGAAATCACCTTTCCTTAGATCACAGCTTGGAATACCTCTGGAGCTCCTGAGCATGCTCCAAGCCTTTCATCCCTGAGCAGGAGCAGAGTCAGCATTGTGGTAACGTAGCCATCCGTAAGAGAGGGAAGGCTGTACTCTGACATGACCAGGAAACCCAGGGTTTAGATGAATTGGGGGGGGGGGGAAGGGGTCTGCTATTTTCTCTCTCTCTTCTCCACTGTGTGGTTTCTCCTCCCTTCAGAGGTTAAGTAAGATCTTACATGTGTATGCTAACCACTTGGACCAGCCTCCTTTTCACAAACGTCTTCTTTTGGATCAGTGTTGTCTGACTTTATGGTTTCCTTTACTGATTTCTGCCCCTCCCTATCCAGATAGGCCTGCTTTCTTTCATTTCGTTTCTTGGCTGTCTGGTTATTTTTTTTTTTTCCTAGTTTGTTATAGTGTTCCTCTCCCTGTCCACCCACATGAAGCATGTCCCTAGAGCACGACCTCTCATTCCCCCAACAAATAGTCACTGAATAAATATTCCTTGACATTTTCCCTCTTACACCCAAATACAGACCATCACATTTTGTTGGCTGTACAGTAAGTAAACTTACTGAGAAATTGACTTTGATTTAGTAGTACCAACGTGGTTAACACCATGACCTTTTTGCTGGGCTTCAATCTTTAAATCGGTCTGTAGTGTTGCCTTTCACCACCACCTGACCCTTGGTTCTTCATCCAACATCTGGAATCTCATTCTTTTATAACTCACCTCAAAGCACACTTCTGCTCTGCCTACAACATTCACAGGGCTTTTCTGTTCACTTAGATCAAAGGAGGAAGTCAGACAGGCTCCCTACGTGCTCAGCTGTTTCCTGGGACAAGATATACAGAATCTCTAAGGTGGTTGAGCTTAACTTGAGCTGGTTGGTTCAATGAAGGAGGGGTGTGTTGTTGGTTAGAAGTCTTTATACAGAAAGATAACATGAACTTGTGAATGCAGGCTTATTCCTGTTTTCTCCTCTGATCTTACCATTTCTGAGCATGCCAACCTAACTTCCTGTAGTCCAGAGTTACACAATCATTAGCAGGTTGCTGTGTCTCTGAGCACAGCATGCTGGGAATGTGTGGAAAACAAGCAGTGTTTCATGGCCCTTCCGTCAAGGAATGTTGGAGTTGAGAATAAAGATAGTGCAGATATCTTGCACCTTGACTACGCTATCTATGAGGGGTAAATTGTACATCAGGTCTGTGGACTAAAGGCCCTATGTACTGGGGTTACATTACAAAATGAATGAACTTCTGGTTGTCTTTTTTGGACTTTCTTCAACATCACCTACTCAGTTTTTTTCTGAACACTCTTCCTGTAACCAAGGCTGACATTTGGGAGGAACCCAAATGATGACAATGATTGCTATACAAACTTTCTTTTTCTTTAGAGGTTATATATATTTTACTACTGGACAAACTGCACCCCCAATTTAGACATAAGCAAGTCTCCAGGATAAATGTTGAACTCCATCTGATAGGACTGATTTATGGCCATGGTTCAGTATAAACCTTCAGTCTTGCCATTGTGTGAGTTGTTATAGACCCAGCTTTGTTCTCCTCCAGTGTCTTCTCTTAGAGCTGTGACCAGATTTTGTTACTAGTTTTCATCCACATTCATTGGGGAAGAGGACAATTTTGCTTTTGTTTTTTGGCAGGAACCGCTTGATTCTGAAAGTCTATTGAGAAGGTATGGCAAGAAGCCAAATCAGGTGTAGGGTAGAGGAAAGGAGAAGAGAGTGCTATACAGATTTTGGGGAATAAAAATAAAACATTCATCTTGTGGTGAGAGACAAAGTATGCCAAACCAATCAAGTGTAGGATACAGAATGAGGTGGCTTATATTTTAGTGAAATAATTTGAATTGTAGGCAAATGGGTTAGGATTGTTTCCGGTTCTGTGAAATCTTTGTGTTTAGGGATGAAAAAAAAAATCATGAGTATGATGGGTCAAGCCATAATACAGAGTTCCACAGTTTGGGTACAGGAAGCAGCCACAGGAAAGTTGGCCAGTGATAAAAAGCTTGAGCCGGGGCATCAAGAGGTATGTTACTTAAGCAGGAAAGAATGAATGGAAGAAGGCAGAGAAAATGTGAAGGAAAATATAACAGTCTTCTAGGTTGGTGCTAGTGAGAGCAGGGATTTACAAAAATCTGGAGCCATGTAAGTTAGAGGATCATTAGTAAAGATAAAGAAACTAGGTGTAAGATCTGGATTTGATGAGCTAAAGATGCTGAGTGTTTGCCATGGGAAGTAGATATTCGTGGAATAGACAACTCCAGCCTACAGGAGGGCTGGAAACCCGAGAGGGCTGGAAGGATTTGGTTTCAGGTTGTTACTGGAGCGTCTGGCTATTTTGAAAGTCTCAGAGACTATTGCTTTATAGAGGCTCTTAAGTTCTGCCTTTGAGACTCAACAGAGGATGAGACTGTCATGGTAACCAATAATTACTGGTAGGCTCTACAGCTAAGCATACATGGAAATTCCATCACTAGCCAGGCAAGTTGAAGACTCCAGAGGTTCGGGGAAACAAGAAATCAAGTTCAAGGAACTTGGCAGTCCTAAGTCTGGATTTCTGGAAACATATTTAGCCAAATGACCAGCCATTCTTCTGAGGGCTGGTTCTACTTGCCCCTGCCTGGATTCACGACGCTGCACCTGCCACCCACACCGTAAAAGAATCCACTCCTTAGCTGACCCTCTTCAGAGAAAAATGTTTCACTTCATTCTTCCTTACTCCATTCTTCTGCAGTCACAGTTTCCATTTCTTTGACTATTTCTACTCATGTCTGAAGTTTCCCCAATTTTCCTTTATTAAAAAGAGGGAGGAGGACAGACACACAAAGACCTTCAAAACAGCAAGGACTGGCTCAGTCTCATGATTATTTTTTCCTTTAAATGTCACACTCCTAATATTTACACATTTTCCCACCTGCTTTCAATCTGCTAGCTAGTATTCCTCTTGAATTCATGCCAATTTTACAAAACCTGTGATCATAAACTTTGAGTAATTTTAACTTTAAAAATTCAGAGTTAGAAGGAGTATTTCCTTTCTCCTCCCATTGCAGGAAGATTTAAGCACAAGCTTCTAGAACGCGGTCAATTTGATTCTTCCTTCATTTTTAAGCATACACAGAGTGTGTGCGACAAAGTTGTCCAAACTTTCGCCCCTGCACAACTCAGTTTAAATCCTGGGACAAAAAGTGTATAAACAGAGGACAAATGACTTTCCATAGACATACTAATCAAAACCCAAAGCAGTGGAGGCGGCTCCCAGGAGCCCAGGAATGGCTCTTCTACATCTTCGGAAGTAATTTTCCATGTGCCTGGCAGGGCGATCTTGTTAAAGCACAGTCCCAGGTTGCCCAAACTGGGCTTGGACTCCGTCGGATTTACAAGCTTCATTACTGGAAAGAGTCTAAGGCTCTTCTGGCACCAGCAGCCGCAGAGATGTTCACTGGACAATGAAAAGTTTCTGTTTACAGAATAAAATCAAAGCACGGCCTTCCTTGACATGGTGATGGCTAAGTTCAGAAGCAACAGCTGGGAGTGTGACAAGCGCCTACTCAGCCAAGCAGGCTGAAGCCCTCGCAGTCACCACTCACCTCCGGGAGCGCCGGGTTCAGTAGAGAAAGCGGTCTAGCCAGGGCGTGTCGAGGAAGCTTCTGGAACCCCGGGAAAGCAGAGGGGCGCGCGTTCCGCAAGCAAGCTCCCTGGAGCCCCGGCGTGAGGCGGTGCACGTAGGCGTAGGCGACTCGGAGGGTGGGGGTGCAGCCGGGGTAGCCGGGGACCCGGGGTCTCGGAGCAGCGCCCCGCCCCCGGCCCTGGCCCCGCCCTCCTTGGCTGCTCTTAAGCCCGCGCCACAGGCGCCGCCGGTTCCGTCGTCCGCTCCTTGCGCTCGGACTCCGCCGAAGTCTGCTCAATCCTCTCCGTGCGCTTCGGTACCCACGCAGTCCTCCCAGTCCGCCCTCCGCTCCAGCCCCGGGCTCACGTCTAGTCCGGCGCTCTTCGGGGTCTCCGCGTCTCGCGAGAAGTCCTCGCCGCAGGCCTTCGGCTCCCGGGTTCAGGGGCGGATGGGGGACCGCGGAGCGAGGCCCGGGCGGCTGATGCCCATGCTCGCCCTGCTCTCCTGGGCGGCCAGCCTGGGCGTGGCGGAGGAGACGCCCGAGCGCATCCCTGCAGGTGAGCTCTGCTTGCTGGTTTCCACCGGCGGTCTAGAGAGAGCTGGGCATGTTTCCTCTTTGCTTGCTCCATCCCTGCGGGACCTAACCGCGGGGCTCCCTGCTTTGCGATTGGCAGGGACCTTCTTTCCTGCGCCCCGGGAAGCAGCTTGCCATCCTGCCTCTGTCTACACGCCGCGCTTGGGACCTGGCTATGATCGGACCCAGTGTCCTCCCACCCACTCCTCCTTCCGTTACACTTTGGGGCGTCCCTGAGTCCTGGCCCTGGCCGGTGTTCGGAAGCTGAGCTAAAGCTAGTAGTTGGAGGCAAGTTCGTGTGAACAAAACTTTCTGGGTTCAGCCAGAGGAGAGCCCCGCCGCCTATTTGTCTCAACGGGACTTGTACCGCAGGGGAGTTCTTTGGTTCTTTCTACTTCTGGGCCCTGGGCTCAGCTCCCTGGAACTGAGCCTTGCGTTTAAATGACCCGATGCACTCTGGTGAGGAGTGGGTGGATGCGATAATTTTGCATTCTTCAGTAACTAATTAGATTCTTTTCCTCTGGAAACTAAGGCGAGGAGCAAACATTTCTACCTTGGAATTCCAATTCAGAGGGTAACACTTGGCACAAGTCCAGTTGGACCTTGTAACCATCGGTTTTTGTCTTTCTTTTGGCGCAATAGGTGAAACTTAAGGACTCAGAAGCACCTGGTTCTTTGGAACAGTGCTCGCTTTGTTGGCTGCAATCACAGGGAAATCTGAACCTGTATGAGTATTCTGATTTTGAAGTAAATTTTATCCCATATCAAAGGTATTTCTTTCAGCATAGTACTAGAAAATCACACAGACAAATGAGAATAGAGGCAGAATATAAAAACTTACTCTGAAAACGGTCTTTGTTAAAACACCCAAAGCTTTTATTGATAAGTAACAATAACCTCCAGGATTTGCTAATTTTAGAGTTTGGCTTCAGCTTCTGTCTATTTTATGCCACCTCGATTCGACTTCTCACTTGTTTACAGAGCCTGTCCAATGCCAGGCTGCTACCTTTAAATTTGAGGTAAACAAACAAACAAACAAACAAAACCAACTTCCCTGTGCAAGCTTTTACATTTCATGGGATTGGATGTTAAATTTTAAGGGATTGTAATATCTAAGGCAGGGGATTTCAGATACGAATGTTTTCCATATAAAACCTATGGTTAATATCTGAGACATAGTTTCTGTGGTGGTAGGTGGGCCCAGAGTTCAGTTATGAGCTAAATGTTGGAAATGTTTCTGCATTCATGGAGCCAACCGAGGAGTCGCCGTTCTGGCTACACACACAGATAGATGGTTTCACATGTTCTGTGGTAAGCTAATAGATGCATTGTTTGCTTATTTGGTCAGATTTATTATCAGCTGTGGTAAGTTTTATCCCGGAAGTAGTATAACTGGAAATTACTACATAAATATTACTACATAAATAATCTTTCAGGTCTAAGTTGTCTAGATGAGTGGGCTTTCAAGAAGAGTGCAGATCACCTGTGGAACCCCCCACCTCCCATTATTTGTCACTGTGTTCCAGCTGGTCAGTAAAAAGCATATTCAGAGCTGGGGAGATGGCTCAGTTAATAAAGTACTTGTCCCAAAAGTGTGAGTTCTGGATCCCCAGGGTCTACTTAATAGCTAGGCATGGTGGCCTGTGCTTATAACCCCATTGATGGTGAGATAGATGATAGGCAGATGTAGGCAGATCCCTGGAGCTGACTGGCTACCTAGTGTCGCCTGCTTGGCAAAGCTTGTTTGGCTAATGAGATCCTGTGTCAAACAAAAGGTGGTGGCTGGTACCTGAGGGATGACTCCTGAGACTGTCATCATGCCTTCAACATGCAGCCCCACCCCTACCATTGTGCGCTCACTCTCCCACATAAAAGGAATGGGCCCTCTTGATAATTTGAGCCATACCCCCTCTGTAGGAATTGAAAGGCTAGCTTTTTCCTTGACCTCTACCTACTAGATGGCAGAAGCACCCAGCTATGAAAGTGGGAACAAAAGAAGTCTTCAGCAAGAGGCCAGTCTCTTGAGAGGCAGATCATCCAGGCTTGAGAATCGCTGCGCCAGATAAATAGGTGTCCTAGAGGCAATGTGACATTACAATGCTATCAGTGGGATAGTAGGTCCTACTCTGCCCTTCCATTTAGTTTTGAGAGTTTTCTGGAGCTTCTGGGCTCACGTGAGCCTCCTACTTCAGCTTCCTGAGTCGCTGGGACGACGACAGGTTTAGTTTTTTTTAAAAACCATTTTTTTTTTTCCTAGCAATTTTCTACTGTGACGGTGAGTGTGTTTCTGGAATGTATTTCCTGGTTTTGGCTGTGAGTTCAACACTTGGGAAAGTCCTGCTTGTTACAGCAACTGAAAGGTCTGCTGTGTGCTGCTGCCCTGGATGTTTTTTTGGCAGAGAGAATATAGAAAAGATTTCGGTTAAAATCATTTGTCCCCGTTTGTCCTCGCAGCATTTATCAAACTTTTCTTTCCTGGAGCTTTTCCCAGGCCGAGGTCTTCAGTCAGGTTCTTACGTGGATGTTGATGCTTCTTTCTGTACTCCATGCCTTCTAGATGAGAGAAGTGGGAGAGGGCTTTCCTGCCAAGTCTTTGCAGTCTGGATGCTAGACCTGGATCCAGACTAGTGAGTGCTTTTAGAGGTATCTTGACTATTTTATGGACTCCATTGGGCTGAACCCAAGTTTGGAGCAAAATTGAAAGAGATGGTTTCAGACATTTCTGTTAAGACCAGCATTTTTTCAATGATGTTCATTTATAAGCTCTTTAATTTGCTGTGGTGCGTTCGAGGAAGGAAGAGAAGGCTTGTCCCCTATCTGCTGATGCAAACCAGCAATTTACAGGGCGGAGAGGGAGACAGTGAGTCCCCAGAGAGGCTGTGGGAAGGGAAGGAGGGAAGCTCCTTCTCAGACTCTGCCTTTCCTGCACTTCTCCCCAGTCTGTGAGACCTGGGAGATTCCCTCACTTGCTCTCTTCTGTTTTTGCTTGTCTCTCTTTTATAATACGACACTCAGTTTCTGCTTCTCAAGCCTGTTTTGCTTTGTGCTTATAATTTAATGACTTAGACTTTGTGAAGCAGAGTTTCACAGTCTTCAGAATGCACGCCTGGCCCATTTACCACAAAAAGATTCACCGTTTATTTTGTAAAGCTTAAGGTCTCCTTTAAGAATTAGGAAAAGCAGCATGCAGCCATTGAGGTTAGTAGGTGTGCCTCTTCCAGGCCTTCAGCTAACTTGTCTCTGTGTTCTTTCTCCCTCGGGGACCCTTGCTACCAAGACTGAGCACTTTAAGCATGCCCTGTCAGCCAGGTCCTTCTTTGAGAGTTGTTAGCATCTCTTTTCCATAGCTTGGGTTGCCCACCCCTCCTTGATTTCTCTTAATCTGAGACAGTACATTCATTGTTCTCATCAGGTGCTGGTGTGGCACAATCAGTTATAGGACCAGAGTTGAGATTTGGGATGGATCGTACCTCCCACAAGGCCACTGGGAACAATAAGAGGAGCCAGTTCTCCTTCTGCACTCTTCCTGTTTCCCCGTGCCCTACCTGCCCTCGGTATTGTGCTGTGGGACTTTTGGGTATTTGGAAAAGAAATAGCAACTGGGCTTCAGTGACTTAGAGAGATGGTTGTTTAACAGGGAAAGCATGCTGTTCTTAGGTTATGTATATAGAGGCTTACGTGCAAGACTGAAGGCCAATATGCCCCTCAGCCAGGGACAGAATGCAAACCACAGGCCAAATCCACAAGGTCAGACCCAGCTTTGTATTTCATACGGCCTTTCAGCAACCAGACGCCACAATTTAGGATAGATGGAAAAGATCAGAAGGCAAGTCATATATCATAGCCTGTGAAAACTTTATGAACTCGGAGCTGTATTGGCTGCAGTCGCATTCATGTGCTGGCATACTGTCTGTGGTGGCTTGAGTGCTCCCAGGCAGAGCTGAGTCGTTCCCCACAGATGGAATTGACTACGCCGTCTTAAAATGTTTACCGGCTTACCCTGTGCTGGTCCTTGCCATAGAGGATGACATTCTTACTGAAACTGTAACACATGCAGATTGCTCCTCTCTTGGAAGGAGCCACATTTGGGACAGTAGCAGCTGGCTCTGGGCATGCCAGAGGCCTGGTTTTCATTTTAGATGTTGCCAGTGATTTCTGCAATTTTTGAAACACAATAGTTGACTCTAACTAGATATATACTTTGGTGTAAATACTGTTTATGTAGTTAAAAACAAAGTATCTTTATTTTGGCCAGATGGAATGGAGACACATTTTTCTTTAGATTTATGTTCTAGAACTTTATTCAAGGGAGGGACTTGGTGATGAGTTTTTGGCTTACTTCCTTGAATGAAATAATTAGTATATTTGTTCATTAGAAGTTTTAGTTCCTTGTAACTGCAGCAGTAAATCAGGCTGAATCTAGAAAACAGTGAAATTTCAAGCTACTTGAACTGTTTTGTGTGTGTGTGTTTTACTTTTTTTTTTCCTCTGTGATCACGCTATAAAGGAGCAACTCTCAAAGCTATTACCATTGCTTTACCCCACCCCAGTAGTTACTTGGAGTCTTAGAATATGGGCTGTATCACTGCCCTGAAGCTGCCTTGAAAGGCTGGTTTGTTAAGCAGTTGCTGACAGTCAGTGGAGCGCTGTTAAATTATTACCCTGCTCATTGGGTCACAAGGATACTTTTTATACCCGAAATGCTTCATAATTTTAAACTGTAACTTCAAATGAGTTACTGTTTATGTAAAGAAATGCAGTTTATAATTTAAAATAGAGTAACTTCATGTACATTTGAATCTGTTTTCATTCAGGATAACTTCTCTCTCCTACCAACATACAGATTTTCTTGGGTTTCTTAAAGGAGGTACGATTAAGTGCTAAGGGACGGGTGACAATATTTGTTGGTTCTGTATACGATTTCTGTACTTCTACGACAACTTTAGCTTAACATCTAGTCTGTGTAGGCTTAGAAAATGCAGAGCAACCAGTGAGGCGTCTCTAAGGAGGCAGTGGGCAGCCTTTGCTCCCCATGTCGAGAGCAGCCAATGCTGAAGTCTCTCCTTTTGCTGTTCTTTTGGATTGCCACTTCTCACAAGCCTGCAAGGTTCTGAGTGACAGGGACAATCCTCACCTTGCTGAGACAGGGAGACCTTGCCTTGGTGTAGCCTTCCCTTCTGCCTTGTGGATTTCTGTCGGTGAAGGACAGCTGGATTCAGAGACATCACCAGAGATGAAAACGAAACAGACAAACAGATCACCACATTTCAAATGTTAATGCCACCTACAGAACATGTTCTATGAATAGTCCCTGCGATGATTCTTAGTGAACACACGCTAATACACGGACCTATTGAGGGCTTGTCCGGAGGTGTTTCTGTCAAACCAGGGTGAGTTTAAGTAGGACAAAGGTAAAGTGACATCTCATTTGTTAGATTATGTGTTGAGTTTAGTATTATCTGTCTTAGTGATAGATACATAAGACATTCATTTATGCTAACTTATCTGTGTCATTTTTGTCGCGGGGTTGCAGTGTCAGATGTTGCTAAGGAAGTCCTCCATTTGCTTTTCGGTTTTAAGATTTCTTCCAGCAAAGCGAAAAGAGGCTTTTCAGTAGATTTCAATAGTGTGGTTGTATCCCAGGCAGACAGGTGAAAATTTCTTATTGCATGGAATAAAGGGGCTTTCAAATACTAGTTCTTATGTTTTGAAGAGGAGGGTCTGGCTGTGTAGCTCGCCTGGCTTCATACTTGTATTCCATCCTGCTTCAGCCTCTCTAGGGCTGGCTAGGGTTGTAGGTGCAAGCCATCATATTTACCTCAGCACAGACTGTTCTTACTCTCTTGTCGTCCCTGCCTCAGACACTCAGATACAGGGAAGAGATATTATCCCTGCCAGGTCACACCCTCTCAGGGTGGGCTACCTCTGCCCTGTTTCCATTGTCCCCTCTCTGGAACTGCCAGGAAGGGCTGACAGACCAACATGCTTCTTAGATTCCTCACAGCTGAAGGCTCAATTCCCACTGGTCTCTCCCGGCCCTATGAAAGCTAATCCCTATTAGCACCTGGCATTTACAGATAACTTGGATTGCAAGGGGTTGTGGAAGACAAAACTGTCTCAAGACATCCAACCTTGGCCATTGCTGCACAGATGACCCTTAACCCCACGATTCCCCAGGACCCTTTAAACTTCTTCAGCCAGAAGTGAAAAGAAAGCATTTCCTTAAGTCTAACTGGGTAATGATAGCTGACCTTGGGCCCATTTTCTTGGGTAGAACACTTTCTCCCTTCTTAAAGAAATGACTATGTTCTTTCTGGGCTGGCAGAAGCTTCCCTTTCATCCCAGTGTCCTGTCCTGTTCTCTAGTAAACTCTGCCTGAAAATTGTTCCTTCTCGGTGTTGTTCTCCCCCCATAACTCAACAGTGCCGCATGGTTGACTGTTCTGCAGGCTTAGCAATGTGTGAAAGAACTGCATGGATTCAGGCAGTCACCTGGTTCCTCATGCTGCAGCATCCCTGGTTGGTAGGAGACCCAGAAGCCCTCCTCCTTTCCTCTAGAGCCCAGGGCACATGTTTGGTGCTACCTTTGGTTTAGTTAGCTTGGAGCCAAAGTTTATATGAGGTCTTAGGGTGCTAATTACTTAATATCTAATATCTATTGCAAGAGGGGATCCAGTTCCTTTAAGTACTCCCTCCGTCCCCCTTTTAAGGCCACATAGCACTTATATAGCCTAGCTGGTCTTAATCTACTGGCCTTTCTCCCTCTGTCTCCTTGGGATTACAGGCCCATGTCACCAGGTGTGCCTTCTAATTTGGGTATTCTGTATTCAGTTTCTAACAGGTTCCTGGAGCATTTAGAAACTTTTCTTCTTGCTTCTTTAGGTATGGTAAACTCCAGCAGCTATTTTGTTTTCAACAATTCTGCAAATGGAGAATTTAAATCACGTCTTTCAAAACGCAAATGATCTGAGTAATTCACTCTCCCAGGAAGCCTTGCTAGACCTTGTGCTGGATGGCTGACTGTCTAGTTGTTTGTTTGGGTTTTTCCAGTCCTGGTCAAGCCAGCTCTGAGACCTCTTGTCTCCAGAGGTCTCGGCTCCTTCTTCAGCTGGCATTTCCTGGCTGCCAGCCTGCAGTGTGGCTGTGGCCAGAATGCTCTGCTCATCCAGGCCCTACTAATTCCTGCTGGCCTCTTCTAGAGGACAGTTCTCTTTTTCTTCTTAGTTTAGTTTAGAGAAGGTTGGAATTTTTCAAAGAGTGACTTTACCGGGTAACCAAGGGCAAAACAAAACCAAACCCAAATCTGGAAAATCACCAAAGCAAAGAAATGACCAGACCCACACCGCAGACAGGGTGCTCAGTGTTTTCTGACTCGGTGTCCTTAAAGCCCCATGCTCCTGGCATGCGACTGGTTTCCGAAAACCTATGCCCAACTTTTGTCTGGCCAATCTTTTATCTTCTTGCTTTTCCCAGCACAATATTTTACAGAGACAAATGCTTTCCAAGTTAGGAGTCCTTGACATTCAAGATAGAAAAAGAACAGTGAATGGCTGTTTGTAGCCTCTCGGAGACTTGTTAGCATAACCCTACCCATTTAATAGCTTTCCATTTTCTTCAGTAGTAGATAGATTTTGTGTTTTTCTTTATCTACTTTTTAATTTCTGCCCATATAATTCCTTTTCCCCTTTATTAGTTATTTGAGAGTTTCAAGTCTGTACATGTTTTGATCATATTTACATCCTGTTCCAATTCTTTCCAGGTATATGCATCCCTCTTCCCTTCAAACCCAGCTTTGCTCTCTTTTAAAAAACCCTTCAGGGCCAGTTTGTGCTGCCCAGGTGTGTGTGTATGTGTGGTGGTCCAGTGGAGCTGGTAAACTCCTTTGTATTTTTATAATTCTTGGTTTTGAGTAGGCTTTTGTGATTCTATAGTTTATTAAATACTGATTTGATTAACTAAACTTTATGTTTTCCTCTAGTGAGGGTTTTTGTTGGTAGCTACCAGCACCACCATTCCCATTGTTTGATACTCTGGATATGACAATATTTCAGGGTTCCAATGTTTATCGAATGTCTTAAGTTTTGTTGCTTTATGTGGAGAGAAGATAAAACTAACACAAACAAAATCACAGTAGACTCAGTTCTTTTGTACACTGAAATTGTAGGAGTCATGATAGGACAATAATTCATATGCAAGGTTGAAGAAATCCAAAATCCTTTAGAGTGAAGAGCCGGGAGGACAGCTGGCGCCAGGAGGCAGGGACCTGAGATCCCTTCATTCTGTAAGCTGAGCCCTCACCATGCCAGCAAACCTGATTGGCAGTGTCAGAGCTTTCCCCCTGAGTCCTTGGGAAAACTGCTATTATTTTATTCGGCCAAAGAGAAGAGAGATAAACAGTGGTCTTGTATTTTGAAGTTTGTATTTGTTCCTAGTTATTGTATCTCTCATGAGATTTGACTGAAATTTGATGTGGCTTTTTTTTCCTAATGAGCTTTTGATTTATAGGTAAGGTAATGCTAACAATAACTAGAATTAAATTTACATTTTAAAATATTCCAAATGTTTCATATGAGGGAGAAAAACAGTCTAGTGTTGATATGAAGTTATTTTTTTGTCTTCTCAGAGGAATTAGATAATCCAGTGCATTTAAATACTGTAAACATTTTTTTAAGGAACTGTATTCTGTTGTTTCCTTCCTATTTAAAATTTATAAATTAATAAAGATGATGCTGATAACCCTGGAATGGCTAAAACTCAACCTATGAGGTGTGTGCTATTTAAAAATTTACTCTCTTTAGTTTCTTTACTGAAATAGTTAGATTTACCCCATAATTTTAAAATAGATGACATTTATTGTGCTAGAACCATAAGTTCAAAAGAAGTCACTTTGTAGAGAAGAGCTCATGAGTGTGTGTGTTCTGGAGAGTGTACGTGCATGATCGCATGTGCTTTGCTACATACAGAGATCACCCGTAGGCCTTTAGAATGGAATGCCTTCCATTCTGAGGTCTGGCTGGGTTGCTGTCTCAGTGGTATTTGTTCTTTGTGTTTGCATATCCACAATTGAATGTTATCTAGTGAGTAGCAGCCTTATTGATAAACTTGGAAGATTACTTTGCCTTTTCTTTTTCTTTTCTTCTTCCCCCCCCCTTTTTTTCCTTTCCTTTTTTTTTTTTGGACTATATTATCTACTGTTTCCACAAGGACCACACCCGACATTCCGCACTTGGGGACCAAATTTTCTCTTGCTAGGCAAGTGGTTTAGCTGAGCTAAACCCCCAGCTCTCCAAAATGACTTAAGGTAAATTAAAGAAAGAAGTTCAAACAGGAGAATGAGAGGGAAAGTGTGTACATTTTGAAAAAGCAAAATTACTCTTCTGTTATGATACTGTAACATTGCAGAAGCACTCACCTTGATTACTGGGGAATTAACCATGAGTTGTTGACTAACTATGTAAACCTTAATAGTTACTCGTCCCAATATATTATGTATTCAAGAACTATCTGGTTTATTAAAATGGTAAATGCTTTAGTGTGTGGGTAGACTTTTTAGTGCATAGGTGTACATGCTCATTTGTACATGTGTGCATACACATGAACATGTATGTGTGTGTGTTTGAGCCTGAAGGGCCGGGGTTGAAGCTGGGGATCATGCTAGAACTCTCTACTTTATTTATTGAGATCTCTCCCTGAATCCAATGCTGGGGAGATTTTTATTTTATTTTATTTTAGCCAGCCAGCTTGCCCAGGGGATTTTCCTGTCTTCTTTCAAGTACTGGGATTATCAGTGGTCCATACCCACTCAGTTTTTAATATGGATTCCATATAGCCAAATTCTGGCCCTCGAGTTTGGGAGCTTGCATTTTATTGAGCCTAGCTACAAGTTAACAAAGTTATTTATTACTAGGTGTTACATATTTGATGTTTTTATGTTCTTCAAGTACAAGCATTTCCCCTACTTGGTATCAGGTCCTAAATAGCTAAGCCCACCACATTGGTCAGCCAATGGCTTTTCCCTGACTGGGGCTTTTGTAGTGCTTATGATGAGTGGCTTATGATGATGGGGGTGGGATCCTGGCTGAAGTGTGCGGGATCAAGTAAGCAGTTTATGTTTTAAAAGGTGCTCAAGATAAGAAAGAGCCATCATGGATAGTGCATTCCCTTTCCTGTAGCTAGGCTCGGATTCCGATGGGCCTGTGGGAGCAGCTCAGTATTAGATTGCTTGACTAGCATGTTCAAGGACCAGTGTCAATGCCCAGCACTGAAAATGAAAGTAACCCAATTCATCATAGGTGGAAGACATGCATTTTTCTCAGTAGCCATAATCTCCCCCATGGGAATGAAGTGAAGGGTCCATTTGCACTGTAGGGAAACCTGGAAAACTCTCATGTGAGGAGGTGACAAGAAGCGGAGTGGCAGAGAAATCTTCATGTGTGAAGGAGAAGGGCCCAGACAACTAAGAAAAGCGTTGATCAGAATCCACTGATGGGGTTTTGTAATCCATTTTGGTTACATAAGTTGAACCTTTAATTCTGTCCAAAGTAGAAATATGGTTTGGTCAGTTTTACTGTAGGACTTTATCTAGGTTATGCTAATTGATGCCATGGCATTCTACATTGACCACAGTGAATGTAATGTACTGTTCCAGAAGGTCTTGCTAGACCATGGCATTTAGCTGTGGTCTCCTGTGGGTGGACCCTGGTAGTATTCTTTCTCCTCTGTCTCTCCCTCTCACTTTTTCTCTCTCCCTTCTCCTCCTCCCTCTCTCTAGACACACACACACACACTCTCTCTCTCTTTCACGCGCGCACACACACACACACACGCACACACACACAAACATACTGTCTGTCTCTTTCTCTCTCTCTCTCTCTCTCACACACACACACACACACATACACACACACACATTCTCCCTGTATCTGTATCTCTCTTTCCATCTGTCTGTGTCTCTGTCTGTCTGTCTGTCTGTCTCTCTCTCTCTCTCACATACACACACACACACACACACACAGAGAGAGACAGACAGAGAGAGGGGGGGGGAATTAGCTGGCTGCTTCCATGATTAGCAGAGATGGAGAAAGGTAGACATTTTCAACTATATGGGTGTTCAGCAGTGAACAGGCTCACGGTGCACATGTGTCTTGGTACTTCTGATGAATTGAGGTGTAAGTCTCCTGTGCTGTGAATGACATGAATTGTTGTATTAATTTCACCTTCATCCTGTTTAACATTACCACGAGTTTAAGGATGATATTCATTTATTTTGACATACAAAGAGAAATACAGGAGGAGTACAGAAGAGTGTGCTTGCTTTCTGAGAATAGCCAGTGAAGGTTCACTGTAAAACACTGATAGAACCCTAACTGTGAATTTAAAGTACTCATGCTGTTGCCTCTGATGCTGGGCTATGTAATGTATTTGAAAGCTAAGGGCTTACGAACTGCTTACAAAGTAACCGAAAGATAAACGGTGTGGAAACAGTGTAGGGCAATAGTTAAGAGGATAGAGCTTTCCAATGAGCAGATGAGCCATTAAGGTGTCACACATGAGCAGATTATCCTCTACACAAGCTTCTTAACCTCTCTGAACTCTCACAGTTCCCTATCAGTAATGCTGCTTCCTCGGCAATAGAGGAAGCGTGCCCACAAATAGAAATTGCCCTATTTGTGCTATTACTTTTGTACCATTTTAAGGAATATAATTCTAGTTAGCAGTTTTTCTAAGGTGGAAGTTAAATATAGTGGAATTATTCTTACGTTCACATAATGGAATATATACAGGATCTCATCAGGGTTTAACAAGTTAAGCTATAATGGCAGCATTTTGGGAAGACCTCAAAGGAAATAAAAGATAAATTTAACTATGCAGATGTCCCCTTTTTGATGATGCTGTTTACTTTAGTTTCAAAACTTAAATTTTTTGTCATTCTTCTTATATATGATTTTTTCCTCCTTTTTTTTCTTTAAGCCCAGATTTCCTTGGAATTTATGATTACAAACCTATGATTCCTTTGTCTCCTCCTGAGTGTCGTACAGGGTTTGATTAGTCCAGGCACTCAGATCTGCTGTGCACACCATTATTTCCTTGGTGTCTGCTTTATTCATCTTCAGTAGAAGTTTATGCACACATTAGTCAATGTCTCAGACAGCTACCCCCTTTAAATACACAATCTGAAACTACGATGATCTGAATTCATCTCTGCTGCTGGTTCTCAGAAATCCCTTCACTAGGGGGTTTGTGTGATCAGATCCATTAATCTCTGTTTCTAAACTCCCTCACAGCTGTCTCCATCTGACACCAGGTTGCAGAGTCAAATCTCTTCTGTTTATAGGATTTCAGAAAGGTCAGATAGTGTTAGGCTTTCAGGATCAGGGAATTTAACCTGAAATCTCTCTTTATTTATTTATTTTTCTTTTGGTGGGGAGAGAGAAAGAAGGGGGGCAGGGAGAGATGGGAGAGAGGGACAGGCTGGCAGGCAGAGACACCCCAGAGCCTCCTTGCCCATAGATAGGGCTGCAGGGGAGCCTGGAGGGAGGGGTGTATTGCTCTCAGTTCCTTCACTTGGATACTTTGTATTCCTGCCCCTCTCAAGTCCAGTGGCTCTGGAACAGGAGACATTCTCCCAAAGGACAAATGATGATGTGTGTCAGGGCTCTGCTATAAGTAGTAGGTGCTGCTGGGCTTCTGTGGATAGGCACTGATGGATGGGTGATTGGGTGGGGGATCCTGTACGGTCCAGCTTGGCTCCCAAGAAAGAAGGCTCTGTCCTGATTGGCAGATCTGCTGTGGGTGAAGAAAGATCCCTCATCTCAGCTCATTGCCGATTCCACTGCCTGCACCCTGGGCTTCTCCTGGTTCCAGGTGTATCTGTGTTCCCTCAGCCAGTGCTCACAGTGCTCTTGGTTGTCAGCCAAGCTTGCCTTTACCTGTAGATACTTTGGGTCACAGTTCGGGACCCTCTGACTTTTAAAATTCAGTTTAGCAATTTTAAGTCCTCTGTTAGTGCATCCATGAAACAGTTTTTGATGGCACTTTATCTGTTCTCTAAAAACTGTCTTCCTCGAAGTGGAAGCCTTCGTAGAGAAAGAATATTTTTCTATATTCTCACTGGAGTCCTTCATCTGCCAGTGTAGGAAAGTAGTGTTGATTTTTCGGCTGTTTATTTCATTTATTTTTTGCTGCATCCATTTTATTCAGTAGCTTTTATGAATTTTTAGTAAATAGAAGAACTGCTTGCTGCTGTCTCACTGTTGCTAAGTAGCCACTGAGCAACCTCTCCTTTCCCTGTCCTTGGCCTCTGGGAACTAGGATTCTATCCCCCAGGTCTAAGGGAGCAGGTTGTTTAGGTCAGTTAGCATGAGTGAAGTCATGGGCTCTGTCTTTCGGTGCTAGCTCTTTTCAGTTAACCTAATGATTCCCATTTAATCACAGTTGTTGTAGATGATTCTTTAACTCTTTTGTAGCTGAGTAGTATTTCTTTTTTGGTTTTTCGAGACAGGGTTTCTCTGTGTAGCCCTGGCTGTCCTGGAACTCACTTTGTAGACCAGGCTGGACTCAGACTCAGAAATCCGCCTGCCTCTGCCTCCAAAGTGCTGGGATTAAAGGTGTGCACCACCACTGCCCACCTCTGAGTAGTATTTTATTGTGTGGGTGTATGTGTGTCTTCAGCTGTTTAGTGACTCTGGATTCATTTTGATGACGTGTGTCCTGAGGGCAGGTCTTTCATGTGTAGCATGTCCTAAAATGCTCCAGTAAGAAATGCCAAAACACCAATAAAATCAGTGAGGACTGGTTAATATACAAACTATGCCATTATTTAACATTGTGGTTTTGCCTTGCAGCGAAATGGGTTTCTGTAACTTAAAATATAGTCACTAGCAAATTGAATTTGTCTGGGATCCCACTGTGAACTAGTATGTAAAATATTGTGATTTTTTTTTCAAGTTGCTATCCCTTCATGTATTTTCTTTAGAAGATCCAGTACATCCATTAACAGGCATGGAAGACAATGTCCTATTCTGCCCTGCTTCAGGATGCGGTTCTGTAAGTCCTTCCCACGGTGCTTATTTGCTTTTGGGGCACGTTTTATACTCGTAATATTTTGGTGTCTGTGGAAGGCTTGCTTCAGACTCCCTAGGTTCTACTCACTGTTGAATAAATGCATTGTTTAGTATGATGCCCTAACTCAAATTATTTTGTAATAGTATTATTGAAAATACACTTTGGAGCCATTTTTACTCGTTTGCGTGTGATTTGTAAAAGGAGAACGTCTCAGGGAGTGTGGGCTTTTCCTTTCTTGTGTCATGTATCAAAGTGAATAGCGGACAGTTGTGTGGCTTGTCATCTTGTTTCTATTAAATCATGCCAGCTTTGCCAATAATGCTACTGATTTATTTCTGGAATTTATAATGATTTTTTTTTTTACTCTCTACTTAGCAGAATAAGAGGGTTTTTTCCTCCATTTTTTAAAATATTTTACTGGAATATACAATCTATTTGAGTGGAGGAAGCACAATAAAGAATTCTATCAGTGAATATCAATAATAAGAAGAAAGAACGTGTGTGTGTTGATCCAGTGTAAGAATAATGAGATTGTAAATTACCATTGCAGGTCTCCTCAGAGCTTTGTTCTGTATTTGTGTTCATGTAAGCTAGTGGTTCTCAGCCTGTTCATTGTGGCCTCTTTTGGGACCTTTCACAGGTAGCTTAAGACCACCAGAAAACATAAATATTTATTATGATTCATGATGATAGCAAAATTACAATTAAAACATAGCAACAAAAATACTTTTATGGGTGGGGGTTCATCATAATGAGGAACTGTGTTAAAGGGTCACAGCATTAGGAAAGTTGAGAAGCACTGTTTTAAGTGGACTGGGGATGCTTTGTTTCTGAGGGAGGAGGCTTGAAAAAAGCAGAGCATGAAAAAAAAAAAAACTTGGAACTGCGCAAGATGTGTCTGTGGAGTAGCTAGACTAGCGGGCCTGCCATGGTGCTCAGAGTTCAGACCCACAGACAGTAGGGGACACTGAACCAAATAGCTGGAACTGTACTGAAACGAAGAGAAACTGCTGAGATCTCCTGAGGTGAAAGAAGCTTTGCAGGCCCCCTCTTCTGATGACAGTTCGAAGAATAGACTGACCAGGTCTGGAGTGGTTGCTGTGAGGTCCTTTAGCGTATGGGACAAGGGGAGGCGATGATGGTATCTGACATGGGACAGGTGACAAGGAGAGGCTGGGCCATGTTACACGGATAGAATTTGTAGACACATTGCACATGCCCAAGAGAGAGGAACATAGGATATAAGACATGTCTACATTTTATTTTATTTATTTATTTTTTTAATTAGGTATTTTCCTCGTTTACATTTTCAATGCTATCCCAAAAGTCCCCCATACCCACCCTCCCAATCCCCTACCCACCCACTCCCACTTTTTGGCCCTGGGGTTCCCCTGTACTGGGGCATATAAAGTTTGCAAGTCCAATGGGCCTCTCTTTGCAGTGATGGCCGACTATGCCATCTTTTGATACATATGCAGCTAGAGACAAGAGCTCCGGGGTACTGGTTAGTTCATATTGTTGTTCCACCTATAGGGTTGCAGTTCCCTTTAGCTCCTTGGGTAATTTCTCTAGCTCCTCCACTGGGGGCCGTGTGCTCCATCCAATAGCTGACTGTGATCATCCACGTCTGTGTTTGCTAGGCCCCAGCGTAGTCTCACAAGAGACAGCTATATCTGGGTCCTTTCAGCAAAATCTTACTAGTGTATGCAATGGTGTCAGCGTTTGGAAGCTGATTATGGGATGGATCCCTGCATATGGCAATCACTAGATGGTCCATCCTTTCGTCACAGTTCCTAATTTTGTCTCTGTAACTCCTTCCATGGGTGTTCCCATTTCTAAGAAGGGGCAAAGTGTCCACACTTTGGTCTTCGTTCTTCTTGAATTTCATGTGTTTAGCAAATTGTATCTTATATGTTGGGTATCCTAAGTTGGCAGTTAAATGCTTAAATTTGGTTTAATCTTCACAAAGCAAAAATGGACTATGCCTGCTCTACCACTCTGACATGGAGGTTACTAGAGCTGTCTGAGAAGCTTGGTGACCATTTTACCTGTCAAGTGCGAAAACTAGAATTCAGATATCTCATCAGCCACATAAAAGCCAGATGTATTGCCCATCTGTAACTCCACCTCTGGCAAGCAGAGACAGGTGGATCCCATGGGTTTGCTGGCCAGTTGGCCAGCCTCACTGAAACAGCCAGTTCTAGGTTCGTCAACAGACCCTGTCTTAAAAAATGAAGAGGAACACAACAGAGGAATACCCTTGAACTGATGACGGCCTCCACACATGCATGCACACACATGCACAGACAGACAGACAGACAGACACAGAAAGTTATTTTTCTTATATCAGCATTTGGCCAGTGATACAGTAAGGAAAGTTGTTATCAGTCCTCCAACTGTCTAAGAACAAGAATGACAAAGGAAGTCCAGTCCTGGAACATTGATTTATTGCTGGTTTAAGACCATTTTCCTGCAAATGCATTTCTTCACCCAGTAAACTCTTCTTTTCTTTAGGTTTCATTGTTAGTATACATTTCTCAGAACTATTCCCTAACCTTCTAGTTTAATACAACGTTCTTCTTTAAAAATACCTCGTCTCACTCTAGTTTTAAAAAGGTATTCTTTGCTCATTTATCACAGTTAGCATGAAACCTTTGTTTTGTGGCAAAACTTACTGTGTGTTGTCTTAACCATTCCCGAGTTATGTGGAGTCAGGAACCTGTCTTTTGAAGTAAATCTGTGGAGAATATTTCTTTACACTGAGATTTGTCAGTCATTAGTTTATGTTCTTCTCAATTTTAGTATTTCTTTGGCTTCCTGTGGCAGGCGTCTCTGGAGGAGTTGGCACCTGTTTCACGGTGGAAATGGTAACTCTTAAAAATGAAAATGAAACAAGTAATATAATTTGTAGGACCTTAGGGCAGAGTGGAGCCTGGAGTTAATTTAAGTCTGTGGTTTAGGAGCCAGACTTGCCTCAAGAATGAAAGCTCCTTTTCCTTAAAATATCCAAGTGTCCTGCTACTCAGGTACTCTCTGGCTACATATGAGGTTTTCGTCTGGCCATAAAGGAAAGAGGAATAAAAGTAGCCTTGAGATGCTGTTACTTCTTATCTTAGATTCTATATTAGTTCCTCTGGGATCTGTTCTAAGCATCTGTGTTTAACACAGTCTTTAGGTGTTCCAACTGCATGAAGGTTTCAAAGTCATATCCCAAAGGAGGATGGCGCTGCTGGAGTGTGTGGGTGGAGCGTTCACATTTCTTCAGTCATTACTTATTTTCCGTTGGCAAGGGACTCTCTAGATAGGTTGTTTGTGTGTTTCTCCACGAGTCTGGAATGTTTTCCATGCTGTTCTGCTAGTTATCAAAACACAGTTACCGTTCACGGGATACCATGGAGGCTTGACATGCTTTGCTGCTCTGCTGCAGTCCGGAAGTGCGTGGCTCAGTCTGGCGTTTCTTTCAATAAAAGTATAACTTTCCTATGCTTAAATTCTGGATATCATCAGAGGAGGTGTATGCAGTCTGAGCAAGTTTCAAGATCCATCTCTTACATGTTGGTAATCAGTTTACTATTGGTGAAAACATGGGCTACAGATATTTTAACAGCTCACTGTATTGTCTGGTTGTAGCTTAAAATCCAGAGATTATTTATATTACCTGTGGTTAAGGACTACATACAGAGTGAACAAATGAGCTTTCCACATCTCAGTATTAAATACATTTTAAAAATCATACAGGAATAGCTAGTGAAGAGGCATGCTGGCCGGTGCCATCAGGTACCCTGACCCTTGAGATATTAAACTGGGAACTAAGACATTAAAGACCCAGGACCAGGAATATAGATCAGTGGTAGCACACTTGCCTCCTGTATGCAAAGTCCCGAGTTCAATTCCCAGCATCAGAAATATAAAAGCAAAGGAAGAACAATGAAATTGAAGTTGAAAGCATGTGAAAAATCGTCCCCCTGGGGCTTTTCTCATGTGGTAATTAGGAGCCACAGAGATGTTATATTTTTCATATGGCTTTTCTAATTATAGGATGATGCACAGTCAGTTCTGATCAGTAGTGGGAATGTGGTATAACAGAAAATGCAGGGTAATTTATGAATTTGAGAAACGTTTTTATTTGAAACACACACACACTCCATAGTTTAACTGGTATTGATTATTTTATTTAGCACTAAATGAAATTATTGTGTTTCGTCTTTGAGAAATCTTGGGATTAAGGGTATGCAAGGCCCACTGGGAGAGGTCACTGATTCTGAGGAAATACTGGGAGCTAACAGCACTTCTTGGCTGAGGACATTAGGTTGGATGAGTAACAGTTTTATAGCTGTGGACAGGGTGACCCTGTACTGTACAAGATGTTGGCAGAGCTCACAACTCTCAGTATTCCTGTTAGAAGCTGGCCACATGGGATATTGGCTACGCGCTCCAACAAGAGTGACTGATGTCTTCATTTCTGCTCCAAAATTGCTCCACCTTAACTGTTGATTGCCTGAGTACTGCACAGCCTGGCCCGTGCTTGAGGGTGGGGGTGGGGGTGGGGGTGGGGGTGGGGGTGGAGGTGGGGGTTGGGGTGGGGTGGGGGGTATTCTGCTCTGTGTGTAAATCCTCTGTGGATTTATACACAGATGTTAGATTGCATCCATAGAGCCATTGTGTGAACATCTGTTTTAAATGTGTGTCATCTTTATAACTAATTAATGCCTTGCTGTGTTCTTGTGGAGTCATCTTAGTATTTGAACAACCATGTGGCCTGCCATTTATTTCTCATGTATTGTAGCAAGAAAGTGATTGAATATTTCTACACAGAAGACAGGGGAAAGGTGGAGTGAGTAGGGGAAGGAGGGCTAGCTAGGTGAAGCCCTTCACCCAGTCTTTCCTTCTCAGCGTCCTCCACCTGCAGGATTTTCCCTGCCAGTGAACTTCAATGGATATATTCCAATCCTTGTAACAACTGTCTTAGTAATAACTTAAAGTGGTGAATTTACATAATGCACCAGTGGCTTGTTTATTTTACTCTAGTTTAAAATGAAGAAAAGTCTCTGCATACTGATTGCTCAGTCTGGTGAAATTCAAACTAATGGGAAGTACAGAAAAGCGTTTGGTGTTGAGGTGAACTCAGTCACTGCCATCATACAGTGTAGTAAAACCCACAGCCACATGTTGCGTTTTCTTGCTAATTTGTGTCTGAGATTCTCCTGGGAACAAGAAAATATCAACACAAGAAATGCTATCAGGTTACTGTCACATTCTAGGTTTCTTAGGATCTATGTTGTCATTGGAAGGAATTTTAATTTAAACATTTTCTTGCCACTTTCTGGGCAAGTCACCTTAAATAATTTGGAATTCCTTCTTCTCTTCCTTCCTCACATACTTAATTTAATATATCAGTTAACTTGTTGAATTATTCAAAGCACACTCAAACGAGTTGCTTTTCACATTCTTCATTGCTACTCCTTGGTTCCAATCATGATCTTTAGCCTAGAGTGTTGTAACTCACCCCTCTAACCCCCTCTCCTGCCCCAGCCAGCAGTGCCTGAATTTATTCTGTTTCTTTCAGAGAAGCCAGGCAGTCCTGATAAACAGTAGTCATAATGATTGAGAAAGCTCCATTACATTGCACTAAGCATTTTGTTTGGCCTCAAATCTGGGACCCTGTCACATCAAACATACTTTATTCAGGGCAGCATATTTGATATAAAGTAGAATGTTTAGAAATTATATTTAATGAGTAATAGGTGAATGTTGTTTGCTATTAGCAAATCCTAATCTTGGCCTTGTATTTTATCCCTGTCCTCAACCTTCTGAAAGCATCTGAAGTCAAGATTAAAATCTGCAGTGACCTGTGAGGCCCTCTGTAGTTTACAAGCAGTTCTGAGGTTTGCGCGTGCCACATCTTGTCTTGCTTGATATCTTCTGCCCATGGATCTGCCTGCCTTGTCCTTTCCCAAGGCAGGTACCATGACATACTTTGAATTGATTGTTGCTTCTTACTAGAGAGCTTCCAGCATATTATCTGCATGGTTCACTGCCTCTGCATTAGACTCTTCTCTCACCGTGCTAGGTGTGTGACTCAGAATTGCAGCATTAGAGAGGCCACAACTCCCAGTGTTTCCTGTCCATGCACCTCAGAGCAGAAAGTAATCAGAAGTATTGTCCTTCGTGTTTGCCCCATGGCAGCAAAGATTGATTTCTCTTTTCTTTTATTCCCTCTGGACTACTGAGGCTTTAGGTCACTGTGTGGCATATGTTCTTAACAGGCAATGAAGAGGCTGAGGATATTCTGGCATCTATAGGATGTTTATTCCTTACTTGCAAACTGTACAGAGCAGCATCTTCCCCTGTCTGTGCCTGGTACTTCTCAGAGCTGTGCGTGGTCTTTTTCATCGTGGCTTCCAGATACCTTTTCTCTCAGTGAGTGCATTTAACCACTTCTTCTCATTTTCGAATGCAGAAGATGGGAATCGCTTGCCTCTATTTCTTATTATTTAAATCTTACCCTTTCTTCAGGAACCACCTGCGGTTTATTTCTTCTGTGGAATAATCCCAATTACTCTTGTTCTTCCTCCTCCTCCTATGTCTTGTTGCATGTTAGTGTGGATATTTGCTGGCATACTTAGGTTACTCATTTATAATGTGATCCCCATTTCAACTTTTATCAGTATCTCCTGGTGCAGAGAAATTCAATCCTCAGCAGTCCATTATATACTGTAAGTGAGGAGAAATGTTTAACCTATGTTTAAATGAGACCTTGGGTAATTCCAACCCACGTTCATGTCTGAGAACCAGTGGTCAAGGACAGAGTATGAATGGAACAGCTGGGTGATACCTGAGATTTGGGCACCAGTTGGTAAATTATTACTACTAGCACTAAAATTTCAGGGTTCAGTAATCCCTAGGAATAGAAAATCAAAAGTGGAAATGGGGGCGCAGAACTTCAGTGTTCCAAGAATGAATAATATGGTTATTTCTCTGAATGTATCATTAACTGCACAATGTCCTGTAGGACAGAGAACCGTCAATGAGATGAAAATAGGTCAGTGTTTACGTCTGTGGTTTCAAAAGACTTTGGTCTTTTGAGCACATTTTGGATAATAGATGGTTAGCTTTCTCGCTTCCTGTGGGCTTCACTGTTGGGTGATTTGAGACTGGTAAGCCATACTAAGGCTAAATGTGGAACACATGGCTTCTTGGGGTGGCTGAGAACCTTAGGGTCCAGCTTCATGACTGGAATATGGCAAAGGGACTGGTGACTTGGTGGGAGGCAGGAAAAGGACCAACCTCATGGAAAAACTTAGAATTGTCAGGCACAGACACTAAGAGCAAGGGTGCTGTGCCTTTTGGGATCAGGTTAAGTGGTCTCGAGTGTAGGGGTTGCTTCTGAGGGACAAGTTAAGTATATATCACTAAGGTCAACAAAGTGTCTTCTGGGAGGTGTACATCAAATTACTCCAAGTGTTTTACTCGGAGACAGGCCATGCTTTCTCTTATCTCTTTGGTATCTGAAGAATGAATTGAAATAAAGTACTTTGGTTACCTGCTGTTTGTGAGCAGCCATTACCTTACATGTGTATTTACGGTATGGTGCTAAACGCTTTGATTTCCCTACTGTAAGTTGAGATGGGCACTTCCTATACCATACTAGTCCCTCCTCATGGATTCAGGAGAGGTATGGCATCCTTTCCTTTCCAAGATGCATATATTTTTGCTCCTTTTGCTTCGTGCACTCATTATAAGCCTGACCAAAAGCAGCCAGTCACAGTCATGCCACAGATTGAATGCTAGACTGTCATGAAATTTACCCTGTCAAATAAATAAGTTAATTACTCTAGAGTTCAGCTTCATTCTTGTTTCCAGGAGACAGGGAGAATGTGGTCAGAATTAACCTGAGGCGCCTCCAGCCCAGCATTCAGAAGTCATTGTTGCTGCCTGAAACCTCATAAACAGTCTTTATGGCCCATGTTTCTGCCAGCATTCGTTGCTTATAGCACTTGAGGGTTTCTCTGTGTCTGCTGGAAAGTCTTCCAGAAAGCAGTTCCTAAGGGCTGTGGACTACAGGGCCAGGTTTCTCACACCCTGAGAACCCTGGACCTCTCTCTTCTGAACGTACTGATTCTCTCGTTGCTGTAACAGCATTCCTGATACAGGCAACTTGAGGGAGGACTGACTTATGATAGCTGTGCTGCCAGAGGACTTCAGTCCATAATGGTAGAGAAGAAATAGCAGCAGGAGCTACTCCATCTGCGATGGAGAGCAGGACACCATGACTGTTGACGGTAGGAGGCTGACCAAGAAGCAGAGAATGGTCCAGAAGCAGCGCCCAACCATAATGTTCAAAAGGTCACTTTCTGAGTTTGGCTTTTCCCAGACTGACCTAACCACTTAAAGTCCCCCAAATCCAGACCAACAGGTAAAGACCAGCTGCTATGTGCCTTTGGAGGACATTGCAGATTCAAATCATAATAGAATTGAACTTGGAATTTATTGTATAGATATAGCCTTCTTGTAGAAATATATGTACATCACAGTCAACTGTATCTTCTTCAGTGTTCTTAAGGATAGCAGTGTTTTAAAATAGCTTAACTAAGTCCACAGCATAATGGTTAAATAAGTTATAGTTTTTGTAAACCAAATTATACTGTTGTTCCATTTGGAAACAGCTCAAATATATGCAAAACCTATAAATGGAAAACCTGGATTAGCATATAAAATGTGCTTATGTATAGTAATATATGAAATACCCACTTGTGTGGCATTAAGGTTTCTTTAGAAGCAAGCAGCAGAACCAGTTTTTTTAATCTCTTGAGTGGGAACCACTCCGATGTCTGAAAATATATTTTAAATTCATTATTTAATCCAAAAGCTAAATTATAAAGAAGGAAATATCGATCATCTATATCTATCTATCTGTCTGTCTGTTTATACAATGTCATTTTAGAAAAGTTTTGTGCATAAGTGTTTTGCCTGAATGGATGTCTATGCATCAGTTGTGAGCCTGATACCCCCAGAGCCTGGAAGAGGCTGTCAGATCTGCTGGAACTGGAGTTACAACAGGTTATGAGCCCGACTGTGTGAGTGTTGGGAATCAAAGCTGAGTGCTGGAAGAGTAGACGGTGCTCTTAACCACTGAACCATTGCTCCACCCCTATGTATATATTTTTAAAATATTTGACTTGGCACAGCAGAGCTAGACTTTTACCATTATTCTTTCTGAAACTTCTCCCAGAACCGTTAACTTTTCAGCAAGATGCGAGTGTGACAGTTGGTAGTAGAGCCTACAGATTTTTGGTAATGACTCCAGTCGTTCCACAGAGGCCCAGTCTGGAAAGGTGGCATTGTAA
The DNA here is from genome assembly GCF_978045245.1 of Mus caroli. Taxonomy (NCBI): domain Eukaryota; kingdom Metazoa; phylum Chordata; class Mammalia; order Rodentia; family Muridae; genus Mus; species Mus caroli. The sequence continues at coordinate 91,485,754 of NW_028227266.1, forward strand.
GTCATTCGAGGGTTACCTTTATAGCCTCAGATTATCATGCAATCGGTTAGTCCCTATTTTTAGTAATCTCTACATCTCTGTAGTGTTCTCTTAGAAATGCGGGATAGAGGAAACAGCTATTCCCTTGTAACTGAAGATGATAAGTGAAGTTTGTTTTCATTAAGTTTCAACAGCACATGTTTCTGGATCTTCTTTAATCAGACCATTCTCTTAGAGCATAGTCTCTTAATCCCAGCACAGCTGCAAGTGGCCCCTGCTGCAGGCCAGCTCTTACATGTGTGTGAGCTGGTGGGAATGTATGTTATCTTCATCTTTTTTTTTTTTTTGTCCTGGTTCCTAAATGGTGACCCCTGTGTATGAGCATAGGAGATATTTTTACTGCCTGTGTAAACTATGGAATAGACAGCAACATCTCAAATGTGTTTGAACAAGCTCCATAACGCGCTTGCAGATTTCAGAAAGGCAGTTCCCAGTCTCTGATAAAGCATTTGGCCAGCAGATGTGTTGCGTGTACTCCACTCTGAACAGAGGAAGTTCTTCTCACTGACACAGCTTTCTATTTTTTAACTGTTCATGTCTTTGAAGCCCTGGAGTTCATTAATGTATACTCTTTCTTTCGGGCGGGTGGTTGGCAGCATTTTGTGTCTTTGATATTAGAATTATAACTAATGTTCACATTTTGTGATGTGTGGAGGTATCAAATATGCTGTTATAAATTCTGGGAAGTTGCACTGCTTTTGTTGGATCTAAGGGATAGAATGCACATTAATTTTCTCATGTAGCTCGTTTATTTTGGATACATCTTATTGTTTTTACTGTTAACACATCATCCTCAATTAATTACTCTTTCTCCCATGACCAACTCTCTAAAGTTATGCAGAAAAACCTAGTTTTTCCCCCTCTTAAATGAAATGAGTTAGTGCAAAAGGGGGTTGATTCCTTTCTTATTTTTTTCTTTTTCTTTTTATCAGAGTAGAAAAACATCTCAGTCCATCAACTGTGATTACATGGCATGATTTCCAGATCTCTTGCCACCCGGGTCAAACTGCACACAGTCAACACTTCCTGACATAACTCACGAGTGTCCTGTAATTTCACACCTGGGCAGGTGCTGGCACATGCCACCTGCCTGGTAAAGATGGCTGTTTTTTGAGCCTGTGTTCAGCCTTGTGAGGTTTTTTTTTTTAATGCAGAATTTATATTTATTATTAAATACCATGTAGGAGATGATCATAGTGAATGCTTTTCCCTATTTGTTTTGTTGTTGTATTTCAAAATTTTAACTTAGGTTTTACTTGCTTGTATTGCGAGTCCTTTAGCTTGCTCGTTCTTTGGTGTTTGAACTTTGTTTTCACATTCTAGACTCAAGAAAAAACTTCTTGGATCTCCATGTATAGTTTATGGCTGCCATCCAGGCTTGTGTAATTTTTATTTCTATGTTTCTGGGAAGGGATTACTCTGAATGTGTGTGGGGGGGGTAGATCCTCTTCATAGTCTCATTTTTCTTCCTGTCACTTATGACTTTGACCTTGGGGTCTTTTAACATTCAAGTCTGAGTAAGTGAAGTTACTCGCACAAGTGTGGGTCTGTGGAGTGGTGAGAGAGTGTTGGATGCGAGTGGGGCAGGCTTACAAAGTGGTTCTGAGTGGCGTGCATTTTGTACAGATTAGATAAGTTACGTGGCCCGAGTCTTATTAATCTTAAGCATGTAACTATTGCTACAACAAGGACATGAACTTATCTAAACTAGTAATTGTATTACGGCCAACTAGTCTCATTTTGTTTTCTGTGATCACTCATTGTTATCATCAACATAAAGCATGGAGCCAACAATATATTAAAAAATACAACTTATAGTAGGATAGAGTTTTATCATTTCAGTCTTTATCTAGTAATCACTTTCACTATAAAATTTACTAATTTTGTTTTTATTTCCAATATAAGTAATCTAACTGCATACTTTGAAAATGTCTTTAAGCACCTATAACTCTGTGAGAGTTACTTTGCCTTCCAATCACTGTGTGGCTACCTACAAAATAACATGCAAAACAAGTGGGTATATATAAATATACATTATCAGAAAAATAGTATGGAAGGGAAACAGAGTGAATCTAATACGCATTTTTAAGTTTTAATTCTAGTGCATGTTCAATTTTATTTGAAGTGAGTGTGCAGAAGTGTTTTGGTTGGCAGTGTTTGGGAAGAACCATCATAATGGCCTTGGTAATGTTTATCATTTCTTGAAGGTATGGTCAGTTTGCCTCAATCTGGTTCCAGAAGAGTTTGCCTAGAACATACTGTCTTCATGTAGAACAGATGATCATATTGCCTTCCTGCAAGTAGCTCACCACCCCACAGTGTGCACGCTGCTGTGGTGAACAGTTTATCCCAGTTTGTCCATGGATTGTTTTCTACTTCTGTAACTACAAGCAGGATGTGGGAAAGGGAATACGCGAACAGCCGGCCCATATTCCCACTACACGCACAGCTCCCGATGTACTGTTTGTCTTACCTCATGCAGTTTAGTGTGGAAGTGCAGATGAAAACGTTCCCCTGTCTCCCATTGTTCTCGCTGAAATGACGATGGGAATTGCTCCTGAGGCACATTTACCTTGAGTTCCTTCCAACCATTTCACAAAATCAAATGTTCTCCCCTCGCCACCTACAGTGCAGTTAGGCTGTCGTTTGTAGCTCGGTACTTAGCAACAAAATGGTGCTATAAGATCTGGGAAAACACATTTTTAAGATTTATTGCCCATTTCTATGTATGTGTTCTTGTGAGTATATGCTCTTGCGCAAGTGCTCCTGGGGCCAGAAGAGGGTATCATATCACTTGGAGCTGGAGGTTTATCCTTTTAACCACCGAGTCATCTCTCCAGCCCCAGCCACCAGAAAAACGTATTTTTATGTAATTTGTATCCCAAATTTAGTTTTAAATTGATTGTATCTAGCTACAGGATCTTAGGCAAGTCTTATTTTCTCTTTAAGCCATCAATTTTTCCCTCTATAAGATGTGGGTTTACTCTTCTGTTGCTGAGGTAATTTACATTAATAAGAAATGGCTGTTAGTGGAAGACTGCAGCATGCCTGCCCTCTGCATGAATTCTGCTTCTAGCATCTGTTTGCAGTCTTCTCTGTCTGACCACCTTGCATTCTGAGTCTTGAAATGATGGACAGTCATATCATGTAACGAACCAGTTGGCCTTGTTGAGGCATCAGGTTCCTTCCTACACCTAGTTGTCAGGGATGCACCCAGAGGACTGAGGATTCAGCCCAAGTTACAGAGACATAAGGATAACTTGGGCTGGATCCTCAGAGTGTTACAAAGCAACGGCAGCCTTGGAGACTCTGGAGAGCCATGCAGGGGTCACCTAGTCTTCCCTGGTGTTGTCAAACAAGATGGGTTCAGTTTCCCAGCAGCCAGTATGCATGAGATGTTTGTAACATGGAAAGCTCATTGGTGACCTAGTACCCCATTTTCAATGAGAACTTCTGACATATTCAAGCTCTTTCCCACCATTCCGAGACCTGGCAGAAAATCAGGTGTTCAACATGAACCACATTGGACAACTTAGGCATAGTGATCAATTCTTCATGAGGGTTGTTCCTCTTGAAAATGTAGTAGACAATACCTGAAATCCAACTTACCACAGAGGACCAGCCCTTTAGGCAGGCCTTTCTGAAGAGGGAAACCTTTGGCTTACCATTCCTATTTGGTTCACATACTATTAATTATTATTATTATTAGTATTAGTATTTTATTTACTTACATCCCAAATGTTGCCCTTTCCTCCAGATCCCCCCAAGAATTCTTTCCCCCATCCTTCCTCCCCTTTGCTTCTGAGATCCCCCCCCTAGGGCAATCCTCCCTTCCTGAGCATCAAGTCTCTACAGGATTAGTCTCATCCTCTCCCACTGAGGTCAGACAAGGCAGACCTCTGCTACATCACATCGCACATACTATTCCAAAGTTTATTTTTGGCCCTGTGAGTCTTTGCCCGATGAGGCTACCTTTAATACTAGAAACAAATGGGCTTTACAGATGAGCTCTGATGATCTCCTCCTTCTGCTGCAAATAACTTGTTTGGTAATATTAGCTAAATCACTTATCCTATTTTACTATTACTCGCCTCATCTGTGAATGACAGGTAGTACAATGTATTTTGTTGAAAATGAACTTTTTATGTTCAGATATGCATGGGATGAGTGTGATCATTTGTCCATGAATCAGCCAAAATACTTATAAATGCAATATATATGTGCATGAAAACATTCTTGTACTCTATTGTATGTACAATTTTATGTTATTTTGCATCAATTGAAAATGAATTTAGGGGCTGGTGAGATGGCTCAGTGGGTAAGAGTACCCGACTGCTCTTCCAAAGGTCCAGAGTTCAAATCCCAGCAACCACATGGTGGCTAACAACCATCTGTAACGAGATCTGGCGCCCTCTTCTGGAGTGTCTGAAGACAGCTACAGTGTACTTACATATAATAAATAAATCTTTAATAAATAAATAAATAAATAAAGACAGATTTAGTGTGCTGACCTGGGAGTGAAAGAAGGGTGCAATAGCCAGGGAAGGCTTAGAAGAGCCTGGCCATTGAACTAAATAAAACATATTTATAAAAACAAACAAACAATAATTGGCCTGTGTGTGTGTATGTATGTGTGTGTGTGAATGTATGTGTGTGTGACTGTATGTATGTATGTATGTGTGTGAATGTATGTGTGTGTGAAAAAAAAAAGAAAATGAATTTAAAAAGTTTAGTAATCCATGGAGTACTCCATACCATGAATAATCTCATGGTGTAGTTAATGGTTGAGGACATCTCGACTCTTTAGATACAATCTGATTGGAGAAAATTTGATCCAAAATTTAAATTGTCCTAGTGAATTTGTAGTTACACTTGCTTACAAAGTAAATCTTTTAAAGCAAAGACTAGATGCCATCACTACTGCCTATAGCCTGCTGGCTGGGAGCTTCTTTCTTCAGGTTCTCCTGTCTTTGCTTTGTGTCTCTGCAGTGGAGCATGCTGGGATTACAGACCCATGTTGCTGATGCGCCTAGCATCCCCTGTGTTCTGGAAATCCAGCTCAGATGGTCAGCCTTGCCTATTTCTCCACCCCTGGGAAATTTTCTTCTCTAAAAATAATACTTTAAAGAAATCTTTCTTTAACATACTTTTACTCAGTGTCTTAGTCACTGTTCTGTTGCTGTCAAGAAACATAAGGATTTAATTTTGGGCTTATATCTTGGTCTGTAAACATCATGGAGTCAGCAGAAAGGCATGGTGCTGGAGCAGTTGTTGAGAGCTTTACAACCTAATCTTCAGGCAGTGGCAAAGGGGGCTGTAGGGGACTGGGGAGAGACAGAGAGCCACAGAGAGAGACAGAGGCAGATAGTGGGCCTGGAGTAGGCTTTAGAAACTTCAAAGCCCACCCCAGTAACATCTCCTCACACAAGGTACAACTCCTAATCCATTTAAACAGTCCATAGGTACAACTCCTAATCCATTTAAACAGTCCATGCCCTAATGACTAAGCATTCAAATACATGATCCTATGGTGGCCATTCCTATTCAAATAACCATACTCAGATCTTCATAACATACATTAATTGATGGCTTTATTTAATTTGGAACGTTTATTCAACCAAAAATTTTGTATGGTGATACTTCGTTTGTAACAGAAATCTAAAAATGCATTATTTATCTTCATGGGAATGTTTTTCCTTTTGGTTTGAATAATGAATGTTTAGCTTACCTGCGTTATTTATACTTATTTTCTATAGTAAAATATTTTCAGAATTTGATAAGAAGAATTACCCTAGTTTGTTAACTGATTTCTATGATCCAGTAATTCTATGACTAAAGGTTATTTATGACTAAGGGGCCATGCAGGACCTTCTTAGCCTCTTGTTTCCCTAGGCCATGGAGAATTAAGTGGGATAGCTTGGTGCTTACAGTGTTGAGTTATTAGCTCAGCTGCCTTACTCCCTGACTCCTAATTCTGGGAACAGGAATGCCCCACTCCTTGGTGCGTGCTGGGGAGGATGCAACTTTTATGAATTTTCCAGCATGCTTGTGTCTGATAAATATTGTCCCATCTGTCTACATCAGCTTTTATGGGTATTTGTAAACAGATCCTGAGTCCACCTGCCTCTGGTAAGAAGAGAACCTATATTAAACTCTAGAGCCATTGTAAAAGGGAACTAAAACCTATGTATTTACTGATAGTGTTATTAGCATCTCTGACTTTTGATCCAATTTCTGTTTACAAAACTAAGAATAAATAAAGAATATAAATGCAATGTCTTTTAAGACTTTTAGTATAAGACCTTTTGTGTAAGTGGAAAATTGGACTTTTAAATAGTCTGTTTTCAATTTGTTCAGCTTATTTTAGAGACTAAGAATTTTTTAGTCTTGTAGTCAGGTCCTCCTTTGTGAGTGTCGATGTGGAGTGAGTAGAACTTTCTGAGGAAATAACATGATTATATGCCTCAAATCTGGGAAGGTTTGTAGGGAACAGTGCAGATGGCTGATGGAGTGATGTCTACAGAAGTCATAACTCATAGAGATATAGTAGGCATTTTGTGAAAGCTCATCTCCTATATTTGAAGTACTCGATTCAGGACCTGTTTTCCTTGAGCCACTAATAAACTTTCTTCTACCAGTAAAATAATTTCTTACTACATGAGTTAGTCATTGCCGTGTAATACAGCCCATTTTACATGCCTGTTTTTCAGTAGCTCTTTGTGTAACTAATCAAAAGCATTCCCATGTGATAATGAAGTGTTTAATCACCATAATGTTATGGAGAAACAGCATTTAATGTTTGGCTAAACCTTCTTTCTTTATCTTTTCAGATAAATTATTAGTCATAACTGTCGCAACAAAAGAAAATGATGGATTCTACAGATTTATGAATTCAGCCAAGTACTTCAATTACACTGTGAAGGTATGATATATCTTTCAATCTTTGGACTTGTTGGAATATGTGCCTAAAATATATTAACTAGTGGTTTATTTAAACATGTTCTATAAGCAACAGAAATATGTATATATGTAACTTTCCTGACTTCCTTTGGAGGGTCCTGTCCACATACATTGTAATCAAGGTTTGACAGTAAATATTTTCACTGACTAAAGGGGTGGCCTGCTGTGGGGTCAGTTGAAAACATGATGGGACGGGGCTTTGGGGGTACACTATTGACAGTGGTTTTCCTGTTTTGTTTGGTTTGGGTTCATTGGTTGGAACATTGGTAAGTATTTTAGATGTTTTGTCTCCAGGGCACGGTTCATGGATATGATCAGAGGTGACTTGGAGCCCCTGATAGAGTCTTAAACTGGCTTCTGTGAGATCTGCTCCTTGGATCTGAATTTTTTTTTGATAAAAAGCATATGCCAGGCATATCTTTTCTAGAAAAAAGGAGCATAGGTAAGTATCTGAGAGACTGAAAAAAATTTAAAAACAAAAAGACGGAAAACATTGCTCCTACCTTGGGAAAAACTGGGCTGTTTTAGCCTATGATGTAGAGGACAGTGCCATCCATTACGTAGTCTCTAGATGACAAGGTGTGGATTTTCATGCAGAGTATTAATGTTGCTGAACTTTGTTGGAAAGAGATCTAGTGATAACATGTATGTGCTTAAAGAGGTTAAATAAGTGAGAAAGTAAATGAGAAATATCATTAGCTTGCCTTGATGGAAAACAGTATATACATGCAAACAAATAAGGTAAGATCTGCCTGGAGTTCAGAGAAAGAGCCAATATGGAGGGTTCAGTGTGAAGAGAGAATAGACAGTCTCTCATGTTCAAGTATTAGGAAAATTGTATGTGGTATGGAGTTGATCAGTTGTGTGACCAAAGTGAGATAAACATGTTTATGAGCAAAATTTATTTTACTTTTGAGGAAAACTTGTCCCAGAGTACATAGCTCTAACCTGTCATATCTGAGAGTCCAGTCCCATTTGAATAGTAGAGATTTGGGCCCTGTCTTCATCCTCCTGTTCTGTAGTCCAGAAGTTTCTAAAACATATACTTTATACCAGGGAGATCTTCATTACTTGAAGGAGTTAGACAGGAAAATTCTCCCACACATGTCAGATAAGTGAGTCACAGAGTGGACCTAGGAGTCTTGCTTTCACCATTTGTACATGTGACTGGTGTGCCTCAAAGCCTGCTTCCTCCCTGTGCTTGGCTGGGATGGGCCTCAGATGTTGTTGGCTCAGTGAGCTCAGTATTGGAGACTCCACAGGATCGTGGGAGGAATCTCAGCTGGAGCACTGATCATTCAGCAGATTGAATCCATTTCCACACTAACTTCAGTTTGTTTGGATGTCTTTACCCCAGACATCCCTGTAAGCAGTAAAATGTCTGAGGTTGGGTTCACTGAGTTTATTTTCATTGCATTTCATTTAAATTCCATTCCTCTTTCGTTCTCCCGATCTACTTGTATGTTAGGAGGTGGGGCATGTGTTGGTTACATCTTTTTCTCTCCATCAAAGCCAGGGTGTCAGTTACCACTTACAGTTCAGGGTGAAGTGGCAGAGGCTGAGGCAGATGCTGGAATGTCAGGGCCTGCTTAGCCTAGACTAGCTATACTTCATCCCTTGCCTTGGGTAATTCTTATTAAACTTTGAGGCTAATACAAATGTAAGATTTGCCAAAGAAATGAGGGTTCTTTACACTGGATGCTTTCAGTGTGTCCTTAGTTGACAGGCCAGTCTAGGAGCCTTTGAGCATAGGAATTTCCTTGTAGATTTCCTATCACATTAGACAGGTGAACTACAAGGGTTTCTTCATTTTCATTTAAGTCTGAAAAACAAGGATGAGATGAGAAATACTTTCTGAGTCCACTTCTATAGGTTAAAATCAACTTTTGAAATATTTGGAATGGTGTTTTAGTGGTAGATCTCACTGTAGAATTATGACCCTCCCGTGGGTTAATTTCCATTCCTTCCTAGCATTGTGATTTAATTATAAATAAGTAGTGGCTTTCAAGGACTGGGGCACATCTTCTGTTGACATTTCTATGCTGCTATCGCCATTGGCATTTTCCTCAGGATGAGTTCTTGATTTCATTTCTAGGTTCTTGGTCAAGGTCAAGAGTGGAGAGGTGGTGATGGAATGAACAGTATCGGAGGGGGCCAGAAGGTGAGATTACTGAAAGAAGCTATGGAGCACTACGCCCGTCAGGACGATCTGGTCATCTTGTTTACCGAGTGGTAAGGAAAATGTCCTGTAGGCTTTCCAGTCTGTATTATATTACCTTTAAAGACTGAATTTTATAATTGAAGCTAAAATGTTGAAATATTTTACTAACAATGACTCATTGTATAAAGTGCATTTTCCTCACATATAACTGAAGTTTTCCCAGTGAGCAGCTCCTGCTTCTGAGCCCCAACTTAAAAGCAAGATTGTTTTATACTAAATTTTTTCATTAGCAGGAATTTTTCTTCTATGTAAAGTAAACTTTCTATGCATGAAAAGTCACAATCTGCACCGATCTTGTAATATTAAAGATGATGAGTTATAAGAACTAATGAGAAAACATGGAATAGTCTAACATTTTTGGGAAATTCATTTTAATCTTGGGTTAAAAGCACAGTAGAGGTCATGCTTGAGTGTGCAATTGAGGGAGACAACAAAATGAGCTCTGTTCAAACATCAAAAATGCCTTATAAAGTTGCAAATATAAGGCAGACATACGAGGCCCCGCGCTGTCGAGAACAAAGAGCCTTTTGGTTCATAAATTTCTTTGCGTTTATTTACTCTTGTGCTTGGCTGAAATCCAAAGGGATACATACCCAAAGCATATATTCTACCATAGCGCCATCTCCCTAGCCCACAGATACCATTTTGCATACTGCCTTATTCTCTTGAAATATTTAACATCTCAAAGCTTACATATTTTAAAAACACCATGTTGCACCATATACTGCCTTGTATCTTTTTCATTTTTATAATGCTGTTACTGATCTTTCAATTTTAAATCTTGTTGACTTTCTCTCATTGGTGTAGTGAAGTCATCTTAAATCCTTTTCTTTTTAATTTCTAAGTGCAAAACCACACTATTTGCAGATGAAACTAGAGATGATCATTCTTAGGCAGGAGTATATGTTAGGATGGCCTGAACTCTGACGTAAAATCAGAAACAGTGATGCCTCAGCCCTGCCAACACTCAGCACTTTAGTGCTTTCAGGTTTCTGAGATCCTCCAAGCACCAGCTCTATTTTCTTGTATGCACCTTTTCTTGCAAGGTGAACTGTGATATGGCAGGTAGGGTATAGCTTATGCACTGTGAAGTTTTGTACATTGTCTAATATATCCATACCATATATAATGTACATCATATAACATCTACATTAAATGCTAAGTATGATTTCAAATATTCACATCCCTGAGTTTGAACCTGGCATGAGCAAATTTGGATTTTGATTGTGAGGCAGATAGTCTGTGAACAAGCATCTGTGAAGAACCTAGTAATGACCTCTGTGTTCCCGAGCCTTTGAGTCTGGGGACCCTGCTTTGCTCTGAGCTTCCCTTCCCAGCCTCTGTTCTCCCCTACTCATACTATTCATCCTGGGGAGTTGGCAGTTTGAGGATCCTAGTTGTTTCTGACAGACAGAAGAGGGCATTATAAGACACCCATACCCCGAGACAAGTCAGCCTGATTCATTTGGATTGTATTTAAGACTCAGCTTGCAGAGAGAATAGGGTTTGAAAAAGGTCCAATGGCTCTAGGTATTGTCAGGGTCAGCTATGTGTCAGTGGATCAGATAGATTTTTTTTTAGAACAAAGTTTTAAAAGCAAATCTACCCTTTTATCAAAGAAAGTAGGCTTATTTGGTGAAGCCTCCTTTCTGGCAGTAGTGGCAGCTTACATGTGCAGACACAAAGGATCTCATCATTAGTGATGGACAGTGCTTCACATATATATAATAGCAGCAACTGCCCTCTCTCTCTCTCTCTCTCTCTCTCTCTCTCTCTCTCTCTCTCTCTCACACACACACACACACACACACAGAAACATGCATGCATCCTTGCATATGTATTCCCAAGCCAAATTGTCTACTTGAAATTTTTTGTTCTTTAGTAAACAAGTATTAGATATCTCTATATTCAAAATAAGATACTAGTTATGGGTACTGGCAGCTGACTGGGGCAGACCTTCTGCTTCTAAATATTTTTTCTCTTTTATATATGTTTTATATATTTTGTAACTGACACAAGGGATCTGGAAGGTTACTTATTTCTTTATTGAGTGAATAAATTCTCATTTTTACAGATTATCATTTGCCAGCTTTTCCAGTTTTTATGTTCAGAGGTAACCCCTATTATTTTTAAAAGAGATGGGGACTCTCATCGAATTCATTGTATCATTTTAAAATTTAAGGGACTGAAGGAGAAACAAGGAGAGATCCTGGTCTGGCACTTAGCTGGGCTGAGGAGCATGCAGCTTTGAGATTTGCCACATTCTCCTTCTGGCTGCCGTCTGTGCACTGTGGCTTCTGCTCTTGGGCCCCTCTGAAAACCATCTGGGGGCAGTGACCTTCCAGACAGAGAGGTCTTCACTGATTCTGACTCTGTTCAGCATCAGTAATAATTTCATACCCTGCATGTGTAACTTCATTTGGGGACATATTCATCAAGTAATGCTCGGCTTTTAAGATAGAACCAACTTTAGCCCACCAACTCCCCTTTCCTCTATCCCACATTGCTAATATTTATTTGATTGTTTTCAATATGGTATGTACTTTATTCTGAAAATTCACTTGAGTGGGCATTTTCAGTTAGATAAGATGGTGTGTGTGTGTGTGTGTGTGTGTGTGTGTGTGTGTGTGTGTATGTGTGTGTGTGTTATGTATGTGTCCCGTATATTTGTGTGTCTGTGTCATCAGTGTATGTTGCAGGTATTATAGGCTCCATACTGTGGCATCATGGTTTTATCTCTGGAAATACCAAAACTTATTTGAGGGAAGGCTTAGGATACATAGTTTTCAGGAATGGGCTGTTTCAATTTCATTAGACTTTATTTTAACCTGTACCTTATGGTTTCAAATTATAATTTGTGTTTAACTGTGTGCATATAATGATCAGTAAAATCTTGGATTAGGGAAGAGTAAGAAAGTTCAGGGAGACTTCTGTGGCTTTTTTCCTAGGCAACCCATTAGCTTTTACCTCTTGGGTAGATATAGTTTAATTCATTTATTGGTTGATTCACTCATTTGTTCAACCAACAATTACTGAATGTCTTCAAAATACTAAGCTAAGGACCTAGAAAGAAGTTAAAGACGTGAGCCCAGCTTGTAAGGTAGAAGATGCAGCCTGGAATAAGAGGGGTTTTTGATTAGATGCATAAAATGGAATGGATATCTGGGTGGGTACAGAGAATTGAAGGCTAGTGAAGAGGTAAGCGGAAGGAAATGCTATTTTCCTGCTGTGCAGGTGTCTAGTAGAGTTGACACTGGAAATAAGCCTTGAAAGCAAATCAATGGGTGGGGCCCAGGTGGGAAATCCATGTTACGTAGATAGGTGCTCATTATGAAGACACACATGAGAGAATTCATATTAGCTTCTGAATGGGATAGTGAGTGAATCACGGTTATTGTTGTGAGCCTGATCTATTTAGATTTTAATCTACAGGGCAGGTATCTATAAATGGGTCTTGTGTGACCAGCCATTGTTCTGTAACTGTGAACTCTCCATTTGCTTATGAAGACATATATGACTGCTTTTGTACCAGCCTGGCAGAATTAAGTTGTTTGACAGAAACTGTGTGGCCTTAGAGTCCAGACTGTCTTCTGGAGGCCAGTGTAAATATTTGGTGACTTATTTTAAGCCATAGCTAGAAACTACTGGTTGACTCTGGTGTGTGGTACCTTCAGGAGAGTCTCAGACTCCTGAGCCAGGAATGCCTGTGTGGCAGGGGTGGCAGATTGCTGGGAAGGTGCATATGGAGCCTGTGGGGATGTAAATCAATATGGGTCATCATCTTCTCGGAGAGAAAGAATTTCAATGGAAGTTGTCATGGAAACCAATGAGTCCAGGATGAATGACAAATTTTCATCCAATCTGGGTCACTGTGGTAGAAGTTACCACAAACATAACACAGAAGGACAAACACTCATAAAAGTCTCAATGACCTGTTAGAGACAGAACTGTGACATGTCTGGGCTCAGTCTTATGGGTTTTGCAGGACTTGGGAATATTTACCATGCTTAAATGTGGAAAAGTTTTATTTTATTCCTCGTATTTGAATGGACTGAGTTCCTGCGAGAATTATTTTTATGACCTCTGTGCATTCGTCTTTTGAAAAAAATACTTTTATTGTACATTTTTGTGGCTCAAATAATTTTAAGTAGAAAAACTTTCTTCCGTTTGAGAAGTTTTAAATAGGCAGAGAGACCTCTCCACCCAAAGACCTCAAACAGAACTGACACCTGCTAGAAGGAAATGGGAAAAAAAATACCATCAACTTTACCTTTTTTAGCTGACTGTGGTGGCGCCTGCCTGTAGTGCCAGCCCTTGGGAGGTGAATGCAGTAATGTCAGTGCAAGCCTGGCCTTCATACCATGTCCCTGGCTTGCCTGAGTTACGTGTGACCCTTTCTTAGAAGAGGAAATAGTTGACATTTTTTAGTCAAAGTAATATTCTTACTTGAATTATGTGAAAATAATTTCCTTCTCATCTACCTTAAGAGAATTGCATTTTAAAAATAATGTGCATGAAATGCTAAACTAGCAAATTAAACATCGTATCTTCTTCTTTTATAAGCTATTGACTTTATTAATAACCTAAAATACAGTTTTATCTTTGTCCTTCACTAGAGTTCTGAAGAGGAAAACATTCACTTTCCAAATGGCACCTACAACTTTTTTGGCCAGTCTAGGGATTAAATCCAGGTTTCCTTCATCTGAGGACAAGGCTGTACGTGGAGTTTCACACCCACCCACCCAGCTCCTGCCCTCCTTTGTAACATTTGAGTATGTGGTGCTACTTAAAAATTTTCTATAAACTATATCTGTCTGTCTGCCTGCCTGTTTGCCTGCCTTTTCATCCATCTGTCTGTCCATCTATCCATCTATCCATCCATTCGTCCGTTCACCCGTCCATCCTCCCAATGACTATAAATCATGGCTCTTTCACCCACCAAGGAGCATTTTTAACTATTTTCAGAACCTGTCTTGGCCTCCTGAGGCTCTCTCTCCTCCTGACTCCACAGAGTTTGAGCTGCTCTCATCTTTAGTCTTATTCTCTCTCTCTCTCTCTCTCTCTCTCTCTCTCTCTCTCTCTCTCTCTCTCTCGCACGCACAAGCACTTGCATTGTGGGCACATACAAACAAGAGTAACAACTAGTACTTTGGAGTAAAGCAACTACGGTAAAAACAGGATTGACAAGGTCAGGTATGCAGAAAAGTGCACTCATTTTGTTTTATAAGTCAGATTAGCTTGTTTGTTTAATTTTAGAAACATCAAAAAACTTACTTTTGAGATTTCAGAGTACATTTACTGCGATATAAAACTTGCTTTAAAATAGACATATAACTTTAAAGTTTATTTAAAACCCATACACATAGCACGTATATGTGCATGCCTTTTCCCGTGTCCTGCTTTCTAAGCAGCCCCTCCTCCACTTAATAACCAGCAGCCATTGTGTTTGCTAATGTATGTAGTAACACACTTACAGTGTGTTAGCAACTGTTAACCAACAATTGCTATTTACTGTCACTTTCCCTCTGTTTTATAAGTGAGAACGGAAGCTAGGTTAAATAACTTTTGTTAATAACTCTGATGGCCGGCAGCAAAGCTGGAGTCAGACTGCAGCTAGCACACTACACGCTGTGATAGACTTCGTGATTATGCTGTTAGCAGTGCCACGAGCATCTTCCTTATAGATTCCAGAAAGAAAACCACATATTCTAATATGTACCTATCTATCTGCAATCTTTCTCTGACAGTCTGCCTATCTGGGTATTCATAAACAGAAATTTAATTTTGAAGTGCAATATTTCATAATAGAAATATAAATCACTGATTAATTTTTCTAGAACAGCATCAAGTGAAAAGAAATTAACTTATTTAAACAGTAGCTTTAGATATTACTTCAAAAAACCTGGGGGATGGTGTGTTGAACGGCGGATTGTATGAGTAATTCCAGCGCCCATGGGTTGAGCTAGGAGAATTTCAAGTTTAATGGCATGTAGTGAGACTCTTATCTCAGAATAAATTAGGAAATACCAAATTTGTTTAGCAGAGTTACAGAATTTAGTTATATAATGTTTCATTCAGTTTTTAGGCACGTATTCTATTTTCTAAAGATGTAAGCACTTGTTCCCTATGCAAAGGAAGGAGCAGAGAGACAATGCGGGCAGCTTCATTTTTAAAGGATGCGGCTTGGTGGTTAATGTGTCCTGCTTCTTCATGCTGTGCTGGACAGAGTTAATCACGTGACATGTCTTCCTTCCTTTCCTAGTACTTTCTAAGCAGGATGGCCTTGTGCTCAACTTACACATGAGTGAGGCCACCATTATAGGATTCAAATATAGAAGAGGGGCAGGTATTATCTTTGCCAAGAGCATAATGGAAAACATACACTTATGGTATTTTTGCTAAGTTTTTAACTCAGTAAAGTATACATTACTAACTCTTACCTGTGCATATCCAGTCCCTCATAGATACAGCTAGAGAGCACAGATGGAACAGCCCTGTGCTGGGCCATGTGACTCACAGTCAGCCTGCAGTGTTAGCCACTAGGAAACCCTTTGCAGAACTCAAGAGCTTGCCTTTTCGTATTTGCCACCTACCATAAGAATTAGCTTAGAGCTGGACAGTGGCTTTCAGCTGCACTGATGTAAAAATAAGTACTGCTAGATTTAAAGCTGTAATAAGCTAGAACTTTCTGCAGAGATGTTACATTTCTAATAGACGTTATTACAATTCATTTTCTGTTAAGTTATGATCCTATGAGTTAGTTCTGAAAAATAGAAAAATAAAGTCCGGGATGGTTGTGGGATCAGTAAAACTGAGACTTAAATTATATTGTTAATTTCACCTTGTTTTGAATTTATGGATCTGATTAAGAATAAGAATGTAATTAAGATTCCATATTATAGAGTATATCAACTATTAAGTGTATACTGATAGCAGTGTGAGATATATTAGTCAAAACCAGTTTATCAGGGATAATAATGAATTGGTCACTGAAACTTCCTATCTATTAATGTCACTAAAATATTTGACTGGTAAGAGAGAAGCTTTATCAAGTATTTATGCTGGTGCCATTCATTTAAATTAACTGTAACATTTGCCCACTGACTTATAATTTTTATTTGGAGATAAGTTACTATATATTATATTGAAAAATATCTCATATTTTTATTTCATTTGTCAAATGTACTTCATGTGATGCTAGTTGGGAAGAGGTTGCCAGCTGTGTTCTCTAAACCTGTTTTAATCCTGTGTGGATTCTTTTTTTTTTTTCCTTACTATTTTGTGCTTAAATTCTGAAACATGCATCTTGAGACTTGTTTGTTTCTTTTAAAAACAGTTTTGATGTTGTATTTGCTGGTGGGCCTGAAGAAGTTCTTAAAAAGTTCCAAAAGACAAATCATAAAATCGTCTTTGCAGCGGATGGGCTGCTGTGGCCAGATAAGCGGCTGGCAGACAAGTACCCTGTTGTGCACATTGGGAAACGCTACCTGAATTCTGGAGGTATGAACAGTGCTGCTATAGACGGAAGTCTCATCCCCATAATTATGATCTTGCTAGGAAATATTCTGAAAGCTCACGCACAGGTTAGAGCTTGAAAAGCATTTCCTGTGGTCTACTTGTGTATCTAGGCAGTGTGGATATTCAACTTACCACATTATAAGTGAGAATTAAGTCTTCTCATTACAGTTCATTGAGGTGTTTTTGGCATAGGATATTAAGTTTTAATAAGTTTACTTTGAAAAAGTTTCATGTTTAATCTGTAATCGTGTGATTAAAAACAGTCACTTGTTAATCTGGTCTGTTTTTAAATATATTGTGCTTAATTACTTATTTTGACTTTTTTTTAGTCAAAATTTTAAATAGAGTCTGAGTGTACAGAAGTGTTGAATTCCCCACATGAACCACCACAGATTAAGAGTGGTCACATGCACTTCTTAAAGATAAGAGAAAAATGACCTTGGAGACGTTACAGACTCTGTTCCCCCTGAGCTGAGATTAATGGAAACACACAGACAGAAGGCATGACCTCCTAGATGGAGGACCTGCGTTCTGTGTGAGCTTTGGATTAGGTTGTATTTTGTATTCAATTATTTTTTTTTCCCTGAAAATGGCATGTATCCTGTGGTACACATTCATCTGGACAGCAAAAAAGCCACTGATGGAAATGTTAGAGGGCCTCACGGTGCTGTGGAGATGACAGATATTAGCAAGTCAATGCTGTTGGCAGTGATCTAATGCAGGGAAACCCTTGGAGATAGGGGAGGAAGCGTCTACCTGCAGCCAGGATTGTTAGCGAGAAGGCGGGAACCATGAGAGTGTGCAGTCAATGTGTGCTTTCAGAAACAGTCTGTGAGAGGTATTCAAAGGACATGAGTTATGACCTAGTGAGAATGGATCATTTAGTTTTAAAACACGTCAGTAGAAAAAAATACATCAAGAATGTATAAGAATGTAATTTTATTTCACTTATTTAAGGATAGTTGACCTTAGAAGAAGGATAAGAAAATCATTTTTTATAAGACAATATTATAAGCTGCTAAAAATCTTATATTACTAATTTTTAATTTTAGAACATGACTCATAGTAATTAAACATATATTGTCAGACTGGAGATGTTCTCTGTGTGAATGCTCTCACTGTTTCCCCAGCTCACAGCACCAACATCAGATCAGCTAGCTCACACATCCGTAACTCCAGTTCAGGGGGATCTGACACTGTCTTCTGGTCAGTGTGAGCACCTGCACACACTGCACACATACAAACAGGCAGACGAGCAAACATAAAATAAGTCTTTTATAAACTGTTGTCTCTGTGTGGTGATTCTTGCCTGTCAGTGAAGCAGAGCAGCTGACTGTATGTCTGAACCTCAAGGGAAGACTTAGAAAATGATCTTGTTGTCTCTGGTCTTTATCAACACATGCCATTGGCAGATTCAGTGCATAGGCTCGAAGGCCAAGGGGAACACTCCAATTTTAGAATTCCCTTTCCCAGACAATGACATATAAAAGCTAGCCAGAAAAGCAATCTAGCAGGCACAGTAAGATTGGTTCAAGTAATGGTAAATTCCCCACATTCCCTAGATAGAAAATTTCTTCATGATTTTGTAGTTAGTGACAGCCTACATTCTTTGCCTACACTGGAATCTTGGCACAGCAGGAGACATTTCCTTTCTTCAGAAGCACTGGCTCCTTTTCTTTTCAGTGGGTGCAAGGAGAGCGATTCCCAAGGTCCTTCCTTACCCCACTCCTTCCTTAGTAACCTTTGAAGGTTAGTTCCTATGTGTTACTTAACTTCAGGATTGAAATGCATTCAAAGCATCTTTGGTTATCTTGCTTTGTATTATAGTTGGTATCATCTCTCCGTTAAAGCATACCTACTGATATGTTAGACCTCATGACTTCCCAGCGTTGTCAGCTGTCCAGCGGCACTAACATTGACATGTTGATGTGCATTTAGTTCTCAGAATCCTGAGCTCTCTGCTGTGTTTTTGTGCGTTGCAGGCTTTATTGGCTATGCCCCGTACATCAGCCGTCTGGTCCAGCAGTGGAATCTGCAGGATAATGATGATGATCAGCTCTTTTACACTAAAATTTACATCGACCCACTGAAGAGGGTGAGCAATAACTTGCAATTTCTCATTTGTTGTTTTGGCTGCTTTGATTTTTTTTTTTATATTGTCCTCAACCAAGTGGTCAGAGAAACAACGGATTTTGGAAGCTGAATTACAAATTATGTGTGTCCCATCACAGTTAGAAATGCACAAGTCAGTGTAACCAGCGTAGAGTGGTGCCCTTGCTCACTCTCCTGCCCTACCTTGGATATGAGAACTCTCTGTCTCTATCTCTCAGTGGTCGAGTCAGAAGCCTTGTCCAACCGGGGTTCATCAGAGAGGAAAATAATAGGGGTAAGACCCTGTTATTTGCTGTATTTTATGGAAGAACACATGGAGCAACTAGAAAATACAGGGCTGACATCTACCATTGTGTCTGCAACCCACTGTAGCCTCATTGCCCGGCATTTAAATATCAGAATGAGGTTAAGGCAGTAACGTTTCTGAGACTGGAGACCAAAGACAGTGCCACACAATCATGCCAAATTTGGAGCATATGCCTATTATTAAGACTGTGGTTTTAGCAATAACAAAGGAATATCTCTCTCTCTCTCTCTCTCTCTCTCTCTCTCTCTCTCTCTCTCTCTCTCTATCTATCTATCTATCTATCTATCTGTGTTTGAGTACTGTCTTTCTGTCTGTCTATTTTCCTGTAAGGTCCTGTGTAGCCCAGGCTTTCCTTGAACTCCTTATCCTCCTGTCTCTGGCGTGCTGTAATTTATAATTATATACAGCTGTGACTGGCAATACTTTGATAACTTTGAAATGGCATATGGATAAGTTCACTTCAAAGACAGTTTTTTGATTTGAAAAATGACATACCTCTTCTCATCTCTGTGAGACTTATCCCTTCGAGTATGAGGGTGTCTCACCATTGTCCAGTAGCTGGTGTTGTAGATACAGTGTGGTGGACAGGGTCCTATTAAGATAAATTTCAGTAGGTTTTATAGCCATCAGGAAGGCTAAGAATGTTGCAAAGGGGCTAAACAGATGTCTCAGTGAGTAAAACACTGGCTGTGACAGCCTGAAGACCAAGTTGGAATCCTAACTATCACATAAATGCTAAGCAGTCTCACCTGTAATCCCAGTGCGGAGAAGCAGGCTGGCAGTCGCTGGGGCAGGCGGGCTAGCGGGCTAGCGAGCAAGCGGGCTAGCCAAATAAGCTCAGTTGGTGAGCTCCACATTCAAGTGAGAAGCCCTACCTGCCTCCATAGACGGTTGAGAGCAGTAGAGAAAGATAGTCAGTGTAGACCTCTGGCTTCTACATACATGTGTGCTCACATACAGGCTAACACACTCACACTCACATACTCACACATGCACACACACATACATACATCAAAAAAGGGGAAGAGAAAAAGAGTGCTTTGGGATGTATGTAGATTGTGGAATGAATTAAGCATGAAATTCCAGAGATATGGCCTGAGATTCTAGAGAGGCAGAGACAGTGTCTTATTTCTTAATTAAAATACTATAATTGTCACAAACAGAATAATTAAAAGTAGTAGTGGGCCTAATGACATAGGTGTTTTGTCTGTGTATTTATGTTTTCCTTCTAGAATACTAAGAGTTGTGGGGAGATCATGGGCTGTAACAGTGGTATTCTGCTTTCTGCTCATCACTGCTCCATTCCTAGCCTGGAGTGCATATTTTCCTTGTGTCCTCTATAGCCTAGATGACTGGTGAATCCCAGTCTTTACAGGCATACTCTAGGCAGATAAAATTCAGGAGAGTTTACAAAGAAAGCCATTGGAATTCATGGGCTGTCCTTAGTGAGCCTTTCTGGAAGGGTCAGCAAGTACATTTGCATTTCTTTGACAACATACCATGTGGCTGCACATTACACATGAATAAAATTTGTGCTTCTCAAATACATAGGCCATATTAAAAATGCTGGGTACTGTTACAACTCAGTTTGCCTCATGCTTTATAAAAAACATTCGTAAAAATTTATTTAAGCTTTAATTCAGAGTAAAAGCAAATGTAATTTGAAAAAAATATATATTTAAATAGTATGAGATAATGTTTTGTGGATTTTCTGTGCACTGTAAATATAATTGTAATTTTTCTTGAATTGGGAGTCCTGCACACTGTCACCAGGGACACAAGATTCATGTGAGTGCAAATGTCAAGTGTGCAGTGACGTCTGTCTCAGACATTTGAATATTTTCAAATACATTGAACAAGTATTTTAAATTGCAAATCCCTGCAAAGATACTTATATCAATATGACTGCACTGTTGGCTATTTCTGTTGTAATTTTCAGTGTTTTCCTGTTTTTTAGGAAGCTTTTAACATCACACTGGATCACAAATGCAAAATTTTCCAGGCCTTGAATGGAGCTACAGGTACAGATGCCCGTGCTACGTTCTAGTATATGTGAATGCCCGTTTTCTGCATTCTCTCCTGCATTAGACCATTCGGTGCTATAGTCAGTGTGGCCATGCTTAAAATGTTCAAAACATCGGGACTGAATTCAATCCGACGTGTTTCCATATAATGCAGAAAAATTCTCCCCTGAGTGAAAAAGTTAAGTGCTGGCCTTGCATCACTTACATTGGCTGGGCAGGTGTGAGTTAATTACATCCCTACAACACACTGTTTGGTTCAAGCTCTTTGGGTGCTGAGTCTTGTGGAAGGGTTAATGGTCCTCTAGTAAATTGAAAGTCAATTGGTAAAATCTACGAATGGATTTCGGAAGAGTCAGAGGAGATCTGAACACCTGTACACTGGAGCACACTCCACAGAGCACCTGTGCTCACAGCACTTATGTGAGTACACGCCCACAGTGTGTGTGCATGCACCACCATATGCAAGAGTGCATACACACACACACCTACACATGTGTGAATACCCTCTCAGTGTACACACATAACACCTGCACCCTTATGACTATATGTACACGGTGTATCACATGTGTGTATACTCACAGAAAGCATGTGTGTACACTAGTACATATATGAATACACTTTCACAGAGCATATGAGCATACATGTTTGCGTACTTACTTGAGAGTGCACGTCCTTGTTCACACTTGTGGCGAGCCATACAGAGCATATGCACACAGCTGCACACGTATATATATATGTAGCATCTGTGTATACCTGTGTATATGTCAGTACTTTCTCATACAACATGCAGATACATCTGCACATTTTTGTGTGTGCACACAACAACTGTATACTTGTGGCTACTCAAACAGTACTTGAGCACACACTTGCATGCCTGTGAGTACACACACAGAATGTGAGCATGCCTGCATTTTTGAGTACATCTGTGCACATGTACATACTTGTGAACATCCTTGATTGTATTATTTTTCTAGCTATACATACACCCCAGTAGGACATGTCAATGCATTAATTTGTGTACTGAAAGTCAAAATATTTTATCTATGAATGCATTATCATTTTAAAAATTAAGAATGTGCTAGAGTTCAAAGTAGTTTACAGTACTGTCAATACAGTGCCTAGGTTCTTGGGATGAAAGTGTGTAGTGTTTATAACTGTGAGTAGAGAAGCCTAAAATGCAAATACAATGACTCTCATGTCCCTTATGTCTTTTGGGACCATCACAGAAGGTAAGCTGAGAATTGTCCACCTGATCAGGTGCCCAGTCAGCTGTGGAATCTTGCTTATATCTGGGATAGCATGCTCACCCCCCCCCCCCCCACACACACACACATTTCTTGCTGTTTCTAGAACAGCCCTTCAAGGCCAGTCTGGGTCCACTACAGGAGGATAACTTGTGACAGTGCGCTGGCATCACACTGCTAGGAACCAGGTCAGGGACCAGTGAAGCACCCTTCTACCACTTCACCACCCAGCTTAGTGACAAGACATTTGGTTGGGAGCCAGCTTTGTTTTGCTAACTACGGACTTGGAGAAGATAGTTTCTATGCATTAAAAAATGGGATAGAAACCCATAGACCTACATATGTTTGAAGTTGACAAAGACTTTTCTCTTTTTAACCCAGATGAAGTTGTTTTAAAGTTTGAAAATGGTAAAAGCAGAGTGAAGAATACATTTTATGAAACACTGCCAGTGGCAATTAATGGAAATGGGCCCACCAAGGTGAGTACCTGGGCCCTCAGTTCACTGTCTGTTTCTCAGTATTGGACTATGGAGAAATACACGAGGGTCATCATCTGTTAAAATTTATGTGAGAAACTTTAGTGTGAATAATTTATTTACATTGTCTTTATGTAATACAGCATCTGGTTTACAATAAACAGCATTTTCCCTTAGCAAGATTATGACCTTGTATTCTATAGGTAGACACTTCACTTTAGTGTTCATTTTTATTTTTTTAGGAAGAGTCAAGGCCAGAAGACAGGAGAGCAAACCATATTCCCCAAATTGTTTAGAGACCTTAGGATAATCACCTGTTTTGCACAGGAAAAGAAGTAATTTCTTCAATTCTCTTGATTTATTATAAAATGACCTTAATTCATGCACCCAAATCATAATGTATAGCCACTGTGACCTTCAGGAATAGCTAGATATGGTTCAGGATATGTCCTAGGCAAGTGCACATGACATCATCCTTGGAAGTGCTTTGAAGAGGAGTCAGGAAAGTGCTAGACCCAGTTCCCAGGAGTCCAGGGCAGCCTCGCCCTGTAAGCGACTTTCCACACCTTCCATGGCAGCCAACAGAAATGTCTCCAGTTATGAGGAAAACAGATGCCCTGGTGTGCGGGAATTGGTAGGAGGTGGATAGTTTGCCATTGGATGACAAACACGGGACATTTCCCATCAGAAGGACTGTTTCTCAGTATCGTAATCCCTCAGGAAACAAAGGGCAGAAGGTGGAAAGTTACAAGATAAACTTTAATTCTGAAAACAGAAAGCAAAAATGGCCCTTTGTGCTTTACCCCTTGGTAACTAGTAACCATTTCTCATTCATACAGGGAATTTAGTAGATGAATTCATGGCATAGATATTAAATTTTTATGTTATTTCTAAATTGTCAGTCATATGTTGTGAGGATTTTTTAATGTGTCCAATTTTATATTTCCTACTTTGCAGTTTTCATGTCCTTTAAAAGTGACATGTATTAAGGTGTCCATTTTTATATAAGCATGTATTATTTTAATAGTTACTTTTATTATTTGACAATCAGAAGTACTTTCTGTGTCTCCTGTCATGCATTTAAAATGTCGCCATTGCCTCCTACCCCTTTTCAGTGGGTGTCATTGTACACTCCTGGCTAGCCTGAAACCTGCCTCATAGGCCAAGCTAGCTTTGAACTCAAAGAGATCCATCTGCTTCTGCCTCTGGAGTGCTGGGATTAAAGGTGTGCACCCACATGCTCAGCCACACTGACCCTTGAAACATCAAAACGACTGTCATGGCCATATGGCTCCTGACTTCTGACATACCATATCATCCAAAGTAAACGCCCCTGTGGTGCTTGTCCATTGGTCTTAGGTTTCCAGAGGTTCAGTGTAGCCGCATCTATAGCATCTTAGCGGCACAAAGGCTTTCCTGTCCTAATGCAGAGCTTACTGGTTTCAGCAGCCTCTGATTGAAATTTTCAGTGCAGTGGAAATATGTGGACAGAGCTGTGGAAGGGCTCTGGTCAAGTGGCTAGGTCAGCTCCTTCTGTGCTGCAGTTTAGAGCCAGGAGAAGCTGGAAAAAAATTCTCTGGGGCACTTTCTTATGTCTCTTCACTTCTATCTTTAATACAGGTGACATTCTTTTGATGATCTTACTTATGCCATGATTTAAAAAAAAAAAAAACTAGATAAGAATAGTGGGGATTTGAGGAGTGTTCTCACAGTGATAGTGTTAGGTTACAATAGATCCTGTGTGGTATCAAGACTGCAAAATATGTAGTGACTCTGTTACTTCTACATCTAGAGAATATCTTCTTCAATGTCCCAATTTCAGAGAGTTTCTGGATATGTTTAGGGCTCAGAGGTAATTGTATTCTGCTTGCTTCTTGTGCCATCTTCCAGTTAATCTCAGTCGATACTTAGAAGGGAGGGGCCTAAATCAGGGTGGAGGAGGCACTTTGTCAGATAGGTATACAACCTGTATTTTAGCACATCCTTGGTTTGCGGATTGGACAGTTTAATCCCCTGCTGCATCTGTGCTCTGAGCAGCCCCCCAAAGCCTGGCTGACAGATATGTCTCTAGAAATTGCTTAATGGTCTTTGGTGATGAAGTTTCCTTGTGGGGGGCGGTAACCTCGGTATTTGTTTTGTGTGATGTGTTAGGGAGAGATCACATTACTCCTGCCCCATTTTCTGCAGGTGTCGAGCTGGACATTTAAATACATTTATCTCGTTACTAAATTACTAACACATGGTTTATGGCAGTTCGTCTCAAATGTCTTTGCTCCTTTAACACTTTTCTGTTCGGCATATTTTTGCAATAGTCATTTTGATTGCTATTCCTTCCATCAAATTATATCAAGTAGTACAACTCCCATGTTTTATGACAATGCAGACATTTCTAGACATGGTTTGCAGCAGGTAGTGATTTGCCGTCTGAAGAAAGCTTTTGTTAATGTGTATATATTGTTGATAAATGTTAGTGTGATTCTGGGGATATACTAGGTACAGACAGAATTCCAGGTACAGACAGAATGCTGTGGAGCTATGGGTATCGGGTGAGAACATGGTTGTGGGTAAGGACTTCTGCTTATCTGTTTTTCTTGCACTTACTAGATTCTCCTGAATTACTTTGGAAACTATGTTCCAAACTCATGGACACAGGAAAATGGCTGTGCGCTCTGTGATGTTGACACAATTGACTTGTCTACAGTGGATGTAAGTGGGGCTTATTTGTATGAACTTACATTAAAAATCAATATTATCATAAAATGTAGCGACTCAAGAAAAAGGCACATTGTTGTGTACTGTCCCTTGGCGATTACTAGGACGTACACTGTAAAAGGACGGTGACTGAGAAAGACTATTAGTTTGTCTTTTTGAATTGTTTTGAAACCACTAACTGCCAAAAGTTGGGGGCATTGAGCATTTACAGCATGCCTGGGAGATAAAGCAGCACAGGGTGAAAATAAAGTCCCTGGGGACTTGTGTGGCGGCAGTCCCTGGGGAGCCCCAAGGTCCCCCACACAGCACACTGGAACTCCCAGAATGAATGCTTCATTTCTCGTTGCTGCCTGAAGGGAGGAGAAAAAGTACATTGTCCGCATTTAGTAACTTCTGAATAGAGCTCTATGTCACTTGAAAGTAAGGATTTTCTGGCCAGACTTTCAAGCAACAAACTAAATGTTTCCTATCTGGAAAGTGAGCCAGAACACTTCTGAATGAATCCGCACCACAGAGATGTTTAAACGTTTGTCTTGATGTTTTTTGCAGAAAACGGTGGTGTCCTCTGGAAGGAGAGTCAATTCCTTCTGTTTGGATTTTCCTTTCTAATATAAACTTTCGGGTTGAAGGATAAAATGTTCGCGTTGAGTTTTTTTTTTTTTAATTCAACATATAAATAATGTTTTTTTGGCAAAAAAAATAATGGTTTTTTTGTATATAAATAATTCTTTCTTAAGTGTGCTTGACTTACCATTTAATAAAATGTGCTGGAAAAGGAAAACAACTGATTCCTAAATAGAATAAAAGTCTGTAGTCTCAAAATGTAGTCATCATTCAATAGGGACAGAGAAATTAAATATTTGTAGGAGTTAAGTTTCCAGATTCAGCATGGGCTTAGATGTGGGTCATAGCACATATTTATTGGGTAAAATTAAGTTTCTGTTATATTTTAATTCATTCATGCTTTGTTCAGGCATGTGTTTGTGTGCATGCTATTATGTGCTATTAAGCTGTCAGAGGACAGCTTGCAAGAGTTTGTTCTCGCCCTTTATTATGAGTCCTATGGGGCATAAACACATTTACTACCTTTACTGCTGGAGTCCTAGTGGCACTACACGTGCCTATTTTAGATACTTTTAGTGTTTCATAGATGCCTAACTATTGTTGCTACTGTTTTAAAAGAATTAAAATAAGAATATTTAATGGCGCAAAGTTACTCCTGATTCCATCTTGCTTTTGTATAAGGTGGGATGGTTAATAACTTCTGAGGCATTAGGACATTGAATAAAACCCGTACAAGACTGTGAGGTACTCTCGACTCACTTCCTCCACTGAACTGGAAGCTCCTAGAGGCTGGGTGTGCTGCTTCCCAGGTTTTCCCTTACTTACAGTCTAGTAGGCAGTGTCTGAAGTGATGAACAAAGCCCAGAGCTCAGGCTCACGTTCCTGCAAACATGTTCACGTATTCAGATAACGGAGGGATGTGCATGAAGAGATGAGGAGAGCCAAGTCAGCACTTCCCATGTGTGGGCTGCAGGTCTGGCTCAGGGGTATTGAGCTTGCTCAGCATGTTTCTGCTCCAGGAAGATGTCTCATATCTCTTGCTTAGCATGGTTGCATAGTAGTTGGCTTGTGTCTATATTTTTCCTCCTTAATTGTAACCTTTTAAAACCAGGAGCTTCCATTCCCTTTGGTAAAAACATCATTACAGAATTTTTCAAAACAGTTCAGCTTTGAAGATATTTTTTTGAGAACAGTCTTGAAGGAAGTGGATCACGGAAGAGTAGGCTGTATCCCACATTCATGCAATGATTAGGATAAAAACTTTCAGGAACATGATATAATTTGATCAAATCACTTTGATTGGCTTCATGGAAATTAACTTGCAGTGTGAGAGGACACCAGGACACAGGCGATTGATGCAAGCTTAGGATTATGCTGACGTGAAAGTCTAGTGTGTTATTGTTGTAGTTGTTGTTTGTTTGTGGTTGTCCCCCACTGTGGTGCTGCTTAAGATTTGAGTAGAATTTAGTCGTGCCGATTATAATTTGCTTTTGTATTTGCTGTAACATGTAGGTCCATCCCAAGGTTACACTGGGTGTTTTTATTGAACAACCAACCCCCTTTCTACCTCGATTCCTGAACTTACTCTTAAGACTGGATTATCCCAAAGAAGCCCTTCAACTCTTTATTCATAATAAAGTAAGTTTCACTCTGAGGGTTGTGGGTGAGAATTCTTTTGAAGTGACTTCCCTGGCATCTAAAACCAAGTGGAAGGTTTTACTTGCATTCTACCCTAAGAATTGAAAATTAAATCTAATATTAGGCTGAGCTGCGTGAAATTGACACTTTCTATAGACCAAAATGCCTGAGTATTAGCCCTATTTATACAGCGTGTCTGTGAAGGGTGTGTGGAAGAGCTGTGTTCCTTTGCATTGGAGAGGGTTTGGGGCTTTCTTTTCAATGGGTTTCTGGCCATTGCTGATTTTCTAGCAATAGAACCAGAACATCACAACTAAAACTAGAGAGAGCACTACTTTCGTCCCTCTCAACGTGGCATGTGCTTCACCAGAGGAATTTGATATTTTTATTTCTCGCAAGGCATGAAGCATGCTATTTTATAGTTTTGCAGTAGTAGTGGGGTTTTTTTTATTGTTGTTTTGTTTTGTTTTTAACTATTGTCTTTTGAATGTCTCAGAATCTTTTTTTTTTTTGGAACTATTTTAAATTTTCAGAAACCAATCTTTAGTAATTTTAAAGAGTAAATATCAGACATTTGCTATCCAAAATTAATCATAGTATAGACACTTAAAACAAACCCTTTTTATCTTTTTATCTATTATACTTTTTGTTTACATTTTACCTGCTTTCAGATGGCCTTAAAGTCCTTATCAGTTTCTGTTTGTCATTCTGTTTAAGGTTGTGTCATGCAGCCTCAGGTGACAAGTGACCTTTCTGTGCTGTGAGGGCACTTTTGAGAAGGCAGGGTAGGATGTGCTACATAGAAATCTCCTCACAGTCTGGTGCTAGCGAGTGAATCCACCCGAACTTCAGTACGGCTGAACCATGCTAAACTGACGGTTTCCACCACAGAAGGGCTGTCAATATGAATATGTCAAACAATCTCCGTTTCACTAAAGACAATCTTGTGTATCATTATTAATTGCTGTCTTTGGCTTCAGAGATTATTGTTAAATTTTATTTTGCACAATGAATATTAATATCCATTATATTTAATAGACCTTCTTTTCTAGATTTTTAAGGCAAATGTATAAGATTCTTAGGCAAGAAGATTTTTTTTTTCTCCCTTCAGTTCAAATTCTCTTGGATGATTGGAATTCAAGTGGTATTGCAGGACTTAACCAAAGAGCAGATGCTGAAATACTTTTGAAGCCACTTCACTTTTTGGATATTGATGCAAACTGATTTTATGGTTGTTATTGTTGAGGTTGTTGTGTGTGTGTGTGTGTGTGTGTGTGTGTGTGTATGTGTGTTTAAGTGCCAATTAAGTGCATTTTCTGTAATTGAACAACTGTGAATCAAATAATTCACGCTTTCAGTGTGACACATTGTCTTGATGTATAAAACATGATTGTTTTCTATTTAAAATCTGTTACAGGAAGTTTATCATGAAAAGGACATCAAAGTGTTTGTTGATAAAGCTAAGCATGACATCAGCTCTATAAAAATAGTAGGACCAGAGGAGAACCTAAGTCAAGCAGAAGCCAGGAACATGGGCATGTATGTCTGAATGATGTATGCCGAATGGTATTCTAATAGATGAACTTTATGAAAAACATTCTCAAAATTATTCTATTGAACGTACAGGGCAGCTGTTTGCTGTGTGTCACAGATCCGGCTGCAGGAGTCAGTTCTGCATGTCTGTGGTTACACAGGACAGCTGTCGAAGTTTCTTTTAGTTTTCTTTAAGCCGAGTCAAATATTTAACCAGTTTATGAATTGAACTTCAGATAAAGATTGAAACAAAACAACAGTTAAAGGAATCTTACGGCTTCAGTAGTGGATGACTTACTTTTAAATTCACCAGTAGAAGGCCTTGCATGTAGTGAAGCTCCTGTAGGGAATACAGGTGCTTCTACTCAACATGGCTAATATTGTATACTCAGAAAAGCATTGGAAGTCTTTTAATATTTCTAATACAATCCATGTAAAACTCTGCTCATAGAGAAGTCATGGCTTAAGAGAACGCCAGACTGATACTCCAGACTGCAAAAGGGCAAACATACCATGTCTTCTTCTTCTTTTTTTTTTTTTTTTTTGGTTTTTTGAGACAGGGTTTCTCTGTGTAGCCCTGGCTGTCCTGGAACTCACTTTGTAGACCAGGCTGGCCTGGAACTCAGAAATCCACCTGCCTCTGCCTCCCAAGTGCTGGGATTAAAGGCATGCGCCACCACTGCCCGGCTATACCATGCCTTCTTATCAGGAGACATTCTTATCTGTTGCTGACTCTCACTCATGCCTTTTACTGTGCAAGTCTAGCTCATAGCTAGGGATTCTGCTTAGGATGGGCTTTTAGCACAGTCAGAAGTGCCTGTAACCCTAACTCAATCATTAGACAATTCCTTGAGTCCCCGTTCAGGACTTCCACACTTACTGTGATGGTTTTTGAATAACTGCTGTAAGTCTTCACATCAACTGTCCTGCTTGTCATTTACTTTGAAAAATGTACTTATGAGCAGAAAGTAGCCAGTGAGGCAGCACTGGAAAGATGAAGCAGGCAAAAGAATCCTAAATGCAGAAGCCATAACATGTGGAAGATTTCACTGGTCATCATAGGATCGGTAGTAACTAAATCTTTGGTATTTCTGCTGATAACACTGCAGGCTCTCTTGGAAGAGCACACCAACCACTATCTCCAGTGAGCAGACAGGAGATACATGTCTTAAAAACAAAAACATTCTATGCAATGACCTACTAAATATTAATACTTAAGGCATCTTTAACTTCATCTCCATAATTCCTCTCAAATTACACTTGTTGGTGTCTAGGTTGTAGTACAGTGGTCTGAGCATGTATAAGGCTGGAATTAATCTCCATCAACACACACATACACACAGTAGAACAACAACAAAAAAAAACCCCATAAACTACTAAAAAAACTGAATTTTTACTATTTCATTTTGTTTATCTATGTGTTTGCAGGTAAAAAGTAATTTCAAATGTAAATAAATTGGGATAAGCTATTTTTCCCTTTCAGAAAGCATTTACAAGGTTCACATAGTCTCCTTGTTACAAGATGTTTTGTATTCATGGTGTATCTATGTGTACAAGTGTGTGCACCTATCGTGTGCAGAAGCCAGAGCAGGACAACAGATAATCCTTATTTATCCTTATTCCCTTAAGACAATGTCTTTCACTTCCCTAGAGTCAGGTTGGAAGCCAGCCAGTCCCAGCCACCCCTTCTGTCTATGTCCCTGTAGTCGTGGGCTGCAGGCCTGCGTGTTGAACCATGCTTAGCGTTTTACATGGATTTGGGGCATAAGTTCTTATGCTTGCACAGCAAGAACTATGATCCTCTGAGCCATCCCTGTGGCTCCTATATGTTTTTATGCCTTAAAATACATAGTGACTTAAAATTCATTTCTCCCTTGGTCTAAGATGGTGGTGATATATACTCACTCATTGACGAATGAGGGACTTTCAGTATCGAGCAGTGTTGTTTGGAAAATAACGTCAGAGCATCTCTGCTTATGTTTGCTTTATGCTAATATTTCCAAACAAGAATTTTTATCGGATGCTTATTTTATTTTCCTTCTCAACATCAGGGATTTCTGCCGTCAGGATGAAAAGTGTGATTACTACTTTAGTGTGGATGCAGATGTTGTTTTGACAAACCCAAGAACTTTAAAAATTTTGATAGAACAAAACAGGTATGAAGATTTAACATGAATTCATTAGTCATAAGGTAATTGCCCACAGTTGTGAGGGCATAATGTCTAACTGTAATAAATCAAGGTAGGTCACATTCAACTTTCTTCTGTACTCTGTAAGCTCCCTGTACTAAATATTCCGTTAGAAGTCGTAGAGCCAAAAGTGTTTAATAGTATTTATAGTCAAAAAGTGGTTGTTTAAAGGCATTTGGTCTATTTTTATATAAACAACATTTAATTGTGTAAGATATCTAATACTAGTAAATTTTCTAATTTTTATCATTTATAGATATTTTAAATGTAGGCTTTCCTAAAGCCCATCAGTTATTCCGTAGAGTTGTAGTTCTAAAATCTGAATTTTCCAATACTCCGATCATTCCACAGCACGCTGTAGTTGCATTTTCTGTCGTACTGATTGTTGCTGACTCGAATTGAAATGGAATAAAGGCATTGCGGAATCAAGGGTCTTAATCCTACCTGTTATAATACAGCTACTACTGAGTCTGTTGCTATTTATTCTCTGGTCCTCATGGCAGACATTTGTGCTGTGTGTGTGCTTTAATAATTATTTCTCACAATAAAAAAAGGAATAGGAACTGAAATGTCAGCATGACTTGACTGTGCTACACAAGTACATAGGGAGTCTGCTATGCTCCATCAGCCCATCCTATATATGGAAACATGCTCCCTTTGCTGCATAACATGACTCAGCACATGTAGTCATAACCTGAGTCAGCACAAGTCAAGGTTGGAATTAAAATTGTCATACCGACAGTCAAGAGCAGAGATTATAATTGCTCTTAGATAATTGGTTGCTTATTCTCAGCTAGTTTTTCTCTCTTTTGTTACTACCCAGGATCCCCTGTGTAGGGAATGGTACCGCCCACAATAGACTGAGTCATGGCACCTCAGTAAACAATTAAAACACTATGAGATGCCCATTGGCCAACCCAATCTAGAATTTTTTTTTTTTAATTTCCATTTCAATTAGAGTCAGCAACAATCAGCACAACGGAAGATGCAACTACAGCTCTCTGTGGAATGATCAGATTATCAGAAATACCTGATTTTACAACTATATTTCTATGAAATTTTTTTTTTCTTTAAGACTCTTCCTTGGTGATGCTAAGTTTTGTTGTGTTGAGAGTTAAAACTAACCAGCACAGATGAGTTAATTTTATGGCAGTTTGTGTAGTGTAAGTGTTTGGTACTGTGTTTGTCTTAAAGGTACCACTTTCCAAATAGCTATTATGGCAGAATACTGTCACAGTGTCTTACTATACTTGCTATGGCTATAACAAAAGGCCACCAACAGGGTAAGCTATAAAGAGTAAGAGTTTATTATTTGACTCTTGTGGACTTGCACACTGGGTGGTTCAGCATCAGGAGCAGGGGCTTCGTCAGGGCTGCCTGCTGCCTTGTAACATTCTTTGGTATGTTCTGAGGACAGGAGGGGCAAGAGGAAAAGAATGTCAAGGTCTCCCTGCTTTTATAACCTTCTCTGAAGTTAGGAGTACGATGCTTTAAAGGCTGCTCAAAGTCCCGTGTCTCAGCACAATGCGGTAGCAATTAAATTTAAACTCTAGTTTCCTAAGGGACTTTGAGTTCCAGGCCTCTGTTTTGTTTTCTGAAGTGAAGGCTGACGTATCCACTGCTGTTAGGCCAGCTTACAACTATAACCCAGTTTTAAAAGTCCTAAAATCCTGGAGACAGATGGTGAAGAGATTAGGGTTTGTTTTAGGAACCTTGACTCATCAGTGTCTCGGCCCATCTGCGTATTTTGTTTTTTGTTCAACAAATATTCATTGGCTACCTTAATGTTGTAGAGAGTGTTCAGTTTGCCAGTTAAACTAGAATTTAATTTAAACACAAGGAAACAATTTAGTTTTACTCTCTTCAATGTAACTGCTGTTAAAAAGTTATTTTAGTATTTTGTTAGCATTTTCAATAAATTTTCCATTTTTTTCTCTTTTTTGATTAACATAACTGAAAATTTTGTATGTCTATTGAAGAAAAGATGAAGAAACTAATATTTATTTGTGTATTATGTATGTGTCTATATGTATGTGTTGTTTGTTATAATATGTTAAATGAACTTCACCATGTTATATGTCTTGCAAAATACACAACTCCAATGAATATTTAAAAGTTAATAATACTGTGGGTTTCCTGTCTTAGGAAAATCATTGCTCCTCTTGTGACACGTCATGGAAAGTTGTGGTCCAACTTTTGGGGAGCACTGAGTCCTGATGGATACTACGCTCGCTCGGAAGATTACGTGGACATTGTTCAGGGGAGCAGAGTGTGAGTCACCTGATGAATCCTTTCATATCCAACAGAGTGACAACATGATCTTACTAATATTACTTAAAAAGCATCTTTACCTGTCTTCATTTTGCTTAGGATACATTCGAGAACTTGGAGATCACTTACAGTTACATAAAAACTTTTTATTTTTTAAGATCAAAAGGAATCTACATGACTAATAGGCTAATAGGACAACTTCATTGTTGTATGATAATACTTGGTTGTCATGTGTACACATCCAGTGGTAGAGAGGAGTAGAGCTCTTTCCTAAAAGTTGGAAAAGAATTTAGTTTTTATCTAAGTCATTTAATAGCTCCAATAAGACTTGTCTTTATTGTCTTTAAAATTTATAAATACAGAAATAATAATGCAGAAAACCAGAACTTCCCAGCGTTCCCAACTTCATGAGGTGATTTTGTTGGGGCTGGTGGTAGCTTTTAGTTTGTTTTGTCGTCTCTGTGTGTAAGAGCTAATGTGTACATAAAAAGGTAAGAAACCACTGACATTCAATTGTCATCTTTTCGAGGATTCAAAAAAATACAGACGCTATAGAGTACAAATGTACAAGTAATGTATACTTTCTAAATGATAGCTGACATTTGCTAAAATTAAAAAAAAAATTAGTCTGTCAAGCATCAAAAGAGTTTTTGTTATGGAAATGCTAGGCAAGAATGTCGCTCTTTTTTCCCCCAGATTGTAGGCTAGCATTGCCTGAGTCCTACGTGTCTCGTCTTAATTATCAAGCTCATCAGCTCAGTTTAAAAGGGGAATATACTCTGACATCGAAAAGGAGGTGCCCTTAGATTAAATACCTCATATTTTCCTTGGGAAAATTGTAGCTGTGGCAAGATGTTTTCCTTCTGAAGGTAAAGGTTGACTTAGAAGCTTTCCATCTGAAAGGTACAAGTGTGATGAAGTGTGTGTTATCTGATAGCGTGGTAGGTAAGGGATCAGTACTTAGACAACTCTGTTTCACTCACTTTTATTAAGTGGAACATGACATGTAAGTCATACATTTGATGCTACCCATGGAGTCGATGGAAATGAAGGTCATCAAATGCAGAAAAGTGCCTTCGTGTTGATTGGAGTAAACCATAATTTCTTTGTACACAGCGGCTTCCTGTCGGATTTATCTGTAAGGACCGCGGTCAGTTACTGAGTGCATCTGCATTTGTGCCCTTA
This sequence comes from Mus caroli, assembly GCF_978045245.1. NCBI lineage: Eukaryota > Metazoa > Chordata > Mammalia > Rodentia > Muridae > Mus > Mus caroli. The sequence continues at coordinate 91,520,747 of NW_028227266.1, forward strand.
GAGGCCAGCATGGTGTATTCCATCATGCTTAGTGTTAGAATTTACCTGACACATTATGTAGCTCTAAAGGCCTTTTATTGTTTATAGTTTTTTCATCTAAGTAAGACAAAAAATGAGGTCTTACACGTCCTTGGTCAGGATTTTTCCTTTCTGCTTCCTAAACGTGACAGACGCAGGCCTTTGGGAGCTGATACCGTTCATATAGAAGGAGCCTTGTCAGAATGGGGTTGGGGGTGGCACAGAGAGAGAACTGTCTGCAGACACTTACTCTGTAGCTGTGTTTCCTCTCAGCTTCTTCCACAGACTTAAGGAAAGCTCAGCGAATTCCTTGCGAATACCATTTAAGGGTTCTTATTTTTATGTTTATTTATTTATTTATTTATTTATTTTTGCTGTGGTTGGAAGCACGCCCTCAGTCATAGTGTTTACAAAGTCCTGTGGTATAAATACCTCTATGACCTATATGTCTTGGCTCTGATGTCTGCTCTAGGGAGCTATGCCAGCCAAGGCCAGCACAGCTCTGGTTCTGTGTGAGGGCTTTTGCTATCGGATGTTCACTGTTAAACAGAAAACAGTCTGTGCAGTAGACTGTCGTGACTTAACTGTAACAACCGTGGCAGGTAACAACAGCTAGATAAAACCTAACTGAAAGTCTATTGAGGGGGAGTAATTTCTCCTAAACCTCATTAGGATATGTATATACAATAATTCATATTTGTCAAACAGCATCATTATGCTTTACCAGCCAAATAATTTACATATACAAAACCTGAACATTTACAAAGCATTCTTTTTAAAATGTAAGCATAAAGCGTGTTTTTCTATGTGTGGTATTTTTGGAATGTATTTTTTTTTTAACTTTCAGAGGAATCTGGAATGTCCCATACATGGCTAATGTGTACTTAATTCAAGGAAAGACACTCCGATCTGAAATGAATGAAAGGAACTATTTTGTCCGTGATAAGTTGGATCCCGATATGGCTCTTTGCCGCAATGCTAGAGATATGGTAAGATCCACCACTGGGGCTTCTGGCAGCGTTCTGATGAGATGCTTGCTTTTCAGTCCGTGTGTCACTGTGTTTGGATGCTCCTTTCTCCCCTATTTGTAAATACTAGCCAATTTTTTTGATCGTAGGTTTTTAAGGAGGATAATTTTGAACATTTGTAACATAATTTTTTTAAATGTTAGACTAGGCTTGTCTCATAAGCAGCCTAAGAAGATTTAATATAGGCAGAATTCAAAATAAGATTTGTTCTTTTAAGAATACTGTTGGCTCACATTTGAAAATTTTTAAGTAAAGTGATCGAGTTTAGCTAATATTAATTTGAATGAAATTTACTTTACACATTTGATAAGCACATAATCTTGTGACATCAGTGACTGTTTTTCTAGGTGTACTCTATAATATTAGTGATGGTATACTCTTATGAAGCAGGCTCCCTAGACTATAAAGAGAGTATATGTAATATATGTGGAGCTGATGGTACATTACTGTTTTAGAAATGTACTTTTACAATAAAATGTAAATGCTTATAGAAAATACGTTTTCAAAATGCGCAAATATGTTTTAATTCAGAAAATGTCTTTATAAGATTTTCTGTTTCGGATATGGTTATTTTGTTCCTCAATTTATATGAGCAGCCATGGCCTTAGGAATATCAGAAAAGTTGGCAAGTGTTTTTCCTTAGTTTAACAAGGCATGTTTTCCAGAATGTTTGTTCTGCCTGTGTATCTGTGTGCACCCTCATTGAACACCCGCAGGACCTTTGATTGTATTCGTGTGCTCATGTTTGGCTGATTTCACTCAACAGCGCATCCGGAATGGCCTCTTACTCATTTTTTTTTTCTGTTGTCTTAATTATGTGTCTAATGAAGTTTTGCTAAGGAATGAGCTTGGATCTGTGTCTCACCAAACAAGTTAAAGTGAAGCAGCAGGGGAGGCTTGAGGTTCTCGTGTGCTCTGTAAGCTTTGCTTGTTCTGCATGCCGTCTAGGAAGGGCATTTCACAGTGTCAGCTTTTATCCGGGCTGCTGTATTTATTTACCAAGATGCCCCCCTCACACATGGGTGTGCAGATCAACTGACCCGATGCTTCTCTTCATTTTAGACCTTACAAAGGGAAAAAGACTCCCCTACTCCGGAAACATTCCAAATGCTCAGCCCCCCAAAGGTGTCATTTTTATTTATTTTTACTAAATCTTTTTTAATGTAATTGTTAGATATGCTGTGTTGAGTGGCAGTAAAGCCACCCCATAATAGCCTCCTTTGCACTGATTGGTAAAATGTTGGTACTTCTGGGATCCTTTTCTGCTCGTATGTGTGTTGTGGGATTTCGGAGGGCTGTCGCTGGATAGTCAGCTCTTGGTTGATGAAAGGAATTTGCACTTTATAATTAGCAGGTGAGAGAAATAACAGACACTTTTACTCACTGTTGTAAGGTTTGGGCATGCTCTGAAGAGCAGAAGGAAGTAGGTTGAAAGAACATCTCCATTAGAGATGAGACACACCCTTGCTGATGTGTGTGTTTGCTACTAATCCTTCTTATAAGAAAAACAGGTACAAAGAGACTTCCTTGACCCAGTGGTGCCTGCCACATCGACTGGGTTTATGGTGAAGACAGAAGACGTCCCTCTTAGACCCTGGCAGTGCCTACAGAACTGTGGGTGCTGAGTCAGAACAGTAGAGGAGTGCTGCACTGAGCAAGAACTTTGACATCTCAAGCTCCATAAAATGCTTTGAAAGGAAACAAAGAGAAAAAGAAGACACACTTGATTGCCTGTTGATGTCTGGAATGTTTTCTGCTTTCCCCATCTGTGTCTAGGATTACTGAGAGAATAACAGAGTGGCCCCCAAGCCCAGTCCTCTCTTTCAGTTGACCATTAGTGCTATTTTCTGTGTTGTGTGAATTTATAACACTATTTATTTTAAATAATGCATGTTATATAAAAATCAAAATGTGTGTTTACAAATGAAGTATTATAAAAATTGAAATTAATGCATTTTATATATTTTTCCCATGATTAAATGTTCAGTGCTTTGAGAGTAATACTCCTTTTTTCTCATACATAGGGTGTGTTTATGTACATTTCTAACAGACATGAATTTGGACGGCTGTTATCAACTGCTAATTACAACACTTCCCATCTTAACAATGACCTCTGGCAGATTTTTGAAAATCCCGTGGTATGTTTGTGTTCAACTCCCTTGTTGTTTATCTTCCTGTCAAATTAAATGGACATAAATCATGCACTAATATTGACACTTAAATATTTTTAAATGGGTACAGTTAATTGTGTTTTATGATCTGCAATAGTTCTAAACTTGACCAAGAACTCGTTCAAATTAAGACACAGTTATCTTAAAGGAAAGAAATGTATCAGTTTCTTTGCTTTCTCCCACTACTTAGCATAGTTTTAAAAAATATGAATAACACATTTTTTAAAGGGGGAGGTGGGGAAAGATCTTAGTGACTTAGGGTTAGAACTCTCCGCTAGCATCAAATGCATTAAGTCCATCCCTAGCTGTGCCCCCATCCCCACCCGCACTTACACACACACACACACACACACACACACACACACACGTTAGCTTGGGAAAACACCCAGTATTTAGTTAAAGCTGCTTAGTGTCATAATACTTAGTAAAGTGTTCTGACAGTTTTATAAAAATGTTTAATAGCCAGAGGACAATGTGGAGTAAAGCTGTCTCCCATATAAGGTAATATACCCTTAAGTTGAGGAAATTTGAGTCAGATAGTTATGGCCGCTGGTTTTGAACAACAGGGACCTTGTTCACCAGTAGCACTGGCACATCTATTTATTAAGAAAGCTTTCTTGAATAGTCATTTTCCTTACCTTCTTAAGAGCTCTTCCCCTTGCCAACAGTAAGTTTTAAATTACAAAGACTCAGACCGCCTGATGGGAGTAGTCTTTGATTTTTTGAAAACTAGCAGGATTCCAGAAAGAGCAACTTTGAGTACCAAGTTCTCTGTTAGATTAAAAAAAAAAAAGAAAACTCTTTTTGTTCTTGTGGTATTTCAAAGGTACATTTGTCTTATTTCCCCTGAACGTCGTCTTCAACTTTAATGAGGTGGAGCTGGAAATGGCTCTCTTTTCTTATGGAGAGAATAGAGTCTGCACGCTTAACTTCGCTTCTGAATTTTTGAGAGTTTTGAGGGATAGCACTACTTGGTTATAGCTTCCCGGTGAACTTTCGTTCCTGTCCTTCGTTGTCTGTATTCCTGTAGGAACTCAGCTCTGCTGAGCGGTGATGGTGTATGTGCTGAGCGAGTAGGCTCTGCTAACCTTGCCATGGTCCTGCTCATTCTTTCATACTTCAGTCTGAAGATGTTCAGTGACAGAATACTTAGGGATTTTTCCCATTTTCAGAATTTCTAAAAGCTAAGTGAGATTATAGTTGACCTGATGACTAGAAGGATGTTTTTACATGAAGAATTTATGTCACTGCCCAACAGAAAACATTCAGGACTTTAGCATCAACAAATTAAACATGATGGCCCAACCCAACTGGAATTTAAGGTTTTTTCCCTATCCTTAATGCTGTGAGCTACATTGCCAGTTCTGTTTTTTATGTTTACACACCACTTGTTTAATTTCAGAAAAAATTGCATGCAGGTCTACCTACCCATTATAATATTGTTCAATTTTAATAGCCTGAGAAATGAAACTTAATAAATAAAAGGCTTGATTTCATGGGGTGTACCCATTCACAGAATCAGGCCAGGATTGAAATATAAACTGGTTTCTGAAAATCACTATTAATTTTCTATTTCTATTACTATTCTGAAAATAGTAATTTTCAGAAACTTACAAGTTTCTTGAACTTAAAAGTTATTACAGTATTTTTATAATGTATACTTATTTATGGAACAGTTATTTGTTTAAATGTGTTCTTTTTTCCTTAGGATTGGAAGGAAAAATATATAAATCGTGATTATTCAAAGATTTTCACTGAAAATATAGTCGAGCAGGTTTGTACTAATAATTCTACCTTATAGAGTGTTCTTCCTCCGATTTCCACAAAATCTTAGGCAACACGACATGAACAGAAAATTTAAATATGGAGGAAGTAGTGGTTAGGCACTATTCATTAGGTTTACTTACAGCTTTTAGTTTTCTTAATGGAATCAGCCATTAAGACCTTGCTGCCTTTGAAAGCATGCAGATGTGCATCTAGGTGCTGGAGCTGCCTCAAGCCACGAAGCTGGGGAGCTATGGATAGTGGAACCTTGTATTGGAAAAACAGTGGATTCCCGTTCTTAAACAGCCTTTACTCAGATCTGTTTAAAATGTACTGCATTTCAGTGTTCAAAACTGTCCTTCACGTGTGTTTCTGAGGAAGTTTCGCCAGGACTGATACCCCATTGTTTTATGGAGCAAGAAGAAGGCACACTAGAAGAAGGCGATGATAAAACTTATTTTCTAGCAAAGAATTTTAAAAAGCGCATATGTATCAAGAGCTAGTGTTACTCCACCTTCTAATGGCATGCTGTATTGTAGCCTTGTCCAGATGTCTTCTGGTTTCCCATATTTTCTGAACGAGCCTGTGATGAGTTGGTAGAAGAAATGGAGCATTATGGCAAGTGGTCCGGTGGAAAGCATCACGTGAGTTGTCATTTGCAGAAAGGAATAAAATGGGGAGGGGAGGGGTATATATTCAGAGATATTTCAGAGGACATGTGCCTTATTCGTTACATGTCTCTGGGGCCTTGAGCTAATTTAATTGTATTAGCTATTGAGAAACGTGTAAGCCTCATTTTACTGATTGTTAATTATTTTAATTCACTCTGTACCTGGGTCCCTTTCTCATTTATGACAGTAATTCCATTGTGTGGCCACCAGGGACCCGTGCCTCCAGACTGGAAGTCATGAGGGAATCCATGTCTTTACTCATCAGTGTTCCAAGGACAGTTTTTATTCCCTGTGCCTATTGTCCCAGCACACTGTACTGAAAACTCTCTAAGACAGTCATGCATTTGACTGTTAACATGATCATGTGTGCGTGTGTAAAATAGTGCAGCAGAATCTGTAATTCTGCTTTTTAGTCACATTCAGTTAGGAAACTTGGCAGGAAGTAACATGGGCATTGATTCCATGCCTGTCTCTTTAAGAAGCCACAGGGACAGCCTGCTCTTTAACATTACAGTGGAATTTTAGTGGGATAGTTTGGCCTTAACTGCATTTGCCCAGTGTGGCTCACAGTTATGTAGCTGATCAGGAACGTGTGCTTTCAAGATATGGTGACAAAGTCGTAGTCTAATGATGGTGATGTGATGGTGAACAGTTACTGAAAGCCTTGGGTTTCACCACACACAAGAAGGGCTGCAGGGGCTCTGGTCCAGAGAGCGCTCAGTGGGATCTACCGAGAGGCTTATTGTAAAGTTATTTTCAGGGGTGGTATGAAGACTCAGAAAGCCCACTTTAATGCCGAAACTCCGTCTACAATTAATAAATAGAAAAGCATTTTCCGACCGAAGCTCACTTCACTACTGACATATGATGCATGTCGTGTGCAAAGCTGTGTGTGTTACCTAAAAGAACTTGATCCTCGTCCAACTCAAACAGATGGCACAGCATAATCAAACAGTTGTTTTTTATTATGATTCTTGATTGAAAACAATACCAAGATACTAATCAGTACAAATTGTCTTAATATATTAATATCATTTCCAGGATAGCCGCATATCGGGTGGTTATGAAAATGTCCCAACTGATGATATTCATATGAAGCAGATCGGTCTGGAGAATGTTTGGCTTCACTTCATCCGAGAGTTCATTGCTCCAGTCACACTGAAGGTCTTCGCAGGCTATTATACAAAGGTAGTTGTCCAGTTCTTCCTGCCTGTTCCGAGTCTGCCAACCAGTTTAGGCATGAATATGCTCTTCTGTGTGTTCACTGCTCAGAAAGTCTCCTGCATTGATCTTCTAGGGATTTGCACTGCTGAATTTTGTAGTAAAGTACTCACCGGAAAGACAGCGCTCGCTCCGTCCCCACCACGATGCCTCAACCTTTACCATCAACATTGCTCTGAATAATGTAGGAGAGGATTTTCAGGTAATTATGACAAACATATGAAAAAAAAAGTTTAGGAGCTGTGGTATTATGGAAAAGGCTCTGCTGATATTTGAGGATTTTTTTTGGTTTTTTGCTCGCCGTTTAGATGGCACAGTTTGAATGTTGCTACTGATTAAAAATGTGCATGTTTGTGTTTAACTTTTTTAGGGAGGTGGATGCAAGTTTCTGAGGTATAATTGCTCCATTGAGTCCCCACGAAAAGGCTGGAGCTTCATGCATCCTGGGAGGCTCACACATTTGCACGAAGGACTTCCTGTTAAAAATGGAACACGATACATTGCAGTGTCATTTATAGATCCCTAAGTTATTGAGGTAACTCAAACTGAATGGCTCTCTGAGATGGATGACTGGCGTGAACATGTCTCTGAAGTTGTACTTGAGAAGACAAGAAGAAGATTTAAATAATGTCAACAGAACAACATCACTTTGGGCCAAGCATTTGAACACTTTTTATATAAAATTGTGTGATGTCTCTTTATGTCTGCTCTGAGCCTTAAAACACAGGTTGAAGAAGAAAAGAAAGGAAAAAAAAAACGTGAAAGTTGGTATTTATTTCTGTGCTTTAATTGTCTCTGAAAATAATGACAGTTTATAAAATGTTTAGGTACAAAGGCATAAATGATAATAAGTAAGCCTGGTAATATGTTCTTATTTAAGAAGAACCTGAGAAGATTTTATTTATCGGTAGGGGAAGTATAGCAAACGGTTCTAAATGAAAATCAGCAAACCTGAAAGCCTGGGATTCTGACGCTTACTGGATCTATGTAATTATTAAGTCACGTTGACCTCTGTGTAGGTCTGTTTTCCAGGAATTAGGAAGAAAACCCAAAGAAAATATTGCACAAAGGTTTCCCTCAGCAAACCTAGTGCAGATAGCCATGGAAGCATAGCCACTGGAAAGGAACAGCGCATGCGGCAGATGTTCGTTTCTGGTGGAAGTTGGGCCCCTGTGTTCCTCCAGGGCAAGTCTCAGGGGAAGCTCATGTCTTTCTGCTTTACAAAGTGCTTCAAGTGTCAACTCCAAGTGTCCTTATGTCAGCAGGATTTGTTTCCTTCTAGTCCCCCCCCCCCAATTATAGAAAATAGTAAGGAAAAATAACAGTTTCATTGAGATGAGTAGTAAATTTTACTATGTTTTTTTAAAGCTTACGTACTTGAATTTTATATCAGGAAGACGGTTTTTGAGCCTGTTCCTTACCCTTGACTATAGTTGGTAGTTGGTCTCTTTTTCCCCACTAGGGGAGGGGTTTTTCTTTCCCTCACTGCAATCTATTTTCTCATTCTTAGTCTCCTTAATTACTTTTCCTCTACCCTACTTTTTAAAAGTTACCACAGCAAAATTTTTTATTTCAATTTTTAATATTTCTCCAAATGAGGTTTAAATATATTATAGCTACTGTTTTTAATTTAAAGGTTAAACTTGAAGAAAGTCTTTATTCACGGTGCCAAAATTCATTTTTCTAACTCTGTGTGTTAGAAAATAATGAAAAATAAAATAATTTAAAATAAACATTGTGCCTTTCTGTCTTATTGGTGGTTCTTTAGAAGTGAACATATTGTAAACTACCCTGACTGCATATCTGCATATAAAAGCTGTAATTATTTCATTTACCTTGATGGCTTAATAGTATATCAATTACTACCTAAATTTTAAATTCAGCTATATTTTTTCTACTCATACAGTGACAGGTCATCTTACCAGGGAGATGATATAATTCATTTTATAGAGTGCAAACGAAAGCCATACATTTACTCAGTCTGCATATTTGTCTAGTTGTAGTTTTGAATATCTGAGGATCCAGGTTCTGTTCCAAGCCATGAGGATATGCTGGCTCTGCTCTCATGCTCACCAGGAAGAAGTGGGATTCCCTCCTTGTACTCTTCTTGGTGGCCCCAAACATGCAAAGTAGATCAGCCAGATTGAGGACGTGTTTTAGTAATGATTTATTAATCTAATCGCACTATAGGCAGTGTTCACAATTCGTAGATCTGGTCTGGCGGTGGTGCCATCCAGGTCCAGCAGACTCTAACAGACTTACTCTCTGCAGGCTAGCCTCAGACACATGCTACACTGTCCAGAGGGGGCCAGATGTCAGGTGTTGGCCCCTTCGTGACACGTCAGGCCATGTTTTCAGGAATTGAATAAACACAGCACATTAGCAAATTTTCTGGTTTCATTTTTCATCTCCCTTTAATGAAATAATACACAGTGTATCCTAGAATCATTATTAGAGTAAACCTCCCACAAGTAGATGATACAAGTTAAAGATGGGGAGATGTAGGATTGGGTAGGTGGAGAAAATGGACTACTGAGACCCTGGTGGGAAGAGTTCCTGGAGCCATGATTCATGTGTTCTTTTCAGGAATAACAAAATGACAGATGTCTCTGCAAGACAGTGTGCATAAGGGAAACATCATGCTGCTGGAGTGTAAGACCAGCAAGAAAAAAAATCCATGTCTTTCTCTCTCTCTCTCTCTCTCTCTTGGGGTGTGTATGTGTGTGTGTGTATAATATATATAATTCTAGAGAGGAGCATAAATGTGTGAGACCTTGGAAGAGCAGACAGATTTTGTGCTTTTTGTTTCCTTACAACTGCAATATTTCACTATGTAAATGCATTTAGGCATTATTGAAAGAAAACACACACAAAAAATCATTTACATGTCTAAAAGGAAAGGCTTGCAAATCCTCATGATAGTTATTTTGTTCCACATTATTTTTCTCCTTTTCTTCTTTCTTCCCCTAATGTTTGAAACCAGAACCTCTTACTCCCATTCATTAGACATGCCTCATGTCTGCTTTTACTAACTATTTATGCACATGGGAATCAGTATGAAAGTTGTCCCCTAGAACAGATCATTATATTCTAGTATTTCAGTCTCTGTTCCGCTTTACCTTAAAAACTAACTAACATTGGTAATTTCATAGAGTAAAATTTTGGAATAGCACACATAAATGTAATAAGCGGGGCTTTGAGTGATAGAAGTAGCCCACTTTCTTGCTAGTTTGCCTGCTGGCTAAACACTAGAGCACACCTTATGTGTTAGTGTTTAGACATGTCATTCATTCAGAGTTTGGGACCACTTACACACCAGATCTCTTTAAATGGCAGACAAATCTAATAGAATTTAAAATTGCTGTTCACGGTGGAGAATCAGTCTGTATAAATAACTTCCTTTCACTAGATGCTGTTTTTGGAAAATTAAATTATTTAGGACATCATGAAAGCAGGCTTTGTCAGCAGTGTTTTTCTGTGGCCTTTTACAGAACAAGTACAGACTTGGAATTGCTGTTAAGAAATAGACATTGAAGGAAAACTTAGAGACTGTGTGTGTGTAAAAAACGAGCTTTGATTTAAATTAAGAAAGTAGAAAACTAAATAGATGCATGCTTCTAAAATGCAAACTGAGCTGTGGACTGGGCTTGGAGCCCATTGGAAGGGCTTTTGCCATACAGGTACATAACCCTACGTTAAGTTATGAGAGCATTTTTTGTGCTGTCAAGTTGATGATGTTCATATTTGTTTATTTGTACATTAAAGAAACCAATTAGCATGTTTTGTCTTCACTGAAAAATAAGTAGCTTCTTTTGAATATTAATATTCTTTGTAAATTAGGAATTTATGCCTATATTATATAATAGTAAAAACACGAGTCATTAATTTAAAATTGCCATAGCATGCCCTAAGGGTCACCATTTCAAAGCCTCATTTTTGTAAATGTTACGTTGTCACTGAGAATTAAGGCACAGAGAAGTTTCCTGTGAATTTGGGTAGATAGTAAACTGCTCTGTGCATAGTTGCACAATAACTTTTTAAGTAATTTTTAAAGGTGTTCCTTAAAATGTTGTTCAGTAAACTTTGAGACTGTAATAGGATCTCTTGGAAGATCACGGGGTAGTTGAATCTGCTCAAGCTCGTAACAGCCAAGGCAGCATCGAGCCAGTGGAAACATAATTGATACTAAGCATTAGTGGTACATAATTGATAATTGGAAAAAAAGTATACAGTTTCGATAAGCCTTCTCATCCGGGTTTACATGGTTTGTGTTTGCAAACTATGACATCACAGCTCCACCTTGTGGCTAGAATCCACGGATGAGAGTCTAATCTAAACATGAGAATCCAAAAACTCGAATTTCCCTTTAGTTATTCCTGAGCATCTTTTTTTTCTTTAGAGCTAGTACTAATGAAGATTGAAGGGATGATTTTTCAACAGTTCTTTTTAAGTGTTTTGCTGTGCTCTGTATCAGTGTTTCAAAAGGGGTAATTGCAGCACCTTACTCTCAGAGAATGGGCATGCCTCCAGTTCATGCTAATGAAATGGATTGTCCTCAATTCTAACCTATATTGTAGGCTTCTCATTTAAGTTCGTCTCACATAGTAACGCTAGTAACTGCTAGCGTGTGTTACTAATAAAACTTGTATAGATGTCAGACGCAGGTATATTTGATCAATTTTGGAGTACACAAGTTATAGCTATACCACCACAGGAACAGGTCTGTAGGAGTCTACAAAGGAGAAATCTTTTCAATTACTGTATTTGAAAAAGAAAGAAATAGTAATTGTGCAATAGTAATTGTGAGTGCTCATCACAAGGCTGATGGCTGTAACATTAAGGACACATTACTGTGGTTTAAAAAAATAACTGTGTGATTGAAACACTGAAAGTTACAATGTGCATTTTTGACATTAATGATGTTTTTATAAATGGAGAGAGGTTGTCAAAATAGTTCTCGGCTATGTCTGCTTTTCGCGTTCACGTGTTCACAACCACCCTTTCCTTGTGCCTTGGCTATTTAACCAAACTAAAGGGACCCAACTCACTCTACAGCACTGGTTCTCAACCTTCCTGTGACCCTTTAATATGGTTCCTCACGTGCGGTATCCCACAACTATAAAATTATTTTTGCTGCTACTTCATAGCTGTAATTTTGATACTGTTGTGAATCATATGATGCAAATATTTTTGTTTTCTGGTAGTCTTAAAGCGACCCCTGTGAAAGGGTCATTGGACCACAAAGGGGTCATGACCCGCAGGTTGAGGACCACTGCTCTAAGCTGCTATCTCTACACTCATCTCTGAACCTCAAGGACAAGGAATGGGAAATACATGTTATTGTGAGGATTGCATGCTGTGGCAGTGATCATCCAGAGCTGGTCCTAGATGAGGAGTGATATGGGCCCTTGTGAAGTCTTCACCCCCCCAAATCAAATCCATGTGGACACTCTAGACAGGGAAGAAATCCATCGTGAAGTGATTGTATAGCTTCCAGAATGAATCACACAAGAACGTCACGGCTTTTCTTTCTTTGCTTAGTGACTCTTAGGGAAATCTCTCCAGACTCCAGGTGCAGTGGTCCATAGAAGCTCTGGCGGCAAAGCTGAGCACCCACCAAGCCAAGTCACATGTTAAGAGACAAGGTTCAGCGGTTTAAGTAGAGTGATACCCCTGTAAGCCACTAAGCTTCCATGGGAAGCCCTCTGAGCTCAATTTATTTAGTTTCCCTCTCAAGACCCTGAGCTTCCTTCCCTAGGGCAGAAAGAAAACCCTCAACAGGCTTTCCAGTTCTGAAGCCTCTCATGCACGCTGGCCACCCAGTCTGATGTCTACTAAGTGCTTACCTGTGAGTAGTTGGAAGATGCTCTTATTTCTAAAATCTTACTGTGTTTGAACCAGTATTTGCTAGAAGCTTGGGTGGGGCAGATGCTTTGAACCTAACAGGTTCGTTTTTGAAAATGCATGAATTTTTTATTTTTAACTAATAGAGCTGATGACTTTATTTTCACATTTCACAATATAAGTGAAAACTGCACTTTTTGTGTCACTTCTCTGTCCAAAATTATTCTCTCTGTTAGGAAGGGAAGTTTCCTTGTCATGCAACTACTAAACATTCAGGCTCAGCACCAAGATCTTCTGGTGAAACAGAGCAAGAAACACAAAATGATAACAAGTGATTCTACTCTTATCTGGCTGGCTGGATCATGCCAGGCCATTTGGCTACCATCATAGGGCAGGCGGGAGGTCTCATCATTGGCGGCCTGAGAATCATGGGCATGTGGCCTCCCATGGGCGGTCTCATCCTAGGAGCTGGTCCCATGGGCATCATCCCAGGCAGAGGGAGGGCCCATCACTGGCATCATGGGCGGGCCTCCCATGTGGGGTGCAGGAATCCTGTCAGGAGGAGGAGGACCTGGGAGACTGGAGGGAGGTAGGATCAAGGCCCCTGCAGGCAAAGGAGCAGAGAATGGAGCTGGAGGGAATTTCCTTGTTGAAATGCAGCCGTGTTTTGTCAGCTCTGGCAAGCTCTTCCATCCACTTCTGGGAATAGTCTTTCACATTCTCTTCGTTTCCGACCATTACGTAGTGTCTTCCTCACAGATGGAGAATCGTGGGTAAGATACATACCTCAATAGTCACAATAAAACTTAGGCAGGTTGCTACAAGCCGTTGACTATCAGGATTCCCGCCACAAGGAACTGACGCCGGATTTTTCACTACATATAAGATGAAAGTGTTGCGTCTGTCCCTGAATAGAGCTGTGTACATATTGTCCAAGTCGGAGAGAATGATGCATTAAGTCTCTATCAAGAACTCAGTGTCTCTGCTCTCATTATTCAGTTTATGAGTGATTTTTCTCATAGGGCAGCATGTGGTAGACTTCCAATAGGCATTTTTAAATCGAATGAATTGGTGTTAAAAAGAGAGTATTATATGTATTTCAAAGTGCTACCTATGCCCAAAAACTATCTAAAAAACTCCCATTTAATCATCTAACTCTGAAGTAAAATATCGTCCTAAAATAGCAACCAGTGAAGAGAGTGGATTCGGATGTGGAGGCTGCGAGTGGCCTTGACGTGTTTACTGGAGCCACATGGTTACCCTGGTTACTGATGGCATTGCTCATTCCATTTGGCTGGCTGATTTGACCAAACATCGTTTCAACATCTTTTCAGACTGGCCTGCGAAATGGGATAAGTACTGCTTAGGAGAGTTAAAACTAGAGTAATGTCGAAAGAAAAGGAAAAAAATAAAAGGCTAGAACTTAGTAACTCTTTTGGCTGAAAGGTAGAGATTAGCGAATCATACAAACTTAGAAAATAGTAATTTTTGCAAAAAGTATGAACATGTTATTTTTAACTGTACAATTGCTATAGTAAGCTGGTCATGTGTAAAAGGAACTTGCAGTGAATTCAAGGGTAAAGAAATGATGATCATAGAGTAGGCAGGGCTCAGGAAATATGATTATTTTTATTTGTGTGTGGGGGTGTGTGTGTTGAGACAGGGTCTCTCAGTAGTTCTGACTGTTTTGAATCTAGCTATGTAAACAAGGCTGGCTTCGAATTCGGCTTGCCTCTGCCTTCTGAGTACTGGGGTTAAAGACATGGGTTACTTCGGCTGAGGGAATAATCTGATTTTATTACCCACCAGGTATGGTGGAAAATTGACATGAACAACATAGGTAGTTTGTTGCTGGTTAAATAGCCTTCCTCTACTAATTTGGGATGTTTGTCTTGGTAATGTCTTTTGGATAAGAGTGTTTGCAATACATTTTGTAAAAAATTAGTCCATTGTTAATCTCTTTGTGGTCTAAAATGAGGACACAACAATTTAAAAATACATGCTTGTCTCTGTGACATAGGTGGTGGCTCTCAGATGCTTATGGCCTGGATGATGGCTGATAGTTCACTTTTGTGATAGGTGCAGGTACTCTTGAGTCCTAATGTGCTTCCGGATTCCCTGCCCTGTCACAGGTGGGGTTATGTGACCCTGTAGATCACTCCAAGACAGGCATTTAGCATGCATTTGGGACACCCTCTGTCTTAGTCAGGGTTTCTATTCCTGCACAAGCATCATGACCAAGAAGCAAGTTGGGGAGGAAAGGGTTTATTCGGCTTACACTTCATCACCAAAGGAAGTCAGGACTGGAACTCAAGCAGGTCAGGAAGCAGGAGCTGATGCAGAGGCCATGGAGGGATGTTCCTTACTGGCTTGCTTCCCCTGGCTTGCTCAGCCTGCTCTCTTAGAACCCAAGACTACCAGCCCAGAGATGGTCCCACCCACAAGGGGCCTTTCCCCCTTGATCACTAATTGAGAAAATGCCTTACAGTTGGATCTCATGGAGGCATTTCCTCAACTGAAGCTCCTTTCTCTGTGATAATTCCAGCCGTGTCAAGTTGACATAAAATTAGCCAGTACACCCTCTAAGCCAGGTACACTGAGAGGCCTGATCCTAGAGTCACCCTTGGAAATAAATAAATGCCTCACTGAGTCAGGCTTTGAGAGTTCAAAATCTTCCCAGTTTGTTCTGTCACATTCTCTATCTCTATCTCTGTCTCTATGTCTCTCTCTGTTTCTCTCTTCCTCCCTTCCTCCTGCCCTTTCTCCCCCTTTCACCACACTATGCTTGCTGCCTGCAGTTTCAGATGTGAGCTCTCAGCTGTTCCTGCTTCCCTTGTCTTCCTGCTACCACGCTTCACCACTCTTGAGGCTGATGGACTCTTAGCCCTCTAGAACCCTAAACCCCAAATAAACCTTTCCTTCTCTAAGTTGCCTTCATCATGTTTTATCACAGCAACAGAAAAATATGGCACCATACCAGCCAATGGGAAGAGAAAAGATATAAATGGATCGTCACTGACTTACCAATTGTGTTTTTTTTTAACTTTTGATGATTCAAAAGTAACGAACATGAAGTATAAAAATGTTGTGATTGTATCTTTTTTCAGGTTGTTGATGGGCATAGTACTGCCTCCATGTTGCAAAGTGTCAATGTGCTGAGCTTCCCAAAAAGTGCTCTGCAGTGCTGTGTTAGGATGTCAGGCTTGTGCTAAGGGGACTTTAACATAAGGGTTTTCAATTTCTGGTGTGTTAGGATATAACGCCACTCTATCCGAGGGACACCCAGACTTAGTATGAATTGCATTTCAAATAATGAAGTGGTAGCCTCATCGCAAGATGCAGCGATTTGATATGACATCTAAGAACAGATGTGTGTTGGTGCCCGAAATTCATGCTCTGAGCACTTCCTCTAAGCCA
Source organism: Mus caroli (assembly GCF_978045245.1). NCBI lineage: Eukaryota > Metazoa > Chordata > Mammalia > Rodentia > Muridae > Mus > Mus caroli. Next base: position 91,536,881 of record NW_028227266.1, read on the forward strand.
AACCTTTAAACCCTGCCTTGTTGGCCACCCACACTCCCTCCCTTGCAGTCTTCCCTTAGTGAGTGACCCATTGGTGGACTTGCAAGCTGTAAACAGGAAGTTGTCACCATCCTGTGCTGCTGATCCACGGGAAACAAGTCACAAACTTCTTTGAACTGTTGAAATCTGTCATTTGTAAGTTCTACTAAGAATATATTTGTATATCGACGAACTATATGAAAGAATACCCACACACTAATAAAGTTCACAATTTTTAATACTTGTCGTCAAAATTACTGCTCAGGTTAAAATGTTTTACAGAATGTAATTGTAACTTAGACTGAACTTTCTGAGCAGGTCTGTAATGCCAGAGATGTGACTTTCTCATATTTAGATGACATGAACCAGGGGTAGACTGAAAAGTTATGTTAGGTGGGCAAAAAAAAAAAAAAATCACCTTTCACAAATATGGCAACAGCCTAGAACTGCAAACAAAAACCACAAAGAAAAATAGAATTCAATAGCTTCCTATACTTGGCTCAAAAAAATAGTAAGCAACTCTAGTGTTGCTTGTGTGGGGAACAAAATGTTATCGGCTACAGATTGTCTATAATAAAATACGAGTGGAGTGTGCAGTAGTAGGGGTAGCCCGGCTTTTCTGAAGTCTATGAGGGTGTGTTTTCAAAAGAACTCAGCACAAGTGTGAGGCGAAAAGTATGGACTGAAGAATTTATTTCCTCATATTCTACAGCACAGGAGGTGGTTAGAAGTACCACTGTGGTCTTTCCCTCAAGGCTGAAGAGAGCCTTGGCTGTGTTCTCCTTTTTCCAATAGATCAAAGCAGCTGGATTTAGCCCATGTTCCTTTAATTATTAATGTCTAGGAACTCTCAGTGGAAAAATTCTGTAATCAATTCTGAATTTTTAGTTATCAGGTTTAAAGTTTCCTTATAATAGTATACTGTGGATCCCTTTACCAGTCTTTTGACCACATTTTTATGGGATGTTTAACACTTTATAAAGAGATAATGGATATTTCCTACCAAGGACAAGTCTCAGATGTGGAAGATCTAATGGGAGGATCTCAGACCAAGGAAGCCGAAGTCTTCAATCAAGTTTAACAATTAGTGTCTCTTGTTCATTTAAATACCAGTGCAGAGGCTGTGGGGCGGGGCTCTGGGTGGGAGACACAAGTTATTTACTATTCTTCCTCTTGACCGCGTGGCCACATCAGAAAGAATCTCACTTCTGTATCTGTTGTTGTTTGTCTGTCTTGTTGCTGGTGGTGTGCTTGTGTGTTTGTCTGTTTCACTATTATTTATCGCTTTAAATTGGCCTGTTGAGAATGTGTGGCTGATTCTAGCTTCTCAGACTTGTGGAGCCCAGGCTCTGACCCTAACAATTCCAGGGCCACTAAAAGAACAATAATTTTAAAAAGCTGTATTATCAACAGAAATTCAGCCACTATATCAATATTAAAGTGTTGAATTCTAACCTTGGGAATTTCAATGACTTCTATTATAGCCAATTTTAGTCTTAGCATGTAATCTTTATTTAAATTTTAACTTTTATAGCATTTTTATGATTAACTTTCTAGTTTTGTCTTTATCTTGTATTTTCAACTTTGGAACAATCCTTTATTTTAGGGTGTATCTGATTTATAATCTTATACCCTTTCTTATCTAGAAGATTTTTATTTTTCCTTTAACCTGCTTCTTTTCCTTTAGCGAAATATGTATACCATTTCCTTTTCTTTTTCTCATTTGATAACTTCTTTTTCTTTTTCTTTTTCTTTTTCTTTTTCTTTTTCTTTTTCTTTTTCTTTTTCTTTTTTTTTTTTTAACTATTTACTGTAACAGTTAAGAAATGTGAGCTGGTAAGATGACTCAGCAAGTAAGGATGGTTTCTACTAAGCCTTAAACCATGAAGTTGATCCTTGGGACCCATGGAGTGGTAGGAAAATAACAAGCTAGAAAGACCCCTGTCACAATAAAATAACTGTTGCATGAAATCATAAGGATTTCAAACTTGTTAACATGTGAACATCCTTCTGAATTCACTGGATTTTCAAGTCATTGATCTGTATACACTCTGTAAGTGGAAACACACAAGGAAAGAAGAAAAGGCTTCGGCATTGGTTGACCAGGAATCAAGGTATAAAGATACTCATACATTTATTACATGATAATCTAGTTCTGACTGTTTCTCAGCTCACTCCTTTAGTGCCCAGTGCTGCAGGCCATGCCACATGGACAGTCCTTGGGTTTTCTCTCCACAAACCTGACAACATAGCAACATTTCTTGCAATTTTATGTCCCTAGGTTAAACCCAGAACTGAAGCCAGTAATTCAGCTTACCCACAAGAACAGCAAGGTCATATTTGTGCCTGTCTATATCCAGCATCAGCATTCACTGGGCATTGTTAGGGATCAACTGTACTCTCTGGAAAACTTCATGTTATGGACACTCTCAGGCACTCTGCCGACAGACAGCACAGTTTACTTTTTCTTTAGACAGTTTACATAGTTGGCTGTGGTTTTGGCAGGATCTGGAGCTATGAAAACTAACAGTATGAAAAACTAATACTGTCAATAATTTCACTTCTACATAACAGGCCTGGTCTTTATTTGTTTTATCGCCAACTTCTTCAAATATCAGAGGGTAGCGACGTGTGCTCATGAAGTGAGGATGGAAAGTAGAAAGATCCATTCCCAGCCTGACCAAGGTGGGGATATCACTAGAGGTGAAAAGTCTGTGCTACTAAAAAATGGAATTTTAAATACCTTCAGGAACACCCTGGAATTTGACCCTCTGTGCACCATGTACTGTGAGCAAAAGGTACAAGGTTTTAGATTGTCAAGATTAAAGCAGGCAAAGATTTGAGGAAAGATTTTTTTTGAAAAGTAAAATCATTCCACATTTGTTTGTTAAATCCCATACAATTTTAGTTTGAGATTATCCTTCTGAAAGTCATCCTCTGGGGTAAGAAACTCCAGCTATTTCAGAAATGTGGCTGCACCAGAAAGCAAGCTATTGAGAATTACAGACTGTTCCATACACACACTCATGGGGCAACAACAGAAAACAGCACTGAGATTTAACTGTTCCTTTTAGAAGTTTCTCAAAAGATCAGAACCTGAGGCAAGTGTGGTCTGCAGTCTCTTTAGAAAGTAGTAATAGTGTCCTCTGCCTTACAGAAGCTTTTCAGTTCCATGAGGTCCCATTTATCAGTTGTTGATCTTAGAGCCTGAGCCACTGGTGTTCTGTTCAGGAAAAATTCCCCTGTGCCAATGAGCTTGAGGATCTTTCCACTTTCCCTTCTATTAGATTCAGTGTATCTGGTTTTTATGTGGAGGTTCTTGATCCACTTGTACTTGAGCTTTGTGCAGAGTGATAAATATGGATCACTTTGCATTCTTCTTCATGCAGACCTCCAGTTAGACCAGCACTATTTGTTGAAGATGCTTTCTTTTTTCCATTGTATGTTTTGAGCTTCTTTGTCCAAGATCAATTGTCCATAGCTGTGTGGGTTTATTTCTGGGTCATCAATTCTATTCCATTGATTGGCCTGTCTGTCTCTGTACTAGTATCATGTTTTTTTTAAAATTATTATTGTTCTATAGTACAGCTTGAAGTCAGGGATGGTGATTCCCCAGAAGTTCTTTTATTTTTGAGATTGTTTTGGCTATTCTGGGTTGTCTGTTTTTCCAAATGAATTTGAGAATTGCTTTTTCCATGTCTATGAAGAGTTGTGTTGGAATTTTGATGGGGATTCTATTGAATCTCTAGATTGCTTTTGGTAAAATGGCCATTTTTCACTGTGTTAATCCTACCAATCCATGAGCATGGGAGATCTTTCCATTTTCTGAGGTCTTCAAGGAAATGACCTCTGATACATACAGCCAACAATTGGACTGAGGTTGGGGCCCCAAAGGGAAGAGTTAGCGGAAGGATTGAAAGAGTTGAAGGAGATGGCAGCCAAATAGGGAGACCACCAGTGTCAACTAACCCAGACCCTTGGGAGCTCTCATAGAATAGGCCACCAACTAAAGTGCATAGATGGGCTGCTCTGAGGACTCCAGCACATATGTAGCAGAGGACTGGCTGGTCTGGCTTCAGTGGGAGAAGATGTGTCTAATCCTGTAGATACTTGATGCCCCAGGGAAAGGAAATACCCCAAGGGTTTGACAGAGGAGCACCCTTTCAGGAGTGAAGGAGAGGGACATGGGGTGAAGAACTCTGGGAGGGTGAACATTTGGGCTGTAAATAAATAAAATAAATATTTTTAAAAATTAACAATAAAAAATAAAGTAGTAACAATGTGGTTGGAGAGATGGCTCAGTGCTTGAGAGCACTCATTTCTCTCTCAATGATACTTAGTTCAAGTCCCAGAACCCACATGGCAGTTCACAATTGTCTGATACCATCTTCTACTATGCAGCTGTACATTCAGACAAAATACTCACATATATATCAATATCTCTATCTCTATCTATCTATCTATCTATCTATCTATCTATCTATCTATCTGTCTGTCGTGAACCTGCCATCTTGGGCTGGTCCCCAATCATGTTCCTAACCTGCCTCTCTGGGTTTAACCATATGGGAAAAGACAAGGTGGACACAACCTAGAGGTGGAGTCTGTTCTTAACAAGGGTGTCAGCTGTTCTCCACCATTGTCCTTATCAGTAATTTTGTATTTTAGTTATCCTAGTGAATGTGGGTTGGTATCCCACTGTGACTTTAAAGGTGTTGGATAGCCATGGATTTTTATAGGTCATCAGTATTTTTTCATTTGGGAAACATCTGTGTAAATCTTGGCCAACTTTGTTATTTTTCTTCTTACTGTTAAGCTGCTGGGGATTTTACTATAGATCTAGAAAACATACTAATATTTTAACCTAGCCCAGACATTTCTAACAGTAGCTTTTACTGAACAGGAAGTTTACATTTTTATTTTTTAGAAATTGTATATATATATATATATATATATATATATATATATGTCTTTTGGGGGTGGTGCACGTGAACACAGTGTCAACAGAGTCTAGAAGAGTGTGTCAGTTACCTTGGACATAGAGGTGCAAGTGTTCTTGAACTGTGCAGTGTTGATGGGAACTGACCCTTGACTCACTGTAAGGGCAGCACATGCTCTTAACTACTGTGCCCTCTCCCTAGCCCAAATTTTGATTGTTGATAAATTTATCAATTATATTCATTTCTAAAGTTTAATAGTTGATATGTTTAAAAGGATTATATTTTTATTTTAGAAATTTAATTTAGAATTTCAAACAATGTCAAGAGGGAAATCAGGGTTTAAACTTTTTCCTTGAGAGTAATGGGTGTGTAGGAACAGAGGTACCATCAACATTATATGTATATACTTTCTTTTTTTCTAAATATATATTGTATAAAGTGTGCATGCATGGGTTCACTACCATGTTTGTACTTGTGGAGGACTAAAATCAACTTTGTGTATTATCCTCTGTTGTGTATTTCTGTTCACACTGTTTTACCAGACAGGGCTCTTAATGAATATAGAATTCACTGTTTAAGCTAGACTGTTTAGTGAGCAATCTCTGGGAATCCAACCCAGCTTGTACAAGTTCTGTGACTATGAACTCTGTTTTTTCTGCTTATACAACAGAAATTTTTACCTCTTGAGGTATATCTCTGACCTGGCATTTCATTTCTTTATAAGCCTCTATAAAATCAATTTACATAGAAATAATTTCAGCTGAAAATATAGAATGGGTTCAGTAAGGAAGATGTAGTGATAAATGACAATAAATACATCATGGATATATGTGAGTTTGAAGAAAGCTTTGCAAAGTAGGCAACTGAGATGGCAAGGAAGTAGATGCATACTCATTGTGCTGCACACAGAGGGGAGAGGGGAGAGAGAGAGAGAGAGAGAGAGAGAGAGAGAGAGAGAGAGAGAGAGAGAGAGAGAGAGAGAGGGGGGAGAGGGGCAGAGAGGCAAAGACAGAGAGATAGAAATAGCCAAAACACAAAAACACAACCATGTTACTGTTTGAGAAACTAACTGGGTCATTGGTAGCCTCTTCTACTGCGAGAAAAGCAGGTTTGCATTCAGGGACGGTGGCAAGCTAGTTTGGTATGATGAATTCTGGTAGTTAGAGGGTGAGCAGGAACAGGCTTTGCCTATAAAAAGACAGGTGTGGGGATCTGTAATACAACAGTGGTCATTTTCCAACACACAATTGGATGAAGACTTCACCCACTGAGAGAGCATAATGAAGCCTTCTGTGAGGGTTTGTGCTAATGACAGAGCAGGGGAGTTCTTGAATGATGAAGCTTCCCTTTCAGTGATGCAGCAGCTGGCGGGAGGAGGGCCCACACCCACCAGTTATCCCAGGAGGTCCATTCCTCTTGCAACTTCAGCCTTTCTCAGAAGGAAGGATTTTACAGGGACTTGTGCATTGTCTTCTGTGGTAGTGAATTTTCTGAAATTAGATTTGCCTATTGCAAAGCAGAACGTGGCATAGTGGAATAGAAAAATCTAATTTAAACTCCATTGCACTGTACTGTTGACCTATTTCCCCCTGGTCAGCTTTAGTAGTGAATGCTGCACAGCCATCTTGGCCCACCAGATGCTTTTGAGTAGGACTTGTGGACTGAATCTGTGAACAGCAGACAAGTATAAAGATTTGGTTAAAAATATAAGATGTTTGAAGCATGATTAATGAAATGCTTGTGGCTAAGAGAACACAAAAGCACTTTGCATTTGTGTATAATTCCTTAGTGACTTTACTGAAATCTCTAAGGAATTGCAGGAAACTGCTGAAAGCAATAGCAATACCAGTTCCCAAGAGTGTACAGTGCCAGTTCCCAAGGGATAGCAGGGCTGTATGATTCAAGAGGTCCAACACTCTCCAGTATCAGCAGCTGTCGCCTCTTCTTTTTCACTATTTGTAGACATCTTTGACTTAAAAACAGATGTAGATGCTATTTATAACCTGCATTAGTCATAAAGACTACTCACGATGTTGAGAGTTCTCTAAACAGCAAACTGAGTGCCGTTCAGAAACAACCACTTCTCCAACATCTGCAGACATCTGCGCAGCAGGGGACCAAGTTTCCACTTTGAAGTACCTGACGGTTCTGTGTGCTTCTGCTAACTTATTTCCTATTTTTGCTGTTAACTTTTTTTCTTGTGAGTTCCTGTCTTTTTGTTGACTCCTAGACAATTCTTTGTCTTAAGGTTTGCTCAAGCAATTATCAGACACTTGTCCCATCACTATCATTCAAAGCGGCTGACCGTAACTCCTGCAGCACCACATTCAAAGAAAGACTCCCCACAAAAGTGACTGATATTTTATTTATATATTTATTTATTTATTTTACCATTTTCATGCACCTTATACCACTTCAGGCCAACCGATCTGTTTATTCTTCTTGGGAGTGGTTTAAGATTTCTTCTTTTATGTAGTAGCACCACCACAAGATCTCAGTGTGAGATGAGGGGTGGGCTCCTTTCAAGTGTCATCAGGTAGAGTTCACCTGTCTTCCAGCTGCTTACCAGGACTATCAGCCTTTGCTGAGCAGGAGGAATTCCATTCTCACCCTTACATCTGAGCCCTTCTATTTTCCACAATGTCTGGTCCAATCTGAAGAGTGACGGTCTTTCTCATAAGAGCCTACACGCTAATTTGTATTTTGGTGGCTTTTTCATTGAGCTCCAAAAGTCTCGAATTTATTCAGAGTACTCCTAAAAATCTAAGGTACTTAACCCATTTTTATATTCGGGTTGATGCTCATCACCACGGCATTGGAAATGTTTAGCAAGAAGAAGTGGGCAGAAAGATTATACAGCCTTAGGGTAGTGTAGATCAAAGGTTTATGTTCTGCTCATATAACACCTCAGATTACCATAAAATGGGTAGGCACCCACCTTCTCCAAATTGCCTCCCAAATTGTGCCAGGTCCCTGCGGGCTTTACAGCTGGCAGGAAAAATGATCTGGTCCAAGAAAGAATGAGACATGGTCCAGCCCAATTTAGGTAACTGATGCTGGGCCAAGACTTCTTAGAGCCTGATACCAGCTTGAATATTGTTGCGAAATTTAAGCACAGCACAATTTTGGAAAAAGTTTTCAGATAACAATTAACTCTGTCCCATGAGTACAACAGATCTTCAGGTTTGTTTATATTGAAGCTCTTTACAGTACTTAAGGCTTTGTACACAGGAAAGGCCCTGGTTGACTTAGAAGCAATGCTCAAGATAGAGGTTTAGGGAGAATGGGAGCGGTGAACAAGGTCCCTGTGGGATCTGGTCTGGCCCTACAATAATACAGAATTAAATCTGTAGCATAACATAGAGTTAAACATGTAAAGTACAAATGTCAGCTCTCACAAGGATGTGAGTTTTAGGGCCTCGAAACAATGGTCAAGATTTTAAGGAGAAAAGGTCTGGAGTAAACAAACATAATATTCCTGTTGATATGGGTGGAGCCTGGCTCTATAGGTAGCAAAGGATTACCAAGCTAACTTTCCCAGTATTCCTGGAGAACAGCCGCTTATCTTCTTTCTTTGGAAAGATCAGCTGTGTGATTAACTTCTCCTAGCTTCTCCAGTTCTTATCTGTGTACACAGGGACCTTTTAGCCTTCTCCAGCAAATCAGGAGAACAGCAACCTTGGCTTCGGGACAGCAGTTAGTGTGGTGGCTTCTCAGCTAAATGGCAAAGTCAAGAACTACAAGCAAGGCTCTCTGTAAGCTCAAAAAACTCTGAGTGTTCAGTGTGGATGTCTGGGAACATTGGACTCTACAGAAACTGGCAGACACTGAACAGGTAACAAGGAAGTCTTCATACTCAATGTTGGCCCTGCTATTAAGCAGTCTGTGAACAGGGCAAAAGCCATTTCCCATCCCCAGGCCAAACTCCTCATCTGAAATATGTGTATTGGCTTAGAACTGTGGAGCCCATGCAAGTAATGATATATATATATCATTCTATATTATATATATATATATAATATATATACATATATATATATTATATATATATATATATATATATATATATATATATTCTACAGAAGTCTCTCACCATCCTTTGTTTCCTCATTTCTCATAGTTAAAATGTTTAAACAATCATTAAAAGTAATTTTTCTTCAGAATACAAGAAAATTGAATGTGAAATAGTCACTCTTAGAAATCGCTACCTAAACAAGACTGTCACAATGACATTATCAATGGACATATTCACCTGGAAGGGGGAAATTTTTGCAGGGTGCTGCCCCTAGGCAAAGAACTACAGGCAACCAGCAAGAAAAGAATTAACCCCTCCCAGATATGTCCTGCCTTTGTCCAATGCAGAGATGCCAGTCCTGAAACCATAAGCACACAAACAACCTAAATGGACTCAGTAGGTTATAGCTCTCTGTCTCTGTCTCTGTCTCCATCTCTGCCTCTGTCTATATCTACATTAATATCTACATCATCTGTATCTGTATCATCTAATGTATATATCTATATATAATTTATATAGTTTCACCTATACATACTTACATACAAATAAATGTCTATGTATGCAACCATAATAATCAAAGAAAAAGAAGCTACCAACTTAAGAGTGGGAGGGAATGGGAGGGAGTCAAGGAAGGAAAGGTGGGAGGTACTGGAAGGGGAAAAGGGAGGGGAGAAAGTGATGTATTTCTATTTTAATTAAAAGGTATAAAATAAATGAAGAAAAATCTAAGCAATTTTACTCATAATCTATGTTTCCTGTTTCAGAAGGGACTTGGCCATGTGGAATCTGAGGGTCACAGGGTAAGAACAGAGCCATAGAAGCTGGAGTGGCGCTGTCCCTTTAAGTGGGTTCAGATTCAGTGTTCCAGCAATGTCCGCAGCCCCCTCAGCCTTCACTCTGACCTCAGTAGGCCCTTGGGTTTGCGACCTCCAGGATTTTAGGCCTGTGATTTTCCTGCCACTTTCCTTTCATCGCAGCAGGACTGTAATTCTCAATGGGCAAACGAGTAATTACATCTTATTTATATTGCCGTTTCAGCAGCCTGGCATGTAGGCTGGAAAACCTTAGTACAAAACCAGACTAAATTAGCATAACCGGAGTTTCTTTTCCCCTACAGATCTTCCTTGTAAGTGGCAGACTTCCTACACCTCACATCTTTTCCGCATCTTAGGTGCTGGCTGTGACTTTTAAAAAGCATATCCTCAAAATCAGATCTTCATTTAAAAAAAATTAGACTTGTCTTCTTTTCAAAGTGAATCATCATTTAAACAAACCAAGTGTGCAGCTTCAAGCTCACAGTGCCATAACTTGTATTGTCTGAAAATGACATCCCAGTCTGGTCGGAAGTCCTAAATTGATTTCCCACAGGTTCACCTACTGTCTTCACTCAGTCTTTCAAAACCACGTTCTCCTTTGTCCCTTTATCTTCCTCTCTTCTGTCTCTGTTGACATCTATTCATCCGCTCCCCTCTGGTCTCTATGGTCTGACACTGCCCTGCCTGTGTGCCTTCTCATCTTTTTAAATGACAGAAAGAATGAAGGGAAACAGCGAAGCCGATACAAAGTATCTGCCTCAGTAGTTTCCCATTTTCTGTTACATAGCTGTGCTTATACCCAGCTCCCACCCTGACCCGGACCAATCCTCACTGGCTTCTCTGTATTTCTGAATGGTGATTCTGTGAAAAATAAATCATTTCCCTTTCTGAGATAAGAACTGATTTCCTGTGTCCCCCTAAACAGTGTGCAGGATTTATGCTTTAAAACGAGAACCATTTGGGTCTAACAAAGAAAAGTGACATTCGGCATAATCGTTCCACTGTTTCTGCCTGGATCTAACCCAGGAAAATATGAGGGTGCTATCCCCCTCACCCTAGCTACATTTATGCAGGCACTGGTATGGCTTTCCTTTGCCAGGACTGGCACATCCTTTTACATCTCAGAGCTAGCAGAGGGAAATTTGGCCTGAGGAAATATTTGGCAAGAATGTAACAGCATCTCTACACCTTGTGGGCTAACTGGGAATCAGGACCCCTTGTTTCATGCAGATACCAGAGCTAAGACAACTTCTCACAATCTATGGCATATCTACTACATGGAAGGTTGATTTTTCTCTGAGTCCATCTCATGGGTGTGGCATCTTCTAGGCTTCACATCCACAGTGGATACTAAAGTCTTAACTGTATGCCACTCTCAAGATGGGCTTTTGCCTACACTGCAGAAATTTGTTGTCTTGCCTGACAAGTATGGATTGTTGTAATTCTGTCAGCCTGTCTACATATGCAGCTGCTACCATACTCTCCATCAAGTTTGAACTCCGGTCTCCATAGTAGCACAGTGTTTTCTTCTTCCTTGTAATTTCATGATTGTTTTCTATTACAGTATTGTGTTCACATTTTCACCTTTAGATTGTTTTATTTCCATGTCCTGACCAAACAGGTACTGACTTAACAGCTCATAGTTGAACTAAAACTTTCCTCTATACAGTATTGTGATGCCAGAGCCCTTCCAGAAGAAAGAAATCTTGAAGACTCCAGGAAACTCAGTTGCTTCTAAGAAACAGTGGTGGGATAAAGTTTGCAGTAACTAGCCCTGTTTGGCCTAATCCGAGGTTCTCAAGACGCTAGGTGTTATAAAAATGTGTGAGGAGAAAGAGAGGACTCTACAGATCACTGCTCCTGACAGCACAGAAAATTCCATTTTTCAGTGAATGTTGACCTCATTTGTCATCATTTTCTGAAATATATTTTGAAAGGAAAAAATAGAATGTAGTTGAAGCACCTATTGCAAGACCTATTAAATGTACAGCTAATTCATGCAGAGAAAATTTATATTTGTGCTGCTAATGCTTATTGTGAGAAGTGAAAAATATTTTAAGACAATGATGAAAATTTCCATATAATAGCCAAAAAAAAGTTGCAGGAGAAAGAAATAATAAACAGTAAAAAAGTAGGAAGCTATATGACACAAAACAAAGTAGAGAAATAAGTGAAACAAAAAGTTTATTATTTCAAAAGATCAATAAAATTCATTAAAGTAAGCATAAAAACTTTCAAGTTCTAGGATGATAAAGGGGTTGCTATTACATAACTTGAAAACTCAATAACAAAAGTACCCTCACAATGCTATGCCATGAAAATACAGCAATATACATTGAAGCTATTTGTAAATGCAAATTGTAAAACTATGCTTACATGGAAAACCTGTTATCTTTATTTTTTAAAGAGGGATTGAGTTTCAGGAACAGAAACACACAATCACACATTCACACACACACTCATATGCACACATTGCACTCGCACAAACACAGACACACACCCACACACACTCACATACATGCAGAACACATACATGCACATTCACATACAGATACTCACACCGGCTCAGCTAACACGATAAAATTGCAATACAGATTCTAAAGAGGATTTCAGAAAAAGAAACAAGGAAACACTATAAATACACAGTTCTCACTATCAAAGGCTCACAAAAATTTAAAGGAAAAATAGAGGCCTGTGTCTTACAAACACAGACCCAGAATATCAGTAAATTCAATCCAGCAATACGTGGAAAGAACAACATATTCAAGTGAGATTTCCTTTCAGGAATGCCAAGTTGATTTAACATCAAAGGAAATAGTAACAGAAGAGGTGTACTTACAGAATAGAGGAAAACATGTTCAATTATATAAAAAAGCAATTGAAAAACATTGAAATGCAGCTTTAATACATTTTTAGTGGATTGAATTTTCCACAACTGGATAAATTTACAGATACTATCACAGTTTATGACAAGTCTGAGTTCTTTCTTCTAAAATCAGAGCAAATGTCAAAGTTGTTTTTTTAAATACTACCTTATGTTAGAGTTCCTAACCAGCTCAAGCAGGCTGTGTGTGTGTGTGTGTGTGTGTGTGTGTGTGTGCGCGCGCGCGCGTGCGTGAGCGCACACATGTGTGTATACTCATGCATGTGTACATGCTCATATTTATATGTACATAAAAAGCATGTAGAATGCCAAGAGAAAACTGTTTTTAATCTTACAACAGTCAAAATGTAAAATCTACAAAAAGCTATTCAAATGTGAGAGTGATTTTGGCAAGGCTGACATGCACAGACATATATGAAACAGAAGTGTAAGATATGATATAAGTACATCTACAATAATGAAGTTTAAAGTTTATACCTAACTTAATATTGGTAGTGCCTACGTGCTGAAAAACACCACCACCAGGGATTTCTAAAGAGAACTATGTCACAGTTACTGATAAGGGGAGCCTTTTCCAGTGAATTATCTCAGCAATTTCCTTGAAAATTAACTGCAGCTGTATGCGTTTGTCATTTCTGGACTCTGTCCACTAACATTCCAGCAATGCATGCTTATAATATGTACAAATATGTAAATGAGGTAGGGTGGGGCCTTGTAAAATTTCCCCTATCTACAGTACCAGGGCTACTGGCTGTTCATTCTGTAGGTCTGGTTTAGTTAACCATATTGTTGGGATTAGTAGGTATAGCATCCCTGTCATGTCTGAAATACACTTGCTCAAAGCTTGTATGCTGGTCCTTTGCATTTTACAAGTTTTCCTCCAGTCATCAATGAGGTTTTCTGAGCTGGAAGAGTAGGAGCTGTGCCGTGGATGTATTGATTGGTGTTGACCTCTCTGTATGCTGAGTTTTCCCCTGTATTTTGACCACTTGTGGGTTTCTATAATGATTTCTGATTGTTGCAAAAAGCAGTTTCTTTAATGATTGTTGAGAGTTACACTTATCTGTGGCTGTAAGGATAAATATTTAGAATGAAAGGAGATATTACACTGGTTTGGGGAAGTGGTGGTAGTAGGTTCAGTTCTATCCTTTTGCTTGCAAATGTCATGAATTCATGTTCCTTTATGAATGTGTGTCAATACAATTCCACGGGGTATATGCAATACAATTTGTTTACCCATGCATCTGTTGAGGGACATTGTGGTGGTTTGTATAGGTTTGGCCCAGAGTGTGGCTCTATTAGGAAATGTGGCCTTGTTGGAGTTGGTGTGTCACTGTGGACGTGGGCTTATTTATTAGCTATTTTTATTTCTTCTTTTAAGAACTCACTGTTTAAATCTATTACTCATTTTTTCAATTTATTCACTTGCTTTCTTTGCTCCTTTTTTGATTTCTTTGTATATTCTGAATTTTAATCCTCTGTTGGATGTCCTACGCTGTGGGATTCCTCTTCATTCGATTATTTCCTTTGCTGCACAGAAACCTTTAGTTTTATGAGATTCTGTTTGCCAACTTTTGGCATTATTTCAAGAATGAATGGAATTGCATGCAGAAAATCCTTTCTTGCACCTGCATCTTGCAAGGTATGCTTTCTGTCTACAATTTGTCAGTGTTTCAAGTTGTACACTGAAGTCCTTCAGGCATTTACTGTTGATTTTTGTGTAGGCAATGGGCAGAGGTCTAATTGCATTCTTCTATGTAAATATCCACTTTTCTTTGCACTATTTGCTTAAGACACCTTTTTCCTCCATGTGTATTTTTGGCATCTTTGTCAAATATCAGAGGATTTTAGGTACACATAGTTTGATTAACGTCTTCCATTTTGGTCCCTTTCTTTCTTTCTTTCTTTCTTTCTTTCTTTCTTTCTTTCTTTCTTTCTTTCTTTCTTTCTTTTTTTTTTTTTGTTTTTTCATGACAGGGTTTCTCTGTGTAGCCCTGGTTGTCCTGGAACTCACTCTGTAGACCAGGCTGGCCTCGAGCTCAGAAATCCACCTGCCTCTGCTTCTCAAGTGCTGGGATTAAAGGAGTGCGCCACCACTGCCCGGCAGGTCCATTTATTTCTATGTCAGTATTTTCTTACTAGCTCTCTATAATGTGTCTTAAAAGTATTCCCTCCAGAATTGGTTTCTGCTCATCAATACTTTGGCTACTTGGGAACTGTATTGTATTTCTCTAGAGTAAAAAAACTTATAGGATGAATCTCTCTAAACGGGGACTTTTTAGAATGACTTACAGACTGCGGTTTAGCTTATACAACAATGGCTGCCTATGAACAGAAGGTCCAAGAATACAATAGTTGTTCAGTCCATGATTCTGATGTCTCAGCTAGTCTGCAGTATAAGGCAGAATCCAGAGGAAGTAGGTTCTAATGCCACTGAAACTGTTGATTTGCTGGCAAGACAAAGGCAAGCAGGCAAAGAGCATAAACTTTGTTCTTCCAGGTATTTATATAGGTTTCTAGCAGAAGGCCTAGCCCAGATTAGATCTGGATTGAAGGTCAGTCTTCTGACCTCAAGATCTGGATTAAATGTGTGTCGTCCCATTTCAGAGACCCAGATTAGAGTAGATCTTCCCACTTCAAATTAAGCAGAAACACTTCAGAGGTACGTAAGTTTTGATTTTTCTTTTTTTGGAGGGGTGGGTGGGTTCAAGACAGGGTTTCTCTGTATAGCCAGGGCTTTTTTGGATCTCACTCTATTGACCAGGTTGATTTTTCCAAACCTCCTAGAGTAAGGATTCATAAACACTTCAACTCCCCTTCTTGCCCACTGTCCAAAGGTAGGCTAGAAAAGATGGGTAGTAAAACAATAGGGATATAGACCTGCTAAGAAGTACTGCTTTGAGGGTCATTCTAATCCTCCTTGTCAGGATACCAGCTGTCCAGTTTAGTAGTGTCAATATGCCAACAGTCCAGTTCAAAAAGTTTCACCAAATACAGAGCAGCAGCGGTGGCATGATCCAACAGAAACAGACAGGCCTCCACCACATTAGCAGTGGGAGTGACCAGAACCAGTGGGGACACCAGACTTTCTCTGCTGCACCTCTCTCAAGTGAAGGTCAGTGAAGACCAATTAAGCATTGCACAGCAAGCTATGCAAGTCCTCTGTCACTGCCTATTGGGTGCTACTTACACTTTCTCCAACATCATATGCCCTCTTAAGGGTTTGCTTCAGCAAAACATCACATGAGCCTGCATAACACGACATAGCCAGAAATTTCCACTTCACAGGTATGCCCTCCTTTTGTTTAGTTAATTTGATATGTAGTCAAGTTGGCAACCAAGAATTGCTATTGCAGAACTTTTGTGTGACATATGAGTTTCAGTATTATTTTTTTCTGTCTCTATTAAAAAACATTCTGGGTATCTTAATTGGGATTGCATTTAATATATAACTTGCTTTTGATAAAATGGCTATTTTTACATTAAATATACCAATCCATGAAAATGGGACATTTTATCATCTTTTAGTGTCCTTCTCAGTGTATTTTTTCAAAGACTTAATAATTTAAGTTAGTAGTTTTTACCTCCGTAGTTAAACTTTTTCCTAGCCATTCTTTTAGAAGGATGTTATTAGTGGGAGTTTTTTAATGATACCCTCTTTATCACACTTTGTGTGTGTGTGTATAAGAAGTGTACTGATTTTTTTATATATTGGTTTTATATCTTGACATTTTGATGAACATATTGATCATTTCTAGTGGTTTTCTGGTAGAATCTTGGGGATCTCTTATGTATAATATATCACTCTTACATATAATATATCATCCACAAATCAGGATAATTTCGCTTCTTTATGTATTTCCTTGTTCTATTTTTATATTTTAGATGTACTGATTTTTATTTCATCTGTGTGGGTGTTTTGCCTACATGATTGTCCGTAGAACATTTGTCGGTATAATTCCTAAGGAATTAGTCCAGAAGAAGGTGTTGGATCCTCTGGAGCTATAATTAAAGGTGATAGTTGCCATGTGGACCCTAGGAATCTAACTTGATCCTCTGAAAAAGTGGCCAGTGCTTGCTCTTAGACAGTGACTTTTCTATGGCCCCTCCTTGTCTTCTCTGATTACTCTGCCTAGTTCGTTAAGTACTACATTGAAAAGGAGCAGTTATAATAGATAGCCCTGTTTTCTTCCTTATTTTAACAAGATAGCTTCTGGTTTTTCTCCATTTTGGATGATGTTGCCTGTGGGTTTGTTATACACAGCCTTTATTATGCCAAGCTCTGCTTCTTTCAGAAAGACATTCTTAAATGTCTTCAAAGCATCAGTTTCCTGCCCCCCAGCTTTTCTTCTTTATTTGTTTAGCTTGATCATTGCCATCCAGTGGCTCATGATCGATTTCTGAGCTGCTCACCCAGGAGTCCAGAAGAACTGTTAGCAGAGTGTGGTTTAGTTCGTTCTGAAACTCTTGACTGAGTCCTACAAGCCATTCTGCTTTTCTGAATCCATGGAAAGTTTAGTTATTTCGAAGCTTACCACAGTTTCCAGAAAGCGCCCAGTGAAGAAAACCACCACGAATGTCCTTTAATTATTGCCCAAACTCTAGGAAGCAGCTGTTTTCTTCCTGAGCTGCTGATCACTTTTGTACACTGGCTGATGGCCCACTCAGACTGGAGGGTGTCTGAAGAGGAAGTCTCTTCAGGCACACTCATCTATAAGAGATGCAAGCATGCTGGGGAGCTGGGGACAGGTGTGTGTTTGATATTCAGAATTCCAAGAGCTAATTGCTTCTATTAATAACTGTGCTACAGAACTATCCTTTTCCTGTTTGTTTTTAAACATTAGAAATTTTATATTATGGCTTTTAGTCCATAGGAGGGCAATGTTGAGCTGCAGGAAAAACTTTCTAGGTTTTTGCAAAAGAGCATATAGAACTGGTTAATTTAAAAATTAATGAATTGAAACAGATTAACTAATTTAAACACAGTACAAGAAAACACTTGTTTAATAATATGCCAGGCATGTGGTGGTGGTTCATGTGTTTGCCATACTGGAAATTGTAAACTGATGCCAGTAACACTTGCCATCGAAGGCCAGACCACGAATTGTCCCTTGGGGGAATGTTGGATTCTCTGTGAAATCTTTTACAGTAGATATTGGAGGAACTTGAATTCCATAGATATAGAATAGTATTTATCATTCTTATGTGGCCTGCTGCAGATATCTGCTTACGGAGATAAGGACATCATAATTCTGGTTCCTAAGTTCTGTGACACTCCTTGGGGCAGCGTTTTTGTTTGCTTTTAGCCAAATGCTGTCCTGGGAGTCTTTAGAGCTAAAAGTCAACCAAACATTATGTCTTAAATGAGTTATAAAATTTGTTTTAAATTTATGTAGATATGATCACATTATTACAATTGATATTATTATTATTAGTGTGTATGCATGTATATATGCATGCCTGTGTAGCTGAAAGGACTACTTTCAAGAGTCAGTAGTTCTTGGGCTGGAGAGATGGCTCAGTGGTTAAGAGCACTCATTGACTGCTTTTCCAGATGTTCTAAGTTCAATTCCCAGCAACCACATGGTGACTCACAACCATCTGTAATGGGATCTGATATCCTCTTCTGGTGTGTCTGAAGACAGCTATACACACACACACACATAAAAAAAAATAAATGAAAATCATAATTAAAAAAAAGTCAGTAGTCTTCCCTTTCCACCATGTTGAATCACTGTTTCTTTTTTCTGCTGTCCTATGTACTGTAGGCTAGGGGCTTAAAAGACTCTAGGGCATTTTCCTGCCTCCACCTTTCATTTCACTGCAGGAGTGCTGGGATGACAGATGCAAGTCAGGCATTAAGTTTCTTATGTCAGTTCAGGAGTCTGAACTCAAGACATCCGACTTCCTGTTCTCAAATGCTTTTCCTCACTGAGCCATCTTGTTGCTAGGACATGAGCACAGAGAAAACAGAATTTCAGCCAAATCTTCAGATGTGGAAGTTGGCCTTATTTCAGTATTATTTTCATAGAACAGTCATAGACTGGCATTTAGCCCCACCATTATGATCTGTAACTAAATAAAATCTAATTAAAATTTTACTACAGTTTAAATATAGTTATGGTATGTATAGGGAAGTAAAAAATGCCATACCTCCGTGAAGATCCAATGGTGACAATCTCTATTACCACGAAGTTTGTCCTTCCTTTGAATGGTAAGTCCCTTCCACATTGATTCAGGACTATGTGTTGCTGTCCTAGGGCACAATCTAGGTAGTGGAACACCACCTTTTTCCCCGAGTTCCTGAGTACAAGAAGCAGGCAGCCACTGAATAACTTCAAGCCACATTTATCAGATGCTTAATGTACAATAAACACTGTAATATAATATATTGCTTCTAATTCAATTTAATCTTTAGAACAATAGCTTACATTTGTTATTAATATAATTTACTAAGGGAGGAAACAGAGCTGCACAGTGAGTAAATTACTTGCTTAAGGTCACAAATCTTCCTGAGAGATGGAACCCAGGGCCCCGGGGATCTATCTTCATCAATACTTCTAGTTTAAAAGTGATGCAGAACATGGACTAGGGGAGATGTTATTATCGTTGTTGCAGAGAAAAAAGAGGAAGTAAGCTGGGCTGATTCCCATTAGCCTCTACTTAGCTGAATGCTTTTCATTCTAACTGAGGAGGTAGAAGTAAACAAGTTGTCAAGAAGGAGTGCCACCAGAGGCTTGATCTTTGAACCACTAGCATGTCTTAATATTCTTTTTTGCCCTAGTGATTGTACATCCAATATTAGAATGTCCTCATGAGTAGACATTGCATTCTTATAATCCAGTTCAGCAGTGAGTGTTGCAGACATGCTAATAGGACTAGCTAGGACTCTGGGCAGGCATAGACACAGTGGCGGTGATGCTGTTCACCATCAGACTGTCCAGCTTAGCGTCTGGAAATAACGATGTGTTCATACAGAATGTTCCATTCTAGCCAGCATCCCACATACTAATTTCATAGAAAAATTTTGTCTTAGAATTCTCCAGGAGACTTATAGGGGCAGGAATAAGAGTCTATGATTTGAGCAAAAAAAAAAAAAAGAGAGATGACAAATTTAAAACTACCATAGAAAAAGGAATAGACTAGGGGCATTGTTATAAAGTTATTAGATTAGAATTTTAGTGTACTTCACAAGAAGGTGCAAAGGATTTAAATTAGGGAAAAACTCCTAGCCTCACAATATAAATAACTTCATCATACTCTCCACACCCCATTTCTACAAATGAGTTAGTGTGATTTATGTGGAACCACTTCCACTGTTCCATTTATTCTCAGACATGTTTGAAAATTCACAGGTAGAAATCAGCCGGTCCACCATCCTGAGTAGATGAGATCCAGAGCCATTCAAAGCTGACGAGGTCAGCCGAAGTGAAGCAGTGAGGGTATAAACAGTGGTAAGTGGCCGCCTTTTAGTGGCTTCAATCCAATTACTAAAGATTGAGGCTCTCTCTGACCTTCAAGTCCAATTGCAAGGATAACAGGTGTCAAAGTGAGCCCCTGGGGACATCCCAGAGAAGTGCTTTCTATTCTAGTTGAGGCACCTGCCCGCAGCCCCCTAAGAGGTTTTCCAAAAAGTGCAGGATACAATTCTTAGCTTGGCTCTCCTTCAATTAAAGAAGTTTCAAAGTAATTCAAGTATTTTGTTTTATAGCTAAATAAAATATTTAATTTGAGGTAGCCTTAGACTTATTGGGAGTTCTCAAAGATACCACAATGAGTTCCTGTATATATGGTACACAGTTTCGGTATCATTCGGTATCCCTATGGCACACAGGTAATGAACCAATATTGTCATACTATTGTTAAATGAACTTCATATTTTAGTTTTTTCTAATGCTTATTTAAGAACTTCCTGTCTTTTCTCTCTTCCTGTTTTCTACCTACATATTCGTGTGTGTGTGTGTGTGTGTGTGTGCATGTGTGTGTTTATCACATCATTATAGCACTCAGAGGATATCCTCAGCTCTTGATCATCATCTTCCAAACATTTTATAGATAATCTCTTACTTGCTGCTGCATAAGCAAGGCTGGCTGGCACACAGGTTCTCAGGGAGTCTTGTGTTTCTGCTTCCTATCTTGTCACAGTTGTACTAAGGTTACAGGCAAGTGATACCATATCCTCTAATAATTCTTGCGTATTCTCACACCTTGATTGAGATACCAGATTGGCTTGATATGCATAGTAAAGTCGCTGTGTCTGGCTTTAAGTGAAGTGTATAGTAAGACCTTTGTGTATGGCTTTGAGTGAAATGATTCAGCAAAGCCTTTGTTATGTTTGGTTCAGAGACTGTCTGAACCTTGAAGAAATATTGTCTCTCTGGAAGGTCTTCACTTAGTGCTACATGAGAGCTTGCAGCTGCATTAATCTTGGTCCTAAGACACTCCCCATAAACTGGGAGTTCTTACTTTTGGTTATGGCTAGCCACAGTCAAATGGGACTGAGATCTGTGGGTGTTGTCTGCTCTTATGGGCAGCAGAGGGCAAGATAACTTAGGTAGCTGGAACCTTTTCCAGCCCAAATTAACGTTGTATGATGTTTGAATAAAGTAACTGGAGTGAGCTAGCTGGATGTCAGTCTTCTCCCCAGAGGCTGTATCCCTCAGTGCCTTTGGAAAATGAAGGCTTAGCATCTTGGTGAGCTTCTCTCTCTACTACAGCACCTATGATGAGCATCCATCAATACCAGACTCCTTTCAGTTATGTCTACTCTGTGTTTTAATGCTTTATCATGACTTGAATGATTTGAGGGGTTCTAGAATGGACATTTGTAGACTGGTTCTCAATTTGTTCTTTTTCTTATATTTTTTTGTCAGATTAGTTGTTTTGGGGACAGACCACAGGGATGTAGTGTCATTGTCAACATTAGTACGTTAAAGATGTTTGCTATGAATTCAATACCATTGTTGATGTTCTCTTGGCTCACATGGAGAAGGAATATCCTTCCTGGCTGTACCACAGGGAATTATTCATTCCCATAAACCTCACCATATCATGCAATTTGAAAGCAAGTCACAAAGAGCAGCACATACTAAAGGAGTGAGCCATTCACTTTTCTTCCATGGGACAAGAGACATGGTGGGTTCAATCTAAAATAAATTATTACATGTTTTGTGTGTGTGTGCACGTGGGCGTGTGTGTGCTAAGCTCATTTATTTACTTACTTATTCATTGATTCACTTATATCAGTATAGACAGCCACTGATAGTCTTTAAAATGTAATGAGTTGCTATTGTTCTGTTGCTCCAATCATTTCAATGTTAGCCAACTGTAGCTCTGTGCTCATTTGACACATGGTCATCATTTTGTCTTTTTCACTGTTTGTACAACTGTGGTGCCACAAGATGCTCAAGGCTCATCTAGCTCCAGTTACAGAGTCAGGCACTTCTTTGAGGAGGAACTTGAAAATAATTAGAAATCAAGGTCTGAGAACGAATAATAATGTTTAAAATATTTTATTTCTTCTTTCTCTTTCTCTCTCTCCCTTTCTTTCTTTCTCTCTCCCTGTGTCTCTCCCT
This sequence comes from Mus caroli, assembly GCF_978045245.1. Lineage (NCBI taxonomy): Eukaryota > Metazoa > Chordata > Mammalia > Rodentia > Muridae > Mus > Mus caroli. The sequence continues at coordinate 91,559,125 of NW_028227266.1, forward strand.
TTCTTCCTTCCTTCCTTCCTTCCTTCCTTCCTCCCTTTCTTTCCTTTTTTCTCTTTCTTTCTTTCTTTCTTTCTTTCTTTCTTTCTTTCTTTCTTTCTTTCTTTCTTTCTTCTTTCCTTTTATTATTGTTGTTGTTGCTGCTGCTGTCGTTGCTATTGCTGCTGAAGAAGTACTTACTAAATGTTTAATCCTGCTTTAATATATATTGCATACAAGCGGGAGGACACCCTTCTTAGTAGCCAGGGGAACAAGGGGGAACAAGGGCCACTTTACTCCATTTGCTGGCAAGGAAGATAATAGTCCCCTGGATCTTGAATTGTCCTCTAGGACAGGAGACATTTTCACATCCCCCAGCTGAAGGATTCTGCTCACCAAACTTACCTTTGGGTAGAGTAAGGGATGACATGCTACAAGTCCTAAGAGTAGGAAGAGGAGATTTGGTTTGGGCAACATCTTGAATATAGTCTGCAGTGTAACTCATGTTTCCCAATATAAATATAAGGGGATTTCTATGCAGATGACTTAAAAAATGCCTGGTATCCATGTTACAAACACTGAAAGAGGTAGGCTAATCAACAAATAGTAACACACATATAAACTTAAATATTCAAAATATTATCATTTTAAAAGTCACTATAGTATTATTGTGATATTTTGCATTCATTTTTTTCCACACAAAAATTTGAAGTCTAAGTAGTGTGTTTCGTTTCACAAAGCATTTTTCAACTTCATTTGAACTACCAAATTTCAAGTATTTAATAAATACTTGTAATCCAGGAGTAGTGGCATACTAGCACTGTGGAGGCTGGTGGATATCAGAATTCAAGGCCATCTGGGTCTACAGAGTAACTTCTAGGTCAGCCAGGGTTACACAGAGAAACACTATATCAAAAACCATACAAACAAACAAATACATGTGATTAAATAATACTGTTTTAAGCAGTGTATTCAATAGGTATGTATATTAATATTAAATGACCATAAACTGGGACTGTTTCATAGCTTTACTCCTTTGTAACACTATTGAAGCTTTAGTCTTCAGGTTTATTTCCTCCTGTGTATATCCCCCACATAAACTGTGACCTAAGCAGCAAGGAGACTGTGGTGGGTTACAAGTCAAGACTTTCTGGAGACTCTCATTCCATGAGTCGTAATTTTTGTTCATTTATCTGTCAGTTGTGTTCATGCTTTAGATCCGTAGCTAGTGTTTCTTGCTACTTCTTTTGCATGATATTGCTGTATGTCGGGAGACCACGGGGCTCCCCAGTACTGTGCTGATTTAACCTGCTTTCATGCAGTGTGAACCACTGGTGTTCAAGTGAGAGGGTTGCATTCAAAGGTAAATGTCTAGTTGCAGAGGATGTATAGTGAGCTGTAGCTCAGAGACCAGAGGTTATGCTTACAGTCGCTCGATAGCTCTGTGAAGGGCAGCAGCTCTCTGTGGCCATGACCTCCACTTTTTATCTCACATTTTTCAGAACGTGCATAATCTGCCAGATGTGTTTTGTTCATCTGAAAAGAGTTCATGCGCTGTCCAAAAGAGCACATGCCCTGTAAATGAAAACAGTAAGTTTTTAAAATGATGTGGGTCTCATATAAGGAACCTAAATACTTGCCCTGAAAACACAGGTCACTATTTCAGAAAAGCCTATTAATATGCCATGTTCCAAACTGGCTGCTTACATTTGACAGGTGCCCTATGGATGGGCAAATAGTATCTGCCAGTACAATAACTGCCCTTCCTCAGGAAGCTCCCAAAGAAAGGCTTCCCAGAAGTCTTTACTGGAATGAGTATACTGTAATCTGGTAATCTGGCTTGTCTTTGTCTTTTGTTAAAATACCACTAGACCTGTGGTTTGGCCTGTGATTTGGAGTACACTTATTATTCAGTGTACTCCTAAAGGTCTTCTTTATGTAAGGTATATTTTAGCGTGGTGCTGAATTGATCCTAAGCTGTAATGGTAAAGAACTTCAACCTGACAAAAAGAATTTGGTTTGGGAGTGATAGTGTGAAACCAGCTCACACTTATCCAGCTGCGAGGGTATAGCTTCATGGGATTTCAGCCTCTGTGCAGTTTAGTGGTCATCACACACTTTACACAGACTGTTTACAACCAGATGATTGAGCACAGCGGGAACGGATCTGGGGTTTGGAAAGTTTCTGGGAGTCGTGTGCTCTTCTGAAGTCTTGTCTACGTCTGAATGCTTGGCAGAACTTCCTTTCCCCGGACTACATGTAACTTGCTCATCATTTCCCTTAGTTGCAGTAGAGCGTACTCACATTCAGACAGTCCTTTGACCCAGTCTGGCTTCTTTCCTGTTGTACTGTCCAGAGTCATCTCCTTAAACAAAGCATTCCAAAAATGAATCTGCTCTTCCATCTTGCTTCTTGGAGTGTCTAGGAGTAATACAGTGATTTGCAGTCACTTGGCATTTTGACTTTGGAATGGAAATATTGTGTGGCACTGCAGGGAAGTGGGGCAGTGTGAAAGGGAGCCCTGCAGGATGCTGGTAGCATTGGCTGGTATAAAGTGTTGGAGCCTGAACTGGACAAGAGGAGCAGTTTTATAGGATCACAGGGAGGCTGCAACAGCTCAGAGTCAGCAAAGGGAACAGGAGAAGAAAGATGTGGTAACAATGGGAGACTCATCTCACACTGCAGGAATTGAACTAAAAAGACAGCCTGAAGATAATGGCAGCCAGGTTTCATTCACCCTGTCAGAAACAGAGAGTAAGATGTGTAAATGGAGGACCTTGTGTAAACCTGTGTTTGACCATATAGATTGTCAATTCTAACTGTGGATACTTTCAGTTACGGATATATGTCTAACACCATTCCCAGTTCTGACTGCGACTGTCCCAACAATAATGAACATGCATATAATGCAGAATATAATTTTTCTTAAACATTTTTCATTCAAGTAATGGACTTTGTTATTGTCTTCTCTCTCTCTCTCTCTCTCTCTCTCTCTCTCTCTCTCTCTCTCTCTCTCTCTCTCTCTCTCTCTGCATATGGAGTTTGGGGTCAGTGTCAGGAACCATCTTTCATCAAATGTTCTTCCAATTGACTGAGGCAGAGCACCTCAATCAAATCCAGACCTCACTGTTGTGGCTAGTATTGCTAGTGTGAATGAAAACTTGTGTAGAATCTTCTGTGGAATGTATGGAAGCATTACCTGTCAATAAAAACTTATGGCCAATGACCCGAGACAGAATTAGAAAGTGGGACATTCAGTAGATAAAGAATGGATTCTAGGAAATAATTAGGAGGGAGATGAGGTAAAGAGGATGGTCGCAAGATACAGAGGAGAGGTAACTAACTATGTGGCAGGACTTAGACTAGAATAAACAGGTAATTAGGTTATGAGCTAATTGGAGAAGAAGCCAAAGCTTTTGGCCTAGACATTTATGCATGAAATATTAAGTCCCAGAGTCATTGTTTCAGGAAACAAAGAGGTGGAATGGAAAAGTCCACTGTTACAAACTTCTGAATGAAAGCTGCATTTAGAAAGGAATCTGTGCCTGCAGACTGACAGGCTGGCATCAGTACTAAGGAAAGATTGGAATGTTGCAGGTCCAAAGATGATTATCTTGTCTTGGGCTAAGTACTCGCCCTCCTGAACAGCCATTCCTTACCTTCCTGTGTTGGAATTAACATCATTTTTATTGGGTTTTTAATTTATTTACAACGCAAATGTTATCCCCTACTCCCAGTTAAACCCCTTTTCCCTCCCCTGACCCTGTTCTTCTAGGAGGGTGCTCTCCTGCCTCAGCACCCTAGCATCCCTCTATCCCATCAAGCCTCCACAGAACCAAGGACCTCTCCTCCCATTGTTGCCACGTAAAGAAATCCTCTGCTACATATGTGGCTAGAGCCCATGGGTACCTCCATGTATACTTTTTGGTTGGTGGTTTAGTCCCTGGGAGTTTTGGGGGATGTGGTTGTTTGATATTGTTGATCTTCCTTGATGAAACAGATAAAACCTTTTTTAGACTATATTGACTGGGCAAGTAACTAAGCTAAGAATGTCATCAGATAATGTTTTGAGCCTATAGGAAAGTTTCCTCCATCTCAATGTACCTGCCTCTCTCATGCAACCACCTTTGTATTTTAAACTCTCCTTGATTAATGACTTTCTATGTTCTGTAAAGTTATAAAAACTTTATGAAACAGCTTCCCCATTGGACCATGGAATTCGGGGGGGGAGGGGGTAACTTAAATATTGCTGGACACAAATTTCTTTTGTGTGTGTGTGGGGGGGGTAGGGTAGAAGCTATGGTAACTCAACATTGCTCCTTAAAGATGAGAGCTGTGGTCTTTGCATCAGCTCTAGCAAAATTATGTTTAAAAGTATGATGCATAACAATACATTTAAAGATCTTAAAATATACCCTTAACTAATCAATAGACAAAAGAAGAGTTACAAAGTGAAAAATAATCCCTTGTTTGATCACGTATCACATGATCAAAGCTAACTTCAACAATGAGGAAATTCAAAGTGAGATGTAACTTTACATTGGAAGACTTGAGTACAGTTCTAGGAAGAAAAGAGCTGGTGCAAATGTCAGGGTGGCTTTGATGGGTTGAAGCAGACAACTTGCCCATGTGCTGTCCAGAGATGCCAAAGATCTTTATGTGTTCTTTAGCCAGTCAAAAAACTAGTGCTCAAAAATTTCTTGTAATATTTATATTTGTATTAGTAGGAAAAACCCAAATATTTTTTGGTGTGCAAAAATTTTCTAGGCCATAATTTGATGGATTGTAGGGTTCCATACATGTGTCTAATATGTTTTGATCAAATATACCTCCCAATCCCCCTTTTAACTCCTCCATTACCCCACAATTTGGGGGAATGTATGCAATTTGTACATTTGTTTGCTTCTTTCTTTTAAACCCTCCGAGTCCACTTAGTGAATACACTTAGTGTTTCCTATATGGGTATGAGTGAAGAGCTGTTTAGGTAGGGTTTCCATTACTATGAAGAGACACCATGACCAAGGCAAGTCTTATAAAGGCAAACATTTAATTGGGACTGTCTTACAACTTCAGAAGTTTCGACCATTATCATCATAGCAGGAAGAATGCAGCCATACATGGGGGAGCTGAGAGGTCTGTATCTTGATTTAAAGGCAGCCAGGGGAACACTCTATCACACTGAGCAGAAATTCAAAGTCCACTCTCACAGTGATACAGTTCCTCTAACAAAACCACCTCCTAATAATGCTATTTCCTAAGGGTCAAGGATATTCAAACCGCCACAAGGCCCATCTATTATAAGATGTGTAGCCTCTTTGACATAAAATCCCTTAAGAAAACAAAGTCTCATTCTATCAACAGCTATCAATTACCGATAGCTCCTCAGCTGGGGTGGGGCTTCATGAACACTACTCCTCTCTGTGCTTTGATTTGGGCCAAATTTATCTTTGTTACATCTTAAGCATTTAGTGATATGCCAAGGTGAGTTCATAATACAGTGACACTGCATGCATCTTCTATTTCTACCTCTTATGTTCTTTCTAATCTCTCTTCAACAATGGTCACTGAGTTTAGGGAGAAGAGGGTGTGATAGAGATGACCCATTTAGAGCAGAACAGTCTACTGTTTCACTTTGTCCTTCTCATTGACCAGTCTTGGGTCTCTCTATTAATCACCAACTACAGTTGGCACTGATCTGGGAAAAGGGGGTTGGATTATTCACTTCTGGTGCTTAGAAGCTCCAATAATGATCACCATAGTATGAATGAAAAGAGGTGTGGCTACTATGGAAACCAGTGTGGGACTTCCTCAAAAAGTGGGAACTAGATCTACCATAAGTTGCAGCTATACAATAGCTAGAGATGTCCCCAAAGGATTTAACATCCTACTACAGAGGATTCTATTCATCTTCAATACTGCTATGTTAACAGTAGCCAGGAAGTGTGAGCAGCCTAGATGTATATCAATGGATATGTGGATAATGAAAATGTGAAAAACAGTAGATTTTTACTCAACTGTTAAAATAAAAAATGAAATTCTGTTGCTTGGCTTAAAACTGAGGTATTTTGGGTTCAATTCAAACTTTTCCAAAGTAGTGAGATGAACCATCCATCATCTCACTACTGACATTGAGTGCAAACACTCACTACATGTCAGTAGGTGAGTATGTGGGTTTCTTTCTGTGTAAGATTTTGCTTTTTTTTTTAAATTTGAAGTATAAGTTTAGCAATTGAAGCAAGAGAAAATATCTTGAGTTTTATAGACTTTCAAACAAGATTATAAAAATTACTGACTTTGTAGTATATATTAAAAGAATTAGTATGTTCTACACTATTTTGCACAAAACAAAGCATTATCATACAAACTTGACTCAATGTGAACACTATGAAATGGAATCGGGATTGCAAAATGTAATGTTTTTAAATTGTGTGACTGAGAAATGTTCCTTGAATCTGTTTTAATTTTTAAAAGATATGTTATTAACAGAACAAAATGTTATTTTTCATGTAAACTATTTTTACTTTTTATTTTTCTCACTTATATTAGTTCCTTGAGAATTCCATACAATGTATTTTGATCAGATTTACCCCTCTTTCCAAGTCTTCCTTCCTAAACACTCAAATGTATGTGTTTCTTTTTCAAAATCCATCAATAACTTACGGAGATGCCTATATACTTTTGAATGCAAAACCTCCCACTGGAGGGTGATCAATCTACCAGAGGCCTTACCCTTAAAAATTTGTTTCCTTGCTTCCAGCAGTTATCTATCACCAAACACTACTAAGCCTAGGGTGGAATTTTGTGCCCAAATGCTGAGGGATCCAATTGATTTTGACCAATGTATGCACATTCATGCCACAGAGGGTATTTTCATAAGCTGGGAACATAACCTCTGCTTCCTGATGATTTCTATCAACTTTGATGCTAAATTCATCTGTCTATGATGCTTGAGTTCATCTTGTCCTTGTGACGCTGCATACACAGATGGGATCTTACAACACCTGTTGTAGCATGGTTATAGTCACATCAACACATGAATGTCATTATCATTCTTATAGACAGGAAGTGTGGTTATAGTTCTAAGAAATTACTGTTATTTGAGTATATAAGGAAGTGGTAAAGAAGAAAAGTTACAAGACCAAAAATTTACAATTACCAAAGTTTCTTTAGGTCCTCTGTATATGAAAATATATAAATATTTATTCCTATGTGTACTCTATGTAATTTGTAGATTCTTTTATATTTTGCATTTATTTTGAGCTTCAACAAATCTTTAAGAAATTAAATCAGGTATAGAGTATTATTATAACCACAGTGAAAACAAGTTAGAAATAAACAACATAAAAATAAGAGGACAATCTCTAAATATTTAAATTAAAAAACAAACTCCCTAATAAACAATGAGTCAAAAAAAGAATAAGAACATAGATCAGAACTGGGTTTTGACTGAATGATAGTGAAAATGTAGCACAACACAGTTGAAACCCAATTGTAAGTTGAATGTACATGTTCAAACATAAGAATGACTGAAAAATAATGCACCCTTTATATCACACAATTATTTAAACATTATATTGATAGACTGTTGTTTGTTGTTGTTGTTGTTTTCGGAATTGAACCCAAGCCCTTGCATTTGCTAAGCAAGTATCCTACCACTGAACTATAATCACATTCCGAGTTTAAACAAAAGGCGACAGTAAAAAAAGAGAAAATATATACAATAGAGATGGTGGTGCTACTACAGGCATATCCTATGAGACTACAAAAGATGAAAAGTCTAGCAAGATGATAATAGAAAACACAAAGTGCTCATCACTGAAGATTACATACAAATTGAAAATATAAGTGGGAATATCGTGCACCTTAGGCAAGACCGAGTTTGTGCCACGTAGTGAGGCCATATCAATTAATCAACAAGGAAAAGGGAAAGCAAGTACAATACAATTATGTGTTGATGCTCAGCATTAGTAATCAATGTTGCTAACTAACTAACTAACTAACTAATTGCAGCATTAGGAAGCTGCAAATCAAAACTCCTTTATACTCCCTATAATGGCACAAAAAGAAGAAAGAGAAGAAAAAGAAGAAGAAGAAGGACTTGTGGGATGATGAGAAACAGGGACTTCCCCACATTCCTCTGTTAGAAATGTAACATGGTTATCTACTCTGGAGTTCAGCAGCCTCAACACATTGAAGATGGAGTTAGCATGTGACTCTCTTGGATTTATATACCCACATGATTAAAAACAAAAGCTCAAACAATAATTTCATGTGTTGTCATGGGAACAGCCTTCATAACAACCCACAGAGGAAACAACCCAAATTTCTATCAACTGATGAAGAAAAAAAGGGTGGTGTGTTCTTTACACAGGAATCCTGCTGAGCTCCACAAGGGAACAGACTACTGACAGGTGCTGTTACGTAAGTGAACCTTGTAAACATCTCACCAAGTGAAAGAAACCAGACATAAAACATCACACAGTGTATAATTCTATTTGTACAAGATATCCTCAAAAGGCCATTTTTTAGAGACATAAGGAGGTATGTGGTTGTCAGAAGCTGGGAGGAAGGATAACTAGTGACTACTAACAGGTGTGTGATCTCTTTGAGGATTTATAAAAATGCTGTGGAGTTAACTGCGATAATGATTGCACAACCTAATATATATTCCAAAATCCCCTGAACTGTACACTTTAAAATTATGAATTTATAGTATGTGAACTAGAAAATTAGGAACACATTTATACTAAGATGTTTGAAAACAAATCAAATACATACTCTTGGACAAACACAACTTACATAAGGAATTCTGGAGAAATTTCAGGGTTTCTCTAGATGGATCAATCAGTGAAGTTGCTATGCAAGGATGGGTACCTGAGAACACATATAGCATACACATTACTGCAAAAATTAAATGGGTCATTTGCTGAAGAAATTGAATTCATAACCTTCCTAGATATACATAAAATCTTCAATCTTACGTTAGCTTACCAGGGAGTGAATAGTACTCCAAATATTTAATGAAGAAAAAGAGTTATTATCAGTCCATTCAAAAACTACAGAAAGAAGTATATTATTTTCAAGTATTTATAGAAAATCAGGATTATCTTCATGCCAAAACCATGTAATAATATTAAGGAAAAAATAAGGTTTACTTGTTTTGTGAAGCTCAATGTAAACAAATCACATCCAAAAATGCTAGGATAGCTTACTCTAGGAGTGGAGACTGGACAACCACTAGAAAGTTCTCAACTCTCTCGTCCTGCTTCACAAGTGATGAAAAAAAAGGCATATGACTGACTCTGTAGAAAGAGAAAGGTTTGAAAAATTAAAAGTCTATGCTGTATAAGAATACCCTGGAACATAAAAATAAAGTGATATTCCTTAACTCTCAAAGGCTTTGCAGGGTAATGCCAACCTTTAGCTAGCATTGGCATAATAAGGCACTGAGTACTTTTCTCTCAAAATTGAAAATAATCATATGTATGATCAATGCCTCTAGCTAATACTTCATAAAGTCCCTAACTTGTGCACTAACTACCACCATAGAAATCAAGGAGAAAATACCATAAGTTGTAAATACAATAATGATTTATGAACTAATTTATAAATTATTAGAAATTAGCAAGTTTAGCAAAGACACTATTGGATATTCAAAATGTACTGACTATTAAAAAGTTTAAAATTGGGGACCTAAACTAAAGTATTATTTTTCAATTTATTACATAATGACTTTGAATAGAATTCAATAAAAAAAGTCACTTTGTTAAGCTGTCTGAACATTTTTACAGATTCCTTTTCACCTTGATCAAATTATCTGTATTTTTTATGACAAATTGCTTTTTAAGATTTATTGATTTGATTATGGTGATGATGATGTCATCTGTGTGTGTTTGTGTAAGTTATATGTGTTATGTGCCACGGCACACACATGAGGGGTCAGAGGAGAACATCTGAGTCAGTTCTCTCCTTCCACTGTGTTGAGGCAGGGTTTGTTTATTTGCTTGTTTGTTTTGCATTGGGTCTAAGCTAGTTTGGCTATGAGATTGTAGGTGCTTCTTTTGTCTGTTTCCTCAGCTTCCATGGAAGTACTGGTATTACAGATGCCTGCCACTACACTAAATTCATACATGGATTATAAGGATAGAATTCAGGGTCCCTGGTTTGTATGTAAGCACTTTTATCTGATGAGCCATCTCTGTGGCACAAAGTTGATTCTAGACATGTGAAAGACCTACAGTTTCTGAAAAACAATTTAAAAATAAGAGGCACTGAAAATGAACTCATTGGTATTTTGGAAGGGGTTTTGTTTCGTAATGCTTTGTCTGGACATGTCTTTCCTTCCAGGTCTTTTGCTTTCGATTTGTACTTTTACAGGATTTTTGTGTGTTCAAGTGTTGTGTGTTTCTACATCTGCATGTGTTTCCTGTGTATTTTTGTTAGCTTCTCTTGTTGGTTTGGTTTGTTCTATTTCGATTTGTTTGTTGGTTTGTTTTAGATATATGATTTCTCATGAGACGATTAAAGGATAGGGTGTGGATTTGAGTAGGTGGGGAAATAGGATATAAGAGGAACTGGAAACCATGATTAGAATATAGTGGTTGTATGAAAAAGAGTTTTCAATAAGTATAGCACAAAAACTTGTAGGTGTTGAGGATGCTTTAGCTAGAGTGATGCAAACTGAGATCTGTTGGGCGAGTGTAGGCAGCTAACCAATGGAACAGCACAGATTCCTGAAAGCAAAGGTGTGCTAACAAAGAGAATGCATTAAATAATGTGGTAAATACAGAGTGTGAGGGAAAACACTTCCAGTATAGTATTCTACATCTATTGGTATCTGATACAATACATCAAAATTACTATGTACACACAATTGCTTTGCAACTGATTTTTTTATTTAGGTCTGAAAGATGAAATAATAACAAAATAAAATATATAAGAATGTATTCAAGATCTTGAGATAGACAAAATACTCCAGCAGTGTTCCAAAAAAAAAAAATTCCACTAAGCAGGGATTTATGAACTGGAATTTATTTCTTACGAGTAATTCTATTCTGTTCATCATTAACCCACATTAACAGTGGTCAAAGGGGCTAGATAAGACATTTTCAAAACAGAAATCTTATTAAGTATTTTACACAGTATATATTAAGTAGCTTTTACATTTTTGTGTGTGTGTGTGTGTGTGTGTGTGTGTGTATGTGTGTATGTTTCAGATTGAGCACAGGGCTCCACACATGGTAAGGAAAAAGCTTTCTCAGAACTTGAGATTAAAAATCAAACATTTGAATAAACATATAACACAGGGAAGTGTCGAAGTGGGAGGGAAACAAACTTACAAGAAGCATGTTCATCACGGCTAGTTTGCAGGGAAATGCAGGTCTATCCACAATATAGTATCACAATGCACTCAATTGAATTGTTCCCATTTAAATGATTAACAGAATTTCTATTGATAAGAACAGCAAATATTTGGAATGTTTATAAATTCCTGGCAAGAAACATAAACATATAAGACTTCTTTGGAAAGTTGATTGTATATAGAAACCAAATAGACATTTATGCCCAGCAGTGGTATTTCTGGGTATATACTTGAGCAAAATCAATCACAGGGTCCAGCTGTACTACTCTTGGGTGTATACCAAGCAGACTCAGTATCATACTGCTGAGATACCTGCATATTCATGTTGATTGATGCTCTATTTATAATAGCAAGAAAATGGTACAGCCCAGATGTCAATCAACTGATGAATGGTTAATAAAAGTCTAGTATATTTACACAATGGGATACTATTCAAACATACTGGCTAGAATTAATTTGCTGGACGGTGCTGTGTATGCTACCAGAGGAGAAAATTAACCACCAATCTTACCAACCTGTGAACCTTGCAAACTATAATAATACCTAACCTAATATGATATATACTGGTATAGTAGTGGCATGAAAGTTTTGGGAGTAACCAATCACTTTCTTATTATATCTGAGGCTTGAATCTATGATGGAACCCATACCAGTAGAGTTGATAAGGACAAGAACCTGTGGCTATATAGATAATAGGCTCTATCTAAGTAGAGGAGATCATAATGCAGTTTGTCTGATAAATGGACATCATATTAAAATGACTCCTAATGCTACATTCACAGATCAGCTAACTTAATTAATTTTTACTACTTTAATGTATTTGCATATAAATATGTGTTCATAATATATACTACTGTAAGGTTCTGTATGACTTTTTTCAAAAAAATCTTTAATGATAGTTGTCACTCTCAAATTCTCTTCTCCACTCTGCCTTCTCATTCACCACGACAATTTAACACTTCCTGTTACATTGTTCTTTCAGCCCTTTATAACACTGTGTTTTCTTACTCTCTCTTGAAAGCCCTCCCACAACATCCCTAATTTTCTGACCTCTGTAGTCATTCTAAATGAAAAAACACGTAACTAAGGACTGAAAACTAACAACCACAAGACATTTGTATTTCCACGTCTGTGTTATTTTACACAGAAAGTTTGTTTCTAGATTCTCTTGTTCAATTGAAGTTTTCACCATTCTTTTTTTTTTTTTTTTTAATTTGTGTGAGGTGAATCCACAAATAAAGTTCTTTGGGATTTCTTTTTGAAGGTATAAACAAAACTTTATTGTGAAGCCACTTTTAAAGGAAAATAGTTTTAACAGAAGCCCCAGCACAGTCTTTAGATAGTCCCATATCAGGGGCAGACATACATAGGTAAGAAGATGTTTTATGAAAGGGATTAAGAAGATGTAGATTTTGACTTACAGTTCCAAAAGATTCTACTTCCGAGTCTCTGAACATCAAGACTATAAGATAACAGATACTACACAGAAAACATTTAAGAGACAGATATAACTGAATAGGATGTTGCATCTAAAACCAACATAGGCTAGCACCATATAGCTTTTCCTGATGACACTGAATTCATTATGTACACCAAAGTAACCTTGAACTCCCAGAGATTCCTCTACCTCTGCCTCCAGAATGCTGGGATTAAAGGCATGTCCCACCACACCTGGAAAGTTTATTGAGTTTTATAAAAATACTGCATGTGTTGTTTACAAATCAACAAACAAGACCTTTTAGGAATCAGAAAGTGACAATACACTTCACAATGGCTATATTTAGGGTCTGTCTTCATCTTTTTGCATGATGATATGATAAATAAATTTAGCAACTTATTTGAAATATTTTTAACTATAAGAGCAATACCATCCCATGAAAATATAAAGCTAACATACTGCATTTATGACATAAGATATTTGTTTATTTTGACAGTGGAAGTCAAAATAGAATCTGTCATATTGTGATCAATCTAAATATGTTATATTTTTGTCAGTAAAGTATTTTTAGGCTGTGCTGTTTTCACACAATAACTTCAGATGTGGCAAATATTTAGAACTTATAAAAGAGTACTGTGAATAATTCTGTTTTAAAATATTTAACAAATATGATTGCTAATTATATGTGAAGGGCAGAAGTTTTACTTCAGGAAGTATCATTTGTAATTTCTTTACAATAATTTTGTTTTGTTTATACAGTTTTAGAGAAGTGAAATACCCAATTGAATCTTGATTAATTGTTGAATTCCAAATATTGAAAGCATGGAAACTTTTCCAGAGTCTTTGGAAGGAAACTCTACTCCCCCTCATTTCCAGCGAGCCTCAGCTTCAGCATCTGCCTGGTCAAACACTTGGAAATTTTTCGAGAATTAAGACTGACTTTTGTAATGGCTGGATGGTCTTCAAGTATTACATTTGATCACTTGCTGGACAGCTTGAAGGGGACTTTTATAAATTGTACTGGGGATGTTTCCTACTTCAGTACATTATATGTAACATCTCCTGTTATTAATTGGTGAGATTTCTTTAATCATTTTGAGGTCAACTCAGGACAAGAAGCAACAAAAACAGAGGTTTCAAGACTGTATTGGCCTGGGATTTGAGACTCTGCGGGTCAACATGACATTTCCATTTTTGCATGCAAAGAAAACACATACTGTCCATTTGGGCTGCTCTTCCACACTTCCTCTTCTGAACCACAGCTTTTTCTGGCTTAGAGTTTAGCATTTCCAGTCAAAGAACAGCACATTTATTTTGAATGGAGAAAAGGTCCTTCATGTTATAGGAAAAAGAAAACAATTCAAATAGGCAGAGTTTCATGAAAATTTGCCCCCACCCCCCAACATCCCAAATTCTTCTTGACTGGAAAATATGACTATTGTACATAGTACCTTCAGCCATAAAATGTGTATAATACTGGACAAGTAAGAATAACTTTTGTTCCTGGACTGTACCTTGAGTAGCTACTCTTTTGGGCAACATCCTAACCATACAATAGAGTCTTTCACAGTATAAATTCCATAACTTTAGTACATGTTAAAATCATCTTTAAAAAGATTTAATTATATTAATGTCACCTGGGTTACAATGTGTTCTGGTAAACTATCATGTAGGACAAAGTAAAGAGTCCTCATCTGTGAACTCAGAGCCACAAAATGTCCTTTCAAAGCTACTTCAAGTGATGGGTGCAAGCACAAGGAAGAAGCACCCAGTGACTGCTGAGTAGGAGCTACTAAGCCTCATCCCATCTATCCCCACTGTCTTCTTCCAAGACCAAACACATTTCTTTCCTTCTATGACGCTGAGGAAACTGGAACTGACATGAACCTACCAACTTAAAGCTAGACTATGTTGTCTTTATACCTATGCTTCTTTGGAGTTGTGGTAATTTGGATGGACTCAGTACCTCTAGAGTGCACTGGACCAACCATAATTGGTTTACATGGTGAAAGGAAACAATTTGTGGTCATGATGCATCCATTATGTGAGTAATTTTATACACATTTGTGCTTAACCAATATTCTTTAATATAAATGAATCAGTTTTTCTTTTACTAACAAAATATAAACGTGAGGATTTTCACAGGTGAGGTCAACCTTCTGTGGACTAGATGGCCGAGTGTTACTGCGTGGCAGTAATAAGCCACACCTGCAGAGGATGCACTCTGGGGATTGTTAAACAGCACTTTCTTAAGCATACTTAGTGCTCTTTCTGCATTTATAGACCTGTTTCTAAATTGCTCACAGATTGTGAAAGTGCTAATTGGCAATGCTCCTGTATTGGTTCAGTGACTCCCACATTCTCTGGCAGTTGGTTCAGTTAAAACATAAAACTACTAAAGGTGCTGTTTTAACTAAAGTAATTTAGATAGTGTTTTGCTTGCTAATTTGGAAAGCTATCTTATGCTCAAAACTTCAGTGACTCCTGAAATTAACTTGGCCAGAATTATGTTTACATCAATTACCAAACTTAAAAATTGGAGTAGAAAGTATATAGCTAGATGAACAGAGTAAGATGAAATTTCCAGATATGGGTACTAAACAAAATATATTTTAGAATTTATTGTCTTTTGTTTATAAATATGTTGCAAATATGCATAAATGTATGGATATCAGTAAGTACCCTGGATATAAAATTGGAAGTTAAGTCTTACTTTTGAATGTGTCCAGGAAGATGCATCAATTACAGGTGAATAAGTGGATATGGTACCACTTCTTCTCTCTCCTCATATCCCTCACCATGTTAGTCAGAAGAGGGCCATTGGTGGATATAAAATGAACTAAGTATTCAGAGCAGGACTACCTGCTCTGAAGAAAGTGCTTCTAGATGTTTCTAAATAACTGGGCTGGCATCTGGGAGAAAACTGGGCCCTTTCAGTTCATGTTAAATATAATCTTAAACTTGGAAGGGTAGGAAGTTTCTAAAACTGGAGAATGTTAGTACATCAGGAGGTATTACCTGTAACAGAAGTTAAGGCAGGAGGAAGAAAGGGGAAATTTTACCAAATTTTCAAAATTATTTTCTCTCAAGTATTATCTAATATGTCTCCATTTTTAAATAAAAACATGAATGTTGGAGATTCTATCAGTCGTTGTATATGATTTGAAAGATGTTCGATAAATTTATTGAACCTGTGATTCTTTTCCTTCAATAGTGAAAGCCATGGTTAACTTTTTTTTTTCAGTAGAATTACGGTAAAAAGAATTTAGTAATCCTTTACAGTTGATTCATTTTAGAACCATTTGGATATGGAAACATTATATATACCTCATTTAATCAGATGTGTATCTAAAACTGATTATATAAGATTTCCTCTTGCCCCCTTTACTTCACATCTTAAAAAAATATTTGATGAGTCTATGATGTGAAAAAATGTATATGGCATTTTTAAATGGTAATTTTGTTTATTCTTTGAACGTTGCCAATAGCGCTTAATTGACCATTCTTCTGGAAGTCTTAGCAGAATCGAATGAGGAGAGTGGAGGACCAATACATGAGGCTTCAGAAGGGAACAAGGATCTATTAAGAACTGGGGAGTGATGTTCTGATGAAGGATCCAGAAGCATTTATTTGTATTCTGAGAAATTGAATAGCACTGGATTTAAAAGAGATAGGTTTGTGGGTTTTATGGGAGATATTTCAAAACAGAGAAGGATCCAGGCAGAGGCATAATTATTGTTCATCACGTTTATGCACGTCTACCTGAAAAAAAAAGCAAATAGGAAAAAAAGATATAAAAATGCATGCTTTCAAATAAAAGTTTGTGCACCTTTCAGCCTCTGCACATTCAGAAAAAGAGGCAGCTATTGTTAAGGTGAAAGCACCTGCTCAGCACAGAGCAGTAGGGAGGCCTTCCTGGAGGCAAGAGCTCACCCACTCAAGTTCTCAGTTTGTGAAGATTCAAACTGATTTAACATGTAGACTGAGGATGCTACTGAAAATGTTGCTTATTCATTGAAAGCAATGGAGTGAAATGTTCTCTCAGGGTCTGCACACAGGATACCGCAGTGGCAGTCCAAGTTGGTATCAGAACTCAACAACAGCATCTACAGGGTATTCATCTTGCAAGTATAAAAGATGCAAAATTGAAGGAGGCATCTTTGAATTGATGTGACTTAGTAGGGTTCTCAGGAAGTTTTAAAAATCAAAGTAACCCTAGTATACAAAGTTTTAGAATTCTTCATTCTTTCTTTTTTTTCCACCTAAAAGTCTTCTTTTATTAACAAATAATTCCTTTCTCACAAGATGAAATAAAGAGCAGAGCAAAATTAAAGATTAATACTTCTTGCTGTGTACCAGATTTTTTCTTTTATTAATTAGATATTTTCTTTATTTACATTTCAAATGTTATTTCCTTTCCTGATTTTCCCTTTGAACACTCCCCACCCATCCCCCCATTCCCCTGCTCATCAACCTACTTACTCCCACTTCCCTGTCCTGATATTCTTCTACACTGGGGCATAAAGCCTTCTCAGGACAAAGAGCATCTTCTTCCATTGATGTCCAACAAGACCATCCTCTGCTACATATGCAGCTAGAGCCATGAGCCCCACCACATGTACTCTTTGATTGGAAGTTTAATCCCTGGGAGCTTTTGGGTTAATGATTGGATCATATTGTTGTCCTTCCTATGGGGCTGCAAGCTCCTTCAGCTCCTTTGGTCCTTTCTCTAGCTCCTTCATTGGGAACCTTGTGCTCAGTCCAATGGTTGGCTGAGAGCATCCACTTCTATATTTGTCAGGCACTGGCAGGACCTCTCAGGAGACAGCTATATTAGTCTCCTGTCAGCTAGCAGTTTTCCATTTATTATCCTTTGAAGGGCTGGATTTGTGGATAGATATTGTATAAATTGGTTTTGTCATGGAATATCTTTGTTTCTCTGTCTATTGTAATTGATTGTTTTGCTGGGTATAATAGCCTGAGCTGGCATTTGTGTTCTTTTAGGGTCTGTATGACATCTCTCCAGGATCTTGTGGCTTTCATAGTCTCTGGTGAGAAGTCTGTTGTAATTCTAATAGGTTTGCTTTATATGTTTCCTGACTTTTTTCCCTTATTGCTTTTAATTATATTATTTTTTGTTTGTTTAGTGCATTTGGTGTTTTGATTATTATGTGATAGGAGGGATTTCTTTTCTGGTCCAGTCTATTTGTGGTTCTGTAGGCTTGTTGTATGTTCATGGGAATCTCTTTCTTTAGGTTAGGGAAATTTTTTGTTTTGTTTTGTTTTTTCTATAATTTTGTTGAAGATATTTACTGGCCCTTTAAGTTGAAAATTTTCATTCTCATTTATACCTATTATCCTTAGGTTTGATCTTCTTATTGTATCCTGGATTTCCTGGACGTTTTGAGTTAGGATCTTTTTGCATTTTGCATTTTCTTTGATTATTGTGTCCATGTTTTCTATGGAATCTTATGCACCTGAGATTCTCTCTTCCATCTCTTGTATTCACTTTGTGATGTTTGTATCTATAGCTCCTGATTTCTTTCTAGGGTTTCTATCTTCAGAGTTATCTCCCTTTGTGATTTCTTTATTGTTTCTTCTTTGATATTTAGATCAGGAAAGTTTTGTTCAATTCCTTCACCTGTTTGGTTGTGGGTTTTTTTGTGTGTGTGTGTGTGCTTTTCTTTAAGGGATTTTTGTGTTTCCTTTTTAAGGGCTTCTACCTATTTACCTGTGTTCTCCTGTAATTATTTAAGGGATTTTTTTGTGCTTCCTCTTTAAGGATTTTAACCTGTTTAGCTTTGTTCTCCTGTATTTATTTAAGGGAGTTATTAATATCCTTCTTAAAATCCTCTACCAGCATCATGAGATATGATTTTAAATCTGAATCTTGCTTTTCCGGTGTGTTGGGATATCCAAGACTCACTGTAGTGGGAGTACTTGGTTCTGATGATGCCAGGTAGTCTTGATTTCTCTTGGTAAGATTCTGGCATTTGCCTTTCACTATCTGGTAATCTCTGGTGTTAGATGTTCTTCCTGTCTTAGTTGGAGCTTGTTCCTTCTTTGAGTCTGTAATCCTGGGTCAGCACTCCTGGGAGACCAGCTCTCTCCTGGCAACACCATTGCACAACACCATTGCACGGATGGTTACGGAACAGCCCCAACTCCTGGGTGCAGATATAGTCCTATAGGACCCTGTCCCAGCTGCTCTGCCGCTTCTGCAGCCTGTGAGCTCCTGAGTGGATCTGCCTTAGAGAGTCACAGGACAGAAAATGGTAATCTCACCTCTCCCCACCCCATTCTTATTCTCATGTTTGCTGCAGAATCATCTGAAGCATTTTTAAAAACAGTTTTTAGGTCATACTCAAGAGATGTTGATTGAATCCATCTTGACTCAGATCCTAAAGGTTCTGAAGAAGTTCCCCAATGCTAATACTTGTCCTTTAACAAGTGCTTCTCTTAGAGCAGTGCTTCCTAATTGGTACTCAGGTTAAGTTACTGGGTAGGTAAGTCTGGAGTGGATCTGCAGTTGCACCAGACCTCCAGGTGGTACTGTGGACAGAATACCACTTTCTACCTAAGAAAGGTGGTTCGAGGCCCGAGGGGCTTATTGAGCAGAAACACAAGTAGTTAGAATGTTCTGTGAAGGCTTAGTTAAAAGCTACTGTTCAGGGGCTTGGAGCTGTTTAGCATCACATCCACTGCAGCTCACCTCCCTCTTTCAGCCAGTGATCTTGCTCACCTAGCTGTGAATAAGCATATTCATTCACAATGAGTTATATAAGACTAGAGAGGAAGATCAATACATTCGGGTCAGCAAATTCTTATTAGTATGCAAAATCACAGGAAGTCCGTGTGTTGGAAGATTGCCTAATGAGTCTTAAACAACTTAAGAATTCAGTTTATAAAACAGTCCTCAGATGAAGTTGGCTGAAACTTTTTTTTTTTTGCCAAAAGAATCATAACTTATGAATTAATCCCAGCACTCGGGAGGCAGAGGCAGGCGGATTTCTGAGTTCGAGGCCAGCCTGGTCTACAAAGTGAGTTCCAGGACAGCCAGGGCTATACAGAGAAACCCTGTCTCGAAAAACCAAAAAAAAAAAAAAAAAAAAAAAATTTCCTTTGTAAAGATACAACTCTCCATGAACATATCTGATAAGCCTGCTGAAATAACTCTCTTTCACTGTAAGAGGTAGGGTTTTGGTCCTTACAATGTTTTAATTTGAGACAAATGGCTATGAAGATAGAGTGACATGTGCCAAATGAAGACCAAGATTACACATTTATTGAAGCTTTTAATGACTTATAATGACGATTTCTCAATTCCCTTGATGAACTCAAAATAATTTGGCTTTTGGAAGTATAAAGAGAAAGTATAAAAATAAGCAAAATGGCCGGGCAGTGGTGGTGCATGCCTTTAATCCCAGCGCTTGGGAGGCAGAGGCAGGCAGATTTCTGAATTTGAGGCCAGCCTGGTCTACAAGGTGAGTTCCAGGACAGCCAGGGCTACACAGAGAAACCCTGTCTCGAAAAATCCAAAAACAGAACAAAACAAAAAACAAAACAAAACAAAACAAAACAGAAAGCAAAATGGTAGATACTTCTAGAAGCTACAAATCATTCTCAGACAATAGCTAATGGGAAAACAAGGACTCCTGTCCTATTACCACAGTGAGCTGAATTGTGTTACCAAAAAGCAAGGGGTATTAGTGTCTCAGAACTATTACAAAGTAATACACAGCTAATGGTTGAATTTGGCTAATAAGACCTGTCCTGAAAATTCCAAGAGCTGATAAACACTTTCAGCAAAGTATCAGAAAACAAAATTAACAAGAAAAAAATCACTAAACTTCTTATATACAAATAACAAATGGATTTGAGAAAGAAATCAGGGAAACAAGTCTTTTCACAATAGCTATAAAATATACAAAATATAAAATATTTTGGGGTAATGAACCAAGAAAGTGAAAGATTTGTATGATCAAAACACTAAGACATTGAAGAAAGAAATTCAAGAAGATATCAGCAGATGGAAAGATCACCCACACTCAAGGTTAGTGAGATTAATATAGTACAAATGGCCACTCTATCAAAAGCAATCTGCAGATTTAATGCAATCTTTGTCACATTTGCAACAATATTCTTCACAGATCTGGAAAGACACATTTCAGCTTCATATGGAAACACAAAAAAGCCAAGGATGGTGTACTGGCTAGTTTTGTGTCAACTTGACACAGCTGGAGTTATCACAGAGAAAGGAGCTTCAGTTGAGGAGATGCCTCCATGAGTTCCAACTGTAAGGCATTTTCTCAATTAGTGATCAAGGGGAAAGGCCCCTTGTGGGTGATACCATCTCTGGGCTGGTAGTCTTGGGTTCTATAAGAGAGCAGGCTGAGCAAGCCAGGGGAGGCAAGCCAGTAAAGAACATCCCTCCATGGCCTCTGCATCAGCTCCTGCTCCCTGACCTGTTTGAGTTCCAGTCCTGACTTCCTTTGGTGATGAACAGCAGCATGGAAGAGTAAGCTGAATAAACCCTTTCCTCCCCATCTTGCTTCTTGGTCATGATGTTTGTGCAGGAATAGAAACCCTGACTAAGACAGATGGCTAAAACATCCTTGAATGACTAAGACAAATTGGTACCAGCATAGTGGGGTATTCCTGTGACAGCCTGGCCATGTTTTGGGGAGGACTGTGGAAGGACTTTGGAACTTTGGGCCAGAAGATCCATTCGGTGTTAAGAGCTCTGTCGAATGTTGTGTAGGAGCTTGGAAGATAATGTTGAGAACGGTGCAGAGGATGGAGGCCTGGGTTGTGAAATTTCAGAGGGAAAATTAAAGACTCTTTTCAGGGCCGTTGCTGTTTTGATTGTGAAGATTCTGTAGTTCTGGTTAGCTGGGGCTGAAGAATCAGCTGTGATTAACAAGATACCAGAACTACTAAAGCAAAAAACTTTGCATTACTGGGACTATTGATGCTGGTTAGCTGGAGCTAAGAAATTAGCGGTGATTAAGAAGAGACCAGCATCGTTGAGGTGACATCTTCTGGGAAGTGTTTTCTGAAAGCACAAAGAGGCTGTGTTCCAGAGATAGGCAAGGTTGTACTCCTTCTGCAGCGGGACTTGGTAATGTGTAAGGGTCACCCAGGTGGTACTGGTTTTGAAGGCATGAAGGGGTCATGCAGAGCAGCTGAGGCTCGGCACTGTGAGAGGCCATGGAAGGCCATTGGTGAAGGTGCAGCCTCAGTTGTAATTGAAGGCCCAGGACTGAAGGGGTCATGCAGCATTTTGGAGATGCCAGTACCATGAGATGACCACCAAGAGCAGCAGCAGCAGTGGAGTACAGGCATCTGGAGCTCAGAGGACGACGTGTATGCTACAAAGGGTATGGCTGGAGAAGTGACCCAAGCCCTTGGAGGAGCCCAGAAGATCGTGAGTTGGATCCCAGACGTTGGACGGTTGGAGAATGATTTTTGCTTTGATTGTGACTGTGCCCTGATATTTTCCCTCTTGAAGGAAGAAACTGTTTTAGTGGAGCCCACAGTTAAGAGACTTTTAATTGTAAAATGACTTTGGATTTTAAAAGAGATGGATATTTTAAAGAGATTGAAATTTTAAGAATATGTAAAGACTGTGGGACTTTTAAAGTTATTTAGATCGTGGGGATGAGTAAGAATGTAAGGGTTGAGGCTTACTAGTGATGTGTTTGTGTGTCAAGTTGACAAGGGGTCAATTGTACTGGCTAGTTTTGTGTCAACTTGACACAGCTGGAGTTATCACAGAGAAAGGAGCTTCAGTTGAGGAGATGCCTCCATGAGTTCCAACTGTAAGGCATTTTCTCAATTAGTGATCAAGGGGAAAGGCCCCTTGTGGGTGGTACCATCTCTGGGCTGGTAGTCTTGGGTTCTATAAGAGAGCAGGCTGAGCAAGCCAGGGGAGGCAAGCCAGTAAAGAACATCCCTCCATGGCCTCTGCATCAGCTCCTGCTCCCTGACCTGTTTGAGTTCCAGTCCTGACTTCCTTTGGTGATGAACAGCAGCATGGAAGAGTAAGCTGAATAAACCCTTTCCTCCCCATCTTGCTTCTTGGTCATGATGTTTGTGCAGGAATAGAAACCCTGACTAAGACAGATGGCTAAAACATCCTTGAATGATAACTGAACTGCACCATGACATTGGCACAAAAACAGACATTTTGGTCAGTAAACTAGATTGAAGACCCAGACATAAATCCTCACACCTGTAGATGCCTGATTTTTGATGAAGAAGCCAGAAATGTACTCTGAAAAAAAAGGACAGCATCTTCAACA
This sequence comes from Mus caroli, assembly GCF_978045245.1. NCBI lineage: Eukaryota > Metazoa > Chordata > Mammalia > Rodentia > Muridae > Mus > Mus caroli. The sequence goes on from NW_028227266.1 coordinate 91,582,206, forward strand.
AATGGTACTGGGTGAACGATGGCCTGCTGGCTGAAGGATGGCCAGCTGGCTGAACTGGATGGCCTGAAACAGATACATAATTGTCACTTGTCACAAAACTCAACTTCAAGTGGATCACAGACCTAAACATAAAATCAGATACATTGATCCTGACAGAAGATAAAGTGGGAAATTGTCTTAAACCCATTGGCACAAGAAAAGACTTTCCCAAACAGAACACTATTAGCTTAGGCACTAACAACAACCCTTCATAAACAGGATCTCATGGAATCTAAAAGCTTCTCTACATCAAAGGACAACATCATTTGGATAAATCAGCAGGCTATATAATGAAAAAATATTTCTCCCAAGTACACACTTGATAGAAGGCTAATATCCAAAACATATAAAGAACTTCCTCCAAAAAACGGAACAGCGAGAAAATTATCAATTTATTTTAAAAGTGGGGTACAGGTCTAAACAGAATTCTCAAAAGAGGGAACTCAAATGGCTGTAAAATACTTAAAGATTTGCATTCCCCTGATGATTAAAAATGCTGAACATTTTTTCAGGTGCTTCTCAGCCATTCAGCATTCCTCGGGTGAGAATTCTTTGTTTAGCTCTGAGCCCCATTTTTAATGGGGTTTTTTTGATTTTCTGGAGTCTACTTTCTTGAGTTCTTTATATATATTGGATATTAGTCCACTATCTGATTTAGAATTGGTAAAGATACTTTCCCAATCTGTTGGTGGCCTTTTTTTCTTATTGATAGTGTCTTTTGCCTTGCAGAAGCTTTGCAACTTTATGAGGTCCCATTTATCGATTCTCAATCTTACAGCACAAGCCATTGCTGTTCTATTCAGGAATTGTTCCCCTGTACCCATATCTTCGAGACTTTCCCTACTTTCTCCTCAATAAGTTTCAGTGTCTCTGGTTTTATGTGGAGTTCCTTAATCCACTTAGATTTGACCTTAGTACAAGCAGATAGGAATGGATCAATTCACATTCTTCTACATGATAACCGCCAGTTGTGCCAGCACCATTTGTTGAAAATGCTGTCTTTTTTTCCACTGGATGGTTTTAGCTCCCCTGTCAAAGATCAAGTGACCATAGGTGTGTGGGTTCATTTCTGGGTCTTCATTTCTATTCCATTGGTCTACTTGTCTGTCACTATACCAGTATCATGCAGTTTTTATCGAAATTGCTCTGTATTACAGCTTTAGGTCAGGCATGGTGATTCTACCAGAGGTTCTTTTATCATTGAGAAGAGTTTTTGCTATCCTAGGATTTTTGTTATTCCAGATCAATTTGCAAATTGCCCTTTCTAATTCTTTGAAGAATTGAGTTGGAATTTTGATGGAGATTACATTCCTTAATCATCAGGGAAATGCAAATCAAAACAACCTTGAGATTCTACCTCACACCAGTCAGAATGGTTAAGATCAAATTTCAGGTGATGGCAGATACTGGTGAGGATGTGGAGAAGGAGGAACACTCCTCCATTGTTGGTGGGATTGCAAGCTTGTACAACTACTCTGGAAATTAGTCTGGTGGTTCCTCAGAAAATTGGACATAGTACTACCGGAGGATCCCACAATACCTCTCCTATGCATATATCCAGAAGATGTTCCAACTGGTAAAGACACATGCTCCACTATATTCATAGCAGCCTTATTTATAAAAGCCAGAAGATGGAAAGAACCCAGATGCCCCTCAACAGAGGAATGGATACAGAAAGTGTGGTACATTTACACAATGGAGTACTAGTCAGCTATTAAAAATAAGGAATTTATGAAATTCCTAGGCAAATGGATGGACCTGGAGGGCATCATCCTGAGTGAGATAACCCAATCACAAAAGAACTCACATGACTTGTACTCACTGATAAGTGGATATTAGCCCAGAAACTTAGGATACCCAAGATACAAGATACAATTTGCAAAACACAAGAAAATCAAGAAGAGGGAAGACCAATCGTGGATACTTCATTCTTCCTTAGAATAGGGAACAAAATACCCATGAATGGGGTTACAGAGACAGTTTGGACCTAAGACAAAAGGATGGACTATGCAGAGAATACCCCACCCAGGGATCCATCCCATAATCAGTCACCAAACCCAGACACTATTGCATATGCCAGAAGAATTTTGCTGAAGGGACCCTGTTATAGCTGTCTCATATGAGGCTATGCCAGTGTCTGTCAAATACAGAAGTGAATGCTGTAGTGGAGCAAGGAGCTGAAGGGGTCTACAACCCTATATGTGGAACAACAATATAAACTAACCAGTACCCCCAGAGCTCGTATCTCTAGCTGCATATGTATCAGAAGATGGCCTAGTGGGCTATCATTGGGAAGAGAGGCCCCTTGGTCCAGCAAACTTTATATGCCCCAGTACAGGGGAACACCAGGGCCAAGAAGTGGGAGTGGGTGTATAGGGGAGTGGGAGGGGGGAGGGTATGGGGGACTTTTGGGATAGCAATAGAAATGTAAATGAAGAAAATACTTAATTTAAAAAAAAACACTTAAAGAAAAATTTAATTATGAAAAATATGCAAGTCAAAACTGCTTTGAGATTTCATCTGACACCAATCAGAATGAACATGATCAATAAGCCAAATGATAGCTCCTGCTGGCAAGAAGTATAGTAAGGAAAATACCCATCCAGTGATGGTGAGGATGCACACTGTTACAGCAACAGGAAATCAGCGTGGTTGTTCATCAGAAAGATGAGAATTAATCCACTTCAAGGTCGAGCTGCACCTCTCATGAACATATACCCTAAATGACACTTCATCCTCCTATATAGACACTTGTTCCACCATGTTCATTGTCTAGCTGATGCCTACCTAGAACCTTTACTTAAAAGTACGCTACATGCTACCAAAGAAGAAAGGTAAACCCCAACCCAGCCACAAACTCTTTGGCCTACAAAATTGACCTACTTGAAAGATGTGTTGTTGTAATTGTGGCACAAAGCTTGTGGGAGTAACCAACTAAAATTTGCTTGGACCTAAGGCACACTCCATGAGGTGGAAGCCATACTTAACTCTGGTCAGGTGACCAAGAAGCTAAGACTAGATAGCTCAGGGACCTAGAGATAAACCTGTAAAAATAAGTTTTATTCTCCTGAGGTAATTGTTGTCTCAGAGGCTTACTGCTGAATAAGCTCACCCTTTCTACTTCTTTCTGAACTTTGGTTGGTTTAACTGAGCTGTTCTGGCTCAAAAATCCTAACCAAGCTGAATTATTCAATCTTGCTTCTCTTGGCTTCTTATAACATACATCACTCTATGAGCCATGGTCCTGAACTGAATAAGATGGAGAAATTTTGCCACATGCCACTATTTATCTCTTTCTCCTTCTTAGCCACTGACACATGGCAAACTGCTTTAGACTTCTAACACCCAGAGCAAGACATGGATCTATGAGGAAAGTAGAATGTCAGTAGGAGTCATTTTATTTTACATTCCTGTTTCAGAACAGCAGTATTTGATTTTTGTAGATGTATTTTAATCCACAGACATGTCTGTTCTGGCAAAGGATCACAAACAAAGACTTGCTAGTGATATGTGTGACCTGGCTAGAATACAGACATGCCCTTAGTACACACATTTAATCCCTAACAATGAAGGTAAAATTAGTTGGTAGAAGGAAGCAGAGCCATGTTTGATAGTGGTGTTTGACTGGGGCACAGATAAAGTGATGAAAAAGAGAACAATTTAATAGAATGAGTCAGAAATAGGATATGCCCAACTCTCAGGAGACTAGACAGGAAAGGGAAGATATTTAAGAACAGTTCAGGAGAGAGTCAAGGAGCTGGGAGTGAGTGAATCAGTTGGGAGTCAGTGCAATGGGATTGAGGTTGTTTGTGGGTTCATGCAGTGCAGTGCAGGTCAGCAGAGACAGCTGAACCAAGAGAATAAGGAGCCAGAAGATTAGAACAAATTGCCAGAGTTAGTTGAGGCAAAGCAGAGCAATATAGTAAGAAACTTTCTTCTAGCTCCATGAACGCATGAGCAAAGGATATCATGGAGCACCTTGCTTTTAGACAAAAGTCCCAAGAAGACCATATGAGGGAACACACAATTAGAAGATATTCGTTGTGCTCATCAACCTCATTTGTTTCTGTATATTTGAAAGGTCTTTTGCTGTTGTTATGAAAACCGTTGAAATCTGATCAGTGCTGAAATATATGTAGTATTAGTATTAAACAAAGAGACAGAATCAATAAGTGAGATCCACATACACTTATAATTCGTATATAAAACTGGCTGACCTAACTATGAAAACTGACAGGGACTAGGATCTATGGTCAAGCAGAAGAAATAGTGGTGCGGTATTTGTTCAAACAGCAGATTTGAGACTGAGAAAGGGGTATTATAATGTGAAGGTAAAGAATAAGACCTACAAGATATTTTGTGATTGGATTACCTCATTAAGAATGATATCCTTCAGATACATCCATTTGTCCAAGAATTACATAAATCCATTGTTTTTAATAGCTGAGTAATACTCCATTGTGTAAATGTACCACATTTTCTGTATCCATTTTTCTGTTGAGGGACATCTGGGTTCTTTCCAGCTTCTGGCTATTATAAATAAGGCTGATATGAACATAGTGGAGCATGTGTTCTTATTACCAGTTGGAACTTCTTCTGGGTATATGCCCAGGAGAGGTATTGCTAGATCTTCCAGTCGTATTATGTCCAATTTTCTGAGGAACCTCCAGACTGATTTCCAGAGTGGTTGTACAAGCTTGCAATCCCACCACTAGTGGAGGAGTGTTCCTCTTTCTCCACATCCTTGCCAGCATCTGCTGTCACCTGAATTTTTGATCTTAGCCATCTGACTGGTGTGAGATGGAATCTCAATGTTGTTTTGATTTGCATTTCCCTGATGATTACATATGCACTCACTGATAAGTGGATATTAGCCCAGAAACATAGAACACCCAAAATACAATTTGCAAAACACAAGAAAATCAAGAAAAGGGATGATGATGATGATGAAGTGTGTGTGTGTGTGTGTTAGCATTTTTCTTTTCAGCTAAAGCAAAAGCTGAGTAAGTGAGGTCCAGCTACACTAGGGTCTTCACGCTGAAGACCAATGCTATGCTCATTTAGAAGCACTCCTAAAGACCTGCTGAATGCAACATAGACGAATTATGTGTTTGTCCCTTGGCATTAACAAATTGATATATAAAATTTACCATTACAGTGGTGACAGGTAAGTTGGAGATACTATCAGTGTTTAAACATAAACAAAGCAGGTGTTACAATAAACAGTCCTATGAGTTATGTGAGTCATATAATCAGAGAGTCCATTCATGCTAGACTAGTCTGCTGAGCCCTTGGAGCTCTCAGCAGGCTATGTTTCTTACACTGGTAGAGGATCTTGCTTTGTTAAGGCTGCTGTCAGGTAAGCTGTTAAAATTTAGTGTGGTTGTGACAATTTCTTGGAATAGAACAATGAAATATGCAGCATCTTTTATGACTTTTTTTAGCAAAGATTTCTATATAGTATGTGATGCTGTGTGGCTACATGTTATATAGATAGAAATGTTTTTCCAAATGGGAGCCAATCCTTTTCAACCTTGCTACTGCCTAATGGGATAGATTTTCATGACATTTGAAACCCTCCACTCCTCATTTCAACATTGTTCCCAGCTTCTTTGGTCCAGCTCCATTTCAAAGAACCACTCTCTTTGCTCATTTTCAACAAGCAGCTTTTCACTTATTGAAGTCTTATCATCCTGTTGTACAATTTGGCTCCATCTTCCAATTCAGGGTCTCCTGTTTCCACAACCTCTAAAGTCACTTCTGTGAATGTACTGAACTCTTGCCAGCATCATCCCTGACTGTTAGAATCAACTCCTTCCAACATCCTGTTGGTGATGACACATGGATCTCCTGTCATGAGTCATAAACGCTCATTCTTTCTGCACTTCCCAGCTTTACTGAGAATTAAATACAGGGTTTTATTCATTCTTTGTGACTTGTCTATACTTGAACAACATCCCAAATTGCAAAGATGATATTCTCAGCATTTAGTGCTGAATCTGAGGCTGCAGAGATAGCCCAGTGGTTATGTGTTCTTTTAGATAATCCAAGTTTATTTCCAAACACATGCCTGGTGGTTCACACTCATCATTAACTTGGGACCCAGAGGATCTGATCTTTTCTTCTATCCTGTGCATACAGTGCATATCTGTGCATACGGTGCACAGACATGCAGGGAAAATACCCCTGCACAAAACCATAAATAAATAAATAAATAAATAAATAAATAAATAAATAAATGCCACATGTGCAAGAGAATCACCATCTTCAGTAGCTTTTGTCATGAACTGTATTAATTAAATATACAACTTGAAAACCAAACATGCTCTTTGACCCATGAATGGATGCTGTTGGAAGTCATAGGGCAACAGAAGTCTCATTTCCACCAGAGTTCTTCTGTGGCCAGGTGTACTGTTACTGAGTGGTGATATTTTGAAAGGATTTTTTTTCTCTTCAACCCTACATCACAACAATGGGTTTATAGTATCAAGAAACCATGCTCTAAGCAGGTCAACCAGGCTTTAATGGTCTGCTCAGAGAGCAGCACATGCAAAGCAGATTTAGTATAATTCTTAAGGGTTCCAATGTAATAGGATCATTGCTGTTGTTCACGAGCTGATGGTGATATTTGTCTGAACACAACTGTAAACCTGCTCTTGGAGTTTAAAGTCAGGCACTGATTTCTCCCCTCAAGCTAAAGAGCCCCAGATGAGGTCTACCTATGTGTAGAACATCTGTTGTGTAGTTGAGGTCTTTCATCTATTTTCTTAGCTTGAGTTTTGGATGTAACAGCTGCCTCTATATCAACACTCACTGCTTCATTATAGACTTGTGGAGGGGATATTTTCTCAGAAACCTCATGGACCAGCCTCTGTCTGCCTCTATCTTCTGCACCTTTCCTTCTGCAGCTGCCTGGCCTCTCTCGCAGCCTTCATAGAACAGAAAAGCACTGACCCTTGCTCTGGATTTGGCTATGGTTTAAGGAACTGTGTGGCTGGTTAGGTTTTCTTTCTTTCTATTTATTTTTTAATGTTGGAATAACTTCATAGTTCTTCAGTTTCTATAAAACAATATAAACAAATGTAAAGGTGATAGATATTTTCAAAATGTATAATTAAAATACACATCTAATTTTCAGGGATGTAGGACAAGTGAAAATATGCCAAATATAGAAGATATAGGTTAAGTGTCTCAACAGTCTGACCTTGAAAAGTTAGGGTTTTGTGCCACATTCTTTTTTTTTAATTAAATATTTTCTTTATTTACACTTCAAACATTATCTCTTTTCCTGATTTCTCCTCCTAAAACCCCCCTATCCCATCCCCCCTCCCCCTGCTCATAAACCCACCCACTCCCACTTTCCTGTCCTGGCATTACCCTACACTCCCTTCTCAGGACAAAGGGCCTCTCCTTCCATTGATGTCCAACAATGCCATCCTCTGCTACATATGCAGCTGGAGCCGTGGGTACTCTTCATGTGTACTCTTTGGTTGGCAATTTAATCCCTGGAAGCTCTGGGATTACTGGTTAGTTCATATTGTTATTCCTCCTATGGGACTGCAAGCTCCTTCAGCTCCTTCAGTCCTTCCTCTAGCCCCTTCATTGGTGACTTTGTGTTCAGTCCAATGGTTGGCCGAGAACATCCACTTCTATATTTGTCAGGCACTGGAAGAACCTCTCAGGAGACAGCTATATTAGGCTCCTGTCAGCTAGCACTTGTTGGCATGCACAATAGTGTCTGGGTTTAGTGGCTGTATATGGGATGGATCTCCAGGTTAGACAGTCTCTGGATGGCCTTTCCTTCAGTTTCTGCTCCACACTTTGTCTCTGTAACTCCTCCCATGGATATTTTGTTCCCCCTTCTAAGAAGGACCAAAGTACTCATACTTTGGTCTTCCTGCTTCTTGAGCTTCATTAGGTCTGTGAATTGTATCTTGGGTAGTCTGACCTCCTGGAATAATATCCACTTATCAGTGAATGTGTGTTCTTTTGTGACTGGGTAACCTCACTCAGGATAATATTTTCTAGTTCCATCCATTTGCCTAAGAATTTCATGAATTTACTGTTTTTAATAGCTGAGTAGTATTCCATTGTGTAAATGTACCCCATTTTTTTTGTATCCATTCCCCTGTTGAGGGAAAACTGGGTTCTTTCAGCTTCTGGCTACTATAAATAAGGCTGCTATGACACAGTGGAGCATGTATCCTTATTACATGTTGGAGTATCTTCTGGGTATATGCCCAGGAGAGGTATTGCGGGATCCTCCGGTAGTGCTATGTTCAATTTTCTGAGAAACTGCCAAACTGATTTTTCAGAGTGATTGTACCAGCTTGCAATCCCACCAGCAGTAGAGGAGTGTTCCTCTTTCTCCACATCCTCACCAGCATCTGCTGTCACCTGAGTTTTGGATCTTAGCCATTCTGACTGGTGTGAGGTGGAATTTCAGGGATGTTTTGATTTTCATTTCCCTCATGACTAAGAATGTTGAACATTTCTTTAGGTGCTTCTCAGCCATTTGGTATTTCTTAGTTGAAAATTCTTTGTTTAGTTCTGTACTCCATCTTTTAATAGGTTATTTGGTTCTCTGTAGTCTAACTTCTTGAGTTCTTTTGTATATATTGGATGATAGCACTCTATCAGATGTAAGGTTGATAAAGATCTTTTTCTAATTTGTTGGTTTTCAAAGCAGACCGTTCCAATATTCTCCACAGTCATAGTAAAACTGTTTTTCCACAGAATCACTTGAGTAGCACATTGAACATCTTTCAAGTACCGTCGCTGTGTATTCACACTTGGGTAAATGCTAGACATGGGAGGCTTTTTTTCCATCTTACATCTTAGGTTCAGACCCACCTTCTCCTTTGAGCTTTATTACTTTTTATTTTTAATGGAAGAAAAGAAGGTCACATTTCCTGTCTCTTAAACACTTATAGTTTCTTGTGGGATAATTAATTTTCTTAATTTATATGTATTGCTCTATGTCTGAGAACCCAAAAGATTGAGGACAGGAAGAAAGAAAGGCAGAGAGAGAGAGAGAGAGAGAGAGAGAGAGAGAGAGAGAGAGAGGCAGAGACCTGACTGAAGGACAGCACCCATTGCAATGGTAGAACCAGTTTGCTGTCTTATGTGTGTGGGGAGAATTGTTTAAACAATTGAAATATTAAAAAAGTCAAAATATGTCCAAAGGACATAGAGTGAGCACATGCTACTTAAAAAGTGGTACCAGACTTATTTGACAAGGGATGCTTCAAACTTTCACTTTGTAAAACAATGTATGTCAGCAAAGCACAGTAATAATTGGAGGAGCAGAGTGACTGGGTGTCCGCCATTGTCAATAAAAGGGAGCATGCAGGAACCAGACATACTTTTGACAATTCTTTAAATTAAGCCATGGAGTGAGTGGTTTGCTTCAGAAAGATAGTGAGATCGCTCTTGGCACGGTTTCCTTAAAGCTACCTGGCAACTTTCTGATATGAAGCCAACCTGGACACATCTGTCCTCATGGAGCCCTTCATTTTGTTGATCCAGATGTTGTCACACTTGCTGTCTTAAATTAAGCTACTTAAAGTATCCCTTCTCTTTCTCTTCCCCTCTCTCTTCCTCTCTCTCTTTCTCTCTCTCTCTCCTTTGTGTGTGTCTCTTTTCTTTTCCCTCCATCCCACCCCCTCTTTCTTTTTAAGATTCAACTATAAAATCTCCCTCCATGATGCCTGTAGGATCCAAGCATATTGGTAGCTGAGCAGGAACCAGCAGCTAATTACACACGGACTTCTAAAACCTTTGACAGGGATGGAATTGCTGATATTTCCCCAGAGCAAATTGTGCAGATGCAAGATTGTTTCATTGACGTGATCAACAATATCTAAGTATCAGTAGCCAGGAGAGAATAATACCTCACAACAAGATGGCAGCCCCCATCTGCTTCTGGGTCCCCAAAGCGTGACACAAGTGTGAAGAGAACAGGTGCAGCTCCAGTTTAATACATAACAGCTTGTGTGCTAGGAATTCTCAGCTTGCACTGTAAACGTTTCCTTGTACATATCTTTATTAGCTCTATAGTATCAGTGTCTAAAGAAGAATAGGTTGTGTGGATGGTTACTTCTCTGCAGAACACAAGAATTCAATGGTGTATAGTGGAAAATTCAGGGAATTCTCCTGTGTATGTGTGTGTCTGTGTGTGTATCTGCACTTGTTTGATGCCATTATTGTCTTCATAGTAATGTACTGCTTTGTAGGAATTCTGGCAGGAATGGTTACTAACCAGGAAGCATAAAAATTCTCATAGAAACATGGTGAACAAAACAGCCATGACACAGCAGGCTTTGGGAAGCAGGGAGATAGGAGAGCTATGATTCAGCTGGCCCCCAAACACACTTCTACTCAACTTCGAAGCTGCAGAGAAATAGTGCAGGTCCGTACTCATGTCCCAGAGGAGGAGACTCTATCCCAGGCCTGGGAAGGGAAGTTTCTGCAAATCATAACCAAGGTTTTAAACCTATAAGTGAAGACATTATTATGTTATGAATACAAATGAGATAGATCATGGCCATACTGTTTTTATGCCCCCACTCACATACAAACATGCAGGTATATCTGCATTACCTAAGCACAAGTCCAGAAATCTTAGGATCTAAAGCATGTAATATGAGCTATCTTTATTTTTTAAAAGAAAGGAGCATGCAATAGCATAGATTTGAAATAAGAAAAAACTACTCAGTGGACATATTCTTGACTCTCCCATGGCTTTAGAAACATTTATAAAGTTGAAAAGTTCAGAAGTTTACGTTTCTTTGTCTTTATAGTGATTTTATTTCTGGTACTAACTATAAACTTAGAGAATGGCATGCCATCTCAAGAATCTAAAGCCAACCAAATGACTTTCACTGTAATAAGGCATGGCTAACCTTGTATTTTAAGATGATTTGAAATAAAAAGTCACTGGTTCCTAGGACCTAATAGCACCTGTGGGAAGATAGAAAGTAGAATCTTACTTACAGTAGTGGCATTTGAGTAATAAACTTTAGCAGTGGTCTCATAATCATGTATATTTATAGCAAGAAGAACACTTTATACAAGACCACTACGTACAGAGCACTGTTCACATTATTTATTTGTGTACCATACACTACAAACACACATGTACATGTGCACATACATACACACACACAACCACATGCTACTACATATGGCCATTTACAATATACCCTGTGGTTCCAGTTTTTCTTATTCCCTTGTGGTATACATGCTCTGCTGCATACCAAATGGGGGAAGAATGGAGTGGAACCAAGTTCCATAGTCAGTGGCTTATTTGGTTCCATGTCTTCCCTTGGTGTGTTTGGATTTCCGTACACAACAGGCAGGAAAGAGTGAAGCAAAGTCTCAAATGGATGGGTCAACGGGATGCTGGTTGGATAGTGAATGTTGGCATAGGAGGTTTCCTCCTGATACTTGTGTTATATCTCTTCAATATTACAGCTCTTTTAGACAACGTTCAGTGGAGGAGCTCTTTTATATGGTATTTGATGAAACAACTTGTGTGTGTGTGTGTGTGTGTGTGTGTACTTTATTGGGGTGAACCAAGGATTATATAGTTTTGGTAAAGGGGGTGAGAATATCCGGGGTAATCAAAGATCATTGGCTGAAGGCTAAGGTACTGAGATGCCTCATTAGCATGGGAAGGCATTCCAGATCTCAGGTGCAAGGCTTTGTGACATTTCTGTGAGAAGTTGTGGGGTCTAGTATCCCCAGGTAGAGAAGAGGAAGCACCACTGACCAAGGGAGTTCACCATTTTACACCAAGCTCAGGGGGTTCTTGTAATATCGGACTTTGACCACAGCAGTAGGATTTCCTGACAATACCCTACTTTACAGATTTTTTTAATTGGAAAAACAAGTGACTAATAAGTTGCACATGGCTGATAGTTTGGGGTGACAAAATCTAGTCTTAAGCCCAGTCTGCTGGCTTCAGCAGTCTTTAATGTTTACCCCTATTCGCCTTTCCACATAGGCTACATTGGTCCTGGAGTCCGGTGAAAGGTCAACAGTATTTAAGCAGAATAGCACTTCCCTAAGAGCGGTTAAGATATGGGATTTACCAAAAGGCTAGTATAGTCTCTATATGCAATTTAATTTTTCAGCGTTAGCCAAATAGAGAAGTGGAAGTTGATACAGAAACTTATGAACCATCCCAGATTATGAAGACAGACCATTGAGTATAAATGACCCTTTTTTTTTTGTTTGCTGAGCAAGGCTTTGGAAGTACTAGTTAAAATGTCCTTTCCATATCTTGTGCTTTGTAAAGGAGCATAAATTATGTTGGAGTCATAGATGTGGAAGCCTAACTTGCCATAACTTATCAGTACATTTTGTCACTCAAATGAACACGTATCTAGTATAAGGAAGACTATACATGTAACAGTCTGATGTGATAGCATACCACCTCCCTCATTCTTATACTGAGAGTATAGTGGTAGCATTGTTTTGTGTCTACTAGAGGGAAGAAAAATTGAGTGGTAGGGAAATGACCAAGTACAACCTCAGTAAATGGAGGAGGTAGGAAGGATTCAAAGCCAAGCTGACTGCATGATGAGGCTTCTCTCTGACATCTGTGCTCTTCATCCAAAGTGTTTATCTCCAAGAGGTGTGTGCTGACAGTGAAAATGGAGTTGTAGGTAGATGGTACTAATGCTTGAAAGCCTTGGCTTAAGTGTTGCTACATAGGCAAAACCCACTCAGAGGCAAGCTGCTAAAGTGGCTGCAAAGAAATCGATGCTCAAATCTTTTAGTGAAAATATACAGAAGTGATCGCTAAAGGGGACGAGTAAAGAGATAATGATGGTTCTTGAATAAGTGCCAGTGTTATCAAATATCTGTTTAGAACTGATTGGAGCCAAATATGGCTATAGATGTACTATGTCCATTCACAGCTTGTGTACTAAACACTTCTGTCACGAAATATCCTTATTTCAACAAAGGAAAAAAACTGACACATTTCAGTCAGACTGAAAACTTAGGCAGAAACATTTAATGTAGAAAAAAAAAAAAAATATATATATATATATATATATATATATATATATATATATATATGTGCCATATACCAGTTGCTGGTGGTGGCTGCTAAGAAGAAAAGAAATGATGGCAAAAATAAAAAATTCTAGTTGGAAAAGATAGAAAAAAATGATGCATGTTATCTTGCACAAACCCAGACAGAAAGAATGGTCTGCATTAGCCCAGCAATGATGGGAGAGGGTTTTTTCATAGAAACAGCAGTGTAAGCAAAGAAATTAAGTCAGGCAGGATTCTTTTTTTAAGGGTCCCTAAAGTGGAGTGATTTAAGTGGTGTTTCAGGGGTCAAGGGAAAGGCAAAAGGACTCCACCTTTCAAGGTTGTGAACATAAAGAACTGGCTTAGGGAGCTCTAGGAAGGATTTAATGGTTTAAGTCAGGGGAAAGCAATGTTCAAAATGAAAAATAGTGATGCATACTCAGGAGAAAGATACGGACGAGAAGATGGGTAATGATAGTGATAAAAAGGTTAGAAATACAGTGTTGGTAAATGCTTGAGACGCTAAAATACGGCAAGGCATATGGGATGTTGGAAATTCCTGCTTCGATGGGTATGCTGCTGGCATGGGGTAGCAAAGGGAAAAGAATGAGAGTTCACATGGTCGAATGTCAAGACTGCTTGTGTAAAAGTGTTGGGTAGCAATCTTATGATCAGACACACTAAATAAATGCATCTTCAGTGTTAAATACACATGATAATGCCCAGATAATTACTCTGCTTTGAATGTGAATAGTTCAATGTCTATTATTATTATTATTATTATTATTATTATTATTATTATTATATTATACCTGACTTCATTTTTTCCTTCCTCCTTTTCGCCCAGACCCTCCTCCCCACCTCCCTTCTTCTTCCCCACCCCAACCACTCCACCTCTGTTTCTAGTCAGAAGATAGTAATCCTCTCATGAATATCAAGCAAACATGGCATATCAAGTTGTAGTAACACTAGGCACTTTCCCTGCTATTAAGGCTGGCCAAGGCAACCCAGTACAAGGAAAAGTGTCACAAGAGCCAGCTAAAGAGTCTCTGCTGCCACTCTTAGGAGTTCCAGAAGAAGACTAAGCTATACAACTGTAACATGCCCCATAAAGAGTGCCTGATGTGAGCCCCTGTAGGGCCAGGTTTATTGATGCTAGAGGTTTCCTTGTGATGTCCTTGACCCCTGTGGCTCCTACAATTCTTTGCCCCCTCTACAGCAGGATTCTTTACACCCCACCTAATGTTTGGCTGCAGCTCTCTGCATCTATTCCCATCAGTTGCTGGATGAAGCCTCTTTGTTGACAGCTGTGCTAGGCACCAATCTATGAGTATTCCAGAATATCATTAGGCATCATTTCATTGATGCTTCTTTGCCAGTTTGGTTCTATCCTAGTTCTCTGGGTTATCCAGCCTCTGAATCTTGGCCCTTCGAATAGAGTCTTGTTTTTTGAAAAGAGTTAAAATCACATACCATATCTATTGTGTGTTTTCTGTTGCTTCTGGTTTTTTTTTTTTTTTTTTTTTTTTTTTTTTTTTTTGGTTTTTTTTTGAGACAGGGTTTCTCTGTATAGCCCTGGCTGTCCTGGCACTCACTTTGTAGACCAGGCTGGCCTCGAACTCAGAAATCCGCCTGCCTCTGCCTCCCGAGTGCTGGGATTAAAGGCGTGCGCCACCACGCCCGGCGGGGGCTTCTGTTTTTATGGTAGATTTGCCAGCCCTTTGGGTGAGGGCATGGAAACCTTAGTCTGACTTTTATGTTCATCATGAAGTCTCGGCTTATTTCTCGATGCTGGTATATAATAGAAAGTGGCAGATTTTTTTTTTTCAGCTCAGTATTTTCCAATCATTACAGTAAAACTGACCTATTTAAACTTTTGCTGGTAGGTCTTTTTCTCCCTGCTTTAAAGTTTTTCTCTCTAAATTGGATTTGATCTGTTTGTGGAGGCAATGATAATGTTAGAATTCAGGCCAATAATAAAATTGTTTTTATTGAGTTTGGACAGGAGCACTATTAAATTAAACACATGTTGAAACTATTCTTGATCTTTCTTTGTAAACCAGCACACTCTCCTTCACATTCATCTGTTCTTACAGTTCCCAGTGGGCTGTTGACAAAAAAAAAAAAAAAAAAAAAACAGGTTTCAAAGTTGCTTTAAATACAGATAAATTGCACATGATTCTATGTCCAATGCAATTTATGTTTGCTAACTTAGGAAAATTTGCTGTGGAAATTAAAATACACATAATGACGTTACACATAATGACAGCTTGGAGAATGCAATAAAAAATGAAAAAAATAAATTGAAAAACAGTAGTAATAGGCATGTTGTCATACTTATTCATGCTGAAATCAAATTACTTATTTCTTTCTAAATTTAAAAACAATATATGATATGTAGTTTCTTTTTACTCACCAACTTGGTATATTATTGTTTTCCATTAATTAGAATATACTTACCATAATAACAATCTCGATTCCCATTGGATTCCATCCTGGTTTTGAGCATGGAATGAAAAATGGCTTTTTTCTCTCCATTTTCAGAGCACAAACTGCATTTGGGGCAGTATCTCTAAGAACTTCCATTGACAGCACTCTGCCAGTGTGGCATGCTTTTGGGAGATATTGTTCTTTTTTTTTTTTTTAATAAATTACCGTATTAGACTCTTACAGATAAGGATTTTAAGACTTCTGGAATGCTTTAAATCTAGCCAAGCCCTGCTGTAGAGGGATCTTGCTGAGAGAAAAGCTATATCTATTATATTTAGAACATGTCAAATATCAGTGTATGTATTTATAGTACCATATGAATGCAATAAAATGATTGATTATCAAGTTTTAGTAACTTTAAATACCACATTGACTCAACTCAGGCTATTTAGGAACAACAAGAAAAGTCATGAGGATATTAAAGGATTTGGGCTTTATTTCTGAGAGCCAAAATTCTGAGTGTTAAAACTCCAATGCTTTATTATGATAGTTCTGCAGTATAGTCTGAAATCTGATGTGGTAGGTCCTCCAATATTGTTTTCTTGCTCAGGATCATCTTGGCTACCTGGGGTATTTTTGGATTTCATATAAATTTGAGAATGTTTTGTTCCTATTTTGTGAAGACTGTCATAAGGATTTTGATCAGAATTATATTGAATCTGTAAAATACTTTTGATAGAATGACAATTTTCATGATATTAATTCTATCAATCTATGAGCATAGTGGGTCTCCCCATCTATTTCCATCTTCCTCAATCTTTTTCATCAGAGAGTTGAAAGATTTAAAGATTGCATTGCATAGGTCTGTTAGCTCCTTGCGTAAGCTTTTTTTTTTTTTTTTGTAGATATTTTATATAGGTTAATGTGAATTGGAATGTTCCACAATTGTATTCTTGGCATGCTTGTTCTTGGTTCAGAGAAAGCTTACTGATTTACTGTAAGCTGTTTTTATAGCCTGACAAAACATCGATGTTTGCTAAAAGAAATGATCATTTCGAAGATTTTGCTGGAAGCAATCCCATTAAAATCACAAATAAGCCTGCCTCTACTTGTGTTAAGTATTGTGTTCAAAATGATAGCTAGAGCAATAAGGCAAGAGAAAGAAATCAAAGAAATAGGAATAGGAAAAGATATCAACTGATCCCTATTTGCAGACACTATCCTAGGTATAGGAAATCCCCCCACATCCATCAGAAACCAATGCCTACCCTCCTTCCAAAGAGTGGTACAGCTGAGATCCCCAGGATAGTGATTGCTTGGCTAGAAGGACATGACAGGAGACATTATTTTACATGCTTACTTAAATACACACACACACACACACACACACACACTTTAAATGAAGTTGTACCATGCATCAAAACATATTTGCTTCTAACAATAGTCGTAGAATATCCAGCTAAATTCGCACTGACAGACATGTGAAACTTTTCTTCTAGCTGCTGTTCAGGGACATCCTAGAGACTCCCAAACATAGAGTCCCTTGCCATTGCTTTTACTACTTCTCAGAACTTGAAGACATGTCTCTTCAAGTGATGATTATCACACACTTTGGGTGGGGAACTTGGAAGAATCAAGCTGGAACTGACCTGGAAGCATCCTCCTTGATAACTTGTCAGTACTGGAAGGTGAAATGCAAGTTTCCAAGTGAGAAAATCAAACAAGAGTCACACCTAACAGTAAAGCCTATGGGTGGCAACAATGACTGGTCCAAAGTCTGTATCTAATGGTGCAATTGTATCATTTTAATCTTGGGGATAAGTGAAAGCAATCAGTACTTTAAGGTCTGCTCAAATAGGATGAACACTATGCCAGACACTAAAAATCAGCTTGGTACTCATGGCTGGAGAAGACATAGACCCTAGAGAAGATCGTACTATTGCAATTTTCCTAAATCAATATACTTTCTAAGTGTATTCTGAATATCTATCCTATACTCACCAGTATATTGCTCACCCTTCATCACAGAAGCTTCTATCTACAATGATCTATTACACAACTGATTGAAATGCAGAGAATACGTGTCTGGCTTTGCCCAACCCCAACACATACATTTGCAACATGTTCAAGGCTCAGAGAAACTAGTGGAAGAGGAGGCAGAAAGATTACAAAAGTCAGAGAACCAGGTCTGGTTTGAGGGACTGTCTATTAGACATGACAGGTTGCTGTGCACAGGACATCTTAACAATTTAGTTACCTACATAAGACCTGTATAATGACATAGCCAGATAACACATTAATATATATGGGAGGGATTTCATAAGATCCCACCTCTAGATGAAGAACTACAGGAAACCCAATCAAGAGTGGGGTCCATGAGGAGAAAATACCATGGCCATTTATGAAATTCTCAAAAATAAAAATATAAAGATATACAATCTTCCACATCATGTATCCTGCAGAATGCTAGAAAGAGTAAAACCTTTATTTTCTACTTGATTTCCTGATTTCCACTTCTTTTGGGCTTTTGGATGTTTTCCTGTGAAACCTAACAACCGTATGTAGAGTCCTTTGGGAAACTCTATGATAGGGAATGCCATGAAGAAGATGTGGAATGCTTGCTTGCGCCCATTTCCCCACTCCATGTGGCCACTATGACCTTGGCATCATAAATTCACAGGGAGATCAAAGCTTGAGACATCAAAAGGTCTCTATCTTCAGAGGTCACAACCTCACAGAAACCTGCCTAGCTGATGTCATGTGAATTAGAATGGAGCTTTAACTCTGAGAAGCTACTGGAATGTTAGTGTGGTTGCCAGGGTGTAATAGATGTTCCACACAGTGCAATACTGAGTCATGTAGCTCTTGAGGGTGTTTATCAGTGTTTGTATATGCCCTCGTGTATGTTTAATAACAGATGCCACTCCACATGTTTGCAGAAAATGATCGAATAAAAAGATGTTATTTTTATACTTGATTTTCCCAGTTCCCTGAACAACTACTGGGCAAGTGCTGGCAAATTACCTGCACATATGAAAACTATTTGTGTTTCTGATAAGAGATACAGGGAGATAAAAAACAATTGTGCCAGGATGTCCCTCTAAACATCAAACTTCTCAAGTCCACTAAAAGCCAAATGCAATCAATTATCTTTTCTAGTTTCTTAACTTTTCCATACTTATTGTTTATTTAAATCAGTAAGAGCTCCTCCTTCTCCCCCTCTTCCTTCTCCTCTCCCTCCTCTTCTTCCTCCTCCTCCTCTTCCTCCTCCTCTTCCTCCTTCTTCTTCTCCTCCTTCTTCTTCGGGAAACACTAAATAGTGGATGATGCCAGGGCAGCGGGAGGGCCTGGAAGACCCCAGACTCAGGATTAGAAGGCCAAGGTGGCTTCCATGGAAGATTCAGCAGGGGTTTTAGGGGCTGTGGTTGTGGTCCAGGTAGTGTCTCTGGTCAAGGTATGGGGCTCATGGAGTTAAAGCTGAGGACAATGAGTGGATCTCTGTCACCATCCTGAACCACATGTTCATGTCCTTGGAGATGTACCTGTTCTCCTTGTCCTTTAACCAATCAGAGATTATTGATTCCTTCCCCCCTCCCCCCAGGTACATGCCTAAAAGTTCTAAAAACCATGCCAGTGCAGAAGCAGACTTAGGTTGACAAGCAGACCAGGTTCAGGCTTTTGTCATTATTGGCGACTACAATGGTCATGTTGGTCTTGGTGTTAAGAGTTCCAAGGAGGAAGCCAAGTGGATGTCATCTTGGTCAAGCTTTCCAGCATCTCTGTGCAGAGAGGCTACTGAGATAAGACTGACAGGTTTCACATTGTTCCATGCAAGATGACAGGCCACTGTGGCTCTGTGTTGGTGTGTCTCATCCCTGACTTCAGAAGCACAGGCATTGTCTCTACTCCTGTGTTCAAGAGGCTACTGAGGATGGTATTGATGACTGTAACACATCAACTGGAGGCTTCACTGTCACCCTGGGCAATTTTCCAAGCCCCCTTTGATTCCATTTCCAAGACTTATCACTCCTCAACCCCTGACTTCTGGAAAGAGACTGGGTTCACCAAGTCTCCTAATCATGAATTCACTGACCATCTTGTGAAAACCTACACAAGAGTCTCTGTTCAGAGGACCCAGGCTCCATCTGTAGCTACCCATAAGGATCTTTATGCAAGAAAAAGAAAGTCAAATAAGTCTGTTTTTTAAAAAAAAATCAGTAAGTACTTCTCAACCTTCCTAATGCTGCAACCCTTTAGTACAGTTCCTCATTTCGTGACGACCCCAGAACCATTAAAATGTTTTTACTGCTACTTCATAATTTTCATTTTGTTACTATCATGATTTGTAATGTAAATATCTGCGTTTTCCTATGGCCTTAGGCCACCTCAGTGAAAGGGTTGTTTAACACTCTCCAAAGGGGTCATGACCCACATATTAAGAGTCACTGATCTAAAGAATCTTAATATAACTTCTGTTAGTTTCAATGTGTCTCTGTTTAGTTTCTGTTTCCAGGATCAGTCCATTGATGAGAGTGGGGTATTGAAGTCTTCCACTATTATTGTGTGAGTTCCAATGTGTGCTTTGAGCTTTACTAAAGTTTCTTTAATGAATGTGGCTGCCCTTGCATTTGAAGCATAGATATTCAAAATTGAGAGTTCATCTTGGACGATTTTACCTTTGATGAGTATGAAGTGCCTCTCCTTGTCTTTTTTGATAACTTTGGGTTGGAAGTCGATTATGTTCGATATTAGAATGGCTACTCCAGCTTATTTCTTTGACCATTTGCTTGGAAAATTGTTTTCCAGCCTTTCACTCTAAGGTAGTGTCTGTCTTTATCCCTGAGGTGACTTTCCTGTAAGCAGCAAAAAGTTGGGTCCTGTTTGTGTGGCCAGTCTGAGGACTCTGATATAGCTCTCTCTTATGAGGCTATGCCAGTGCCTGACAAATATAGAAGTGGACTCTCACAGTCATCTATTGGATAGACCACAGGGCCCCTAAAGAAGGAGCTAGAAAAAGTAACCAAGGAGCTAAAGAGGTCAGCAACACTATAGGAGGATCAACAATATGAACTAACCAGTACCCCACAGAACTGTGTCTCTAGTTGCATATGTAGCAGAGGATGGTCTAGTGGGCCATCAATGGGAGCATAGGCTCTTGGTATTTCAAAGATCATATGCCCCAATACAGGGGAATGCCAGGGCCAGGAAGCAGGAGTAGGTGGGTTGGGGAGCAGGGTGGGGGAGGGTATAGGGGACTTTGGGGATAACATTTGAAATGTAAATGAAGAAAATATCTAATAAAACGTATAAATAAATAAATAAATTTCAAAAAAGAGAAAAAAAAGAATCTATCTATCTATCTATCTATATCTATATATATATTAATTGACAGCAAGGATGGGTGTTTGGGTAGGGCAACAGAAGAGTGTGTGTGTATATCTTCGAGTAGTGACTTAGAAATAATTAACAAAAAAATAAAAAGTAAAAATCTCACTTTACCTATGACTGTCTCATTTAAGACTAGAATTTGTCATTGTATCTTTGATTTTATAGTTTAGTTAATAGTTGATTTTATAGTTAGTTTACAACACAAATAGGAAGAAGCCCACTCATTTATCCTAAGGGACCAGACTGTCATTTGGAGACTGTCAGACCTTGTC
This sequence comes from Mus caroli, assembly GCF_978045245.1. Lineage (NCBI taxonomy): Eukaryota > Metazoa > Chordata > Mammalia > Rodentia > Muridae > Mus > Mus caroli. Next base: position 91,603,382 of record NW_028227266.1, read on the forward strand.
ATTGTCTGAACTGACTTATAGGGGTCTTCTCACCTGCTTAGTTTCTAGAGATAGTGATAGAATTATGGTCTTGCAAAGAGGCACAGCCTCGTGTGTATTTCAGCTTGACTTCAAACTCATCTTCCTGCCTAAGCGCCCAATGCAGATCATTCTTTTGCTACCATAGCAACACTCTGCCTCAATTGATTCGTTCACTTCCTAGATCTTGATTAGCTTCCAAGAATCGCCTGACTTCTCATGCCTAGTTATTTTTCTCTTACAAACTCCACAAACCCACATGGCAGCAGAGGAGACTTCATTTTAATTATATCGGCAATGATAATAATGTTGACACTTTCTTTTCCCTTCTGAGGCTATTGAGTCGCTGTTTCAGCTAAAGTGGATATTCCCTCCTGGAGCAGGCCGGAGGTTCAACACTCAGGAAGTAAACAAAGCTCTCAGAGCTCACCCAGCTCCTGAAACAAGATCCCAAGACCCTCCTCAGGGCTGTGTGATCTGTGTCAGCTGTGGAGTCAAGGACACTCTGCAGTTGACCAAGCTTCTGCAAGTTGTTCCCAGAGATCAGACTGAAAGCATCTGGGAGGCATAGCCAGCCTTTTTTTCTTTTTTCTTTTTCTTTCTTTTTTTTTCTTCCCAGATTTTTTTTTTAATTTATTTATTGAATAAGGAGTGGACTTTTTTGTGATGCCTTTAAGTCACTACATTCCTGTTAATAACTTCCCACCCAGACGTCTGTATGTGACCTTGGTAAACTAACCAACTCACTAAGCTAAACTCAGGTGGAACTGATTTCTTTGCTCTGTTATTTGTGTGTTATCATGGGTGTCTAGACTTTGTTCCTTTCTTCCTTGAAAGTCGTACAACAGACAGGACTCAGAAAACCCGGACCAGAAGCATTAAAAATCTATAATAATGTTCTCTTTCTTCTTTCTCTAGATCTCCCATTATTTGAAAATGAAGATTTATTTTTCTTACACTGGTTCACTATAGAGAACATTGACTGGAATGATCTCGGGTGTAATATTAGGCTCTAAGGCTTTGACACTGACAAACATACTGCTGGACACAGTAAAAAGGGAGATACAGTGAAGAATGAAGAACACTGTCAAACAGGATAATCTCCTCATTGATTTGGACACAGTTGAATAGTAACAGTGGCAGCTCAGAGAAGAGAAGAGGAGATGGTGGTTTTAGGTAAAATTAGTGGTTCTCTCCTTATTTCATGAGTGGTTTCTTGACTTAAAAGGAACTATTTAATGTGTTAAGTGGTGGAAAGCATCTGGCTTGACATCGTCATTGTTAGTGTGTAGGCTGCTAATTGTGTTTTCCCACATCTCAATAGTACTTGAAGACTACAGAAGATAAGATTTTTGGTTTTTGTTGTTGCCGTTGTTTTTGTTTTTAAAAAATAAGCTGATTTCCTCATATGGAGAAATACAGAATGATTAAGTAAACCTGGTAATGTTTTTAAAAATTGGGAAAAGTTGTCACAACTTTTGAACTTATAGGTGGGCATTGCTATGTGTATATTGCCTAGGATGTCTTGGAAAAAACACTGAGGGCAAGTGCTTCTCCTCCCCACCCCCACCCCTTTCATAGTTCACACGCCTTGTATCTCTTCTGTTCTGATCTTAACACCTTCCCTGGGATAGTTTGTAAAATGCCTTGTCTCCTCTGCCTAGCTTGGTTTTCTGGAACGATTAAGAGGCGATATCTTTAAGTATAACTTTATTATCTGTATATGAATCAGGGAACAGTTATATTGAGAGATTTAAATGTTATGAAAAGATAAACTTTACGAAGCATACCTCATAAAAATGGATAAATTTTTGTGCTATCTAAAATGAAATGTACATAAACCTCAGGCTTTCCTCTCCTTGATAGCTTCTTGAATATAAATGTGTGAGAAGTTAAAGCCAAAGCCTGGAATTCAGGAGTGAATATTCTGCCCCTCACAATTACACCGTTTCTTTATACTCTAAAATTATGTTTTCAATGTCTTTAAATTATCCCGGGTCTTAATTTTTGCCAGAACCTCACATTTTGTTATATTATTAATATTTTCAATTTAAAATTAACTCTCTTTCTCTGTCTGTCTCTGTCTCTCTGTCTCTGTCTCTGTCTCTGTCTCTGTCTCTCTCTCTCTCTCTCTGTGTGTGTGTGTGTGTGTGTGTGTGTGTGTACATGCACTTCAGAGGACAACCTGAAGGATTTGGTTCTCTTCCTCCATTCTATGGATCCTGGGGATCAAACTCAGGTCATCAGACTTGGCAACCGGTGCTTCTACCCACTTGCTAGCACAATTCTTTTCTGAACATTTTGCAATTACTTGTTGCTGAGTGAAGTCTTTAATGTATGTAATCTCAGTTGAGGAAAATAGTGGCTGGGATAATTTCACTAAAGTGTGGAATATGACCCACTTCAAAGAGATACTGTTCTTGTGGATTCTTTTTTCCCTTTGTTGGCAACAAAGACCTAAAGGACATTTTGTTCAGTTTTTTCTAGAGTCTTTACCAAGTTAAATAGTAGCCAGGGTAGTAGTGGGAAGCTGCAGGCAGAAGCAGCTGCTCTGTCTGTTCTCAAGCTCTACTTGTCACACAATGAGCCACCATGACATTAAAACTGCCAAAGACAAAGGTCAGGGTCACTGCAGAGCCTCGATGGGGAAATCCCGAGTAAATGTTGATAGTCCCCGAAGCTGGGCCTCTGCTCAAGTCCCAGGATGAGCTGACCAGCACCCCAGTGACCCAAGAGAAAACCATACCTGATGCAAACTGCAAGAGGTTTTATTATCAGCTAGTTGAGGATGAAGTCCCTCAGCCATGCAGGGCAGGGGAGTTCGACCTCGAGTAGTGACAGTAGGGGGCTTTTAACAGCTAGCTGAGGAATTGAGAGGAGTTGGGAGGAGTTGGGAAGAGAGTTCTTCTCTTCCAGGTGTTCTTGGTGAAATTTACAAGGCAGGAATGGGGAGTGAGTTCTTTCTGAATTTTTATCTCCGTGTCCTCGGTGCAGGAAGGCAGGCATCTCTGGTTGTAAAGTATAGAAACAAAAAGGCTTTTTTGCTGGCTATAGAGAACAAAGAGCTTCTTTCTGGCTGTATTTTTAGAGATCAGCGAAAACAAGCTTGGGGAAGGTCCAGGGGCTTTACCTTCCAGGGAGAAATGCTCTAAGCCGGGGTCCCACAATAGCAGACTGGAAGAGTTAAGACAGATGAAGGGAACTTGGGAATTTAAAGGGTGGGAACTCATTCAAAATCTCTTGAGTGAGCCTGCAAGATGCAGAGGGAATAAGAAGCCCACAGTGACACCATGATGATGTGACTCTGATCCACGGCCTTGGGTAGAACTCTCCTGCATGGCATGGCAGAGGCATTGCTAGTAAAACTATATTTATTATGTGTTAAACAATCTTAATTACTCCCCATAAAAATATGCTTGAATCTAAAGTAGCAGTTTTCTTGGGCAAATGTCAGAAACGAAAACCAAAATTTACAGAAGAGAATTAAACAGGATCAGAGAGTGAAGGGTTAGAAAGAGCTCAGCCAATTGACTGCCAGCATTAGAAAGGCTTTTGTAAAATATTTCACATTCCCTGCCTTCTTACTCACCTTTGCTTTTTGTTTTCCTTTGCATTATTGCATTTCATAGTAGGAGGAAGGTTTTTATAATTTGCATGCTATTGAGAAAGTTGTGCTATGAGCTGCCTTTGCAAGAAAAGAAAGGTAGACCCCCAGAAAAAAATAGGTAGAAATTTTCCTTTCCAAATTATGAGAAAGCTATTAACACATATTCCTTCCCTAAGGCAAGATGAGGATGACTTCATATTTATCCTACCTTGTCCCAGAGAGGATTATGACATCTGCATAATGACCTTAAAAGGGTATTTTCTGCCGTATTTTTAGTCTTAGCTTCTGAAAACTTTTTTTTTTCCATCAGTATTGCCAATGTTCCTTCTTCTAGCTGTTACCTAGCATTTTGTAAACTAAAAGAGCTTCTAAAAATGGACACCAGAGCTCCCAGTTATAGTGGGGAGGGGTATGTAGAGCAGATGGTACTTAAACCGGTAGTCATTTAAATATGAAGCTCACATTTTTCCATTTTAAGGTACTTAGATAATACTACTCACACCTTTGGGTTGGTAATTTACATCTGAACTAAAGGAAATACCAAATGGACATAAAATTTTTGAATCAGTCATTTGAAATGGAGCATGCAGGTGGAATGACATATTCAAAGATGTCAAGATGTGCTCATGGCTAGACAAAGTGTTTGGTCTGGCACATCTGTCAAAACCTGTTTATTATGCTTATACTGTTTTGTTAAAGGTGAACTACACAAGTGTTCTGGGCAATTTACTGAAAGCCAGATTTAAAGTTAACATGATTCATGCTACAATACTTCACCTAGAAATTTTGTATTCTTTTGACTGCTACTTTAACCTAAGGATTAAGAGGTCATTTATCTGAATAGTTCAATATATTTATAGGAAAAAAGTAATGGTACCATAATAATTATAAGGAGTTATCTAAAAGCAAGCCAGATAGCAGGAGACATTTAAACAATTCATAAAATATAAAAATGTGTAAAATAAGTGAATTGTGCTCAATAAGAACTGAGAAAAGTGAGAGTAATAATTATGCAGATGGTTTTAAGCTTTGAGGCACCTCTGAGTATGTGGTAATTGGAGATGGTAGCAGTTTAGAGTCTTAAGGATGGAGTATGTGAAGGGAGAAACCTGTAAAAGGCAAGTGTCCTTAAAGGGTGACAATGCTATAGGGGCTCAGAGACAGTCTTTAAACCAGAAGATAAGGGGACAATTTTGAAAACACAGTACTATGAATTGTAAGCCTGTTACATCGTACTTTTAAAAGCAGAATTGTGTGTTCGGGAGACCCAAATCTACTCAGTTAAGAACCTTTGAGGAAACCCAACATAACTGTCACGTGGGTAGATTGGATTAATCAAGAATCAAGGAGGGTAACAAGGGTCTTGTGGGTGGCAGCCCTGATGACAGTGGATTAGAAAGGAATAATAACTCAGATGAGGACAGAGACCCAAGAGTCAAGAGCACATGATCTACAGAGCATCACTAGTATTTGGGGACAAAGAAGGTATCTGAAAGAATAAGTGCCTCCCAGACTTGACCATGTGTCTTTTGTCATCTTGCTTAAAGTAACAGTATCATCTCTGGTGTATTAATGATTATCTCATGATCTCAACTCATGATAGCAAACCATGGCAACAGTAAGAGCCACCGTACTTATGTGCGCATCCCCCTACCCCATTCTTTCCCCCTCTCTCCATCCCTTTTTGAGACAGGGTCAAATCTGCACTACAATGCCTGGCTTTATCCCTTCCTGAGGATCAAATCCAAAATACATGGGTAAGTTATCTAAAAATGAGCTTCATCTCTAGATCTACCTAAATATTTATTAAAAGAATCTTCCCTTTGTTAAGAATGTTTAGTTCTCATGCATATGAGGAGCTCAATAACAAGAATGTTCTGTTTTGATTTCCTTTCTGACATGTTGCCTTATCCTTCTGGGAGTTTATTTTTATAGGTGAGAGAATGATGGAGACACATAATGATTGAGGCACATAATGATGGACACACGTATTCACTCTATGAAGAGAACATCTGTTCCACTTTAGAAAATCAAGGACAGTTACATCAAGTCACTCAAACATCTCATTGCCCCCAAAACACCAAGCTTCTGACAAGGGCTACATCCTGATTCTTAAAATGAATAATTTCACAGAAAGTCAATTGTTTTTTGCACTTGATAATACTGAACTATTACTTAAATACCTAAAAAATATTTTCCTCCAAATAGATAAAGTGTTAATATAACTGAATTTTACATAATTTCAGTGTAATGAACCTCATTTGCAGTATGAATTTTATATTTCATATGTAATTTTAACAATTTCTATATATGTAACAAGATTTAAAACACAACTTTCTATCACAGCAACTGTACTCAAACATTAAAAAATACACACAAGCCCAATACAGAAGAAATTTTTAAAAAGCCTAGAAAAGGAAGATTTCATATTATAAATAGTCACAAATATTTTTAGTTCTAGGTTTCACAAAATATATGTTGCTCAAAATAAAATTTTATTTAGAAATCTCAAAAATTCTGTTTTTTCATTTAATGAAATCATCATTAGAAAAAAAAAGTTTTGTGGATTTTTCTTAAGAATTTGATTATTCTGCTTTAGAGAGCAAACATCAGAGCTGACTCTGGTGAAAAACACCTGTAATTCAGTACTTGATGGGTAGATGCAGGAGATCAAGTTTATCTGTGACTACACAGTGAGTCTGAGGCCAGCCTGGGTTAGAGGTGACCCTGTCTCAGAACCAAAACCAAAAATCATAACCAAAACAAAATAAAGAACATACAAAAAATAAACAAAATAAAGCATCATCAGACTCAGAAGAACACTGTTCTAGAATGTTCTAGAACATTCTCACAGCAGACTTTATGCAAATGGTATCAAATGAAGAAACTGTAGAATGTTAATTTTGAATTAATTTCTTTTTTTTTTCTTTTAATCTTCTTAAAGTGCCAGAAAGAAGAAATAACACCCAATGACTACTTAAAGGCTTGGCATGTTGCAGTGACCTACCTATGTATCCTAGCTTTTTTGAAAAAAAAAATCATCTTAAAATGCTGGAAATGGTAGTATAAAGAGTTCTCCCTATGTATTCAGTTTAGTTAATAATTTATATTTAATATGATTAAATGGAAACAATGTTAACTATCCATTATAGCTGTGAGCCAATTTATAGGAGGTACACTAAATATATAAATATATTAGATAAAAATGAGATGCAATAATAAATTTTTACCTAATTTTGAATTTACAGAAAAGAAATGTGATTGCATTATATTGAATTTATAATTGAAGTTGATCATGTAGGCCTGTCTTATAGCTTGGGGAGTTTTGTAATGTTTTCTGTTGGTTGATTTCTGATTTCCAACTCACAGAATACTGATATCACAAACATATCAGTTCATTGAAAAGTATCTGCATGTTCCTGGAGTACTTGCGGAGGTGAATTGGTGTTTCGAGGGGGCCCTGGTGTAAAACAGGGAAGTTAGTTCTCAAATGAGGACTGCTGGAAGACAGGGTGCACACAGTTCACAGTCATTTCTCATGAGTGAAATGAAGGAATCCAAACTTATCTGGCAGTTAACATTTATAGGGAAAAGTTCAAATTCCTTGGTAGGAGAGTAATTCAACCACATTAAAATTTCTAGTCTTCCCCCAACTTTATTCTTGCTTTTCACAGTTTCAATGATCCAGCTTCACTATCTCATATTTGCTGTTGTGTTGATTTATGTTGCTTAATTTTATTGTCCTGTATAGCCTTTGTTCAATCTATACACCTTATTTCTGAATTACCCCCGTTTTCCATTCTTCTTCTGTGGTGGTCCTCAGACATTACTATTCTAAGGAAAAATGAGTTGAATGAACAGGGACAAAACAGACACCTTACTCTTCAGCTGTGGTATTGTGAGGGAATTCAAAGTTGTTTGTGAAGAAGAAAGTCCAGGTGGCAGTTTAAAAAGGAAACCACCCTTTTTTTCTTTAAATCTTAGACAAACTACCCGAATATTTTGTGGGCAGATACCAGAAAGAATAGAAAAAATAATTTTATGGTAAATATTGAAAATTAAAATGGCTCACGTCTAGAAATTTAAAATAAAGTAGAACTATTTCTATAATTCAGAACAACAACAACAACAAAAACAGAAGAAGCAGTCAGATTTTTTAGATCTTTCTTCTTTTTTGACAACTGAAACACGTTTTGATTGAAACATGTTCTCATATCCAAGTGATAGAGAGGACGCACATCCCTGTAACTAGTAGACATGTTTCTCTGGAAACCAGGCTCAGGTAGCAGGTGAGAGCAAAGAATCTGAATTTGGTTGCAATTGCCTGACTCTTTAGCTGAGCAGTCTCGTGAGTGAACTTCTCATGGACACCTTTGCTCCTCTAGCTGAGACTGAGGGAAGGACTGCAGTGGCTTGTGCTCAGCAACAACCATTAGATCACCTTTCATTGCACTGACCAGATCCTCTTAATTCTACTGACCCATGTCTTCTGGCTCTGTGGTTAACAGAGAAGCATAAGAAAGCCTTCTTTTCCTGCCTTACAAATTCTTGCTTCATAAAAGAGATTATATTAGGTTACAGGAGATTAACATGCTACTATGTTTTTGTCAGAATTTAAGATGTTTATGCTTACTAGTCTTATTCTAAAGTTTACCTGGGCTGTATTTACTGAGCTCACAATTTATAATGCCTATTAAATCTTTTATTTGATAACATGGTTATCTAGTGTGTACCTTAAACTAGTTCCATGTATTTATTCATAATATTTAGAAATTAGAAAAAATAATAAAAAATAGATAGATACACACTAGGTCTGCAGATAATGGAATTCATTGATGAAAATATTTAAAATATTTGTGTGTGCCTAAAAAAGTACTGACAAAGTAAGAGATTTAAGTCAGGGTTTTAAAGTTCATATTTTCGAAACCTAAACATTAAATAAATAGAGTCGAAAATGTACTAGTTGCAACACAAAGCATCGGGTATCATCATGGCGCACACAGAGGCCAAAGCTTCTGTGGAAGGAAGCTTCTAAGGAAGGAAGGTGACAGGGCCACATGCGCAGGACTGGGTGCCAGAGCAGAGAATGGAGCTCATTTATTTGATTTTTCCCTCTTCCCCATGACCAAGATTCCAACATCACAGCTCTCATTGGGGAACTCTTTCAGGGGTCTCATTTAAAGTATGTGTCGGCAGAGGTTAAGAGCACTTGTTCTACTTGCAGATAACCTGCGTTTGGTTTCTATCACTCGCATGGTGGCTCACAATTGTCTATAAGTCCAGTGTCAGGGGATCCAACGCCCATTTCTGGCCTCTGAAGACACCAGGCATGCACGTGGTACACAGACATGCACACCAATAAAACAAAAATTAAATTATATTTAAAATGGTGTTCTATTGTCATTCTGTGGTTGTCTACTTACTACCATCCATCCTCCCTTCTGGGGACAGACTTGTGACACTGTAGCCCTAGTCTACAAACCCCATTCTGAGACTTGGAGAACGTTTTCTTCTGTTGTTCAGGCGACTCTGCTAGAACTCAAGGCCATTCTGGAAGAACTAGGCCCCAATCTGGCTCTGCCACTTTAGCTGATCTTTTTTCTCTTGGTTCTCTTTCTTTTATTAACTCCTTTAAGCATATTTTAAATTCTGTTTATTTGTATTTTCTGGGTGTTCTCAGGCAGGTAACAAAATTCTATCTTACTTTCTGATTGTAGAATAATTTTGGTGTTTACTTTAGTTGGGAAATGTATATAGAGTAATTTGAAAGGGCTCCTCAGGCACTATTTGCATTTCTTGCATGCAAGTCTCTATTAAATTCCATACTCTCTTCTTCTGGCCTTGGCTATTTGAATTCTCTTTCCTTAGCTACTGTTAGTTGCATTCATTACCCATTTACTGAAATGTAGGAATAAATTGCAAGCTATGTATTCAAAATTTTAAAAAAGTTACCTTATCATTTTTAGCCTAAATTTACTTATGTTTTAGTAGAAGTATTATATCAACCAAGAACAAGGATCCCTAGAGAGGTAGCATGCAGATTCAACCGAGTAAAGAGAAATCAGAGGTTATTTCTAACAGTTGTAAGTGGGAAAGAAAGCAGCTTGACCCCCAGCGCCTGAGTAGCTCACAAATGGATGAGTTGTAAAGTACATACAGGGAACAGTCAAACCCCAGAGGTTCCAAGGACTCCTTCTTGATGTCTCTATCCATATTCTTAGGCAGAGTTGACTCAAGAAAAGCCTCAGACTGATTATGCCTTTTGAGAGCGAGTCAACCCATGGGTGTAATTTTCCATTTTAATCCCAGCATTTTATTTCCCCGTTTAATTCAAGATTCTGAAGAACTGATTCATACTTACAGTCAGTTGTTTTGCAAGCCCAGTGATTTTGGAAGTTTGACTTCAGCAGGGAAGGTTAAAATGTGGGCAGGAAATGCAGATTGAAGATGAATACACTGCACGACTTCAGAAAACTGCTGAACGTCTCACAAAGAGTCTGAGTTGGTATTTTATTTTTGCCCACATTTACATTAGTGTCTGTTGCATAATGAACTGCAGAAGATACACTTGATATCTCAGAGACAGTCAGCAGTTTTGAATGGAGCCAAATCTTCCTAAATGCAATGTTGTCAGTAAAATAAACTTTCTCTATGGGACTAAATCTAGGCATGCCTGGATTATGGCATTCATTTGCTGCATTGGTAACCAATGTGTGATGAAAATAAAACAGAATCCTTTGGTCCTCCATGGCCTCAGCATTCCCATGTCACCTCTGCTGCTATAGATACTCACCTATGTCCACCAATGTGGGTGTGTGTGGAGCAATCTTGATTGTCAACTTGATGAACTTTAGAATTACCAGGGAAACTAATTTGTCGGTCCCTAACATGTCTGTTAGGGATTATCTAAGTTGACTTAAGTAACTGAGAAGACCCCCTTACTTATGTTTCGTTGATATAGTATTTCTACCAAATGCTTTTCTGTATGCTGGGGTTTCGGACGGATGAAACAGAAGAGAATGTCTGCCAGCTTTCACTGGTCTTCCTGGATGCCATGTGTCAGCTGTCTCCTGATCCTGTTGTCAGGTTTTCCCTGTCATAATGGATTTCAGTCTTGAATCTTGAGGCAAAATAAATGCTTTCTCCTTTAAGTTCCTCCTTGCCGGATGTTTTTTTACAGCAGCAAGACAAGGAAGTAATACAGAGAGTCTTGTTCAGTCTAGAGTGTAAGCTTGTCAGCTACTTATTTTCCCTTCCTGCCACCCACAGATTTGGGGATGGGAAGTTACTCTTGTCATGAGATTTCCTTCTTTATGAAATCTTTTATGTAGTTATCAGATTTTTGGACTTTATGAGAGAATGAAAGGTCTAACTTCCTACATGAAATTATATTGTTTTAAGTATTACTTAATCGAAGTAAGTTAAAATAATGCTTCTTGAAAATAATGCAGAAAAAAATCTTAAGAAAACAAAACAAAATAAAACTCCAAGCTCTTCCCCAATTCTGCAGTTAACTTAGTCCAAAGTAATCCCAGTTTCTCCTCCATTTATGCTGCATTGGTCTCCAGTGAATGCAACTTCGTAAAGTTTTATGACACTGCATATCCCCACTGTTCAATTCATGGAGGGGCATGGATGAAATCCCCTTTATCAATATTTGCCTCTCACCTGACTCATTGGCTCAAATAGCAGGTGCATCATGCAGAACTGTGCATGGTTCTAAACAAAGAATTGCTCAGCACACTGATTGCAGTCAAGATACTTAATGTTCATTAATAAACGTACCGAAAGAACACCTTTGTATACAATGACCTTACTTTCTGAGGAGAATAAAAATAATAATTTTCCAGTTTCATCACTAATTTCCTTTTTTTCTTTTGCTAGACACTACATGCTTTGTTCATATATTTGGCTGGGAAATATTACTGACAGGGAAAAAAATGGGTCCCAGAGAGATGAATCAGCAGGCATGGATCACCTGGTCAGTACCAGGGCATGAGAGCTGTTCAAACTGTTTGATCCTCCATCTCTTTACATGAAGAATATGAGTTTTGAGCCAGCATGTATTTATGTTTTATATATTTTTCATCTACGTTTAGGCATGATCCAGACTTCCTAGGAGCTTGGTGTTATTCTATTCTCCTCTTTCCATTACTTTGTGTCCCCCTTTAAAACCCAGTTAGCTTCCTTTCCTTTTCGTCTAAGTTGTTCTTCTTTCTGAAGTTAGACAGACACCACATTTTCACCCACACAGTAGAAGATACTCTTAAAGTAATTAAATAATAAAATTTTGCGTAGCAGCTGCTTAGAGGGTAGGTCCGTTTTCTCAAGTTCTCTTGTAAACAATGCGGAATTTTCAACTTATGATTTAAAGTCTCCTTTTAGAGCTAGGGATGCGGCTTAGCAGCACAGAGCTTCACTGGCACGCATGAGCTTAGGGGCTCAATTTCTAATGTGGAAAAATGGATATGTACTGCTCAAGGTTGGACTGAGAATAAACCTTCTATATGTACTTCATGGGGTGAGCAGGAGTATTGGATTTAAAGTGATAGCTCTGCAGATTTGGCCAGTTCTAACCAAGTTATTTCAACCCTCTTTGTGCCTTAACCATACATTTCATATGTTTATTCAATGTAAGAAAACCAGCATTGCCTTCCAAGTACTCAAATTTCTTTAGGACGTTTGTTCCCGGCCCCTCTTTATATCCTAATCAGATTTGCTTCATTGGAAAACCACACTCCAACAGGGAACAACATGATTCCACCCTCTCGTTATGACTAACCGCTTTTCCCTGCTCTCATGACCTCATCGCTAGCTATAATTTTATGAAGTCAGTTGTTTTCCTTTCTGGTGGTGCTGTCTGTTAGACTAATTCCCCATTCCAAGGTTTCACCAATCCACCCTTCCTTTTGCCTGAAAATAGTACCACCCTGGGGACGAGTTTTCCATTTTCTATGGTAAATCACCTTGAGTTGTACTCTGTCCATACTTGTAGAGTTTGATTTTGACACAATGCTACCTATTTACCATATAGAATAATGAGAGCACTTTTGAGTATAAGTTAGGAACCACTTTGAAATCTGGCTTCATGTCAGAAGGTCGCTTCTTAGCTGACATGGCTGAGTGTTCTGCTGCTGATTGGTGTGAAGGAGGTTAAAGGGCAGTGGTCTGACAGCTGCTCCTCTCTAACTCTCCACCCTGCTGCCTGCCTTCTTAACCTTCAGGCAGGGTCTATGTGGATGCCATGTCCTTTGTGGCTGACATCCTCAATGCTTTGAATCTACCTCAAAGAAGGAGACCATCTTGAGCCAGGCTTTCCACACCTTGCTCCTCACTCTGCCATTCTGATCGTGCCTGCATCTGACTTCCTTCCTTGTTAGTTTAGTATCTTCCTAGGTCAGAATGAGGACCAGTGCTAGTTCTGAAGGCCTAATGAAAAGATGAATGTCATTTGAACTCTGAATCTAGGAAAGATAGGGTCTCAACTTGATATTACGAGAAAAGGAATATTGCTAGTTGATATTAGAAAAAATGGAGTATTGATAGTTGATATTGGGGATAAATTAATGGCCCATGAGCCCCCAAAAAGAGTTTACTCTGAATCTCTCTCTGCTATTTGTTTTAAATATAAACATTTTCAACATAAAATCTGGTTTAATATTATTAAAACCATGATCACTTTATTTCCTGAAACTTTGGCTCTATTACACTAATCAATAATCAGACTATTTTCAACTAGAGAAGTGTCTCGACTCTCTAGTTGCTCTTGTTTCTAATATGTTCCTCTGTTGTGTAAAATTGCTTGTTGTATCTGTTGGGTAAAACCTCAATCTTTCCATCAATATTTTATGCCCTACCACTTGTAAAACACCTTCTTTGGCCATTGCAGCCCATGATCTTCTACTTTACTATCAATATACAAGTGATTTTGTTGTTTATAAACCATCTTCTTTTTGTGTACTTACCTGCAAGCCTCCCAAACTACCAAACTGTCTTTGCTTTCTTCTAACTTAGGTGTGACATGATATTGTACTCACCTACAAACCTGGACCTATGACACTACAGAGTCCTGAAGTCACAGAGTGACTATGGAATGAAAGAAAATAAGAAGCCCACTTAGAAGTTCTGAAGGGGGAAAGTCACAGCACAAAGACTAGAATAAGTACCTAAATTTTAATATCTAGAATAGATTACGTCATGTACTAACAAGCATGAAGCGTTTTCAGGAAACATGACATCACCCAACAGGCAAAATATAGAGAGGGAAGCTGACTGGATAGTAACCAGGATGTGATAACTCTCAAATGAAAAATCTACAATAACTAATTTAAGGACAACTAATGGTTTTTTGAGAGAAAAAAGTGAACTTGTTCAATACTCTGCTGGAGAAACTTAACAAAGAGATAGAAGCAATTGAAACTGCCAAGCAGGGAGGGCTAAAGGGATGTCTCAGTGAGCAGGGTACGAGGACGTGAGGTCCCTACACCTACAAGAATTCCAGGTAGAGTGGAGCTTTTCTGTAATAGTGGAGCTTGGAAGGTGGGAATTGTGGGACTGTAAACAGGTAAGCTGCAGGAGCTTGCTATCCAGGCATATAGTTGAAGTTAGGAGCTGTAAATTCACTGAACAGACTCTTGTTCAAAAAGATATAGCATAGAGTGATAGGGAAAATGCCCAGCTCAACCACTGACTTCTACACGAACACACACACACACACACATACACACACGAACATATCTATATCATACACATATACTACATATGCACAAAAACCCCAGATAAAAAATATTTTATTTACTATCCATAAATGCATACAATTTGTGTGGATCCAATCTACCTTTCATTCCCATCTCTTCAATTTTTCTTTAGACTCTTGGTCTCCTTCCCAACATAATACACTTCCTTTCTGTTTTTAAATTTAATACCTACTGAGTTCATTTGGTGATTAGCCTCTCAGTTCTTATATTACCAAAGAAAAGTGGCTCTTCCTTTTCCAGAATCCATCAACTGTCAAATAGCTAATCATGGGGATTTCATGACTCCCAACCATGATGGAATTTTGGATGATTTGATCTTGCGCACACAGTCCCAGCCACTCTTGCATTTGTGTGCAATTGCACTATCATGTCTGGCAGATTTTGTTTTGCTAAAGATAGCTGCTGCCTCTGCTCCAACAATCTTTCCATTCTCCCTTTTGTAGTGATTCCTGAGCTTGGGGGGGGGGTGCATGGTGTAAATGTTTTATCTTTTTATTCTCTGCATTAGTCTCCATCTACTGCAAAGAGAAATTTCTCTGACAAAAGTTAAGAGATATAACCTATATATAGTTTGTATTTAAGAACTTAGGAAACAGTTTATTACTATGTCCTGGCAGAATACCAGTACTATGTTTCCGCCTAGGATCTGTGACCTATGTATATTAGGAATATTCTACAGTTGTAGGTGTCTATATAGAATTTTCAAAAGTATTTAATGATAGTTATCATTCTCCAAATTTCTACCCTGTTTTCTTCAGATCACTGGGTTATGAGTTTTATTAGTACTTAGATTTTTGAATTGTTTGTAGTTTCGTACAGAAAATCTTGAACTGAAAATTTCACTAAGAGGAATGGAAAATACAATAGAAAGAAGGGATTCTTAGCCAGATAGGTCAACCAGGTGACAGAGTTACACAGCAGGAAGATAGACTATCTGAAAATTCTTAGTTCAAGGTGACAAAGAGAATGAAAAGGAATAAAGACAGCTTACGAGACTACCAGGACAATATTGACAGAAAAGGTTTGGCTTCTTTGGGTTAAAGAAGGATTGAGAATTGAGCCAAAGATGTAGATGGCTTATTCAAGGAAAGATTTCCCAAACCTAAAAAAGGACACAAATATTCCAGAAACAACACAATCAAAGGTTACTAGTTGAATTTTTTTCACTAAGTCTATCCCAAGATGTCTTATGATCAAGTTTTTAAAGACCAACACCAAAAAGAAGTTTCTGAAAGCTGCAGAGGCAAAAACAAGTTAAGACCCAAGAATTTCCAGAATTAGCTGACAGCTGACCTGTCCGCCAAAACTACAGGCAGGGAGAGAAGCACACGAGTTTTCACGTAATTGAAAAAATAAAAGCTTTCACCCAATAAGGTACCAAACTCTTTCCTTTATAAATAAAGGACAAGAGCATCCCCAGATAATCTAAAGTTGAGAGAACACTCTTCCTTAAGTCCTGACCTCAAAGGGAAGGAAAGGCTTGTGAATGAGACAGAAGAGGAGTGTATCAGTCCAAATCTCACTGGGAAGAGCAGCTACAGGCTGATTTGCCCTGTGCCTACACTGCAAGCTTGGTGTGCAGTTAGAAGCGGTATCTACATAAAGAGGCCAGGGACTAACTTCAGAGAGACAGAGAATAGAATAC
Organism: Mus caroli; assembly: GCF_978045245.1. Taxonomy (NCBI): domain Eukaryota; kingdom Metazoa; phylum Chordata; class Mammalia; order Rodentia; family Muridae; genus Mus; species Mus caroli. The sequence continues at coordinate 91,619,409 of NW_028227266.1, forward strand.
CAGGTACTATGCCAGGAACCAAAAAAAAAAAAAAAAAAAAAATGCAATTTTGTATTTGATTATCCTTTCCTGTCCTATCTCCCTCTCCCCCTTTATTAATATATATCATATTAAGGCAGTTATCATTTCATATTAAGGTGGTTATCATTTCAAAATACTTTGTTTACTCAAAAAAAAAATGTATGTTTTGGGGGTAAGCCTCGGTACTCACAAAATGAATATCCATAATAAAGAAAAACAAAGTAAGTAACAGAGAAAGCATAGTTGGAGCAAATTCGGCACAAAAAATAAAACAGGACAGGAGTAACACCCAAACTGGACAAGGTATAAAAGGCTACACTGTAACTCTCGAGGGAGAGTTATCTTGTGTTCACAGTGCCAAATTCACCAACTACAAGGCAGTATTTTGTTGGTGGGGGACCCAGGCTTGTAATTCCAATCTCGCAAACAGGGAGAAAGGTTCAGAACTCAAGGTTACCTCAGGTGCTGGTGAGTTTGATACCACCCTGTATAACAAGAGATATCGCCTCAAAAACCACAAACAAAAAAAGACAGAGAGTGACTTGTATGTATGTATGCATGTATGTATGTATGTATGTATGTATGTATGTATGTATTTATGTATGTATGTGTGTGTGTATATATATATGTGTGTGTGTGTGTGTGTGTGTGTATTTCAACATAATATTTTACTGATTATTTGGGAATTTCACACAATACACCCTGATCACACTCACATTCAGTCTTCCCAGGTCCATCCCCACATTCCTGTTACTTTCCTCAAGAAAATGATGAAGAACAGAAAAAAAAAATCAAGTTTAATTTTTGTTGCCAAATACTTACTGGAGTCTGGTCAAGTTCTCAGTGACCAGTCCCTTAATAAAAACAGAGTCCTTGCTCACCACAGGTGGGGCAGTCTCTGGATGATCATTCTTTCAATCTCTGCTCCACACCTTGTCTCTGTAACTCCTTCTATGGGTATTTTGTTCCCACTTCTAAGAAGGATCAAAGTATCCACACTTTGGCCTTCCTTCCTCTTGAGTTTCACATGGTTTGTGAATTGTATATTGTATATTCTGAGCTTCTGGGCTAATATCCACTTATCAGTGAGTGCATAGCATGTATGTTCTTTTGTGATTGGGTTACCTCACTTAGGATGGTGTTTTCTAGTTCCATCTAATTGCCTAAGAATTTCACAAATTCATTGTTTGTAAGAGCTGAGTAGTACTCCATTGTGTAAAATGTACCACATTGTCTGTATCCATTCCTCTGTTGAAGGACATCTAGGTTCTTTCCAGCTCCTGGCTAATATAAATAAGGCTTCGGTGAACATAGTGGAACATGTGTTCTTATTACATGTCCTTGTTTACTTATGTTCTCCTGTGTTTCTTTAAGGGAGTTATTTATGTCCTTCTTAAAATCCTCTATCATCTGTCACAAGATATGACTTTAAAGTTGAATTTTGCTTTTCCTTTGTGTTAGGGAATCCAGGACTAGCTGTGGAGAACTGGGTTCATATGGTGCCAAGTAGTCTTGGTTTCTGTTGGTAAGATTCTTGCATTTGCCTTTCACCATCTGGTTATCTCTGGTGATAGATGTTCTTGCTTTCTCTGACTGGATCTTGTTCCTCCTGTGGATTTGTAAGCCTGTGTCATCACTCCAGGGAGACCATCTCTTTCCTGGCAGAACTTGTGTACCGAGGGCTCTGGAACTGCCCAAGCTCTGGGTGCAGATGGCAACTAGAAGGATCCTGTCCCAGATGCTCCACTGATCTTAAGCCTTGTGTGCTCCTCACTGCCCAGCTCCAGACAGTTATTGGAGAGAAAGTGGCTATCTTACCTTTGAGTCCAGGAGTAAAAGCACTCCTGGGAGAACAGAGATCTCCTGGTGGGACCCATGCACAGTGGGCTGTGGATCAGCCTCAGCTTTGGGGTGCAGATGGCAGGCCGAAGAAATCCTGACTCAACTCCTCCACTGTTCCTGTGTCTGCTTGCTCCTGGCCAGCCCTGCTCCACACAGGTTTTGGAGAGAAAGTAGGTTATCTCACCTCAGAGCCTAGAAGTGAAAACATTCCTGGGAGTACAGGTCTGGACTAGAAGCAATCAACTTAGACTTAAATTTTACTTCTGTTCAGGATTCCTTGTAGTTTTGCAACCTTTGCCTATGTTCAGGCATAGCCTCATTATTGAAAACCAAGAGAGGAAACATCCAGTGTGAATGTACACAATAAATTGAGTTCCCTTAAAAATGTTTAAGAATTACTGTAAATGTAAGGCAATGGATCATATTATTGTCTAATGTGTGTGGTACAGTAAAATAAAGAGTATTATAATAAATCTCTGGTGGATTTATGTTAGTCCAATTAGAGTAGACTGATCAGATTTTTAGAAAGCAATGCAGTATTCTTCGATTTTCTTGGCTAGGAGAATTGTTTCTTGCTATTAATATCTCCCAAGCCTTGACAGCTAATTCTTATTGGGTTTGTTCAATTGCTCATGCTGTTCAATTTTTTTCCATCCAGGAAATTCAACCAAAATATTGTTTATGGGGAGTATCTATAAAGTCTGAACGTGAAGCAATGGGGGTTGATTCTAAAATAGTTTAATGTAGTGTCTAAATGTGAACTACACATAGAATGTCCCTGATCCTAGTCAGAGAGTATGAAATGTCTCACATTGAAAGTGCATGCTTAAACTATATGCAGAAAACATAGTGAGCGATCTGGTTCCTGGGATATGGAGTGGGCTGTAATGTGGAAACTAAACACAGTGAAGGAGAAGACATGGTCAGTGAGGTCAGAAGGTATCTGTGCTCTGTGTGTCTGCTTCCTGTCCTGAATAAAGCTAAGAATGGGGAAAAGACAGAAAAAACTTGCCTGTGTCACAGAGGAGTGGGTTCTCTGTCTTTAGTTGGAGGCAAAGCTCTTGTTCTTTGTCACCATCGCAGCTGGGTGGTCGCGATGGATGGTACTTCTCTTCCTTCTTCTTGCATTGGTGGGAAGATCAGTCATTAGTCAGTTTGTTTCAGGAGCTGGCCAGTCTCTAATCACTGGGAAATCAGATTCAACATGCCTCTCTCTAGCATTAGGTCAGTTCTTAAATCATCAACCACATGATGATAAGCAATATAACATGGGAAATATATATTATATAATAGTGAACAGTGAAAGCATGAAATGCCTATGAGAACATCAAGATCTTTAACACATTATGTTGAAGGGAAAAAAGGAGAGTAACTAATTTATATATTTTTAAATTAATGCTTTTATTTATTCACTGTACAACATGATTACAGCCTCCTCTCCCTGCTCTCCCCCAAATCCCACACTTATGCTCCTTCCCAACCACCCTGGCACATCAAGTCACAGCAGAGCTAAGCCCATCCTGTCCCACTGAGGGCAGACAAGGCAGTCCAGCTATGGAAAAGGGATCCAAAGGCCCACAACAGAGTCAGAGACAACCCCCATTCCAGTTGTTAGGGGACCCACATGAAGAACAAGCTGCACATCTGCTACATATATGTAAAGGCCTAGGTTCAGCCTATGCATACTCCTTTATTGGTAGTTTCTTTTCTGTGGCTCAGGTTAGTTTATTCTGTAGGTCTTCTTGCAGTGTCCTTGACCCCTCTGGCTCCTTCCCCACTTTTCCACATGACTCTCGAGCTCTGCCTATTGTTTGGCTATGGGTCTCTGAGTCTTTGCATCTGTTTCCATCAGCTACTGGATGAAGCTTTTCAGGTGAGTTATTCTAGGTTCCTCTCTGCAAGGACAGCAGCCTATCATTACCAGTGGCTCTCTCAAATGGGATGGCTCTCTCACATGAGATGGCTCTTGTATGTGGGATGGGTCACATGTTGAGCCAGTCATTGCTTGGCCATTCCCTCTGTCTCTACTCCATCTTTATCCCCACACTTCTTGTAGGCAGGAGAAAATTTGGGTGGAAGGTTTTCCAGGCAGGTTTGTGTCCCTCTCCCTCCACTGGGAGCCCCACCTGCCTATAGGAGGTGGCCTCTTCAGGCTCCATAATTCTAGTTGCTAGGAGTCTCAACTAGGGTCACCCCCTAAGACTCCAGGGAGTCTCCCTCATCTCAGAGCTGACTCCCCCAACCAATTTCTGTTCCCACAGGAAATGTGGTGGAGATGTTTTATATAAAATTTAACTCCCAAATTACCTAACTCTATGTGAGCATGACTATTAGTAAACAAATTTTCCCAAGATAGCTTGAGAAAATGTACATTAAATAGTGTGGATGATATGAGGTAACAGACAGGAGGAGAAAAAAGGGAAAATCATGTAACGTAAACAGTGCTGCACACATTATAACAACACACCACAGACTCAGAAATAAACATCAAATCACCGAATCACCTCTTCTATCCAAATGAATAAATGAATGAATGAAGTAAGGAATGAGGTTAAAACTGAGCAGTGAAGGTCCAAAGTCTCTGCTCTATTTCCCACTAGACTTTAACTAATCAAGGACTTTATGCAGATGAGGCCACTTTTGATTTGTAGGTTTTCAAGTTTCTCTCTGTTGTCTGCTTACCCAGGAGAGTCAGAAAGTGCTTTGAACCCCCAGTGACTTTAGAATTGTGTTGTCAGAGTTCCCATCAGTATCTGTCAGAGGGAGAGGAGACACTGACCTGCTTTTCCTGTGATGCAGATGAGATGTTGCTGCTCACACAGCTCAAAAGTAAACTCACAGCTTCTGCACTCCTTTTGATTTGCCATTTGGCACCGGAAAAATACAATGGTGTTGAGAAGAGAGGACATGCAGACACTGTGTCTGTAGGCACCTCTTTATGCTCTTTATGCTCGGAACCACTGTCAGGTGATTGGCACTGTCTCATTAGCATCTGTTAAAGGAGACTCATTATTCAAATGACCTGTGCAGGAGAAAGATTTCTGTTCAGATGTAATTACAAACACTGAAAACCAGAGGCAATGTCCCATGGAGCCCAGGAAAGCAGCTCTGCCACCAACCAGGGCACCAGCTGCTGTCCTCAAAGTCCTTTCACCACAAAATTGCATGCAAAAAGGCATCGGAGTGTAACAAGCATAGTAATGAAGCTTCCATTTGGAAATATGTGTCTTAGCTCACACCGGGACTGGAAAACATAGTGGATCTAATTTTGAAGCACACTATGAGAGAAAAGAGCTGAAAAGTTGTTATCCACAAAGTAAGTAAAATATTTTTTTTAAAAAAATGGGTCTCTCTGTAAGATCTTAGAATGGTTAAACCAAATAGTCATAGGCTTCAATTGTGTTGGATGAAATTGTGATATAACTCATTTATCATAGTTACATGGTTTTATGTTGCTAGGGCTACAAACACTGGCTCTACTGTGCATCTCCATGTAATTTAGGAAGGTCATATTTACTTCTATCATTTCAACCTTTCAGTTCCATGAAAAGCAGATGTTTCTTCATGAGTGAGTTTTGGAAATTAAGGTTCCGAGTTCACATGGCTCAGGATATTTTCAGACCACCAAGTTGCTTGAATGTTCCCCTCAGTTTCCTATGTTGTAAAATCACGGGCTTCCTAGAACATTTCAGCTCTGTCTTGGTATAAATCTCTATCTATCGCTTATACTTGCTGAAAAATAAAGTGACTGGGTCTGTTTATGCAGACCAAGGTTTTGGAAGGCTGGCATAATATGAGGTAGTAAATGTCTGATTGGTGACCATAGGAGCAAGACTTTCCTCATAACAGTGCACAAGTGTGCACTTCCAAAGACCAAGTGCCAGTTGTTGGCTTTAATAGAATTCGGAGGATAGTAACTGTACATGAGCCAATGGAAGGCAGATTACACATATGAATAGAATGAGAGTCCTTTGTCTACCCAATGTGTTAGCTACTCAGTCTGCTTGCTGTATCATATGAGGGAGTGTGGTAATTGCATGAAGTGTTTAATATCACTAGGACATATTAATATACTGTTCTCCATATAAAGCCTGATGTGTTTCCCAAATGTGCAGTCTACCCCTGGGCACTATATTTATGAAGTGTAAAAAGTTTCTGCAATGCCAAGAGGTCAGCTTTCATAGAATAGGAATCTCTGCTTCTACTTGGTTTTGGAAAGTCCTCTGGCTGGAGCAACAAGGAAAGTGCAGCTGTGCCTCTGCCAAAGCTCTCATCAGACTACCTCAGCCTTGACCTTCTGGACAAAGGCTGGCACATCAGATATTCTTCAGCAGACACACATAGGAGGCAGGGATTTGGTGGTTGAAATAATCTGCAGTAGGGTCATCCTTTACTCCTCATTTCCCTCCACAGAACCCTGGTTTCCCTGATTCACTTGCTCACTTCTGTTCAAGGATGTGAGGACAGCTGCTAGAACCTGACTCTCTTTTCTCACTTCTCTGTTGGAATGTTGCTCTCCGTGTTTGAAATAGAGCCAGCCAATCAATCCTGTTTTGAGACTCAATTTCCACGCTCTTTGTAAATGCCCTCAGCCATCTTTGAACGATGTGCCTCTCAGAGGTGAAATGGAGCAGCACGCTTGGAAAGACGTGGTGAAATGAAGAAAATAAATGGCTCAAACAAAATGCGCTGCAGTGGAGAGATAAGAAAAGGTATGGAAAATATTCTGCCAGTCAAGTCAAGTCTATAGCCTTTAAACTGAGTTCTATAAGAGAGAAAGAAAAGCAGAAAAATAAAATTGAGAAGAGCTGCCAAATATGTGTGTTACAGTGTCCACTAAATTGAAAGCCCTTGTTAAGGTATGATAGAAATGTTCCTGTGAAGCTGGGAGCCGAGGGTCTGTTGAATGAGCGCTATGCAAACATGGAAACCTATCTATCATGGCCCAGCAGCTCCGTTTATGAGCAAGCAAGGAAGCTTGTTGGCCTGGGTCCTAGAGTTCTGATCTTGGTGGGCGGCCTCCCAAAGGGTGGAGGTGGAAAGAGACTTAAACTCCTCCTGAGCTGCACATTTAGAGTTTTGTCTTTATTCCTGCTTCATTTGCAAAGAACAGAATGTGACTGTGGCAAGGCTGCACGGAGAAGGCAAACGGGTGCATCACTCTCACTGCAGGGCAGGGCAATTGATCGGGACCAGTTATTAAGCTCATCTTTCAGTGGCAAATTCATGTTCAGCAAGGACAAGTAACAGGAGCATGCAGCAAGATTTTCTGCGGTGAGAATGAAGTAGGGATAGCTCAGTTCGGATGAAAATGACTTTCCCATTACAGGAGAATGAATCAGATGTAATCAGCTTGTTAATTCATTACAAAGGAGAACGGAAGCCCCATTCCCATGCCTCACAGTTACATTCAAACCAATACTAGACAATAGGGGCAGGTGATATTCTACGGCTTTACATGTAACTGAATTCTGACACAGATTTCTGAATTTGGTAACATTGGTCACCCATTCAAAACTTTGTAAGTTTCCCAAACTTGTAATGGAGCTGGCTTTCAAATCCACACGTGCTATGCCCACATGCCTACTTTATAACTACCGTGGAACAGAGAAGTCTGCCTTTACTTATGAGAGAAATATTTGAATCCATTGTCATGGCTCAAAAGTGAGATGACTCCCAAAGGCTCATTTGTTTAAACCCTTGGTCTCCAGCAGCTGCTTCTGGTTCAGACAGTTATGAATCCTTTAGGAGGTGGATTCTGCCAGAGCACATAGATTACTAGGGATGGGACAATATTTTAGAGCCTTACTCTGCTCCCTATCTGTTCTCTGATTTCTGACTTTGGCAGAAATGTGACCAGCTGTGTCACATTTCTGCTGCATGTCTTTTACATTGTGATGGACTTTCTTATTCCAACAAGTCAAAATAAACAGTGTGTCCCTTAAATACTTTCTAAAAAGAATCAGCATTCGGTCACAGCAACAAGAAAGTGACTAATAGATTCATAAAGTAAACAGAATGAGCTAATGGGTTAGTCTGAGGGCTCATTGGTTAAGAGCAGTTACTGTTCTTCCGCAGGACATGAGTTCAGTTCCCAGTATCCAAATCAGTTAGGTCACAGACCACTGTAAACCCAGATCCAGGGGACCTTAGGTCCTCTGGTTATTCATATGTATATTCACACACACATAACATCAACAGCAACAACAAAAACTACTAGTAGGGAACATGAATTGAATTAACCTTATCTAGGAGAACGCCAGAGTTTGAATGCTGAGAAGTAATCTGGATTTCAATTTTCAGTGAAGGATTTTTCTATTTATAAAATAGGACACTGTGATAACTGAAGATCATCTGTTCCAATTTTATGCAAAGAACAAAATTTAAAGCTATAAAATTTTTGTTTGATTGGGATATGTGAGAGTTGTCCTCATACTTGGCTAGTCACTAGAATTTCTTAGTGGCCTTTAAAAATGTACAGACACCCAGGTCCTCATCTAGAGACTGTTTCCAACTAGAACTAGGTGTGACCTAAACAACTGGTGTTTCACAAGCTGTTCAAAGGTGCCTAATGTTGGCATTTGCTGCAGCAGATCAGTAAACAGTGCTCTCCCAGAAGGCAGTATCATTGTAAGCCCAGATTTGTATGCAGGAGTCAGGCTGGTGCATGCACCATTATATCAGTAGTGTCTCTTAGCAATCAGCATGTAATGGCTACCTGTAACCTTCAATGTATTTAAATACTTATGACAGATCATACGGGAGATTTTTCTTCAAATCATAAGACATTATATGGATAGTCTATGACATTTTTACTCAGTTAAATGTTGGCATTGGTAACCTTTAAGAATATGAAGTGATATACAGTTAGCTAAAGATAGATGGCTAGAGCACATATAACAGTGTCTATGCTCTTCTAAGGCAAAGAAAACCCAAATTGCTTTTCATAGACTTACATTTGAGGAAATAATACAAGATAAAATGACATAAGAACATAAAGAATAACTTAATAGAATTTTTCTCTATAACCTCAGTGAAAAACCAAAATGACCCTTCTAAGTCATTTTCCCCCTCGGTACCCTAGTCTTCCCGCACCTTGCCCACTTCTCTCAGTCTTGATGATTGAAACATCCACTGGAAAGCCTACAACCATATTGCTGACTGTCCTAGAGCTCACATTTAATTTGGTGACACCTTCATCACATAGGGCATAACTCTAGAAAGCTCAAGTCTGTGAATCATTCTGACTTTCTCTGATGTGTCATGGGGTCATGACTCTTGACAAGTCTAAATTCTGCTTTCCTGGAATTAGTCAGTTTTCTGTTTTATCACTTACAGTCAACCATAGCTATGGGAAGATCTCAGGTTCATGTTTGCCAAGAGTTACTGTTCCTGATAAATGATATATGAGCAATTTCTTCACCCACCAATGCAATAATGTTCTCTCATGAGTAACTGCAAATACTATGGCTGTATCCTTGTCTATTTTTCTGTTGTTATAATTTTTCAAAAGCAACTTAAGGGAGAAAAGTTTATTTCATTTCACAGTGCAAGGTCCCAGCCTGTGAAGGCAGCAAAGTCAAGGCAGAAGGACCCTGAAGTATCTGGTCACATTGTACCCTTGATTAGGAACCAGAGTGATGAAGACAAATGAGTGAGTGCTTGGACTTGGTTAGGTTTCTTCTATTGATACAATTCAAGACCCCAAACCCCAAATTATGTCATATGTTTTGTGTTTGTAACTTCCCTCTTCAATTAACTAAACATGATCATTTACAGGCATGCCCGGGGTTAACAATCCTCTTACAGGTGTGCCTGGAAGCTCTCTCCTAGTTAATTCCTGATCCTATCCAGCTGACAGTTAACATGACCCTTCACATCCTCCTCTTCAGTCATCTGGAAACATTTATAAGTGACGGAGTTTTCCCATTGCTTATGATTAAGTAATACTGATGACCGACTTGGTAAGTACATCCTTTCTTAAGAGGTGATAATTGAATGGCCATATATTATTTTTGTGCTGGCAATATATAAACTAGTTTTAGATTATGAGGTATATTTACTTTCTTTTAAAAATAATACTTATTAATGTCATCAAACATTATTGACATTCACCTATTACTTGCAGATCAAATAATAATATATGCTATTGTATGTGTGCGTGTGTGTTATTTTAGTCATTATAAAAAGTCATGGAATTAATGCTATTATTATCTCTAGGTTATAGGTAGGGAAAGGAAGAGAGGGGGAGATAAGGTTTAAATTTCTGTAGTTTTATTCCAGAAAATGGTCTTTATTATTATATCTTTTTGGTGTGCACACATAGTGATGCCCTAACTAATAGAGTATGTTTTACATTTCATTTTTATTTTTGTCTAGCATTTAAATTCTACACATGACTTTGTTGGTCCGTTAGTTGCTGCCTTGTTTATATTCGTTGAGAGTTTTCTGCTGGGTGTGAGTTCCCTTACCTGGAAGCTTACTGATAAGTAAGGCTCACTCTCTTCCTTCCTTCCTTCCTTCCTTCCTTCCTTCCTTCCTTCCTTCCTTCCTTCCTTCCTTCCCTCCCTCCCTCCCTCCCTCCCTCCCTCCCTCCCTCCCTCCTTCCTTCCTTCCTTCCTTCCTTCCTTCCTTCCTTCCTTCCTTCCTTCCCTCCTTCCGCCCTCCTTCCCTCCTTCCTTCCCTTCCCTCCCTCCCTCCCTCCTTCCTTCCTTCCTTCCTTCCTTCCTTCCTTCCTTCCCTCCTTCCCTCCTTCCCGCCCTCCTTCCCTCCTTCCCCTCCCTCCCTCCCTCCCTCCCTTCCTCCCTCCCTCCCTCCTTCCCTTCCTTCCTTCCTTCCTTCCTTCCTTCCTTCCTTCCTTCCTTTCTTTCTTCCTCCCTCCCTCCCTTCCTCCCTCCCTCCCTCCCTCCCTCCCTCCCTCCCTCCTTCATTTTTCTCTGATGCAATCTGTTTCTTTTGGAGCTCTGCTTCCATTTTGAATTCTTTTCTTAGCAGAAGTTTCCAAACAGAAAACTGTCTCTAGAACTCTCTCCACCCTGCTCCTCCTTATTTTTTTTTAGCAGCTACTCCAAATTTGACATTTTTATGCTTGCTTTTTCTTTAACACAAAAATTATATTACTTTATTCTCTCATCTTACTTTGCAATAAAATAATTAAAACTATGATGAATATATTTATGGAAAATTTTAAAGGTTCAGACAACTGTGGTCTTTTTTAGAAAGTTCTTTCCCCAGCCAATAAGATCAAGCATACTCCCCACCTTTTCTTCTTTGAGATTCAGAGTATCAGGACATATGTTGAGATCCTTGGTCTATTTGGAGTTAATTTTTGTGTTGGATGAGACATAAGGGTCTAGGGAAATTCACAGGCTAAAATGAGACAACTTCGTTATGACCCCTCCGTTCTGAGGATCAGGGATCATCACAGACAAGGGAACAGAAAGATTATAAGGGCCAGAAGCAGTGGATGGCTACAAGAAGTGTTTCTTGGACATAACAGAACAGGTGCATGTAACTCATGAGAGTTGGGACAGCATGTACAAGACCTGTGATCTCTCAAAATGTGAAAATTCAAGCATGGAGGCTAGAGGTGGGTTGGTAATACAAACTTCTACACTTGACTGAGGTGCTATTGGCAACTGGTAGCTTTCAGGAAAGGGAGAGTCACTTCTCTTCAGATGTGTGACTCCAGGTTGATTAACCATGCTCCCGGTAGATGGTGATACATTCATGAGCATATGTGCAACACAAATTAAATTTACATATTTTTGTTTTCATTTTATATTAGAGAGGGTTTTTTTTTCTCCCCAAATGAGTATAGTACAATGCCACCATGGATAAAGTCACTCGAGTGAGAAAAATATGTATTAACATGACGTGACAATCTGTGTACGTGTTGTTGGCCACTTGTGGTGTTATCTTATCTCCTTGAAGTTTATTCATTTTATTTCTTTTTTTGAATTTCATCTAAAAGTACTATATTTAGCATTCTTTTCTCCTCCTACCTTTCTTTAAATTCTTCCATGCCCCCCTATTCCTCAAAATGACAGCCTACTATAATGTAATTATTTTTGTTATACACACAGACACAAACACACACACCCTCCTGGGTTTATTTAATGATGCTGATATCTACTCAGAGCTGACCTCCTGAGACTGGATAACCTTTCAGGGGACTAGTGTCTGGTGAGTCCTCTCCCTGTTTCTCTGTCTCTGCCTTGATTCTCTCTCTCTCTCTCTCTCTCTCTCTCTCTCTCTCTCTCTCTCTCTCTCTCTCTCTCTCTCTCTCATAATAATGTGGGTTTATTTCAATGAAACAAAACAGAATAGCTTTGAAGTCTTATGAGATTTTTAAAACTAGGGTTTCTTTAAACCATTTTCAGTCTTACATCCATTTTGAAACAAGATGACACCACACAGTCTATCTAGAAATTCCAGGCTGGTGGCTCAGTCTGCTTAAAGTCAAGCACCTCCAGCCTGCACTTCACAACTGCTGCAGCTACAGGTGCGTCCAACCATACATCACGCACCTTTCCTCCTTCTCAACAATTTACAATAGTTCTTTTGAGACATAAACATAGATTTTAATACTATAAACTATACTGGAATCTATGAGGCATGGAAGGCTCTGACCCTATATTAGTTCATTGTGAACACTTTCTACATTTTTCTTTTATTGAAACTAGATTTTTATATGATACATTCTGTATTGCAGTGACTATGGTTTCTCCTCTCCCAACTTCTTCCAGTTCTCATCAGCTCCCCTCCTGTCCTGATTAACACCCTTTTTCTCTCTCATTAGTAAACAAATAGGCATCAAAGAAATGTTAATAAATTAAAATAAGATAAAAACAAAAGCAAACGAATTTAAATAGGACAAAACAAATTGTAGGAAAGGAGCTAAAGAAAAAGCACGAGAAACACATATAGATGCAAAGACATAGGAATCCCATAAAACCACAAAACTCGAAGCTGTGAGATATCTATATCTATATCTATATCTATATCTATATCTATATCTATATCTATATCTATATCTATATCTATATCTATATCTATATCTATATCTATATCTATATCTATATCTATATCTATATCATCTATATCTATATCTATATCTAATCTATATCTTTATCTATATCTATATCTATATCTATATCTAATCTATATCTTTATCTATATCTATATCTATATCTATATCTATCTATAGATATAGATATCATATAAGGTTAAAAACTATGCCCCCACACAACATTATGAGACCAAGAACCTCCAAACATGTCATTGAGTTCATTTTGTGTTGGCCCAGTGAGACTTCCTTGGAAAAAAATAAAATTTCTTTTGCATGTGGTTATCAACTGGAGCTAGCTTTTAGGTTAGGGGTAAGGACTTGTGTTCATTTCTCCTCTAGGCTCTAAGACTCCATCCAGTGCCAACATGTGCAGGCCCTGTGCTTGCTTCCACAGTCTCTGTGAATTCACATGTGCATTTGCCCTGCTGTGTTTAAAAGGCCTTGGCGTCTTCTACCCCCTCTAGCTTTTATATCATTTCTTCTTCCTCTTCTACAACGTAGCCTCCTGTGCCCTGCAGGTAGGGATTTAATGCAGATATTACATATAGGTGTGAGTATTTCATGCTTTCTCAGTCTCTATACATTGTCTGTCTGTGAATCTCTGTATGTGTTCTCATCTGCTGCAGGAGGAAAGATTCTTTGATTTTGGCCGAGCAATACCCTGATCTATGATTATACCAGAATGTCATTAGGAGTCATTTTATTGCTATGCTGCTTTAGCAGAATAGTAGTGTTTGATTTTACGCTAGGTCCCTGAACTATCTAGTCTCAGGTTCTAGCATACTCAGTCACTGCCAGACATAGGTTCCATCTCGTGGAGAGGGTGGGCTTTAAGTCAAATCAAATATGAGTTGGTTGCTCCCACAAACTTTGTACCACTAATACACCAGTGTATCTTACAAGCTGGTCACTACTGTAGATCGAATGTTTTGTAGATAGGTTGCCATTTATTTTCTCCTTTGGGAGTGTACAGGATATCTTCTAGTATCATGAACATTATTACATAGGGGTGAAGGCTTTAGGTAGGGACCATTTTCTCTTCTCTGTGTTCAATGAGCAGTGCAGGTATTGTCTTCAGTAGTAAGGCCTTGCTGTCATGAGTGGAGAGGAATGAATTAGCCTTGGCAATAGCTTAGCTTGTTTAGGGATTCCCATTGGACCCCTTTGAATAACACCTTGACTAGATGTGATCCATTCCAAGTACTGGAAGCTTAATTTGGCAATGTGAGATTCCAGTTGAGGCTCTGTTTGATCCACTGGTTCCAGCCTCCACTCCCTAACCTTGATGAAGTTTGAGAGCTATACTTTTCTGTGGGTTTAAGGATATATATTTAAAATATAGTTGGGAATTAAACTTGTTGGGGAAGTATCAGTAGTAGTTGAGTGGAGAAGGAGATGTGATACAGGCTATATGGACATAGAAAGACTCAAATATATTTTCAGGGAGGATGAACTAAGGGTTGCCAAGTATGACGTTCTTAAGGTCAGTGCACCCCATCTTTTACTTGCTTGAGTATGTGAGTTAGCTACTTTTCTGAATACATCAGAAAATGAAGAGATATGACTTTAATAGCCTTGGGTCTTACATATATTTAAAATGAAGAAAAATTACCTTAATAGCCTTTGGTCTGACAATGTTAGGTTTATTGCTGTTAGAAAAATAAAAACAAGGAACTTTCTCTATCCTCACTTGGTACTCAGACAAAATCGTTTATGGGGCCATTTCTTTTCACATGGTGGTTTACTAGTGGGCACTGGCTAAGTCCTCTAATGCAATTTAACTTTTGTCTCATATGATATACTGGGAAAACAGGAAAAATGTCCACATAGCAAACCCCTACCTCTTGGAGAATTCATCTTCTGAAGATTCAAGTTTTTTGGTTTTTGGTTTTTTGTTGTTGTTGTTGTTTGTTTTTTTTAAAGGAAGAAACCCTAGACTGAACCAGTCTCTGCTTCTTGGAAGCCACTACTTAGGAACATATTTCCCCAGGGTCAGCACACAGAGACTGATATGGCTCTGGTCCACGGGAACAAAGCTACATCTTAGAAAAGCAACAGAATTTGACACTATCACCCATAGAGTACTGATTTTGTAGGGGTGAAGAATGCAAGACTGAAGAATTCTTGCATAGTGCCTAAGGGCAGACAATGTGTGACCATATTTGTGGTCTTGCAAAGAGGTCCTGAATGCCCACTGCATGAAATTGTGAAAGTAGGGCTTCATTTTCAGTGGGGGCCCCAGTATATTGGAGATGACAGGACCACAATTCACCTACCAAGCAAGGCTATAGTTATGGAATGGTTATACGTAAGAGAAAGCTGTGTGTATCACAGGCTTCAGGGTTGAAGTATTGGGCTAGCAAAGACAATAGGAGCCCAGTTGGTTATGTTATGTGCTTCAAATGCTGGACATAGAGCTACCTGCAGGATTTGGCTTTTGCCTTGCTTGATAATGTTTTTTCTTGACTCTAATAATCTCTTGCGATTCTCAGATTCTTTCATTTTAGAGCAACAGTATTTAGTCTGTGCCACTATAGGTTGGAAGTATGTAACCTGATATTTATTTCATAAGAACTCATATTTAAGAGAGCTAGAATGACATAAATTAGTACCAGGGACTGAAGAATTTTTGTAACAGGCCTGGCTATGCTGTTTAGGGAAGGAATATGAAAACTTGGGACTTTTGACTGGAAGAGTGGTTGAACTCTGTAAGCAAGTCTTAACGGGCAGTCCATCTGGGAGCTTAGAAGGCAGTAATATGGAGAGCAATATGGACTGTGACAGCCCATCCCAAGAGCTTTCAGAGGGGAAGAATATTAAAAACCACCCTTGTGATAGTTTGGCAATAAGTATGACTGCTTCCTGCCCTTGTCCAAAAGATTTGTTAGAGGTAAAATTGAAGAGATTTGGATTAATGTAATCAGCAAAGGAGATTTCAAGACAGCCTAATGTTGACTCTGCCATGTGGTTATTAGTGATAATTCTTATGCAGATCTGCAATGAAAAGGAGGAAGCAAGACAAAGAGAAATACAAAATGTACATTTTGGTGAAAAAAGGAGAACCTACATATTTTTTGTTGGAGCCAATTCCTTTCTTCATGAAAATAATATTTTAATAAAGACTTGATTTAAACCGGAATAAAGGGAGTAATGCTCTCAGATCTAGACAACACAGCAGCTAAGCTTCCCACTTGTGCAGAGGTGAAGCTCATTCTGGACACTGTTTCAGAGGTAAGAAGTTGATGGTTCTGCCATCAACAACTCAATCAAAGCTTATGCAGATGTAGTTCCTGGAGAGGGCTTGATTTCAGCCCAAGCAATCAGAAGAATGTGACAGTTCAGCCATAATTTTGGCTTCAAAGTCAAGTATGTCCCAGTAAAAGAGCTGTGCAATTCTCCCCATGGCTAAGGAAAGCCATGGATGCCAGGAACTTGATAGAGGCGTCCCTGCATGGAGACTTGGATATGCCATTGTGTGAAGCTGTGAGGGTGAATCTTATATTGTGTTTCAGTCCCAAAGATGTTGGGGATTCCAGAGCCATGTGATATCTACCAAGGATAGATGTAGATGAGGTGCAAGAACAGCCTGAGAGAGAAATGAATCACAATCTATAAAGCTGGAAGGAGCAGAAAATCCAGAGGTATTTGAGTCAGGATTTGGAATGTTCCCTGCTGTGTTTGCTTTAGTCCAATACTTCCTCACTATTGCCTCCTCAATATTGTCCCCCTGCTTTTCTCATTTGAAATGGTAGTATATGGTTTCTGCCACTGTATATTGAAACTATATGGTTTGATTTTGATTTTACAGTGGATTACAGTTAAGAGATTTCCTTGAATTTCAGAAGAACCTTTGGATTTTTAAACAGTATTGAGATTGTAAAGAACTACGGGGACTTTTGAAGTTGGATTGAAGGCACTTTGCAATATGATATAGCTACATGACTATGGGGCCTAGGGAGGGTAATGTGCTGATATGAATGAGAATGTGCTCCACAGGCTCATATATTTGCACATTTGGTACCCAGTTGGTGGAAGAGTTTAGGAAGTTCTCTCTCTCTCTCTCTCTCTCTCTCTCTCTCTCTCTCTCTCTCTCTCTCTCTCTCTCTCTCCTCCCTCTCTTCTTCTTCTCCTCCTCCTCCTCCTCCTCCTCCTCCTCCTCCTCCTCCTCCTCCTCCTCCTCCTCCTCCTCCTCCTTCTTCTTCTTCTTCTTCTTCTTCTTCTTCTTCTTCTTCCTCTACCCCTTCTGTGTCTTCTGCTGGAAGATTGAGATGTAAACTCTCAGCTAACTGCTCCAGTGGCCTGCTTGCTACCACACTTCATACCACGACGATCATTTACTAATCCTATGAAATTGTAAGCAAAGTCTTAATTAAATGCTATGTTTGAGATAGATAGATAGATAGATAGGTAGATAGATAGATAGATAGAGAGACAGACATAGAGAGGGTTTTGATGACTAGTCTACTTATTAGAAGTCCATGTGAAGACATGCAAAGACACAGAAATAGAAAAAAAAATTCCATCTAACAGTTCAGAGCAGACTAGAGTAATGTAACCACTAACTAGGGCTAAGGAAAGACTAGCACTGATGGAAACACTAGATGGATTCTTTCCTAGAAGCAAGGAGAATTTGACTGTCAGATTTTGAAAGAGTACATGACACTACTGGTACCTTCATTTCAACCTTCACATCTATTGAACAGTGGAGAAAATTGATGTTTTATACAAACCAAACATGACAAACTTTATTGAGGAGGCCTCAAGAAAATATGGGGCACTGTTAAAGCACTGGAATACAGAGAGTTTGTACATCTACTTAGACCACCAGAAATACCGATTTAAGGTTGCAGATGTGATTTTGATGCAGTCTTGAAATCAAATCAAATACCATTCTCCAGAAAAAAATGTTTCATGCCTCTAATGAGAAATGTGCTCATGAGTTACCAGCTGACTAGGATTTAAGACTTATGAGTGTAGTCAAATATTAGTGACAAATATCAGAATGAATTTCCATTACCCCACGGTATGGTAGTTAACACAAGATGTCTAGAAAATTTACTCCTCTGGTCCTTTCTTTCTCATTTCAGTATAGTTTTACAATTTTACCAATATTGGAAAGGTAATTAGTGCTATGTTGTTAGTTGAAATAAATTGCACTCGAGTGTATGTTCTTTTTGTTTCATTCTGTAATTCTGTGTCCACTATACTTACTTGGTTATAATATTTTTAAATTTAGTTAAGTTTATGTTATAATAATTATCTGACTAAAATCTTTTTTTCATGGATTTGTGATAACAGTCTATATCCTAGCACAATTTATTCATGGTTCAAAATTATATCTTTTTATACTCTTTAGACTTATGATTCATCTTCCCACTATACTACATCTTCATCCTGAACACTTTTTTATTTTGGTAAGAAATGATGGCTCTTAGCAAAACTTCATTCACCTCATGCCCTGTGTGTGCCTCTCTCTTTCCTCTGTCCAAAATTCACTCAGTCTTCAGTGGAACATTTTTATTCATGGACTTATGCACGTCCTGACTTACCCCCAGGTCCTTTCCTGAAATTCCACTGCATTTAGTCATCTACTGTATTAAGCCTTTGATTATCTTTTCTCCATATGTCAGCACACACTGTCAGAGGCAGTACCGTTATGTGTTTACCAGCACAATACCTTAAAAATGGAACTTGATCGTCTTTAAGAGGAACACAGCCTTTGCTTCTCTGAATCTCTCTCACACTGTACTCTCTTGTTTTTCATCTGTGAATTTAGACATCGTGTTCCCAGATCTAGAGGACTTTGGTACCTCATTACAGAGAGACTAAGAGCTTCTGCTGTCAGAAGCTTTGTTCTGTACTATATTAAAACCCTGTCTGCAGTCCTCAGCTCAGCTGTGTGCGTAGGTGTGTAGACATATGGATCTAATCTTTTTTTTTAAGTGAATCAGAAATAACCCACTTGATTATGTGAAAAGCCAATTAAATAATAGCACAAATTCACATTTGTGTACTTTAGAGATTTTAAGCATTTGTGTGTGTGTGTGTTTATAATTATCTGATAAGACAATTATGACTTTTATGAGGAAACTGAGTCCCAGAAAAGGTAAAGGCCTGGAAGAAATGATTCCATTTCACAAAGCGATTCCATTCCAAAACTTGGGTGTTGTCTTCACATCACGTGAAGTTCTAGTCAATATAATTCATACATGTTCTTGGTTCCCAGCATAAAGAAAAACAACTCTAAAACTGCTGCAGGCATTTTGATGGAACATTTTGCTACATTGTAGTGTGAGTAGGAAAATCTCTAGTTAGCTTTGCAAATTGCCTGCAAGTACTTTATCTGGAAATATATAATTTCATTTATAAAATTATCCTCACCTCTGCCCAAACTCATCAATATTTCCCATTTTGAGTTGTTCTCCATTTTTTCCTCTTGCTTTTCCTCTCATATGATTAAGAATAATATCCACATTGTCTTTACAGGGTACCCTCATGCACACACACACAAAATTATTGTTAAAATGAAAGTAACAGGTATATATACACTACATTTCCATTGCCATATATTTTCATATCTATACTATACTTATGAATTTCTTTATTTTATATCAGTGTCATGCCAGACACAGATCTGTTAATTTATAGCAGACTGAATAAAGAAAATTAAAATATGTCATAACAACACTAAAATGTATTAGAACTTTGTGCAGTCTTTCATAAGATTAGAGACCAATGGACAAACTGACATTCAAGTTGTCAGAAACTTAGGAAGCCCAGGTTCTATAAATCAAAAATTAGTTATGCTGTGTGTGAGCTTTTACTTGGCTAATATCTATATAGCTTCTCATAAGTAAACAAACTTCACTTAGATATAGGTACAAAGAGTAAAGTTTTACCAAATTGAAAATTTTAACAGAAACGGAGACTTCTTTGTGGACCAGAGTTTAATGGATGCTTGCATTCTGCAATTTATAGTAGTCTAACTTCTTACACAGACAGCATATTGTTGTCCGTGCAAATGATAGCTGTGAGATGGGTGTGCTCTCCTCTCAGCTCAGGAACCCTAGCAGTCATTTACCCCCAAAGTCTGACAACAAACAGTTGCTTCCCTAACTCCCCAGTTGTTTGTCACAGCATGTGTGACCCTTCTCTCTCCAGCCTAGTCCCGTTCTCTTTTTCATGTTCTTACTTATTTTTGAAAATTTCATACAATATATTTTGATGATATTCTTTCTTTTTCTTCAACTTTCTGATCCTTGTCTTTACCCACCCAAGTTAATATGCTTTCTCATTTTGAACACCAAACAATTTATACACAGAGAGAGAGGGAGAGTGAGAGGGGGAGGGGGAGGGGGAGGGGAGGGGGAGGAGGAGGGGGAGGGGGAGGGGGAGGGGGAGAGGGATAGGGAGAGGGAGAACTACCGTGGAGTGTGGTTGGTACAGTGTCAACTCCACTAAAGATAACTGATATTTCTCTTTCTGAGCAGGTATCAGTTGCAAATAGCTTCTTGGCTAGATATGGTTCTTAATGTCCACTTCATTTTGGTGAGGTGATTTTGTCTGACTTGAACCTGTGCAGCTTGTGTGCCCATTGTCAAGGTCTTTGTGTGTCCATGTGTTCATCAGTCCTATTGTGCCTGGAAAATGCTGTTTCCTGGATATTGTCCACTGCCTCAGCCCCTCACATTCTCTCTTCCTCTTCTTCAGTGTAGCTCTATGAGCCTTGAGGGGAGCTGTATGGTAAACATATCTCACTTAGGGCAGGGCACTCCAAATTTCTCACTCTATACACATTGTCCACTTGTAGAGCTTTACGTTAATTGACATCTCCTGCAAGAAGAAGCTTCTCTGGTGAAACTGGAGTCTCGCAATAATCTGTAGGTATAGCAATATTTCATTAAAAGTCATTTCACTGCCACATTCATTTAGTCGGGACATTATAGGAAAGTTTCTTCTAGTCTATTTTTAGGTGTCAGAGGAATGGAAAGTAAAAGAACCTTGAGATTTCATTGTAGCCCAATCAAAATAACCAAGGTTAAAAAAAAACAAAAACAAAAACAAATGAAAGAAATACCTTCAAGGACTCAGAGGAAGGGGATACATTTTCTGTGCTGGTGGGGGTGCAACCTCGTGCATCCACTATGGTAGTAACTGTGGATGTGTCTCTAAAAGTTGAAAATAGGTCTATCAAAAAATTTAGCAACAGCCCTCTTAAATAGACACCCAAGGGACTCTTTATCTCACTACAGAGGAGTTTGCTTATCAATATTCATTGCTGCTCTATTCATAATAGCCAAAATTTGGAAACAGCTTAGATGTTCCCTCATCAACTGATGAGTGGATAATGAAAATGTGGTGCATTTAGATAATGAAAAATTATTCAGCTTTTAAGAAAAAGAAAATGAAAAAATGTACAGGTAAATGGAAAGGAACAGAAAAGATCATCCTGTGTGAGAGATAACAGACCCAGAACAAAGCATTGCACGCTTTCTTTTATATGTAGATGTTAGTTTTTATCTTTAGATGTATGCACTTCATTTAGAATATCCATAGAAGTTAGGTAGCTAGCAAGGGAGCAAGAAGAAGAAGTGGATCTTCCAAGGAAGGTAAAATAGAGCAGAGTATCATAAAGAGACATGGGGGAAATCAGATCATTAAATGAAGAGGTGACTCGAGGCAGGGTATAGGATACATTATGGGGAGAGATGACTCTTCCTTGTCTTTGATCTTTTGTGACACTTGTATGGGTCTCAACATCTACAACATTGCATTATCATTTTCTTATTCCACCCTGAGAGAAAATGAAAAGTACAAACAACAACAACAACAACAGCAAAAGGCAGCTTTTAAAACTTTTCTTTTGGGGGCATGGGGAAGAGGAGGTTTATTTTATCTTACAATTTTTAGTCAGTACATCATCCAGTCAAGTCAGGGAAGGAACAGAAAGCAAAAATCTGGAAGTAAGAATTGATGCAGGAACCCATGGAGGACTTCTGCTTTCTGGTCTACTCAATCATGACTTGCTTAGTCTGCACTCAGGACCACCAGTAAGAGGTGACACCACCTATAAAGTGATGGGCCCTCCCACATTAATCAAGGAAATGAACAACAAGTTTGCCCACAGTTAATCTGATAGACACATTTTTTCAATCCCTCTTCCCAGATAACTATAGCTTGTGTCAAGTTGACATAAAACTAGCCAGGGTAGTTTTTAACTCAAGGAACCCTGGGTACCAGGAGCATATCTAACAGCTATTATTTAATGAGTCAAAATTTCCCAGTGCCTAGTAGCTTATTTAAAAACATTTTCGCTTTAAAGTCTTACTGCTAACTTGGACCATAAAACTGATCTAATGATGTTTCAACTCTGCTTTGGAGGGATAAGACAAGTACATCCCTTAAATGTCTCAACGTGACTGGTTTTGTTTTTTTAATTGTGAAAATATCATCACTTTTTTTTTTTTTTTACTTTGGGCTGGATCTTTTTAGAGACAGACTGTGTTCTGCAATAAAGATTAAAATTCACCAAACTATTTGTTAATTTTTTTGTAATTCAATCTGTGGTTTAAAATTAATATTTATGGTAGTTCATTAAATGGAGATGTGTACTTCTATATGGTGAAAAGACAAAACTAAGATATGAAATTGTGAGCAAATATTTAAGGACTTAATAAAGCATCTACCTATCAGACAATGGGGGTTGAGGGAAGTGAGTTGGATCACTGTGAGTCCTGTGGAAAAGAGAAGCTCACAGTCGCCCTGGCTTGAGTGACTTGAGCTGGAAGGCAAGAGAAGAAGTAACTCCTGAGAGTCCTGGATGTGATGTGGCCTGGGACAGAGGCTCTGGGCATCATCCTTTCTTAAAAACTCCAAACCTATCACACTGGAGTGGAGATTTCTTTGGAAGGTTAGATAAAAATGTAAATTCATGAAGTTCTTAACAATATTTGGATTCCCCCTTATAAGCCAAACACGTACAAAAATAAAAACAAAAAAGAACTAAAGAAGTAGCTAATGTCACACTCACTCTGTCTTCTGGGAAGAGGAAGGAAACTGATGGAGGACAGCATCATTGATGATGTGCCT
The DNA here is from genome assembly GCF_978045245.1 of Mus caroli. Classification (NCBI taxonomy): domain Eukaryota; kingdom Metazoa; phylum Chordata; class Mammalia; order Rodentia; family Muridae; genus Mus; species Mus caroli. Next base: position 91,642,432 of record NW_028227266.1, read on the forward strand.
TGTCAGCTGTAGGGGTGCGGAGCTCCACCCAATGGAGAAGGCTGGCCTCAGCAGACACCTGCAGAGGCCCAGCATCCATCTCAGAGTCCTTGGAAGTCTGCTTACAAGGGCTTAACTGTTGCAGCTTTCAGCCTCAGCTTCTCTGTGGTTTTCATGTTTATTGATGTAAGATTTAAAATCTGGTCTGGCTTGAAAAGAGGAACTGTCTTAGATATTCAGATGCAAACTAATCAGTTGTGGGGCCAACGGACAACTCCAGGGATTTGGTTGCCCCCCCCCCCCCCGCCATCATGTGAGCCCATGGGAGTAAATTTAGGTCATCAGATTACAACAAGTAAGTGCCTTACCTGCTGAACCATCAAGTTGGTTGGCCCTTCATAGTCTATATAAATATTGATCATGGCATTCTTATTATTCTTTTATGATATTCCATAAACTCTATTACATTTAGGATACACTAATTTTGGCACTCTTTAAGGTTATTTTGAGTAGTTAGTAGCCATGATATGAATAACAGGTTTCATTATGGCACTTTCACACACACACATACACACACACACACATACACACACACACACACACACACACCAGCTTAATTTTTAATATACCTAACTAGCTCAACGGTTGTGGCAAGCACATACTCCTCTCCAGTAATCCTTAGTTAACACTGTCTAGATCTATAGTTTATCTTTGCTGCCCCAGACTCAGTCGGGGGAGTGGCACCTGTGGCTATTTACCCTCTTTCTTACTTAAGGGTGGGACCTAAAGTCTTATCTCTCTCCCTATGACCTCCCTCATGGCGATTTTGTCTGTTCTTCTTTCCCTTTGATCCCTTGCCCTTTCAATCTAAAAGTCCCACCTCCGTGTTCTTTCCCAACCACTGGCTGTAAGGCAGTTTTTTTTTTTTTAAGACCAATCAAAGCCTCAGAGTCTGGAAGCATGATTTTGTCTTGCGAGCATCCGACTGGACCAGCAAGAACGATGCTGCAACAGGATCCTTCTGCACATGTTTATTGGGAGAGCTTGATTGTAGAGGCAAATAGACCCCGAGCCCAGAACTGGTGCTGCTTATATAGGCCTAGGAGAGGCGTGTCTCACACCCGGATTGGTTGTGCTTGGTTGATGCTTACCACCTCATTTGCATGCCTACATCTGATTGGTTAATTTCTCTCTCATCTGATTGGTTAACTTCTCTCTCATCTGATTGGTTAACTTCTCTCTCATCTGATTGGTTAACTTCTCTCTCATCTGATTGGTTAATTTTGGTTAATTCTCAAAACCTCATCTTGGCAAAAAAACTTCACTGCCTATGTATGCGTGGTGGCCAGCAGAAGCCAGCGCCACCCTGCAACGGCACATGTGGCTTCCCACAATTTTGGGGAGCTGAATCTAAGACAAGGCATTAGAACCAATCCCCAACACTTGACTAATATTAACAGTGTCTCACTCAAAGTGTTTGTACAGGTATCTCCATAGCAGGCTTCTTGGATGCTTCAAGTTCATACCCAGTGTGGCAGAGCTAGGTCATATGTGATTCTGTTTTGGTTTTGAGGAAGCTTTATGGTGATTTCCATGGTGGTTAGTATAATTTACATTCCTGCACCTGGAAGTACACCATTAAATTATGTATTTGAGACCTTCTGATTTTATTTTTTTCATAAATTAATCCTCTTATTGCAGGATGTCTTAAACAGTTGTCTTTTAGTTCCTTTAGTTTCCTGATTGCCAGTTTGACTGTGGCACCACAGATGATGGCATAGGTGCAGGGCACACCAGCAACTCTTTACATGCAGGAACCATAGTGCCAAGTGGCCATAGCCTGTCTTTTCATTTTGGTTTTGGGCAAGAAAGAGTAAGTGTACTTGGCATGCTAGTTCGTTTCAGTGTCTTTCACCATTTTCACTAGAGAAGCACCATGGGGTATTTACCTATGATTTCTACCTTCTTAATGCCCTTTGTTATGTTTTTGTGACCTATACTGCAGAAGCAAAATTCAGAGATCTAATGTTAGATGCCTCCTGACTTTTTTTTATTAAGGCACTTTTTATTAGACATTTTCTTCATTTACATTTCAAATGCTATCCTCAAAGCCCCCTATACCCATCCCCTGCCCTGCTCCCCAACCCACCCACTCCTGCTTCCTTGCCCTGCTTGTACAACCTTAGTTACATATCAGAGACTATGGTAAGATATGCTTTAATCTTTTTTTGACTCCTAGAATTTTTGCTTCCCTTATTTCTGCCATACCACACTCTTCTCTCAGGTGTGTATTCTTTACTCTTTTAGCTTTTGTCTGACACCTGTGGTTTATCTATCCAGTGATTTCCAGTTTTGGTACACTGTAATCTGATAAGATTTCAAGTGTTCTAATGCTTAAGATTTGGTCTGTGGCCTATGATCTGTTTTAGAGTCTTCCGTCTGCAGAAGACAGTGTGCATTACATAGCTGCTATATGAAATGTTTTGTAAATGTTTGTCAGGCTCATCTGATTTATGGTCTATTTTCGCTCTGAATTCTTTGTTGATTTTTGTTTGGATTGCCTATCTAAAGATGAATATGGATATAGAAGCCACATATCATTCTCATATTAGAAGTAATCTGGCCCCTTGTCTGCATGTTTGTTTGTTTGAAAAGCTAGGAACACCGATGTTCTGTTCATATTTAATTACAATTGTCAAATTGATAAGATCAAAATACTACTAAGATACAGTAAATATAGAAAACAAGAATGTGAAGTCAGAAAGGGAAAGAAGGAGCGGGAGAAAGAAATAAATTAGGAAATACCAAGATTACCTTCAAATAAAAACAATGCATACAGAAAATTATACGAATGTGGGACTGGCTATAAAAAACAAAAACCTGAGTTTTTAATATATGAAAACATTACTAAAATATATAGAAAAATAAGAGAGTAATTGCAAGGCAAATAGCAATATAGAACAAACAAAACCAGGACAAGGAGTGTTGGAGTATTTTGAAAACTAGAGAGTGCCAGGAGTGTACAGGGGAAGAGGGAGCTGAACTTGTGGGTCCCTGCTGTCTCCACTCCTGTAGCTTTCTTTGCACACACAGGGGCCCTTCCTGGTCTCATTAAGCCTTGTTGTTTATTGCCAGGTGGATTCTTTCACCCTCCCTCATGTCTCTCCAGTGGGTAATACTCAGCTGCAGAGGGTCTCCTAAGTGCATTAAAGGAGGTTGTGATGCTGAGGGAGAGCAAGCACAGCACTGAGATCTGAACAGGCAGAAGGCCTAGCTTCGCGGGTTCAATACCCACTAAGCATTAATCGCTCAGCTAGCGAGAGGCAACAGCGCATGCCAAAGTCGTCCGCTGCAGTTTCACGTTCTTGGACTCCAGCAGCGAGCCTCAGGACAGATTAATGACTTCAGAGGTTTATCCATCAGTGACCTTATGCTCCGTATTCTGAATGAATGGTCTTCTCCCAGGCTCTGAGGGTTGTGCCAGCTCTGCATTCGTCCTTCACTGCCTGGGTTGAGTCTCCTGCCACCTGCACTTTAAAGCTTGTCCAGCTTTCCTGTTAGCCACAACTTATCTCCCCGGGCTGTCTCTTACACGTGGGATACAACAGGTTGAGTTTTGGATTCCTGGCCTAAAACTGTCCTCTGTTCCCAGGCTTCAAGGGTAGGTAGCTCAGGTTTTGAACAGTGAATTTCCTGTGGCCACAGCAACTGCTTTCCACTGCTCCCTCAACCCACGCGAGGAGTCATTGTCTCAGTAACACCGGCAACTAAATGTGAGGCCCTGTGAGACCTGTGGGCTTGCCCCTGACAGGAGTGAGTTGGGGAGAGGACGACCAGTCTCCTCATCAGGGCTGCCTGGTGGTCCTTCAGTGTGAGCTGACTGATTCCTCTCGCCTGGCCAGGGAACTAGGTGGCTATTTGCTCTGACTTTTCGTAGCTTTGCGCGCTGTTTCTCTGAGTTTCCAGACACCTGTTACTCCCCTCTTAGATTTCAAGGACTCCTCTTCTATCTACAATAAAGGCTGTTTTTTGATGCTGACACTTCTCCTTTAGCAGGTCCCCCATAGGCAGTGCCCAGCGTGCTGTCTTAAGCAGGAGTCCTACCACTACCTCTTAAAGAGTGTTTCCCCCGTTGTAAATTTTGATATGGTTCTCACTATAGTTAAACGGGCTTATTTCTGGGCCGTTTCTCGTATTCCACTGCTCTTTCTGTTTTCTGCCAAGAAGGTGATGCTTTGCTCCTCTCTGGCTCTGTAGTAAAACTTGAGACCAGGTAATGTGGTACGTTCAGCATTTTTTTTTTCCTTAGAGAATTGCTTTTGCTTTTTTGAGATCATTGGAGATGCTTATGAATTTTTATTTTTAGGTATTTTTTCTGTAGAGTAGACTGTGTATTTTATCTCCCCGGGAAGAGTCTTGTCACACAACAGTGGGCACCTGCAGTTCTGAAAGGGTCAGATCATGCATAACTAAACTTTAATCCTTATATTGGAGAAGTCATATAGTGTTCCTAGTTAAACAGTGGTCTTAGGAACTGATGATGGTTTTGCCTTTGTGTGAATGAGTGTGTGTGTGTGTGTGTGTGTGTAAGAGGCTGATGAGAGGAGGATTTCCCAGACAACTTGATCCATGACTTCTGAGAATGGCAAATCCGGAAAGGAATGCAAAGTCTGGACTTTGTTCTGATTTTTGTCTTGAAAAAAAGTAAATTTGGGAAAATCCCCTTCTATTTGAATGAATGATGTTATTACTTTATTAAAGTGTTATGTAGTTAAGAATATTGAGAAGGGAACATGCCTGGGCCCTTACCAGTTATTTTCAGGAAGCACGGAAACAAACTGTGGGCCAAGCCCAGCCTTCACAGGACTGGGTGTGGTGGGAAATGAGCAAGTAGGTGGTAGAGTGATGGGAGAGGAAGAAGTGAGCAGTGGGTGATGGAGGGACTAAAGATGAAGTGGTTTGTATGCTATGAAGAGAGGCTGAATAGGAGTCACCAGGGTGGTGAGGAAGACCTGAACCAGTGTGGAAGTCCTGGCCTGTGCTGCCACTGAGGGCCATATCTGGGTCTGTGGTCCTGCAGCAGCACAGGTCTGTGTCTGTGCCCAGGGCCCATGTTACCACCAAAGGCCATGCAGATAGCATTAATTGGGCCTTCCATATGCCCATGGGCTGAGCAGAACACTTGCAAGTGAAGCTATTTGGACAAAGGGTATATTGTGTGATACACCATGACACACTGCCACTACCGTGTGAGAGAGAATTTTGTTTTATTTAGAAAGGGAGGTTCCAAGGGTGGGGAGCAGATGTGGAGGGGCAGGGAGAGGAGTGGAATTGGGGCACTTTATATGAAATTTGCAAAGAATTAATAAAAGAAAGTTAAAACAAAGAATCCTAGCAAAACATATAAAATGCTGTAAATTCCAGCAAGGCATGGTATGACTTTTATTTTGGTAACCATGCAAGTCAAATTTTACATTGCGAAATAAATCAAGCTGTCCAAGTTAGTTTGCAGGGAAAACGACACCAACATAATATACCTATATAATAGGAAGACAGTTTAAGAGTCAAATTTTCCAATCTGTTGGTTGCCTTTTTGTCTTATTGACAGTGTCCTTTGCCTTACAGAAGTATTTCAATTTTATGAGGTCTCGTTTGTGAATTCTTGATCTTACAGCACAAGCCATTGTTCAGGAATTTTTGCCCTGTGCCCATATGTTCAGGCTCTTCCCCACTTTCTACTCTGTAAGTTTCAGTGTCTCTGGTTTTATATGGAGGTCCTTGATCCACTTAGATTTGAGCTTTGTACAAGAAGATAAGAATGGATCAATTCGCAGTTGAGCCAGCACACCATTTGTTGAAATGCTGTCTTTTTTCCACTGGATGGATCCTTTGTCAAAGATCAAGTGACCATGGGAGTGTGGGTTTATTTCCAGGTCTTCAGTTCTATTCCATTGATCTGCCTGTCTGTTACTGTACTAGTACCATGTAGTTTTTTAGTTTTTATCCCAATTGCTCTATAGTACTGCTTGAGGTCAGGCATGGTTATTCCACCAGAACTTCTGTTATTGTTGAGAATAGTTTTTGATATCCTGGGTTTTTTGCTGTTCCAAATGAATTTGCAAATTGCCCTTTCTAATTCTGTGAAGAACTGAGTTGGAATTTTGATGGGAATTGCATTGAATCTGTAGATTACTTCCAGCAAGATAACCATTTTTACTACATTAATCCTGCCAATCCATGAGCATGGGAGATCTTTCCATCTTCTGAGATCTCCTTTGATTTCTTTCTTCAGAGACTTGAAGTTCTTATCATACAGATCTTTAACTAGTTTGGTTAGAGTCACACCAAGGTATGTAATATTATTTGTGACTATTATGAAGAGTGTCATTTTCCTAATTTCTTGCCCAGCTTGTATATCCTTTGAGTAGAGGAAGGCTACTGATTTGTTTGAGTTAATTTTATATGCAGTCACTTTGCTGAAGTTGTTTATCAGGTTTAGGAGTTCTCTGATGAAATTTTTGGGGTCACTTAAGTATATGATCATATCGTCTGAAAATAGTGATATTTTGACTTCTTCCTTTCCAATTTGTATCCCTTTGACCTCCTTTTGTTATATAATTGCTCTAGCTAGAACTTCAAGTACTATATTGAATAGATAGGGAGAGAGGGGGCAGCCTTGGTTTTCCCCCTGATTTTAGTGGGATTGCTTCAAGTTTCTCCCCATTTAGTTAGATATTGGCTGTTGGTTTGCTGTATATTGCTTTTACTACGTTTAGGTAGTAGTCCTTGAATTCCTGATCTTTCCAAGACTTTTAACATGAAGGGATGCTGAATTTTATAAAATACTTTCTCAGAATCTAATGAAATGATCATGTGGGTTTTTTTTCTTATATTCCTTATATTTTCCTTATATTCATCCCTGCATCCCTGGGATGAAGCCTACTTGATCATGATGGGTGATCGTTTTGATGTGTTCTTGGATTCGGTTGTCAAGAATTTTACTGATTATTTTGGCACTCATAAATTTATTTTAAAATTGAATTCTGTTCTCTTAGCCAAACTTGGTCCACTCAGAGTTATTATTATAAAAAACGTAATGCATCCCCTCTCTACTAGAGGGCATGGAGATGGTTGGACACATGTCAGTCATTCTGTTCTGTACTACTGAGGGAAACCCCTACTAGATCACTCAGGAGCTCATAAGTGTGAGGCTTGCCTTGGGCAAGTACACAGCCTTCCCGTGGCCTGGCAGACTCTAGCTGAAACCTGTAGTCCATACCCAGATTCTCCTTTGTGCTGAGGAGGTAAAAATGGCACCCCTATCTTCCTCCACCTGGCATGTGGAGGACACAACAAAACTCCCTGAGCAAAATTCTTCATTATCAGAGTTCATTCTTTACATGTGGGAGACCCTGGATTCACACCCACAAGAAGGACAAAATACCTTCCCCAAATTGCTAAGTCTACAGAGAGTCAAAAGTAGAGCAAGCCCGAATACATTAAGCTCCAACCACTTACACTAAATTCACCAAGAACAAGTTTCTAAAATTAAACAAAACACTTGAAATCAGAGGGACATTACACCTGACCTATAGAATGACAGACCCGAATGACAAGGGATGTTTCAGCACATCATAGAAGCCAGAAAGACAAGGTAGAGTTCTTTCCAAATCCTGAAGGAGAAGAAACTAATACCAATTTAAAAACCCAAGGCTGAGTGAAAGGGAGAAGGTTTGGAAGTTCAAGGCAAGCCTTGGATACATAAAGTTTAAGGCTAGCCTTAACTACATAGAAAGTTTGAAGCCAGTCTCGGGGAACATGATATGTCTCAAAACAACAACATGTATGCACATGCTCACACACACACACACACACACACTCTACATATCCAAGGCCTTCTTGAATAAAACAACATAACTGAAGTTATCACAGTATCAGATTTAAAAATATGTCACAGCAAGATGTTGTGATCAAAGCAGAATGAATGATACTGCCCTCAAACACATGCATCAGAGAAGAACCTGCACTTTTAAGGATAAAGAATAGGCTCTCCTATAGATGGTTTCAGTAAGATTCAAAAGCCACCACATTCTTCTACTCCCCACTACTCAATAATTCAATAATCAACTCATAACACATTGAAGGAATGACTAGATTTGAGAGTCGAAAATGACTAAGACAGAATCTGTAGAAAAAGATCCATGACTCGGATCTAGGCAGAAGTTCTTAGCTAGGAACTTCCAAGTACCATCAACCAAAGCTGGCATTGACAAATGGGACTAAATCAAACTACAAAATCTCAGCACAGAGGAGGGGACAAACAAACAACACACCAAAACTTACCAAACAACAACAACAAATCAAGAGAACAAAGAGAACCTCCACAGAGTGCGAGGAAAAATAATTGTAATAAGGTTTCATTGTATAGCCCAGATTAGCATTGAATTTGAATGTAGCATAGGCTAGGCTCAAATTTGAGATAATTCTTCTGCTTTAGTTTCCTACATGCTGGAATTATAGCTCTGTGACACTATGTTCAGAGGGAAAAATACCTTTAAGTCATACATGTAATACAAATTATATTAGTAAATTGTCATGGGCTGTTGACCCTTGTTCAAAGGGACTCTGGATGAATACCTTTAGTCCCAGCACTCTATAGGGAAAGACAGGTGGATCTCAAGGTAGAATTCCAGGCCAGCCTGATTCTAAGACTGCAGAGGCTACAAAGAGAAAACCTGTAAGGGGCGGAGGGTGGGGGAAGGGGACTCAATTTTTTCTTTTCTTTCTTTCTTTATTTCTTTCTTTTTTTTTTTTTTTTTTTTGAAGATGGGGTAAGGATGTCTTGTTAACTGGCAATCAACATTTCTTCAGCAACCTGGGTGTAGGGTTTGGGGACTGTACCACCACACCATGATCACTGAAAATAACTTGGATGAAGGTAAGTAAAGCTCAAAAAAAAAAAAAAAAGCCAAATGGAGATAATGGCAGCTCACTGATGAAGAAACCCAAGTTGGGACCTCACTCGGGAAAACCCATCCTGAAATTAAAGACAGGGCTATGAGGACACAGTCCCCCCTACTTCTACTGTGGACTTGAGACCGTTGACATAACGGTATTTGCTGAGATCGCAAGAACTAGCAATTCTTTCTTTTCCCTCCCTCCCTTCATTCCTAATACATATTCTCTCTCTATAGCCCTGGCTACTCACTATGTAGAACAGGCTGGCCTCGAACTGTCAAGATAGCCACTTGAATCTGCCTCCTGAGAGCTGAGATTAAAGGTATATTTTATGCTTAGCCAGTCCCTATTTTTGTTTGTTTGTGATGGTTTTGCAATGAACCCAATCTGGCTGCCAAACTTCCTAAATAGCAGAAGGTGACCTTGCACTTCTGGATCCTTCTGCCTCTAATTCTTAAATATTACACATACACAGCATAGTGCCTGTTCTGTGTGATGATGAAGATAATAAATTTAGTCATATCTTTTTAGAGAAAGTTCATTTCTCTTTTAAAAATGAATTTTTACATAGAACTTTTTAATATGTTTAACTTTACCTTCAATGCATTGGTGTGAGGGTGTCAGTCAGATGCCCTGGACCTGGAGTTACAGACAGGTGTGAACTGCCATGTGGATGCTGGAGATTGACCCCAAGTCTTCTGGAAGAGCAGCCAGTGCTCTTAACTGCTATGCTGTCTCTCCAGCCCCAGAAATGTTTTAAAATTAATGTCCAGGTTAGTCAAGAAGCAGAGCTTACCATTCTGGTGGCAGACATCTCCTCTTTTGCAGATGATAACACCTTCTGAGCAGCCTGCTTCTCTCCTCCCACTGGTACACATCCAAAGAGTTATCGTTACAGGTGACAATGACATGAAGGGGGTCCTTCAAAGAACACCCAAATGAGAGTGGGCTGGAGTCAATGTCAGATCAAGAGACAGGGAGAGGGCCTAGGAGATGACCCATCAGGTAAAGCCATTTGCTGAGCAAGCCTGGTGCTCTGAGCTCATATAAAGGGGGAAACAGAGAGACTAACTACATGAAGCCTCTGGCCTCTGCAAGTACTCAGACACGTACAAATGAACATGCATACACCCCAACAGTATTAAGTTTAAAAAAAATGTAAATCTATTTAAAAAAAAACCCACTTGAGAGGAAACATTCTAAATGTAGCACCCATAGTCTCACAATATCTTCTGGGCAGTACTAAAATGTCTGCAGATGGAGACCCTTCATGCTAAAAAGCAAGAGAGAGGATCCAGTTGAACTGGTTCTTATCACTAACTCCGATCCATTCTGGGCTCCCCTTATATTCTGACAACGAGAAGCTTGCAATCAAATGACATTTTCTGAACAAACAGAAAATACAGAGGCAATATTTCAATCATTTAATTAAGAACAAAATCCTTAATGCTTTTGAAAATCATATCCCTCCTTCCATGGCATGCTAGTCTGAAAGAGAAAATGAAAACAGTCCATCTGTCTGACAAGTCCATGTTCTTGGCCACAGAAAGGCAAGCTATGACACAGGGATGGTGTGGACAGTCAGTAGCTCAATCATTGGAAAAACAAGTGCACTGGGAAAGGACAGTAGATCCCTAGTGCATGACAGAAATGGAAACATGTCTGTCTGAGAAAACTGTAGTTTGCTACTGTAGTGACCACCAAAGAAGTACAAGTTCACATCTGGCCAAGGAGCCTCCTGCTCCCTTTACAAACACATCAAATGGAGCATCATCATATGGTGGCCAACAATCCCAGCACAGTTCAGTGGATCTCCAAGTTCAAGGTCACCCTGGTCAACAGAGTAAGTTCCATGTTAGCCATGGCTATACAGAGAAACCCTGTCTTCAAAGACTAAAAACGCAAAACAATGACAAGCCTTTATAGCTTACTCTGAGGACTTGAGGGAGACAGAGAAGAAATCTGAATTTCTTTTAAAAATCACTTTTACATTATAATGTTTGTGTAGGTACTAATGCCACAAGCACACATGTGGGGGTCAGGGGACGATTTGAAAGATTTGGATCTTTCATTCATCATGTGGTACCCCAGGAATTGAACTAGGTTGTCAGGCTTGGTAGGTAAATGTCTCCATCCTCTAAGCCAGCACTTCTCAACCTTCCTAATGCTACCTACTGAACTTTAGTACAGTTCTCATGCGGCAGTTGGGGAGGTGTCACCCCAGCCATAAAGTTACTTTCATTGCTACTTCATAATGGTAATTTTGCTACTGTGATAAATTGTGATTGAAGTATTTTTGAAGATAGAAGTTTGCCATAGGGTCACAACCCATAGGTAGAGAACCACTGCCCTAAGCCATTTTGTCACCCCATAATATAGTTCTTTTTTGCTTGTCATTTGTTTTTTTTTTTTGTTGTTTTTGTTTTTGTTTTTTGCTTTTGAGACAAGGTCTCACTATAGATTGCTGGCTAACCTGGTACTCACTGTATAGATCAGCCTGGCATGGAACCTGGCTCCAAGTCTCTCTTCCTGAATGTTGGCATTAAAGGTGTACACTACCATGCTTGGCATTTTACTGTTATGTTTTTAATTTTATCAGTGTGTGTGTGTGTGTGTGTGTGTGCATGCACAGGACTGTGTGGGTGTATGTTTGTTTGCATGTGCACATGCTAAGCCATCTTATCAGCTCCATCTTTTTTGTTTGTGTGACAGTAGCCTCTATGAAGCTTTCCTGACTCCAGATTTTGGGCATGTGCCATCATGTCTGGCTTGAGAATTTGCTAAGGTTTACCTTTAACAATTATTTTGTCCCCGGTGTCTTCTAGCTTCATATCAAATGTGATAAACTTTTTTTTTTTTTGAGGGGAGCACTTCTGGACATCAGGATTATCCTGTCTTCCCTTCTTGGGGTCCAGAGAGCACTTTGGCATAATGAAAATTTGAGAGGGGTATGTAGACACAGGGGCAGAGAATTCTGATGTCCTTGGTAAGCTGTTCATGAAAAACACCTGCAGAGAGCATTGCCCAGTGGAATCAATGAAGAGTAAATCTCTGCAGCCTGGCACCTGCATACTCTAGACAAGGGACTTACGAAAGAAACCCAGGAATGGCCGTATCTGTTCTTCACCCAGGACAGGGCAGAGCAGTCATTGTTCCCACTCAGGGTCAGAATAACTCACCCTCTTCCTGCCCCTTCCATCATATTCAGGGAAAGAATTGAGTCCCCAACTCAGGTCAAAGGGCACCTCAGTCATCATTCCACAATGGATACATCAGGCAGAGCTTGGATAAGTACGTTTTCCCTGTGCAGAGGACTAGTTCAGGGCTGTTCTGGACATTTTTTTAAATGAGGAATTAAGACTGTCATACTATAATCCAGGCAGCTTTGAACATATATCAATGTGTAAAACCAAATAAACATGCTTGGGCCATGAGGAGTACTTGGCCTCTGAGCAGACCATCACTCTCACAGAACCTAAGAACCAGGCACCAGAGAGCTGGCAGTTATATAAAGCCTTGGGTAGGGTAGCACTTATCTGAAATCCATCAGTCACTGGTGGGCATGTCAGCCAGTGATCTAAATTTGCTTTGAGTTCAGGGCCAGCAAAGGTTTCTGAGGTCTGTTATTTCACCTGCCTTCTTCCTTTGGCTGACCCACATTTCAAGAACACTTCACTAATAGTCACATTTGCCATTGTGACTGGTCACATGACTGATTCCAAGCACATTATTCTTTCCTGACTGTAGGATGGCTTTCCTTATAATAGGGCTTAGGAGAGGGGGAGTGGTCTGCCTGGACCTCCTTGAGGAATTCACCTTCCTACTGTCACCCATCTTCACCCTGGAGTTGTTAGAACAGACCTAACTTTGGCAAGACATGTGTGTCATTCTTACTCAGAAAGACCCATTTCTTCTGAGGAGAGCAGTTGAATACCTCAATACCGTATGGTAATACATTGAGTCTGGAAATGAGGTGTAAGTTGGGAATCCTAAAGACATAGAATTTATCCAAGGTATCGCCTGCCTGAAATCAGAACAGTGGCACCTGGTGGAGAAAGGTTAAACACAGAGGAAGCAGTGTTATCTGCTCTGAGATACACCACTGTGTCTCCAAGTCCAGTAACAAGACCCAAAGTTGTGACCAGCCTGCCTTACAGAGTGTCTTCACTGATCCTATGGAATATGACTCTCTAGACCTGGGGGAAATGACTCAGTAGTTAACTGTGGAGAGAGAGAGAGAGAGAGAGAGAGAGAGAGAGAGAGAGAGAGAGAGCAAGCTAGCTCAATCCCTCAATCCCAGGGGCTCCAATGACTTTCTCTGACCTTTAAGCATGCTCCTGATACACAGATACACATGCAGGCAAAATAATCGCACGCAAAATAAATTTTTTCCTTTTGGGTTTTTTTTTCAGACAGGATTTCTCTATGTAGCCCTGGCTATCCTGGAACTCACTTTGTAGACCAGGCTGGACTCAAACTCTAAGAGTTTCACCTGCCTCTGTGACATGCACCACCATGCCCTGTAGGATTTGTTTTAAGGAACTTTTTTAGGGTGTGATAGCAAATATCTTTAATCCCAACACTCAGAAGGTAAAGGCAGTCTGATGTCTGTGAGTTAGACCACCCTAGTCTACACAATGAGTTCTAGGCCAGCCAGGACTACATCATGAGACTCTGTCTCAAACACATGAGGTAGTTTATGGGTAAAGATTTTCCAAGCCCTTTAACACTCTTTCCCAGGACCCACTGGGACATCAACACTATCCTTTTTTCTTAATATCTTATAAAATTCACATTTTTCTATTGTCCCTACCCAAATTCATGGGTTGAGCAATGACAAATATTTCAAAGACAAGAAGTTGTAAAATCACTTAGAAAAATTGTGTGTGTGTGTGTGTGTGTTTCTGTGCCTGTTATATGTATATTTATGTATATGTGTGTGTAGATTATATTCCGGGCATACATGGAAACCAGAAAAGAATGCTAGGTATCCTGTTAGATCACTCTTCTCCTGATTCTCTGGAAGAGTCTCTTATTAAACCTGGAGCTAGGCTGGCTTAGCTAGCAGTCATCTAGTCCCAGTGACCCTTGTGTTTTCATCCCCAACAACGCTGGGTTTACAGGCACATCTAGCCACATCTCACTTTTTATGTGAGTGTCAGGGATTTGAACTTAAGTCTTCATGCTTACACAGCAAACACTGCTACCCACTGAGCTATCTAGCCTCAGATTCCAGGAAAGAATTTTAAAATGATATTTTAAAGAGAATGGCTTAAGGACAGGTACATGAAAAAGGTCAAAGGCTATGGTATGGCCATGTTTATGGGATACTGTGATTGACTTTCAAGGTTTGCAGAAACTCCTAGAAGGCAAGTTGAGATTTGACAGTAATGGGACCTTAAATTGGCAAGTGTATTGTTCTGTGTGACTATTCCGGATTTAGGGGCTACTTACCAAGACAATCTAGGCCATCTTTGGTAAAGACAGCTTTCAGTGATTCACAGGGAGAGAAGTTAGTTGCTTGAGCATCCCTGTTGTGACAGTCCCATACCTTGATAGTTGATTCTATAACTACAGTGACCGAAATGTGCATCTCAGGGAGGGTAGTCAACAGCTTGATATAGGTGGGCTGTTCTCAGCTTATCCAGGTCATAACATCCTATAGAATGATAGTATCATCATGTCTGAGCACCTCTAGTTCATCTGCTTTCACCCACCAGCTTTATTTGGAAGACTCATCCAGACTGGAACCTCTTCTTCTTACAATAAAAGAATATGAAAGTTCTAAGCATCCCTCACTGGACATGTTAGCACAGGCCTGGAATCCCAGCCCAGGGAGGTAGAGGCAGGAAGATCACTAGCAGCCTGCAGCCAATCTGGTCTACAATGTGAAGTTGCAGGCCAGTGGAACTACATTACAAAAACTACCTCATAAAAGAAAAAGAAACACAGGGCTGGAGAGGTGTCTCAGTAGCTCAGACCAACAGCTGTTCTTAACCAAAGGACTTGGGTGCAATTTCCAGCATATCCATGGCAGCTCACAACTGTCTGTAACTCCAGTTCCAGCTCATCTGACACCCTCACACGGTCTTACATGCAGGCAGAATACCTATGTACATAAAAATAAAAAGAGACACAAAGAAGAAAAACAAGCATCTAGATATTGGGGGCAATAAAAAATAGTTAAGAGAATGGAAAATGATCAAGAAAAACACATTGAGGTATCCAGCATTCACCTGATCTTTCCTACAATAGCTCAGCAGCTGGCTGTCTCGCAAGTGAAAGTACACAAGAGAAAACACTCTTGCATAAACCAACAGGGACTGCACAGTGGGAATCTGGTGTCACAAGGCTGAGACAAGCCAGGAGTAACTTCCTCAAGAACCACAGGCATGGCCCATCCCATGTTCTTTCCCATTGGCACTTGGGTCCCCACCATCCCTCTCCCAGGGCATCCTATGGGCCCCTACCCCTCACAAAACCATACAGAACAGAGATTCTCTACTGTCAGGTCGAGCAATGCTGACACAGCTCTTGCCCTCTTTCCTCCCCTAAGACACACAGCCCAGGAGGATACCTGGAGAACTATGCTCAGGGGGAGCCACACACCCTGTTATGTTTGGCTCCTGGGGGGGAGGTACCCCAAATTCTGATAGACAATACCAGAAAGAGTCATGTGGAGAACAGGTGTGTCAATTGTTCCACCCCCAATAGAAAGCACCTCTCCACTGTGCTCGCCAGACAAGGAGTGGGGGCCCATTCCCCCAGTGCCACAGCCAATGAGAGGGCAAGACCAGCTCTGCCGACTACCACAGGTAGTGAATTGAGGGAGGGCATCAGTCCCACATCCATGTCAGCAGATTGCCTCTAAGCACATCTGTAGAGTATATTAATCATCAGTGTGGGAGGACTCAGCCCACTGTAGGCAGTGCTACTGCCAGGCTGGTAGTCCTGGGTAGCATAAGAAAGCCTTTTAACACAGCAACAGAAAGCACACTAACACACAAACTTGTAGCCAACCTGTATTATGAGGTAAATGTTAGTTTTTAAGACTCTCCAAATATCCAGAAAGGAGATCAAGCTGGATTATGTGACTTCTGACAGTTCAATAAAAGCCATTATTCCCAGAAACTTCTGAGACAAGTTCCCATCTGCCATAAGGTAACTTTAGCCTTGTATTTGCTACTGTCATAATGTTACAATATACTCTTTTTATTTACCAGATACATTCTAGAACAAATAAACAAACAGATTGTCTCTAACTCAGATATACTTAATAGATACTGGCTTTCTTTCCTGTCAGAAATCTGCTAAACATATGTTAAATGTTTTTGCTTACTATAATAGATAGAGACTCCCAAATCCTGACAGTGAACCCCGTGCCCCACAAGATCTCTGAGTGATATGGGCACAGGGACAAGATTGCCTAGACAGAGGTATGATAACCACTGAGAAAGACTACTCCATTGCCTTTCCTGCTGCCAGGGCTTGGCCTAAACTGTGGACAAACAGAGGGTAGCCCGGGAGTTAATGGTCTCATATTGCCTAAGACAAGTGAGTCATTTCTCCCACGCCCCTCCCCCACAGGAAAAAGCTTCTCATTTTCTGGACCGAATGGCCAGTCTACCTCTGCCTGAGTGACGATGGAATTGTCCACTGCAGGTCCCACCAGATGGATGACTCTGTTGTCCCCAAGGGAAACAACCGAGCTGACATGTGGCCCTTAGGGGCCTAGATTCACCCACCACAGAACACATTCTTACACTCCTCCAAGGTCATTACTTCCTTGACATCTCCCCTCATAAATAACCCAAACCTGTCATTTCTTTTGTCTTCTGCTTCAGATCCTGACATGGCTACCACCTCATTAATGTCACCCAACCTGGCTGCTTTAATGGTTGCTCCCTGGAACTAACTCACAATTGCCACTTACAGCTTCTCCAATGACTCTGTTGAGAAACCTTACTTCACCTGTCACCAGCTGCCTTGACTCTGGTGTTGCCTACACCTCATACCTTTTCTCTATCACTCTTTTTTTTTTCTTTTGATGACCTTCTTTTTATTGATCTATTATATAAAGAACAACAAGACAATACATAAAATGGTTTTTCTTTCATATGACCATTATGTCAATGGAGTTATATCAATTTTGATAAATAATATCTATTCAAAGAGTAGGATTTATAAATCTCCTTCTGGCCTCATTTGGCATGGTTTAGTATATGACTAGTTTACCACCCTTTTCTCTCTCTCTCTCTCTCTCTCTCTCTCTCTCTCTCTCTCTCGGATATTTTCTTTATTTCCATTTCAAGTGTTTTGCCCATTCCAGGTCTCCCCTTTGGGAACCCCCTATCTCATCCCCCTCCCCTGGCCCCTATGAGGGTGTTCCCCCACCCAGCCACTCCCATCTTCCCACCTTGGCATTCCCCTACACTGGGGCTTTGAACATCATCAGGTCCGAGGGTCTCTCTTCCCACTGATGTCCAACAAGGCCATCTTCTGCCACATATGTGGCCAGTGTATATTCTTTGCTTGTCCAGTCCCACACTTAAAATAATAAATGTAAAAAATTTTAAAGTATATCTCCATTAGGTCGCTCCAAATTATTAGTGCAGGGAATCTGGTTTCTATGTTTATGTCTACCTTGAGAACTGAAGTAGATCAGCAGGGCCTACCTCTCTGTGCCTGCACAGCCTCTGAGATCATGTGCTTGTGTACTTAGCTTTCTAATAGAAAGGGCCAGACAAAGAAGACACCCAATATTGACTGCTGGTCTCTGCACATACACACACATGTGCACTCATGCCTATAGGTACTTTTACATGTAGTGCACATGAATTCAAGGCCAGCCTAGGCTAAAGAATGAGACTTTGTTTCAAAAAAAGAGTAAAAGCATCATGCTGATTTTATTCGT
Organism: Mus caroli; assembly: GCF_978045245.1. NCBI lineage: Eukaryota > Metazoa > Chordata > Mammalia > Rodentia > Muridae > Mus > Mus caroli. The sequence goes on from NW_028227266.1 coordinate 91,660,283, forward strand.
GTTCATTATATTACTAACAGAAAAAATAATGTATTTTTATTCTAAAATTACCTTCTCCTGTGCATCCACAGGGTAGAGCTTATGTCCTGGACACTTGGGAATTGTGCTTCTTTGTTCTTTAAGACAATAACTCAAGCAACCCAGCACTATGATAGAGTGCACACAGACATACACCATGGACATATGTACATGTATACATACATAGGCACACACACACACACATACAAAATGAATACTGTATGTATGTGTGTGTGTGTATATATATATATATATATATATATATATATATATATATATATATATAGAGAGAGAGAGAGAGAGACTTTTTCAACTCAGCGCTCTACTGATTTAGAGGGAAAATAGTTTTGAGGACTGCAGACCCCACCGTTGGCTTTTCTGCCAGAGTTGCAGGATAGAGCGTGAAGCGGCCAGCAAAACCAAGCAGCCTGAAGAGGGGACTACAGGCCACAGTACAGGCCCTGAAAAGTGCCAGAAGCCTCCTAGTGCTTCACTTTCTCAGTTTTCTTCTTTCTGTTTTTCTTTTTTCTTTCCTTCATTTGATTTTGAGACAGGGTCTAACTATCTAACCCTGACCAAAAAGTCACCTGTATTCAGAGCACATCTGGGTAAATTAAGATAAGCTCTTCATTTGAGATCGATAACCCAGCCACATTTTTGATCTGAGTCTTCTGTAGAAATGCTATGTGCTCTTAATTGATGAGCCATGTCTGCAGTTCCACCCAGTCAAATATTTTATCATATTAAATGGCATCCACACCTTTGTCAATTAAGACAATGCAAGGTCCAGAGATTAGGACATAGATGTATCTTTTAGAAAAGTCCACCATGAATGGCCACTGAACTTATTAAATAAAGACATATTTACATGTTCATGATGGTTGGAAATCCTATAATACCATCTTAACAACATTAATGAGGGACAGAGCCAGAGTGCACTCAGGTTCTTAACCAGTGTCTGCTGCAAACAGTTGGGACCTTGCTGGGTATGACAAGATATCTGTAGCTTTTAATAACAGGCTTTAGCGAATTATCAAGTTGGTTTGGGAAACTTGTCATCACAATCTTCAACTTCCTGTAAGGCATTTGGCTACTCTGAGGTTCCATAAAGAGACAGCGAAGGCTCAAGACACCTTACAGAGAGATGGAGGAAGAAGCATGAAGGAGAAACTCGAATCCTGAAGCCCAGGCAGTGGACAGAATACAGAAGGCTCTAAGGATGACTAAGACCAGGAACACCATCTGAATGCAACCACATTAGACCTTGTCCTGGCTAGTTTTATGTCAACTTGACACAAGCTAGAGTCATCTTTGAGAAGGGAACCTCAGTGGAGAAATTGTCTCCAAGTGATCAGGCTGTAAGCAATCCTGTAGGACATTCCCTTAATTAGTGATTGATGTGGGAGGGTCCAGCCCACTGTGGGTCATGGCATAAGGCAAATGGCAATCTTGGCACCGATAGTTTTGTTAAACCTAAATATTTATATAGTCAAAAACAGACAGGGAGCCAAAAGAACTGTAGGCTGATCCAAGCAAACTCACATAGCTGGGCCAATACAGACAGTCCAAGGTCAGCACAGGTCTTAGACCACAGCTATCCAAGTCCTGTCATGTGCTGTGGGGCAAAGCATCTGTTAAGTATCAGTCACCCAGAGACCATTGCCCTTACAATGTCGTTTTCAGGGTTCAAAATGTCCAAAGAAAGTCCCAGGTAAGATAGTTGCTATGCCATTCTAGTTGGATGTCATTTTCAATATCCTTAATTCTTTGATCGACTGCTCTGTTCCAAGGCTAATAGCCTTAAATGGGTCTAATTTCTGTTCCCCCTGCTGTTGCCATCAGTACTGAGTCACTGGTGCACAGTCTTCCTGTGGAAAAAGCACACCACAGAATGCCTTTATCACTGCATTCTGCAGTACAGACCTGGGAATGAGGCTGACAAACCCATGATTTCAGTGTTCCATTTATTGGGGAATTTCTTGCCAGCAGAAGCATGTTTGTGGGTGGCAGAAAAACCAGTGGATCCCTAAAATGTAGGTGAGCAGAAGGGAGTTTATGGCATAAGGACAAAAGCAACTTAAGAAAATGCCTGCTCTTCTCAAGCTAATAGCGAAGATGTTGGGAGCATCCCTGCACTTCTGTTGCCAGGTGTGGGCAGCAAAACGTTGCTTACCATTCTGATGGGTTAGATCTATTATAGTCCAATGGTGAACAATGAGAAGGTACATGACAGGATTATTCAGAAGTAACCACGGTTGCCACGGCTATGGTCAGATCAGGTTGAATCCCCCCCATTGTGATAATGTTATAGTATGTTTAAAAGAACACAAGATACATCTGCATTTCTAGTCAAATTGTCTGTCTATATCCTAATTCACAGGAAATCATCAGTCAGAAAAATCAGAAATTTTGTTTTGTTTTTGTCATTTTCTTTTTCTTTTAAAATGATCTTTTTCATTTTTAACATGTAATTTATTTCTTTTAGAAGATTCTTCATTGTTTTAAAAAATAATGTAGTATGAGGAACAGACTTCTGGATGTATACTTTGATATAACATTAAAGATAATGAGCATTTGTCCAGTCCTAAACAGAAGTATATTGAAGAATAGACACTTGTTAATCCTTTCATAGGAAAGGTGTTACTGCCTGGCTTCATTTCTTCCTATATTTTATTGGGAAACACATATGCATCTATGATGAAAAGTGGAGGGGCCATATGCTTAAACTTCTAAGTGGTATCTCTAGGAGGGATAAGGACATGGAACAATATTCTTTATTCACCATCGCCTCCATCCTACTTTATTTATTTTATATATGTGAGTACACTCGATGTTTTCAGACACACCAGAAGAGGGCATAGGATCCCATTACAGATGGTTGTGAGCCACCATGTCATTTCTGGGAATTGAACTCAGAACCTCAGGAAAAGCAGTCGGTGCTGTTAACCGCTGAGCCATCTCTCCAGCCCTTGTTTTGTTTTTTCACGACATGTTCTCTGTGTAATCCTGGCTGTCCTGGAACTTGCTCTATAGACCCTTTCCTCAAACTCACAGAGACCCACCTGTCTTTGCTTTCTGAGTGCTGGGCTTAAAGACAGCTGTATTTTAGTTATGTATATCAGGAACTTTAAATTAACCATCACTGCAGAATTTGTTATCACCAAGTTGAAGCAGGTGACATCTCCGCTGCTCAGAGTGCAAAGGCACTTGCAACTCACCCTCATGACTTGAGTTTGGTCCCCAGGACCCATGAGGTAGAGGAGGGAAACCAGCACTACAAAGCTGTCCTCTGGCTTCCACAGGTGTGCCATGGCAAAAATTAATTTAAAATAATTTTTAATGGGACTGGAGAGAAGAATCATGGATTAAGAGCATACACGATCATTCTAGAGGGTTTGAGTTCCTGTGCTTGTAAAGCTTACACCCACCTATAACTACATTTCCAGGGTCATCTGTGTCTGATATGAACCCACCTCTGGGCTCCAGAGCACCTGTAATCACAGTCACATACCAACCCCCTCCGTATATGCCATCCCCTCATATATGTCACCCTCCCAGCATACGCCACCCTCAGTGTGCCACCCCTAACATCTGCTACTCCATCCATTTGCATCCCTAGCATGTGCTACCCCCAGGTATACTATCCCTCCATATACATAACTCCCCCATATACATAACTAAAATACAGCTACAATATACTCACATACATTAAATAAATAAATAAATAAATAAATAAATAAATAAATCTTGAAAGGAAAAAAAAAAGACAACCTGGTCATTGGTGGCTCTTGACTATAACCTTAGCATTCAGGTGGCTGAAGTAGGAGAACTCCTGTGCTCATCAATGAATGGGCTACATGGTGAGCTCTGAGTTCAATGAACACTCCTACCAAACAATCTGCAAACCAACCAACCAAACAAGCAAACAAACAAACAAACAAAATCCAGGGAGACAATGCAAGCAAAGTAAGGTTCTGTGCTTGTTAGTCATGCAAAGGGGGCTGCCCACCAGTAACCTGCTGTTAACAACAAGGCAAGGCAGGCACCTTGAGGTGCCTTCAAATGTCCTTTCTTGGCTTCAACTGAAACTAGAACAAAATAAGCAGAAGTCTTTTTATCTGTTTTAAAGAACCAGGTAAACATCAATGTTTTAAGCTTTGCTAAATAACTTATTGGGAACTTGCTGTTTCCCCCTCTCCCAAATAAACATATTACAATTAAAAATATTACATATGGCTGGAGAGAACATTTTCTTCACAGCAGAGCAGATGGTAGGTGCAAACATAACCGTCAGTTTCCCACTTCCGTGTCTGTCAAGAATCTTCCTTCAAATGTAGCTATTAATTTTTCTACAGTTCTCTCCTTTAAAAAATTAACAGTATGTGTACTGTGTAATTATATATTAAAGAATAACCACAGAGCATATTTATTTTTATAAAGTCATAGCCTACATACTGTCTGTAATTTTCACATCAGAATAATATTCTCATAACTGAAACATATAGTTTTATTAGCTATATAGTTTTATAAGTAGTAGCTTTTGGCCATGTTTGTATTAATTTACTTCATGAGTCTATAAATGGGCATTTAAATGTTTTTCAGATTATTTTAGGTAAAATATACACCTTAGGTTAAAAGAAACTCTCTTCTCCTGGCACATTGGAGAAGGAAGGAGTATATTTAAAACATTGTTAAATACTGCTAAACCCCAATGAATGTTAAGCTTTCACTGCAAACATCAATTTAAATGCTTATTTTTACCTTAAATGAGTTAAAGTATTAGGAGCCATATGTGTTTATTTTCTAATCGAGTGACTAGGCACTTTCTTGGTGTGTTCAGTGAGGTAAGTATTGAAATACTGAGGTAAAGTCTATCAGCCAAATGGCAAGGCAGGCCATAGCCTAATTGACATGGGTCTGTTAGTCATTTTAAACAGTTATGAATGCCTTGAAGAATATAGCAGTTGCTTGCTGCCAAAGCATGAAATGAACTGCTACATCTAGTTCCTAAATGTAGTGTTCCAGCAATGACAACCTCAAAAAGCTTACAAAAAAAATAAATCCCTGTAGAACGTTATCCTTAGAACAGAGGGGAGCATGTATTCTGGAGCACAACAGAAGGCCTGACACTGGTCCCAAGTCCTTCATTTTAGGAGTGAAGTGTTTCATATGAGCACAGCTTCACATTTGCAGAAGGAACTGTTGCCTTGATTGGATCAAAACTGTCCTTTCTATGTAGGAAATCCTTCATGGTTAGTGCAAATTCCCTCACTTTGCAGTAAGAAGTCAGACAAATAGTTTTAAGGAGCAGCTGATGGACAAATGGTGAAGAACGGAGGGGACGGATACAAGTAGGGCTGTGAAGATGAAAACCTAAAGTCCTTAACTATAGAAGTTGCCAGAGAGCTGATAAGCCTAACTCACTAAAGGTCTCAGACACCCTAGGTATGAGAACTATGACACTGGCCACTGTCAAAAGCTGGGAAACCATGTTGTATAGCAGTTGCGTCACTCACTGTGATGGTTTGAAGGAGAATGTCTCCCATAGGCTCCAGTATTTCAATACTTAGTTCCATGTTGCAGTGCTCTTTGGGTAAGTTTGGGAGATGTGGGCTTGGGACAAGAACTATGTAACTAGAGAAGGGTTTTTGAGGTTTCAAGGGCATGTACCAGTGTCAGATTGCTCGCTGATTCCGATTTAGGGTGTGAGCTCTCAGCTGTTCCTGCTCACATGTTTGATGCTTTCTGCCATGTTTCAGAACCAAGATACACTCTAATTCCTGTGAAACCATAAACCCAAATAATTTTTTTTTAAATGTAAGTTGCTTTGCTCATGGTGTTTCATCATAGTAGTAGAAAAGTAATGAATACAAAATTTTGGTACACCATCTCCTGTTAAAAAAACCAACCAACCAAACAAACAAACAAAAAAACCCCACCACAACAAAACCTACTGGCTTCTCAAGTTGGAATTTGGTGGTATTTATACATCAATCTGTCATTTCTTGTTTCTTCTCTATGTGAAGTGGGTCTATGTTTGTGTCGCCTTAAGAATAATATCACACAACAGTACCTCACTTTTTTTTAACCTCCATAAGAGAATGCAATCCTTTTCAAATTGGTGTAAAGGTTCCCGGTGCCAGAGACCTGGATAAGTAGTGTATAGTAGAGTATGCTGCATGCATGCTACTGCATGAGGTTGTGGTGCTGATGCTCGCTGCTGCCTCAAGTGGAGGGTTACAGAACTGCCGGGCACGTGCTGTGAAAGAGCTTCCTCCCACCTCCCTACCATTCCTTCCAAGTAAAGCAAAGGGCCCAACCAATTGGCTAGTACCACAATCACCAGGACACCAAGTGTTTTCTGTTCTTATTATTGATGAAAATCTATAAATTAACATAGGGTTCCCTATGATTAAAAATGGAAAACTTACTAGAAGAGAATACTTAAACTATTGACTTTACCCCCCAAAGTGGTATTAATACAACGAGCTGGGAATGACTTAAAACGTAATTGAACAAACTATTTGTCAAAATCAAAACTTAATATCTGTAACAGATAGAGTTCCTCTGTTCAAGTCAGGTGAGCTGGCAACCCTAGGTTGTTTTAAAGCTAACTGACTGTTAAGAGTTTTCAACAGTTTCACTGAGCTTCTCATGTATCCTTTTTCTACATGTCAACCAACACACACATACACACACACACAATCCAAACCAAGCCAATCCTACCTACAAACCAACCAACCAACCAAACAACCAAACAAAAACCAGCCAAGCAAAAACAAATAAATCTCAAAGAACTAAGACCTGGGGCACACCAACAGCTTCTCTGCCTCCAGGCTCTGCTTCCCAGTTGGCTGATGTTGTCCAGTTCTGTAGCTAATGTTGTCATTAAAGAAGGTAGTTTACTCCCAGAAATGCCTGTGGATGTTCAGTTATTCTCTGTCAGAGAACTGAGTCCCCACTGGTCTCAGAAACCTTCTTTCTAAACTCTCTGAAGTGGCCCTGTGTTTCATACTAATCTTACTACATCAACAAAAATAAAAGTATTAGCCAAATGGTATTTTCCATCTCTGAATAAAGAGTATGTGTAAAGCCTGTGTTCAAGAGAAGTGAAAACAAACCACAAGGAGACTTCAGACACAGGGCCTGAAAGAGACCAGACTGGATGAGAGCTGGTTATTGAAGAAATAGAACAGGGTCTCCTGAAGGTGGGGGCAGGAAATAGGAGACTTGTTACCAAACAAGTTTGTCTGGATAATTAAAAGTTAAAAAGACAGTCTCAGTCTTAAAATAGAAAAATATTCTGCTAACACTTAAAATTACATTCACAGCTTGAGAAAGCCTGATACCAATGTCACATGACCTACAGGGGCATGAACATTGTACTAACTGTCAGACTCAGGTAGAAAACTGACCAAAAGCACACCAAAAGAATAGGATCTTAGCAATAATTACAAACAATGAAACTTATGAAATATAAATAAATAATGTTCTATTATAATGTTTCAGACCCACACTGGCCACATGGGCACAAAGTAATTATTTCTTAGACTTTTTTTTTTATTTTTGTGTCCCCCAAGTCTGTTAGGACTGAACAACGTTGCCTTAGCAACCGAAGAAAAAATATATATTGGACACATCTGTTGTTTATCCTCTATCATTTCAAAACACAATTTGGTTGCGCTGGCATGCAAAGTGATCCTTAATTTAATGAATGTACACAGTTTTCACAGATTTGCTATTAAAAGATCTATCTAAATTAGTTTTCAGGATTTTGGATTAGATGGAGAGAATAAATATCCAGTGCTAATGGAATACATTACCATCATAACTGCCTGATTAAAATTGAAATGTTTACATAATGAAACCTGATCCAGAAAGCTGCCAAAATGCACTGCCTGTATGCAGTAAACAATAACAACAAACATTAGTAAACATACATTAGCATTAGGATATAGCTATGTTGGCTGTTCGATAGACTTCATGCAGGGTACTTCACTGTCCCAATTAATAGATCATGATAGTTCTATTTTCCATCCATCAAGCCATATTCAAATAAAGCTGCAGCTCACATGAGCGATCTGTGTGTAACCAGCTCTACTCTTTCCTAATACATATATCTTAAGAGGAAGGGAAGGAAAATAGTGGGAAGCTATCTGAATGATCATGCTGCTGAACTGTCTCTGGACATACAGGTTAAATATTGTAATTACAGCTTTGTATCTAGGAAAGAGTGACTAAGAACACCATAACTTTTATGAGATGCCATGCCTATCAATAAGTAGGTCGCAAGAGCTAGGTACAGGAGTGCAAACCTGGCATTAGGGAGGGTCCAGGCATTAGGGAGGCTGAGGCAGCAGGGAAGCACTTTTAAGACCAACCTTTGCTACATAATGAGTTCCAGACCAGCATGATGTACATGTCTCATAAAAGCAAAAGGCAGCAATAAAACAAAAGAAAAATCATTGCTTGTGGGTTTTTGAAACCAGCTCTCATGCAGCTCAGTTTGGCTTCAAATTTCTTAGTTCAAGGATGATTCTGAACGCTTGAAGCTCTCATCTCCAACTTCCATGTAGTAGAATTTGCAGGACAGGGCAACCAGTGCCAGCTAATGAATTGTGTTTGATCCTGAGGCTGCTCTGCACTTCAGTTCTGTGTAAACAACTTGCCATTTTGGCATCTACTCATTTTGACAAGCTTTGTGTTGTAAATGGAGACCATATTTATAGATAGTTGTTGATATCTGATTTGTTTTATCTTAGATACATTTTCCTACTGTTGGTTTCTTTTCATTTTGTTTACTTGATATTTTGTCCTTTCTTGTCTTCTTTTCACTTGACTTTTAAAATATGTTTTTATGTGTAGTATCACAAAATTACATGATATTTTAAGGGTATATGTGTTCCTTCCCCCCTCATCCCCTCCTGGGTGTGTGTGTGTGTGTGTGTGTGTGTGTGTGTGTTCATGTGTATGCAGATGCAAGTGCATGTATGTGTTCATACACATGAAGGTCAAAGTACAACCAACCTTAGGTGTCATTCTTAAAGTACCATCTATCTAACTTAGTTTCTAAGTTTGTTTTGTTTTGTTTAAAGACAGGTCTCTCACTGGCCATGAACTTGCCAAGCAGGCTGGTTCACTGCCCAGTGGGACCTTTGGTCTGGTTCTGCACAGCTGGGACTACAAATACATGTCAGCACACCCAGCTACTTGCATGTGGGTCCTGGAGATCAAACTCAGGTCATGATGCTTGCAGAGCAAGCACTTTATTGACTGAGCCATTTTCCCAGCCAACCACTCTTATTCTTTTAATTAATAGAAATTATAGCATTTTCTCTTTGTTATCAAAATGAAAGGTTTTAGTGCTTTTGCTTGGCTGCTAGGTAGACAATCTGTTTCTGTTGTTGGGACTTTATTAGATTTTTTATTGAGAGATATTTCTTATCAGATCTGATTGAGTTTCTCTGTATATTACATGTGAGATTTGTAAAATGATCAGAACTGGTTCAGGTTTCTGGTCCTGGAAAATACATCCTCTGGTTGCTTTTAGTGAAAAATAACTTACTAGATCACCTGGTGTATTAATTACTTTTCTTTTCTTCTGTGATAAAACACTGTGATCCAAAGAGACTTCCAGAAGGAAGAGTTGATATGACCTCTGGTTCCAGACAGAGGTCTGGAATCCTTCATGATGAGAAGGCTTGGAGTGAGCAGGATTGGCTTGGACAGTGGTTAAACTGAGAAAAAAATTGTCTATGACTTCTTACCCATGCTAATTAATATAACTGATTCCTCCAGGATAAACAGTTTCTGAATGAGTCATTCTGACTCCCAAAGTCATCCAGCCAGGGGATCCCACAGGCCTGTGATACCTTCAATGTTTCTCTCCTCTGAGGCATTTTCAATGGGTGATGATTGATCATTTGTTTCCCTTTTGTTGGGTTCCAGGTTATTTCCTCTTTGTGAAGCTGTTCACTATATTTTGCTGAAGGACCATGTGAGCATGCTAAGTGGTGGGTCATATAGGGAGCTGCCCATATCCTGTGTTGTGTTGTGTATAAAATTTGAGAAATCCCCAGTGGCCAGTGTCAACCTCTGTAATGGGTTTATATGTATGGTTATAGTCTGGTCTTACTTCTCTATTTGAGACTCTGTCTGGGGACCTGAGAATTTTTGTGCCTTTGTGGGTTTTTTTTTCCCCCAATGCTGGAGAAATATTTGAAAACAAAAAGGAGTCCTATGCTGACAGGACTCACATTACTTATAATTAGTATACTTTCTTTTATTTTTGTTTAAAAATATTTTTACCCTGACTTAAAACTGAAGTCTCAACTATAGTAATTTTCTTGTCTTTAAGTGTTAATATAATGACCAGTGTCCTCTGACAACACATTGATATTGACTTTCCAAATTTTGAGATATGTGTTTATTAATGTCAGCATCATGAAAACATTTCTCAGACAGGACCAGAACATAGGGTCAGGGGTTCTAGGAGGCCTTTAGTGCAGAAAAAGTAGACTCCTTAAAAACAGCTTGAAACAAGCTTCAACCAGGAGATTTAATTATTTCCCATCCACTGGATCTGATATTAAATAAACTCAGAGCTAGTGACATTCTCTGATGAACAGTTTATGAAGCAATATTTTTCTCCTTGGACTATTCTACTACAGCTCAATTTAGCAAGCCACATTCATGAAAACTCAAATAAAAAGTGATTTTGAATGGTATTCAGCCTCAGTTTCTTGGAATTTGGAAAGGGTTTTGGAAAAATGGTATTACTATCACATGTAAGATGATCCTGAGAACTTAAAAATAGTTAACCATCGTTATGCATTGATCCACTTTATTTACAAATCATACACATGGTTAAATTATTTTTCATGGACAAGTACTTACATGATGAGATTTGATAATGTAATACTTTTTACAGCAGAATTTAATTTGACAAGTCAAAACTGTAAATAACCATTGTAGAAATTCCACAATTATTTTTTCAGTATAGGATAATGATAATAAAATCCTTATAAAATAGGAAAGAAAAAAAAAGAAATTCCACAATTGAAAGTAAATTTTATTACCAAAAAATATTAGAGATTTCTTAGGCTTGGAAGATCAAAGACCTCAAATTTCAGCTGAGTAGATAAAGATCCTGCTGGAGCAAGGAAAAAGAAGTGATCATAAAAAACACAGCCCAAGTGATTAAGTGCCCTGGATTACACAGAAACGCCATAGAAGCAGAGAGCAGAATAGTGTTTCCTAGGGGCCAGAGGAAGAATGGAACCAAGAGCTGTTATCAAGGGTCTTCTTCAGCTACAGTAAGGGAACACATTAAGAGTGCAGATGTGCAGTAGTCTGATGACTAACACTGTTCCGTGCATTCACAATAAGATAGGATAGCAAATCTCACACCAAACATTTTAAAGCTGTGGCAACATTTTAAAAACATCAAAACATGTTATACTGCATAATTGTCATCTAGTTTCATGTTGTTTACATTTTTATTAATGTATTTGTATGATTTGCCAGCATGTATGTTTATGAATGACAGGCATGCCTGGTGCCTGTAGAGGCTAGAGAGGGCATTGGATTATTTAGAACTCTAGTCACAGCTAATTGTGAGATTTGTCTTTGTGAGTCTGAGATACCATACTTACAATGGCATTTCCCAAGTCTTTTAATTTCATGCAATCTTCATTATTTCATTTTCCATTGTATATATGTAGCACATTTTCATTATTCTTTGTTGGTTTAGATCTAAGCTTGTTCCCTTTCTTTGCTACTGTGAACAGTAAATGTGGACGTGTAGAGAAATGGCATGTGTAGACTGCTCCCAGCTTGCTAGCTGCTAGGCAACCCAGGATGTTCCTGCCACTCTCAACAGACTGAGATACCAAGGAAGCAAACTACCTCAAGCAGAGAATCCTCGTGTTTTGCCAAGTATGGTACAAATCTGAGGAAGTGGCCTTCATGATTCTTTTCTCATGACAAAATAACTTTGTTATTTTAGATGTGTTAGGCAACACATCTAAGAGTTGGACTGCTAACAGATTTCTCAGCCTGCAAGGAGGTTTAAGTCACTTGGAGCCAAGATAAGCTATTGCTAGGGAAACTGCACCTGATGAGAAAAGTGTGGGAAATCTTTATTCTGCTTTTCCTTTAAAAGAAGTTGAAACTTTAAATAAAATGCACCTTAGCTGCCTTGGTTGTGTATCCTTGTGTCCTGGTTAGTGTTACCCTCACTTGGGACCTTGTTAAGGCAGTAGACATTGACATGGACCCACAAGTATCTCTGTGGTAGAACACAAAGTCCATTGAGTAAATGAGTAGGTGTGGTCATATGGTTGCCTATTTTTAGCTTTTTGGAAAACATACTGCTTTACCTAATGGCTGTAGTAGATTACATCTCCTTCAGCCATGAAGAAGAATTCTTCTGATTTCAACTACCATGTTACCATTCCCTTGATGATAGCCCTGCTTCCTAGGGTAAGATGGGATGTAACACAGTTTTGATTTTTATTTCACATAGGATTAAGGATGCAAAAACACTTCTTAACTTAAAAAGCCATTTGTGTTCCGTTTGGTTGAAATCAGTCTATTTTCTTAGCTTGTTTATTGACTGGCAGACTTGGGAGGTTTTGGTATTTAACCTTTACACTTCTTCATATAGTCTAGGTGTTAAGCTACTCTCTTAAACATAGCTATCAAAGATTGTTCCCCATTCTGCAGGGTGTCTATTTACTCTGCAGACAGTTTCCTTTCATGTGTAGGAACATTTTAGTTTTATGTAACCTTATCTTCCTGTGTTAGTGAGATCTTGTTCAGAAAGCTTGTTTCTATCTCTCTATCTTGCAGCGTACTTTCTGTTTGCTTCTAATGCAGGCATGGTTTAGGGTTTAAATTAATAGCTTTGATGCACAATATATTAATTTTAATGAACTGACTCCAAAATGAATGCTTTATGACACTTAAAGGAATAAAAATGATACTAGATGATGAAAAGTTTTTCCATATTTCTGGATTGGTAGAATTAATACTGTGAAAATGGCTGTATTTCCAAAACATTCTACAGATTCAGTGTAATCACCATCAAAATACCAATGACATTTATCACAGAACTAAAAAAAAAATTAAAATTTTCATGTGGAACATAAAAGTTCCAAATAGACAAAACAGTCCTTAGCATAATGACCAATGCTGGGGATATCACAATACTTGGTCTTAACTTGTACGACAAAGCTATAATGACAAAGGCAGCATACTACTGCAAACTGAAGCATACAATGGAGTAGAGTAGGAGTCCCATAAATGGGTCTATATAGCAAAGGACACCTAAACTTTACAAATGCATCAACACAGTGCATTCCTTCAAAATAGCAACAGATCATTGCAATGCCATAGATTGTCTGGACTCAGTGTTAAGGTTCAGGCTAAGGATCTTCCATCCAGATTTAGGGTTAGAACAGAGGACTTGATGAGATGGGGGCCATGCTTGCTCATCACCTCCTTGTGCTGGCTGTGGGACTGTTATTATATAACTATATGTAGAAAAGATAGATATTACATTTCTCAGGGTTTTGAGCTTCCTACAACATGGCAACAGGGTTGCAGAGTGGAAGAATATAAATCAATATTCCCTAAACCATATCTGGTTCTGCATACTTTCTGAGATTCTATTCCATTAGATACAGATCCATAATGATGAATTCTTGACTGAAACTGTTGAATATAATCAAAACTTTAGAGTGAATTTTACAGGTAAGGGTATTGCTTCCACAGAGATAAATTCAATGAACAGTTCTAAAAGGACAAGAATGAGTGAAATATTAAAGATAAATGAAAATAGGCTTTAATAAAATCAGTGCATATACTCAGTCTCATTATCTCCAGCTTCTTCACTGAGCAGGATACAAGCCAGTCTTCATGAAAGATAGTGTGTGTCCCTTAACACTGGCTCCTTAAATGTTATTGAGTTCTTTGAAAGGAGTAGCTGGGTTGATAATAAGGAAAATTCCATTGTACCTCCAAGGTGATCATTTGAGGCATGAAGAAAACAAGTTAGAGCAAAGGGGAGGTCTTACTAGCCCCATGTTTTATAAGGTTTGAAAATGCAGAATGGAGGTACAATTCAGAGGGGCAGAGCTTTTTCAATCCTAACACTGTAAAAAGTAATGTAAGCTGCAAACAAATTGAGAGATTTACATTTTTTTTTTTTTTTGTCGAAAGGGAAATTCTAAAGCTTTGTAAGATAATCCAGCAGCTGTGGTGGCAGGTAAAACACTAGCTGCCCAAATGATTTTAAATTCCAGAGGGACAATGATTATTTTTCTCATAAGCTGGTCTCATGCAGTTCTTAGAATACACTTATTTTAAAATACATTGCTATTTACCTGAGAGTCAAATGGAACCTAATATTCTACATTTTTATCTGCTAAAGTTGAGAACAATAATACCAGAGGGAGTGGAAGGGGCGATATGAAGTTACCTAATTCAAGGGCTTCTGTGTATTGTATTGATTTAATTGTGAGCAATACATCAATATGTCTGCCACAGCCAACTTTATTTGTATAGCACTGTCTGAAAGTTTTCTTTTCCTCCTTGGTGTGTTGTATCCATAGGAAATATTGCTGACATAACAACTCAATTCAGGACATAGTGATTCTAAAAATACTATATAACTAGATGTAGTTACCAATTACACAATTACACCATTGCCTTGTACCCGACATAGTACAGGAAAATGACCAAATAAACCATAGCTTTTCCAAATGATGGATGGATAGAGGGCCTACTCTAACTATGGGGTAAATACAGCCCAAAGTATGTTCCAAGCCAACTTCACCACAACTTCTATCTGAAAGATACAAGAACTAAGCTTTCTTTGGAACTAAAATGACACCAATGTAACAGAGAATGAAATGTTTCTCTCTGAGGCAACTTTAAGTATTTTTAAATAACATGTAATTATATAATATGTCATCCAGAGTACACTTTCAAATTCAAATTGCCCAGGTTTACAGCCATTTCTCCTAAAGCTCTTTGTCTCTGCATAAATCCCCCGATTTCACAGTCTCAATTTAATCTCTGCAAAATAAAATAAAATAAACTGATAAATATTCATGCATTAGTTTATTTTAAGAATTAAGCGAGATGTTCCATGTAAGACATTGAAGTAGGACGAAAACACTTGTCCAACGTCATTCCTGGCAATAATGCCAACACAGAAGGAAATGGTGAGAAGGCAAACATGCTCATGTGACACTAAAGAAAGTATCCACATTAAAAGCACAGAAATGATCCTTTCAGTTGTTGTCCCAAGAAGACTTACTTGGTTTCCTTTCTTTTTCTTTTGTTGCTAAATAGATTTTTTGAACTTATATAATTTTATCATTAAGCAAAATTAATATTTAATGGACCATATTTAGAGTACATTTAAAAAAATTGTCTTCAATATCTTTTTTAAACCATTTTTTTTATTAAAACATAATTACCTCACGTCCCTCTTCCCCTTGTTCCCTCCAATCCCTCCCATATCCTTTTCTATTACTTCCTCTCAAATTGATGGTCTCTTTTTCATTGATGATTATTGTTACACAAACACACTCATACATTCAACCTACTACATCCATTTACTGTTGTTTGTGTATATGTTTTCAGAGTAGACCACTTTGTATTGGATAGCCAATTAGGATGTTCACCCCTGAGAGAGACTAATTCTGCTTCTGTCAGAAATCTTTGGTTGTCTGTTGCTTTTTGTTTAATCATGGGATGCTATGGAATTTCTCCCTTTTATTTTAGCATGTCTGTTAGTATTCAAGTTATTTCTCCTTCTCTCAGGAGTCATTAGTTGACTGTAGTCATTTGTCTAGCCATCAGAACCCATTAGATATCTCACTTCTATGTTAGCATGTCTGTTGATAATCAAGTTAAACTCAGCTTAAATCCTTTGAGTCTTTGTGTAAAGTTTAGGGTTTCTTAAGCAATAGAGGTACTTGTGTTCAACTTGTGAAAGAGAAACAAGGACCTATACTTTGGGAGTAGTCATTTGGACTCCCCTGACCAACAACTCCAATGACTGTTCTTGTATCTGGTACTGGATGAGGGGCATGTTAGATAGCCTAATGTTTACGTGAAAACATTATCAGTACATTTTAATGTATTTTTCATAACTTTTTAGAATATTATACATTGTATTTTGATATTTATTCTTCTAGTCCTTTCCAAGTAAATCCTACTGATTCCCATGCCCAACTATATACAGCACTCAAACTTTATATCCTCCTCATTTTATATAACCCACTGAGTCAAATTAGTGCTGCCCATATGCTTTTGGGTGTAGGACTAGCTCATGGCATGTGGTTGATCTCCTATAGCCTACACCATCCAATGGAGTGTGGTTGATCTACTGTGGCCTGTTTGACTCTTCCACTCACAGAAGTCATCAACGATCAAAAGTCTCTCAGTATTTGGAACTTGTGAATTCATCTTCGTGATAAATGTTGACCAGTCTGATCTGGTGCAAGCAAGCAAAATTTCTATGAGCTCTTTAATGCACCAGTCCTGTCATATCTGGGAGATCCTGTTTTTATTTTTATTTTTTATGTTTTTCTCCAACCTCTAGGTCTTACAGTCTTTTTTGCCTCTCATCTGTGATGATTCCTGAGTCTTGAGTAGTCATATAAATGTCTTCTTGGATGTATATTCCATTGATACTTAGTGTCTAAATTTGACCAATTCTGGATTTCTACCTTAGCTACCATCAACTGAACAAAGTTCTTTAATGAAGTCTGAGAACTGTAATGAACCATAGGTAGAGATGAAAATTTAAAAAGCAGCTTGTCTCTATAGTCATTTAACAGGATGGTAGTAGTAGGTTTACCACTGGGACCTATGAGCTCCTCAACCATTGATTCCTAACCATATTTACAGTATTAGACATGTGATTTCTCCGTGGAGTGGATATTAAAATATTAACATATAAGTTACCTAGAGCAGACATGCCACTATTGTATCTCTGGGCATCTCTTTTCACACAATCATTCTTGCAGTTTACAAGTTTCACATATGGGCAAGCCTGTTGATGCTTTTATCCCCAGCTTCTGATATAGCACATTTTGCTACTATGAAAAATGCCCAGCAGTGAGGAAGCTTTCTTGTCAGGACCAAGTTCCTTTCTACATGTCTTGTAACCAATATATGTGATGTCTTCACCAATGATTCCTTTCCATTAAGTTCAAGTAAGCAATCAAAACTAATAATAATAGCCTGTCTTGTTTTGTTGGTCTCTATTATATATATATGTATGACCAACAACTTGAGAGGAGGTATCCTACACATAGAACTCTTTTTGTTTGTTTCTTTCTTTTGGCAACATATGGCTTCTAGAAGAATATTGTTACTTGTGTAGAATAATTAAATAAAACTCTATAAATACACACACACACACACACACACACACACACACATATATATATATATATATATATATATATATATGCAAAATAGTAGATTCTCATATGGCTCTTTCAAACATCTTTAGTCTTCATTATATCATCCTTATCCCTTTCTTTATTCTATGCTCCCATTTCTCTCCCTATTTAAGAATGCTTCCTCATTATCCCTGTCAGAACAATTCTAAAGAACACTATTGAAATGTAAATAAAGAAAATATCTAAAAAAACAAAAAACAAAAAACACTACTACACTAGTCAGGTTGACCCTAACCAATTTCTTTTTCTTTCAGACTGTCAGAAATTGTAATCATAACATTAGAATAAGAATATAGAAATCTTGCTCTTCCGGTCAGAAAAGCACCTGGGCAGCTGGGGCGCAGGGTCTGCTGACACTCGCCAGCTACCCACAACACCCTCCACAGGATCTTAAGACTGCTGGTGAGTGGAGCACAGCTTCTGCTCCAATCCAATTGCGCGGGACCTGAGACTGCATTAGTTAGGGAAGCAGAAACCGGCCTGAGTAGGACCACAGGCCTCATCCGGCTGGATCAGCGCCAGGGTAGCGGGAGCACAGGGTTGCCTGACACCCTCCAGCTACCCACGACCCCCGCCGCAGGATTTTGGGACTGCTGGTGAGTGGAACACAGCTTCTGCTCCAATCCAATTGCGCAGGACCTGAGACTGCATTAGTTAGGGAAGCAGAAACCGGCCTGAGTAGGACCACAGGCCTCATCCACTGGATCAGCGCCAGGGTAGCGGGAGCACAGGGTTGCCTGACACCCGCCAGCTACCCACGACCCCCGCCGCAGGATTTTGGGACTGCTGGTGAGTGGAGCACAGCTTCTGCTCCAATCCAATTGCGCGGGACCTGAGACTGCATTAGTTAGGTAAGCAGAAACCGGCCTGAGTAGGACCACAGGCCTCATCCGGCTGGATCAGCGCCAGGGTAGCGGGAGCACAGGGTTGCCTGACACCCTCCAGCTACCCACGACCCCCGCCGCAGGATTTTGGGACTGCTGGTGAGTGGAACACAGCTTCTGCTCCAATCCAATTGCGCGGGACCTGAGACTGCATTAGTTAGGGAAGCAGAAACCGGCCTGAGTAGGGCCACAGGCCTCACCCGGCCGGAGCAGCGCCAGGGTAGCGGGAGCGCAGGGTTGCCTGACACCCGCCAGCTACCCAAGACCCCCGCCGCAGGATTTTGGGACTGCTGGTGAGTGGAACACAGCTTCTGCACCAGTCCAATCACGCGGGACCTGAGACTGCTCTGGTTGGGGAGAGAGAAATCCGGCCTACATAGGGCCACAACCCTCTTCCGGTCAGAAAAGCACCTGTGCAGCTGGGGAGCAGGGTCAGCTGACACTCACCAGCTACCCACAACACCCACCACAGGATCTTAAGACTTCTGGAGAGTGGAACACAGCTTCTGCTCCAATCCAATTGCACGCGGGACCAGAGACTGCATTAGTTAGGGAAGCAGAAAAACGGCCTGAGTAGGACCACAGGCCTCTTCCGGCTGGACCAGCACCGGGGTACCTACAGCTACCCACGACCCCCGCCGCAGGATTTAGAGACTGCTGGTGAGTGGAACACAGCTTCTGCTCCAATCTTTAAATAGTGACAACGATAACAACTAACCCCAGAGATTACCAGATGGCGAAAGGTAAGCGTAATAATCTTACTAACAGGAACCAAGACCACTCACCATCATCAGAACCCAGCACCCCCACTTCGCCCAGTCCAGGGCACCCCAACACACCGGAAAAGCTAGACACGGATTTAAAAGCATATCTCCTGATGATGATAGAGGACTTCAAGAAGGACTTTAATAACACACTTAAAGAAATGCAGGAGAACACTGATAAAAAGGCAGAAGACAATAAAGAGGAAGCACAAAAATCCCTTAAAGAATTGCAGGAGAACACTGCTAAAGAGTTACAAATCCTTAAAGAAAAACATGATAACATAATCAAACAGGTAGAAGTCCTTACAGAAAAACAGGAAAACACATCCAAACAGATGATGGAAATGAACAAAACCATACTAGACCTAAAAAGGGAAGTAGACACAATAAAGAAAACCCAAAATGAGGCAACACTGGAGATAGAAACCCTAGGAAAGAAATCTGGAACCATAGATACGAGCATCAGCAACAGAATACAAGAGATGGAAGAGAGAATCTCAGGTGCAGAAGATTCCATAGAGAACATCGGCACAACAATCAAGGAAAATGTAAAATGCAAAAAGATCCTAACTCAAAACATCCAAGAAATACAGGACATAATGAGAAGACCAAACCTACGGATAATAGGAGTGGATGAGAATGAAGATTTTCAACTCAAAGGAACAGCAAACATCTTCAACAAAATTATAGAAGAAAACTTCCCAAATCTAAAGAAAGAGATGCCCATGAACATACAAGAAGCCTACAGAACTCCAAATAGACTGGACCAGAAAAGAAATACCTCCCGACACATAATAATCAGAGCAACAAATGCTCTAAATAAAGATAGAATACTAAAAGCAGTAAGAGAAAAAGGCCAAGTAACATATAAAGGCAAGCCTATCAGAATTACACCAGACTTTTCACCAGAGACTATGAAAGCCAGAAGATCCTGGACGGATGTTATACAGACACTAAAAGAACACAAATTCCAGCCCAGGCTACTATACCCAGCCAAACTCTCAATTAACATAGATGGAGAAACCAAAGTATTCCACGACAAAACCAAATTCACACATTATCTCTCCACGAATCCAGCCCTTCAAAGGATAATAACAGAAAAAAACCAATACAAGGACAGGAACCACGCCCTAGAAACAACAAGAAGGTAATCCCTCAACAAACCTAAAAGAAGACAGCCACAAGAACAAAATGCCAACTTTAACATCAAAAATAACAGGAAACAACAATTACTTTTCCTTAATATCTCTTAATATCAATGGACTCAACTCCCCGATAAAAAGACATAGACTAACAAACTGGCTACACAAACAAGACCCAACATTTTGCTGCTTACAGGAAACTCATCTCAGAGAAAAGGATAGACACTACCTCAGAATGAAAGGCTGGAAAACAATTTTCCAAGCAAATGGCATGAAGAAACAAGCTGGAGTAGCCATTCTAATATCTGATAAGATTGACTTCCAACCCAAAGTCATTAAAAAAGACAGGGAGGGACACTTCATACTCATCAAAGGTAAAATCCTCCAAGAGGAACTATCAATCCTGAATATCTATGCTCCAAATACAAAGGCAGCCACATTCATTAAAGAAACTTTAGTAAAGCTCAAAGCACACATTGCACCTCATACAATAATAGTGGGAGACTTCAACACACCACTTTCACCAATGGACAGATCATGGAAACAGAAACTAAACAGGGACACAGTGAAACTAACAGAAATTATGAATCAAATGGATCTGGCAGATATCTACAGAACATTCTATCCTAAAACAAAAGGATATACCTTCTTCTCAGCACCTCATGGTACCTTCTCCAAAATTGACCACATAATTGGTCACAAAACAGGCCTCAACAGATATAAAAATATTGAAATTGTCCCATGCATCCTATCAGATCACCATGGACTAAGGCTGATCTTCAATAACAAAATAAATAATAGAAAGCCAACCTTCACGTGGAAACTGAACAACACTCTTCTCAATGATACCTTGGTCAAGGAAGGAATAAAGAAAGAAATTAAGGACTATTTAGAGTTCAATGAAAATGAAGCCACAACATACCCAAACTTATGGGACGCAATGAAAGCATTTTTAAGAGGAAAACTCATAGCTCTGAGTGCCTCCAAAAGGAAACTAGAGAGAGCACACATTAGCAGCTTGACAACACACCTAAAAGCACTAGAACAAAAGGAAGCAAATTCACCCAAGAGGAGTAGACGGCAGGAAATAATCAAACTCAGGGGTGAAATCAACCAAGTGGAAACAAGAAAAACTATTCAAAGAATCAACCAATCAAGGAGCTGGTTCTTTGAGAAAATCAACAAGATAGATAAACCCTTAGCCAGACTCACTAGAGGGCACAGGGAAAGCATCCTAATTAACAAAATCAGAAATGAAAAAGGAGACATAACAACAGATCCTGAAGACATCCAAAACACCATCAGATCCTTCTACCAAAGGCTATACTCAACAAAACTGGAGAACCTGGATGAAATGGACAAGTTCCTAGACAGATACCAGGTACCAAAGCTGAATCAAGATCAGGTTAATGATCTAAACAGCCCTATATCCCCCAAAGAAATAGAAGCAGTCATTAATAGTCTCCCAACTAAAAAAAGCCCAGGACCAGATGGGTTTAGTGCAGAGTTCTATCAGACCTTCAAAGAAGATCTAATCCCAGTTCTTCACAAACTATTCCACAAAATAGAAACAGAAGGTACTCTACCCAACTCATTCTATGAAGCCACAATTACTCTGATACCTAAACCACAAAAAGACCCAACAAAGATAGAAAACTTCAGACCAATATCCCTTATGAATATTGATGCAAAAATCCTCAATAAAGTTCTTGCTAACCGAATCCAAGAACACATCAAAACAATCATCCATCCTGACCAAGTAGGTTTCATCCCAGGGATGCAGGGATGGTTCAATATACGGAAATCCATCAACGTAATCCAGTATATAAACAAACTCAAAGACAAAAACCACATGGTCATCTCCTTAGATGCGGAAAAAGCATTTGACAAGATCCAACACCCATTCATGATAAAAGTCTTGGAAAGATCAGGAATTCAAGGCCCATACCTAAACATGTTAAAAGCAATCTACAGCAAACCAGTAGCCAACATCAAAGTAAATGGTCAGAAGCTTGAAGCAATCCCTCTAAAATCAGGGACTAGACAAGGCTGTCCACTTTCTCCATACCTATTCAACATTGTACTTGAAGTCCTAGCCAGAGCAATTCGACAACAAAAGGAGATCAAAGGGATACAAATTGGAAAAGATGAAGTCAAAATATCACTTTTTGCAGATGATATGATAGTATATCTAAGTGACCCTAAAAATTCCACCAGAGAACTCCTAAGCCTGATAAACAGCTTCGGTGAAGTAGCTGGATATAAAATTAACTCAAACAAATCAATGGCCTTTCTCTACACAAAGAATAAACAGGCTGAGAAAGAAATTAGGGAAACAACACCCTTCTCAATAGTCACAAATAATATAAAATATCTTGGCGTGACTCTAACTAAGGAAGTGAAAGATCTGTATAATAAAAACTTCAAGTCTCTGAAGAAAGAAATTATAGAAGATCTCAGAAGATGGAAAGATCTCCCATGCTCATGGATTGGCAGGATCAACATTGTAAAAATGGCTATCTTGCCAAAAGCAATCTACAGATTCAATGCAATCCCCATCAAAATTCCAAATCAATTCTTCAACGAATTAGAAAGTGCAATCTGCAAATTCATCTGGAATAACAAAAAACCTAGGATAGCAAAAACTCTCCTCAAGGATAAAAGAACCTCTGGTGGAATCACCATGCCGGACCTAAAGCTCTACTACAGAGCAATTGTGATAAAAACTGCATGGTACTGGTATAGTGACAGACAAATAGACCAATGGAATAGAATTGAAGACCCAGAAATGAATCCACACACCTATGGTCACTTGATCTTCGACAAGGGAGCTAAAAACATCCAGTGGAAGAAAGACAGCATTTTCAACAAATGGTGCTGGCACAACTGGTTGTTAACATGTAGAAGAATGCGAATTGATCCATTCCTATCTCCTTGTACTAAGGTCAAGTCTAAGTGGATCAAGGAACTTCACATAAAACCAGAGACACTGAAACTTATAGAGGAGAAAGTGGGGAAAAGCCTTGAAGATATGGGCACAGGGGAAAAATTCCTGAATAGAACAGTAATGGCTTGTGCTGTAAGATCGAGAATTGACAAGTGGGACCTCATGAAACTACAAAGCTTCTGCAAGGCTAAAGACACCATCAATAAGACAAAAAAACCACCAACAGATTGGGAAAGGATCTTCACCTATCCTAAATCAGATAAGGGACTAATATCCAATATATATAAAGAACTCAAGAAGGTGGACTCCAGAAAGTCAAATAACCCCATTAAAAAATGGGGCTCAGAACTGAACAAAGAATACTCACCTGAGGAATACCGAATGGCAGAGAAGCACCTGAAAAAATGTTCAACATCCTTAATCATCAGGGAAATGCAAATCAAAACAACCCTGAGATTCCACCTCACACCAGTCAGAATGGCTAAGATCAAAAATTCAGGTGACAGCAGATGCTGGCGAGGATGTGGAGAAAGTGGAACACTCCTCCATTGTTGGTGGGATTGCAAGCTTGTACAACCACTCTGGAAATCAGTCTGGCGGTTCCTCAGAAAATTGTACATAGTACTACCGGAGGATCCAGCAATACCTCTCCTGGGCATATATCCAGAAGATGTCCCAACCGGTAAAAAGGACACATGCTCCACTATGTTCATAGCAGCCCTATTTATAATAGCCAGAAGCTGGAAAGAACCCAGATGTCCCTCAACAGAGGAATGGATACAGAAATTATGGTACATTTACACAATGGAGTACTACTCAGCTATTAAAAAGAATGAATTTATGAAATTCCTAGCCAAATGGATGGACCTGGAGGGCATCATCTTGAGTGAAGTAACACAATCACAAAAGAACTCATACAATATGTATTCATTGATAAGTGGATATTAGCCCAAAACTTAGGATACCCAAGATATAAGATACAATTTGCTAAACGCATGAAACTCAAGAAGAATGAAGACCAAAGTGTGGACATTGTGCACCTTCTTAGAATTGGGAACAAAACACCCAGGGAAGGAGTTACAGAGACAAAGTTCGTAGCTGTGATGAAAGGATGGACCATTTAGAGACTGCTGTATCCAGGGATCCGTCCCATAATCAGCTTCTAAACGCTGACACCATTGCATACACTAGTAAGATCTTGCTGAAAGGACCCAAATATAGCTGTCTCTTGTGAGACGATGCAGGGGCCTAGCAAACACAGGAGTGGATGTTCACAGTCAGCTATTGGATGTATCACAGGGCTCCCAATGGAGAAGCTAGAGAAAGTACCCAAGGAGCTAAAGGGATCTGCAACCCTATTGTTGGAACAACATGATGTACTAACCAGAACCCTGGAGCTCTTGTCTCTAGCTGCATATGTATCGAAAGATGGCCTAGTTGGCCATCAATGGAAAGAGAGGCCCATTGGACTTGCAAACTTTATATGCCCCAATATAGGGGAATGCCAGGGCCAAAAGAATGGGAATGGGTGGGTAGGGAAGTGGGGGGCGCTATGGGGAACTTTTGGGATAGTATTGGAAATGTAATTGAGGAAAATATGTAATAAAAATATTAAAAAAAAAATTAAAAAAAAAAAAAGAATATATATGTATTTCTTGGGACAAAGAATAAATATAGCTACCATAAAATCTACTGGGATCACATATATGAGCAGGATGTTTTGGTGGTTGTATAGGCAAGAAAAGGTAAATAAACAAGATAATAATGCTTCTGTATGTTAAAGCAGGAGTGGAGACCCTAACTAGGAAAGCTGAAGAGTTCTAGGGAATATAGGACTAAATACCTGTGTGTGAGGGGATGCTGGTTACAAATCAAAGGCATTGTGCATTTGTGTATGTTTCATACTGGAGGAATCTGAGTTCCTAACTTGTAGGACTGCCAAGGAGGCATTGCTCTGAATTTTGACTTTACCCAGCAGAGTCTGCAGAGTTGTGCTGCTGATGAATGAGGTCACTAACTGTATCTAGTTGCCTTCTGATTTTTTACAAATTTTATTACCAGTTATTCATTTTCCTCCTATTTTACTCTTAGTTTGGATCAGCAGTATGTATTTTAAATGAAGTATTTCAACCTAAAGTCTCATTTTAACAGACACACCGCTGTTCTCATAGCTCCTACCTCACCTAATATTTAGATACATTTATACTATTTTTCAAAAAGCAATACCTTAACATTTTTTCCTCACTAAATCTCATTCATGAGTTCCAAATCTGCAGGTGTGTATGTAGATGCCACCATCCCTGCAAACTTACTCTCTTCTTATAGCCTCACTATCTGCCTGTCCTTTCACCCACACCCCCATTTGCCCTACATTAATGATGGGAAACCCACCTTTTTCTTTTTCTTTTTTTCTTCATATACAACCCACAAAGCTAGATTTTCATTACCATTTTACCATTTTACTTTAAAACAGACTTTCTTTTTCTAATTGACAGCTATTTGGATCTGGGGACAAAGTAAGTATACTCTAAAACACTGCCTCTTGACTTTTCATAATTTAGCACTTCTATATATTTAGAATATTAAATGTATATATTCCTAAAATAAGCTCATTTCAAGCTTTTTAAACTAACCTCATAGCAACCCCTTTCTTTTATGAGAAATGCATTTTTAGCTCTTTATAATATACATCAGAACAGAGAGAAATTTTATCTCTAAAATTTCTAAGCACATAAAGTCCTTGTTAATATTTAAACAAGTCCCCTTTTTGTAGAACCTCTTTGTTAATTTCATGGTGGAGGCAAAACAGAATACAATGAAAACTTGGAAGCGTATATGCTAAATGAAACCTCCTGTAGAATTAAAAGGATGTACTTCTGAGGGAACAGGTTTTTGTAAAGAATTTCAGCCACTAAGTAGGTTAGTGACTTTTTAAATAAAAGTTCAAAACTGATCTTATTGCATACACTCAAAGTAAGTGTTGAAATAAATTGCTAAGGTGTGACAGCATATACTTATTCATATTAATAACAGCCTCCATGAACCCACTTCTGACAATTCTTATAACACTTGGTAACACATTGCAATATGAGCTGTATATGCACAATTTTCCTCTTTATATTTTTCCTCAGAGTGACTCCATGTGTTGTCTATGACATGCAAAGATTACTTTGGAAGTAATGATGCTAGGATATTATTCTTTCCAGAATTACTTTTGCTCTTTGATATTCCTCTACTTAGCAAAAAGATATGATCATTTCTACACTTTCAAACAAGTTTTAAAAATTTAGCAAAGAGGATAAGCCAATGGCCACAACATTGTTGTTTACTCTGAAAAAAAAATGAAGGAATCTCAACAGATGTTAGTGTTCTTCTGACTACAGAACAGCTAGGGTGGGTTCATGTTAGTGCCAGAAACCATGTTGTTCCACACATAGAACAGCTCTTCTCTCATTTCCAGCAGGAAGAATTAAGCCTCTTAGCGTTTATTTGTATTTAACAAGATCCAGAACAGATGGCTTCTATCTGATTTTCAACATAGTACAGATAATGCTTCTAGTTCTGTACTCATCAACTTCTATGGCCAGCACCACAACACCCTTGAGTTGTGTAACTTTTCATAGTAAAACATAAATAAGTATCTGTTCTCTCTAGACAGGCCATCAGTAAAAGAATGAAGTTATTTCACACAAGTGCAGCTTAGAGAGCCAATAGGTTTATTAAGGATACTTATAGGAGTATGGGCGAAGTTATTTATAGGCATATTAGTGACTCTAAGGTATCTGCAAGGTCAAAAAGCATACCTAATATGGGTAATGACTAATGAGAGCTGCATCTCTGGAGCACCATGCAAACTTGCAGTCACCTCACTCAATAATCTTTAGTACTCATAAACTGTTGCTTTCTCTTTAATAATCTTACAGAGGGGCCTTGTGCTTCTTGTATGTTTCAGAAACGTCTTGTCCATTATAAATTTCATTTACTTTTGGAAGCTTATAAACTTTGTTTACTTACTGAATTTCAAAAAAAAAATCTCTTTTTATTGCAGAAAGAAATGCTTCAATTTGGGGAAATAGCTACATAATACAAAGTCATGCAGAAAATTGATAAGGTCCATGAGGCCTGGTACATCAGGAGCATCCAAGTTAGACCCCAAACTACCCCAATCCTCCTGCACACCTGGCTCCCTAGGGCAGCACATGCAGCTACCCTAAGATGCATGCTGCCCCCCACCTCTAGATCCATTGCCCAGCCACCATTCATTCACCTTTACCAGGCCTGCTACAACAGTAACTTCCAGGTTAGGCCTACCTCTCTGGAGAATTGCTACACCAGGAACATCCAGGGACAAGCAGATGGCTAAAGGCCAGCATATGAACACAACCAACACTATCCAGGGCAAAAGAGTACAGCCAGAACCCAGCTATCCTACTACAACCAGACCTGGATATACTAACACAACCAAAGCACAGGAAGATAACCTGAAAACCAATGTTTTAAAGATGATAGACAACTTTAAAGAAGAAATGAATGAATCCCTTAAACATATGC
This sequence comes from Mus caroli, assembly GCF_978045245.1. Lineage (NCBI taxonomy): Eukaryota > Metazoa > Chordata > Mammalia > Rodentia > Muridae > Mus > Mus caroli. The sequence goes on from NW_028227266.1 coordinate 91,688,075, forward strand.
CAGAAAGATTTTGATGACAGGACCCTGATATAGCTCTCTCTTGTGAGGCTATGCCAGTACCTGGCAAATACAAAAGTGAATGCTCACAGTCATCTATTGGATGGAGCATAGGGCCCCTAATGAAGGAGCTAGAGAAAGTACTCAAGGAGCTGAAGGGGTGTGCAATCCTATAGGAGAAACAACAATATGAACTAACTAGTACCCCACCTCCTGCCTCCTGAGCTGTGTCTCTAGTTGCATATGTAGCAGAAGATGGCCTAGTCAGCCATCAATGGGAGGAGAGGCCCTTGGTCTTGCGAAGATCATATGCCCCGGTACAGGGGAATGCCAGGGTCAGGAAAGCAGGAGTGGGTGGTTTGGAAAGCAGGGCAGGGGGAGGTTATGGGGGCTTCGAGGATAGTATTTGAAATGTAAATGAAGAAAATATCTAATTAAAAAAAGAAAAAAAGAGAAATGCAGAAAAATACAATAATTACACTGGTGAATATAACTATAAAATATCTGAAAATGGTGATAGAAAAATTAAGAAAAAACAAATTGAGGGAAAACTAGAGATGGAAAACCCAGAGAAGAGAACAGGAACTACTGACACAAGGAGCACCATCAGAATACAAGATGTTGAAGAGGAAATACAAGATGTAGATGATACACTAGAAGAACTTAATACACCAGTCCAAGAAAATATTAAATCTAAAAGATTCATAACATAAAACATCAAGGATATTTGGGATACTATGAAAAGACCAAACCTAAGAATATTAGGAAAAGAAGAAAGTGAAGAGTCCCGGATCCAGAGCACAGAAAATATTTTGAACAAAATCATAAAAGAAAATCTCTCTAATCTAAAAAGAAGATACTTATAAACATAACAGGAGCTTACAGGACACCAATTAGATTGGACTAGAAAAGAAAATCCTCCCACCACATAATAATCAAAACACGAAGTGCACAAAACAACAACAAAAGATTATTAAAAACCACAAGGGAAAAAAAATCCAAGTAATATACAAAGGCAGACCTATAAAAATTACACCTTATTTCTCAACAAAGACTCTAAAAGCTAGAAGAGCCTAGAGAGATAGATGTCTTACAACGTTTAAAAGACCACATATGCCAACCTAGACTACTACACCCAGGAGAACTCTCTTTTACAATAAGTGGGGAAAATGAGATATCCAAGACAAAATCAAATTTAAACAATATTTATCCACAAATTCAGCCCGACAGAACATACTAGAAGGAAAACTCCAACCCAAGGAGATTTCCAAGAAAACACAGGAAACTATTCCTTACCACCAAAAACAAAAGAAGGAAAGCACATGTACATGAGCATACACACACACACACACACACACACACACACACACACAAACACATCACCAACATCAAAATGACAGGAACAGTCATTGGTCATTACTATCTCTCAAAAATCAATGGAATGATTCCTCAATTAAAAGACACAGGCTAACAGAATGTATGTGTAAACGAGATCCACAATTCTGCTGCATACGATAAACACACCTCAGTATCAAGGATAGACATTACCTCAGAGTAAAGGGCTGAAAAAATTACTTCCAAGCAAATAGACCAAGGATGCAAGCTGGACTAGCCATTTTAATATCTAATAAAGTAGATTTTGAAGCAAAATAAATCAAAAGAGTTGGGGAAGGACATTTCATACTCATTAAAAGAAAAATCTAACAAGAGGACATCTCTATTCTGAACATCTATTCCCCAAATGCAAGGGCATCTGCATTCCTAAAAGAAACATTACTGTAGCTTAAAGTATTCATTGAATCCCACATATTAGTAGTAGAAACATCAACACTCCCTTCTTACCAATTGACAGGTTATTGAGACAGAAACTAAACACAGAAATAATGAAACTATCATATGTTATGATTCAAATGGACCTTACAGATATCTACAGATCATTTTACTTAAACAAAAAAGAATATATGTTTTTCTTAGCAGCCCATAGAACCTACCAAGTTGACCATGAAGTTGATCACGAAGCAAGTTTCAACAGATACAAGGAAATTGAAATAACTCCTTGTATCTTATCAGATCATTATGGATTAAAGCTCGACTTCACCAACAAAAGAAACAATAGAAAGTCTATAGACTCATAGAAACCGAGCAAAGCTCTACTCAATGATCACTGGGTCAGGGAAGAAATATAGAAATAAACTGAAGACTTTCTATAATTCTATGAAATTCTACAATGTACCATACACAAACTTATGGACCACAATGAAAGCGGTGCTAAGAAGAAAGCTTATTGCACCAAGTGCCTTCATAAAGTAATTGGAGTATTCTCATACTAGCAGCTTAAAAGTACACCTGAAAACTCAATAACAAAAAGAAGCAAACACACTCAAGAATGGTAGATAGCAGAAGATAATCGAATTCAGGGCTCAAGTCAATTAATTAGAAACAAAGAGAACAATACAAAGAAGCAATGAAATCTAGTTCGTTGAGAAACTCCACCAGATAGACAAAACCTTAGCCAAACTAGCTATATAGCAGAGAGATAGTATCCAAATGAACAAAATCAGAAATGAAAAGGGAAACATAACAACAGAAACTGAGGAAATTATATGAATTATTATATCTTACTTTAAAAACATGTACTGGACAAAATCGGAAAATCTAAATGAGATGGGCAATTTTCTAGTTAGATACCACTTGCCAAAGTTAAATCAAGATCAGGTAAACTATTTAAATAGTCCTATAACCCCTAAGGAAATAAAAGTGATCATTGAAAGTCTTCCAACCAAAAGAAGCTTAGGGACAGATGGTTTAAGTGCAAAATTCTACCAGACTTTCAAAGAAGAATTAATATGAATACTCAAAACTATTCCACAAAATAGAAACACAAGGAACATTGCTAATGTCGTTCTATGAGGCCATAGTTACCCTAATATCTAAACCATACATCTCAATAAAGAAAGAGAACTTCAGATCAATTTCCCTTGTGAACATTGACACAAAAATATTCAATAAAATACTTGCAAACTTAACCCAAGAACACATAAAAATATCATCCAACATCAAATAGGCATCCCAGAGATGCAGAGGTAGTTCAGTATATAAAAAGCTATCAATGTAATTGGCCATATTAGCAAACTTAACAACTTCAACAACAACAACAACAACATGATCATATTATTAGATGCTGAAAAGGCCTTTGACAAATTCCAACACCCCAGTATGTTAAAAATCGTCGAGACATCAAAGATACAAGATGCATACCTAAATGTAATAAAAGCAATATACAGCAAACCAATAATGAAATTAAATGGAGAGAAACTCAAAGCAAATCCAGTAAAAATCAAGGTAAAGACAGGCTGCTCACTCTTTCCATATCTATTCAAAATAGTACTTGAAGTTCTAGCTAGAACTATAAGAAAACTAAAGGAGATCACAGTAATACACATTCAAAAGAATGAAGTCAAAGTATGGCTTTTAACAGATGATGTGATAGAATATTCAAGTAATCCCCAAAATTCTACCTGAGATCTCCTAGAGCTGATAAACATCTTTAGCAAAGTGGCTGGATACAAAATTAAGTAAAAATTAAAAATAAGTAAACTTCTTTTATACAAACAATAAATGGGCTGAGAAAGAAATCTGGTAACCAACTTTTTTCACAATATCCACAAATAATATAAAATATTATCTTAGTGTAATTCTAACCAAGTAAGTGAAAGACATGTATAACAAGAATTACAAGGCTTTGAAGAAAGGAATTGAAGAAGATATCAGAAGATGTAAAAATCTCCCATTTTCATAGATTGGTAGGATTAACATCTTACCACAAGCAATCTACAGACTCAATGCAATTCCTATCAAAATTCCAACACAATTCTTTACAGACATTGAAAGGTCAATTCTCAATTTCATATGGAAAAACAAATAACCCAGGATAGCTAAGACAATCCTGTACAATAAAAGGACTTCTAGAGGTATCACCATCCCTGATTTCAAGCTATCTTACAGAGCAGTAGTCATGAAAATCAGACAGGTTAATCAGTGAAATAGATTCAAAACCCAGAAATCAATCCACATACATAGAGAAAGCTCATTTTTTGACAAAGAAGCTAAAACCATATGATGAAAAACTAAAAGCATTTTCAACAAATGGTGCTGGTCTAATTGGATGCCTCCGTCCGTGTACAAGAATGAAAATAGATACACATTTGTCATCCTGCACAAAATTCAAGTCCACAAGTATTAAAGACCTCAACATAAATCTGGATACACTAAATATAATAGAGGAGAAAGTGTGAAATACCCTTGAATGCAATGCTACATGAGACAACTTCCTGAACAGAACACTAACAGGGTAGGGGCTAAGATCAACACTTAATAAATGGGACCTCATGAAACTGAAAAATTCTCTAAGGTAAAGAACACCATCAGTAGGACAAAACTGCAGGCTACAGAATGAGAAATGATATTCGCCAACACTCCATCTGACACAGGCCTAATATCCAAAATGTATAAAGAATACAAGGAAATTAAATACCAACAAATTAAATAACTCCATTAAAAATGGTGTATAGAGCTAAATACAGAATTCTCAACAGGGAATCTCTGATGGTCAACAATCACTTAAAGAAATATTTAATATCTTTCATCATCAGGGAAATGCAAATCAAAGTGACTCTGAGATTCCACCTTACACCTGTCAAAATGGTTTGGAGGATGTGGAGCAAGGGAAACACTCCTCCATTGTTGGAGTGCAAACTTGCACAATCATTTTGGAAAGCAATTTGGCAGTTTCTCAGAAAATTGGGAATAGTTCTACCCCAAGACCCAGCAATTCCACTTCTGGGCATATACCCCAAAGATGCCCCCATTATACCACAAGGGCACTTGCTCATCTGTGTTCATAGCAACTTTATTTGTAATAACCGGAAACTGGAAACAACCTAGATGTTCCTCAACTGAAGAACGGATAAAGAAAATGTGGTGCATCTACACAAAGCTGAAAACAGATAAACTATTAAAAACAAAGACATTATGAAATTTGCAGTTCATGTTGATAGAACTAGAAAATATCATCCTGTGTGAGGTAAAACAGACCCAGAAAGGCACCTATCACATGTACTTACTCATTGATGTACATTAGCTGTAACGTACAGGATATTCATGCTACAATATATAGATCCAAAGAAACTAATTAAAAATGGGAGAGACGGTTGGGAGTGAGAATGAAAATTGTTGGGGGAGGGGCATCTCTGGGACTAGCTGGAGACCTGTGAATAGAGAGACTTTGGGGAGTCTTTGGGTGTGACTCTATCTGAGACTCCTACCAGCAGGGGAAATGGAGCCGAAAGAGGCTACCTCCTGTAGCCATATGGTGATTTGATGTTTATTTCTGAACTTGTGACATATTGTTATTAATCTACGCACCATTTTTATGTTAAATGATTTTCTATTTTATATCCTTCTCAAATATTATGTCCATTACCTCATATTATCCACAGTAATGTACATCTTAAGCTATCTTGGGAAAATTGATTTACAGATAACCATCATCACATCTAGTTAGGTAAATCCATTAGAATCAAAATCTATATAAATATCTCCCCCCATTCCTCAAAAAAACAGTGGCAGCTCTGAGACAGAGAAGACTCCCAGGAGTCTTTGGGGTGACTGTAGCTTATGCTCCTAGCAGTGGGATATAGAGCTGAGTCGGAAGAGGCCACCTCCCATAGCCAAGTGGGACTTCCAGTGGAGGGAGTGGAACACCAACCTACTTACAAACCTTTGACCCAAAATTTCCTCTGCTTGCAAGAAGTGTAGGGACAAAGATAGAGCAGAGATTGAGGGAATGGCCAACCTGTGACTGGTCCAACTTGAGAAACACCCCTTGGGAGAGTGACAAGTCTTAACATTGTTAATGGTATTCTGTTATGCTTGTAGACAAATCTAGCATAACTGAGAGGCTTCATACAGCAGGTGATAGAAACAGATGCAGACACCCACAATCAAACATCAGGTGCAGCTTTAGGAGTCTTGTGCGAGAGTAAGGAATAGGACTGAGCAAGCCAAAGGGGTCAAGAACACTACAAGAAGACATAGAGAGTCAACTAACCTAGACTCTTCCTGGTGGCTCACAGAGACTGAACCACCAACAAAAGAACATGCTGGGGCTGAAACTAGGCTTCCTATATATTTGTAGCAGATGTACAATTTGGTCTTCATCTGGGTCCCCTAACAATTAGGGAAGGGGCTGCTGTGTCTGACTCTGTTGCCTGCCATTATATCCCATTCACCCAGATAGTCTGACTGGTTTGGCCTCAGTGGGAGAGGATGTGATTAATCCTGCTGTGATTTGATGTTTCATGGGGTCAGATGCTACACAAGAATGGAAGGGAGTAATAGGAAGAGGGAATTGTAAGGGTAGGACTTGAAGGAGAGGAGGAATGAGGCTGCAATACAAATGTAAAGTAAAGAAATAAATAAATGAAAAAATATAAAGGAAAAAATAATGAGTACATGGAAACATTAAAGGAAGATGGATATAGTCATCTTTACTGTAGTGACAGAAACACAGGTTTATGAGTATGATAAAATTTATTGCACTACTTATAAGCAAATTATTCATGCACCAATCATATCTTAATAAATCTATTGAAACATAAAAAATGGTAATGTGAGTTACAATGGTAATCGTTGTAACACATCCCTAAAGTGCAAACCCTCTTTCTGGTACAATTCCAAATGGGAGGGTACTGATGCAATTGTATGACATGTTAGTATTTGATGTTGGTGGGGTTTTTGTTGTTTGTTTGTTTGTTTGTTTGTTAATTTTCATCAATCTGACACAAACCTATACATATGTAGGAAGAAAGTATCTTAACTGAGAAAATAGTTTTGTAAGATTAGACTGTAGTAAGTCTATAGGGAACTATCTTGATAAATGATTGAAATGGGGAGGCCCAGCTCATTTTGGGTGTTGTTATTCATGGGGAAGTTGTCATAACTTGTAAAAGAGAGCAGCCTGATTAAGCCATGAGGAATAAGCTAGTGTTCAGTATTCCTCCACAGCCTCTGCTTCAGTTCTTGCCTTCAGGTTCCTGCTTTGAGTTTCTGCCTTGACTTCCCTTGATGATTAACCACAAGCTATAAAATAAAATAAACCTTTTACTCTTTGAATTAGTTTTGTTCAATATATTTTATCAAAACAAGACTGGGTTCATCTGAGTACAGAGCAGGTGGGTGAATCTTTCTATGAAAGTACAAGCCACGAAGTCTGAGGTACCATGATAGTACCACACACAGATTAGTTCTCAGGTTGCACGTTCAGACTGAAATCTGAACAAAAAAATGGTATCATGTTATTTCATATTTCTGGTTGCAGTCTTAATTCAAAGTATGGCTGAGAAGAACTAAATGGATGTTCCTTAGATGGCAAAGGGTGATTTTCTGAAAGAACTCTGAAGTGAGAACTGGGTCATGTACATTTGTTGTACAAATGTACTCCTGTACATTTGTTGGCGCTATGTGACATTGGGCCTGGAAATATGACTAAAAATAAAATCTCTCCATGCCAATGCAGATATCTTCTTCAAAAAGGTAAAGCAAATGTAGCAGTTTATTGATTCAAATAGACAGATGGCTAAGATGATAGATAGATGAGAGACAGGCATATTGATAGATAGATAGATAGATAGATAGATAGATAGATAGATAGATAGATAGATAGATAGATAGATTAGAAATAGAGTGATAAACAGAGTATTGCCATGTGGTCCAGACTGTCTGTATCTTCTAACCTCCTCCTCAGATATGCTGAAAATATCAGCATTATTTTGAGTAAATATTAAACTAGAGTGTAAATACATAACAGAAACAATCTGCAAAAAGAAAATGTTAAAGCAAAAAGGAACATCCTTCTTTATATGGCACTAGTACACACAACTCATTACCCACATGTTCTCCAGATAAACAGTAATTAGTCCTCTAGTGACAGAACTTGACAGTGCCATTTGTCATAAAGTCCATCCCAGACTCACCTAGTAATTGGGGTGACTATCGGTCACAGTTAATTGACTTCTTCTTGAGGAATATTAAGTTTCTCATATCTTTATGACAGGAAGAAGTTTTGTCACTAAGTGCAAGGCACCCAGTATGAAGGTTACCAAAGAGGGGAGAGGGCACCTTCCATTGTGATAATAGCTCCTCCTAGAGATGTCACCCAGGCCATTTAAAAAGGCAGGTCTGGGTCAATGAAATGATAAAAGAATCATTTGTTTTTTTTAAAATGATTTTTGTGTATTTTAGAAATGAGTAATTCATTAGTCTTGAAAATAAATTCACTAAGATGTGACTATATCTCTTTTCTTATGTCCACTGAGAAGAATTAGCCATTTTCCCCTTTTAATATTTATGTTTACTGTTTATAATTGAGTCCTTTTTATTTGCTGTTGACACTATTTCTTCACATAGAAAAGATAATATTTTATAATTAATAGCTGACAATTATATCGCAGACAATTTTCCTCATTAAAAAAACAATATAGTATTTTAGTATTTTTTAAAAGAATTCCATACCTATATGCAATGTTCTTAATCATATTCATCTTTACTTTCTCATTTACCTCTCCCAAATCCTCCACCTACCCTCAATACTTCCAACTTGTTGCAGTTGTTGTTAATAACCCATTGAATTCAATTTGTCCTGCCTGTGTATACCTAGTAGTGGGACCTTCCATTAGAGTGTGGTCCACCTATTAGGACTCAGGCCCTTAACAAAAACTGGTTGTCTCTCCCCTAGAAACCATCTACTGTCAATAGCTCTTCAGCTAGGAATAAAGGCTTACAAGCCTCTGCCCATTCCTTGCTGGCAGGTTGACTGATTTGGTACTGTGTGGGTCTTTTTCAGGCAACCATAAATGTGTGAGTTCATGAGTACAGCAGTCCCATCAGTTCCAGGACACTGGATCCAGTCCTTCCTAACTTCTGGCTATTAAAACCATTCTACTTCCTCTTCTGATATGGTCCTTGAGCCTTGGAAGGAGGGTGTGTAAAATAGATGGCCCATCTTTGGCTGTGTGGTCCACTGACACTTTTTCCTCTGAAGCTTGACCAGTTGAGAGTTTATGTATCAACCACTTCCCACTGAATAAATAACCTTCTCTAATGAAGTCTGAGAGGTGCATTAATCCATGGCAAACGCAATCTAAAATTAGAGGGCAGGTTGATTCTATATCCATTGACCAAAATAACAGTTCACAGTAGTTTCACCCCTTGAGCTTACAAGCTCTGTAGCCATGGAATTGTAACTATATCCACAGTTCCAGGCGTATGCTTCCTCCTGTGAAGTGGGACTTAAATGCAGAGAGAGAGCATGTCTAGTTACATGTATAACATCAATGCCACTTTTCTACCTATGGTCATAGCTTGTCATGCCTCTCATCATTGCTCTAATGCAGCTAACAGGCAGTTGAGTCTGTTGATGACTATTCTCCCCCAGCAACCTCCAGAATGATGTGAGTTAGTCATGGAGAAAGCTTCTGGGTCAGTGCCAACTTTATTTTTCCATGCCCTATGACCAAAGTATGCATTGTGTTTAGCAACAGGGTCTCACCATCAAGTTTTGATGGGCAAACAACAGTAATGGCAACATTCTATATTTTGGTGTATCTGGAGTATCTGAGGCTCTGGAAGACCCCTGAACATCTTGAGAGGAGGTATCCAATACCTAAAACTGGGGTTTTTATTTGATAACATGACTTCAGAGATGATCATAATCTCTGTGTAGGAAGTTTCAATTAAACTCATGGCTTGTGTGTGTGTGTGTGTGTGTGTGAAGCTTTATATAACTTTGAAAAACACCCTAGCCGATAAGCTGAATGTGGATTTGTGAATGCCTCTAGCTTAGAAGCTAAGCATGTAAAACCAAGGTACCAGCCAAAACCAACACAGTTGCTCTCTGAAAATTTCAAGTCAAACACTTGTATTTAATTGGATATGCTACTTCTTTACATATTTTATGATTTATAATGAATATTTTGCCTCATTATTTTACACACTATTTCCAATTATTATAAGACTTCCCAGCCTAACATGGCAATCTCTGCCCATGCTTAGCTGAGGCTTTGAGACCTGATAGGTCATATCTAAGTGTACAGAGATTGCTCATTTCTTTGATCCCTTTTCTTTGAGAAATACACCTCTACATTCCCCTAGGGTGACATGTAAACTCATAAATCTATCTTCTGATGAAATCTTCAACATTTCCTCTACATGATGGCAAATTTTTTTATCTAGCTTCTACTGAGCACTTACCTTGAATATAAATGCATGATCACAGAAACTGTGTCTACACACAAAAATAAATTTTCTCCTTTGCATTAACTCACCAATTGCTTTGCTGGTATTACATAGAAACAATCTATTTTTTCCCTCCAAGACCAACAATAACATTGCTAGTCTTTTGAGTTCTTACGCTGATTTTATTGCACTCTAATCATTCCAAATCATATTGTCTTATTTTGTTTCTAGTTTGAATTTTGAACTTTCTCTAGTCTTGTCTGTTTTGTTTGTGGTACTTAAGTTCTACTCTTTATGAATCTGCTAATCTAGCTTGATGATTCATCTTCTACCAATTCAGCCATAGCCCTTGGCTATTTTTTCTATGTTCTTCCCCTGTGAGTTCAGGGCAGGACTTCATAGATTTAGCACACTGTCTTCCCCGCAGCAGCGCCACGCTTCTTTTATCCTTGAGGCCTTTCCCATATCATCTTCTAGGCTGGCTTACTACTCCTTGCAGCACACAGCCCTGAAGACCTTTATCTCATCTCTTGATATGTTTCAGATGAATGTTCATCCTCACTAACCTCAGTCATAAAAGGTCTAGCTTCTCATTAGCTATTCGGTTCTGCATCATATGCAGCATCCATACAATTATTTATTTAACATCAATAATGGAAGAAACAGGTTTTTTCCTAACCAAACACAATGCTCAATTAAAATGACTCTACTAAGATTCTTTTCATGATTGTAGGAAAAGAAGAATCTTTTTGATTAACATCAAGCTCATTTCTTTTAATCAATATACTTAGTTTATGATGATTTTTTATAAATAGTTACTATACTCTCTTTCTTAATAAAAAAAATGGTAGCTGGGTAAGTTTATAGATGCTGGTGAGGATGTGGAGAAAGATGAATACTCTTTCATTGTTTGTGGGATTGCAAGCTTGTACAAACACTCTGGAAATCAGTCTGGCGGTTCCTCAGAAAATTGGACATAGTACGTACTACCGGAGGATCCACCAATACCTCTCCTGGGCATATATTTTGAAGATGTCCCAACAGGTAAGAAGGACACATGCTCCACTATGTTCATAGCAGCCTTATTTATAATAGCCAGAAGCTGCAAAGAACCCAGATGCCCCTCAACAGAGGAATGGATACAGAAAATATGGTACATTTACACAATGGAGTACTACTCAGCTATTAAAAAGAATGAATTTATGAAATTCCTAGGCAAATGGATGGACCTGGAGGGCATCATCTTGAGTGAGGTAACACAATCACAAAGGAACTCACACAATATGTACTCACTGATAAGTAGATATTAGCCCAAAACTTAGGATACCCAAGATAAAAGATACAATTTGCTAAACACATGAAACTCAAGAAGAATGAAGACCAAAGTGTGGACACTGCCCCTTCTTAGAATTGGGAACAAAACACTCAAGGAAGGAGTTACAGAGGCAAAGTTTGGATCTGTGATGAAAGGATGGACCATCTAGAGACTGCCATATCCAGGGATCCATCCCATAATCAGCTTCCAAACGCTGACACCATTGCATACACTAGCAAGATTTTGATGAAAGGACCCAGATATAGCTGTCTCTTGTGAGACAATGCCGGGGCCTAGCAAACACAGAAGTGGATGCTCACAGTCAGCTAGTGGATGAATCACAGGGCTCCCAATGGAGGAACTAGAGAAAGTACCCAAGGAGCTAAAGGGATCTGCAACCCTATAGGTGGAAGAACATTATGAACTAATCAGTACCCCGGAGCTCTTGACTCTAGCTGCATATGTATCAAAAGATGGCCTAGTCGGCCATCACTGGAAAGAGAGGCCCATTGGACACGCAAACTTTATATGCCCCAGTACAGGGGAACGCCGGGGCCAAAAAAAATGGGAATGGGTGGGTAGGGAAGTGGAGGGGAGGGTATGGGGGACTTTTGGGATAGCATTGGAAATGTAATTGAGGAAAATACGTAATAAAAATATTAAAAATTAAAAAATATATATATATTGCAAAAGATCTAAGAGTTGCATTTGGAGTTAACTATAAATGTTGATATTTTTGTGAAAGAATAAAGCATTATCCTTAAACAATTTAGACATTAAATGTGACTACAGCCCAGTCATTTAATGCTTAATTATGAATCAACTACTCCTAGAGACATTTGTATTTAGCTAAGGGAATAATACTACAGTCACCCACCATCTTTGTGTGACAGTTAAGTTTCCTATGGGTATAGAAGATTCCACAGGTTGAGACACAGGAACTGAAAAGAGCTTGTTCAGATTTTAGCCATAGCTGAGCATCACTAATTTAATGACCTTCCGAAAGCATACACTTTAGGAGAATGCAAGTAGGCTGACATGCATCAGTGAGCTCCTAGAGGTCAAAGAGACCAAGCACACATCTAAAAGGCAAACATTATTGGGAAACTCAGAAAGATGTAGCTCACATTAACAGATGTCAACTAGAACAGGCACAGTGGAAGGAGCTAAGGACCATCCCAACCCAGTAAATTCAAAGTCTATTTATGGTACATTTTATAAGTTGCCTCCAGGGTGACAGTGTTGACTGTGGCAAAGGTTCTTTCAGCAAATGTTAGTTTCCTAAGGAAAAGGGTTTTCCAGAGCATGTTAAAAATGTCATCCACTAAAACTTAAATTACTGTGGAAGAATATTGTGACCAATAGATTATTTTTAAAAAAATCATTAGACTAGGAGAGAATCCAAACAAATACTACATAATTTTAATGCTATGGCATATTTTCAGTATAGACCTTCCTATTCTGCTAAATTTTGTAATTTCTATATTAGTTTATATTCTGTATTTCAACCTCACCCCTAATGTGAGAGTTAATCATTGTTGTTTATTTGACTTAATAGAGAGATACATATAACATTGGAAAACACTTTTGGCTGACCTGTGAGATCCTTCTAGTGAAGTCTGCATGTGGGTTAGCACACAGAGGAGGAAGGCCACCCAGAATGAGGGCACAAATATACAATAGGCTGAGAGTTCCGAAGAAACAGAAGCTACAGTGAGTGGGGATTGTGCCCACCCTCTTATAGCAAGTACATTTTCTGAGGTCTTTATTCCTGGCCATCAAATTCCAGATTTCTTATCCTTAGAACAAAGACTACCCACTCTCTTCAGTGGCTGTTTCTCCTTCGGCCTCTAACTGATGCTGTATCATTGGGCTCTTATCATGGGACTTCTGGATTCTCAGACTTAATGACCAGGAAATCAACTTTCTAACCTAAATGTCTACATGGGAAAATTTCCAGCCAATTTTATAAATCCCTTCAGATCATCATTGTACACAAACTGAATATGCATTCAGTAAAATATTATGTACATTCTACTGGGCCTACTGCTATGAAGAACTGGACCAAATAATATCAAATTCAGTGGTACTGATTTTGTAGCAGTTCAAATATTTCTATTCAGATTATTGTTCTTTAAGTTTTAAGCTGTCAAGGAAGAAAAGTAAATTTTTTAACAAGGCTAACTTCCAGGAAAGACAGAATTTTTTTAAAGAACAAAAATTAAGTTCAAAATCTCAACCCCATGTATTTAATTTTTCTCAAGATCTGAAATTGAAATCAAAAGAAATGTATTTATAGAAATCCAGAGTCTTTGAAACATTTACATTCCAAGTGGACTAGACCTTTTTTAAAAAGGAAGAATGCAAGATCAAAGTCATGACAAGACTGAAGCCAAAATCTCACCTCATATAAAAGAACCACTACGTTGAAACAGACTCAGAATATAAATCTGGGTGAAAAGGACTAGATGCCAGTACTTAAGTAGCCAGGTGTCATATTTGTTCAGAAGTAATGAATTAACAGCTTCAGAAAGTATGCATCACCAAAATGTACTTCCTCAAGTAGAAACTTAACCACATTACTACTAATTGGAAACATATGCTGTTCTACAGCTAAAAGGAAAAAGGAAAATGTGTAGTCATTTTGACCACTGTGGGGTATAGTGTATGTGCCTTGTTTTGATTTATTTTCAATATAACATTATGCAAAGAATAGTTTTACATTATCCTTGAATGAAGAGAGTTTTAATAACTTAAAATACTTAATAGTGAGTAGAATTTTGACAAAATAAAGTTTCTACCTTTAACTAAACTTCAGCAACTTCAGGGTTGAAAATTGATCTTATGATTCACAGACTAGCTATGGAAGTGAAAAGGTTTTAGACATATACTTTTTTTTTAAGTGGTCTGCTGTATGTCACGAGTATAGGGTAAGATGGCTGAGAAATGTCACTTTCACTGTTAAAGCCTTGGTATGGGAATACTGGATGAGAAGTTGATTTTTACCAAGTCAGTGCTTGTTGTAGCTTGATGATTGTGTCATGGATCTGAAGATGCTCAGGTCTATCTTGGGGGCATATTTTCAGAGGCAACAAGAAGAGATAATTTGCCTCCTGTATTTCATGTTTAGAGAAACATAAAATAACTAGGTGGAATGGTTAAGGAATGAACACCTGTCAAGAGCCTTGATTACTAGTCAGCTCTGTCTATTCCGTGTGCCTGTGATGGCATCCCTTTTACCTCTCTACCAGTCTCTTTCTCTAGGAGATCCAGTTGTAACAACGTGACTGACCTTCAAAGATGTGGCAGGTTAAGCATTTATAAGTTTGAAATAATACAGTCACTGGAGCCCTAACATAGCTATGGCCTGAAGGGACTGTGTGGAAAAAAACCTCCTTGTATAATAGAGTCTCGTGTATAATTCAATAAAATTTACTTTTCACAAGTAAATTTTTATTAGAATAAAAATATGTGCACTAACCTACCTTGCTGAGAATATAATTCTAAGACATTGGATGGAGGTTGAAACTGAATATGATGCAGATCTCTGTATTCCAATGCCTTTTTAATATTAACTAAGAATGCACCCATTGGCCTTAATATGAATTTTTCATTGTTAATTCAACAATGTTCACTTTGTTTCTTAACAGTTTATCTTTGGCCTGTCTGAGTTACCAGTACCATGACTCTTTTAAGGAATGAGAAGTAAAGTACAGTTCTTTGAACACTGACAGTCATAAACTCTCAGTGAAAGGAAAGGGCTTGTAATGACAACTACAAGTTGCTCACATGTAGAGTGGCAGCACGTGAGACATGATCACCTCCATGTTTGGTGTAAAGGATTATGCATAAAGCCGATGACCTCTCTACCAGATTGACCCATGATAACACAGAGAATTCACCAAGTATAAGCAAGATTACATTGGCCTGTGTATAGTTTTCCCATTGTTCCATAAAACCCTTACACCAAGGAAATGCAATAACTTTTTCTGCATCAGAAATATGTCCCGCCTCAGGAGTGTCTCTCACTTCTTAGAAACTGCTCACTTTTCTCTAATCACACTTAATAAAGCTTGCTTTGAGTATGTGTGTTCCTGCAAGAGTCTGCAACTTTGACTTTCACTGTGTGGAAGGACAAACTCGGAGCCACTGCCTTAGGTTTGTTTGATGAGTGAGTGACTGGTTGCTGGTGTTGCTGCTGCTCCTCCTTCTCCTCCTCCTCCCCCTCCTCCTCCTCCTTTCTTATGTTCATAACTTTTAAGTTATTTTTATTTACTTATATTCTAGGTGTTGCCCCTCCTTGATTCTACCAACACACCGTTCCTCATCCCATTCCTCCTTTCCCTTGACTCCCAGAAGGTGTTCTCCCCACCCCATAAAAAAGGCCTCCCCCTTCCCTGGGAACTCAAATCTCTCTAGGATTAAACCCATTTTCTCCCATTGAGGGCAGACCAGGCAGATATATGTGCCAGGAGGCTCACACTGGCTTGTGTATGTTCCTGACTGGTGGCTCACTCTTCTGGGAGTTCCCTGGGATCTGGGTTTATTGAGTCTGCAGGTCTTCCTATGGTGCTGCTCTCCCTTTTAGCTTCTTCAATCATTCCCCTAATTCAAGCTTAGTGGTTCTAGACTTCTGTCTAATGGTTGGGTGTCAATATCTGCATCTGTCTCAGTCATCTTCTTGTTGTGCCTCTCAGAGGACAGCCAGGCTAGGCTCCTGTCTACAAGCACACCATACCATCAATAATAGTGCTGGACCTTGGTGTCCCCCACCCCCTATAAGATGAATCCAAATTTGGGTTGGTCATTGGGCCACCTTTCCTTCACTCTCTTTTCTATTTTTGTCTCTGAAGTTCTTCTAAATAGGAAAAATTCTGTGTCAGAAATTTTGACTGTGAGTTAGTAACCCTATCCCTCTGCTTGAGGCCCTGTCTAACTAGTGGAGATGGACTCTCCAAGTTCCTTCTCCTCAACATTAGGCATTTTGGCTAAGGTCACACCCAGTTAGTCCTGAGAGTTTCTCACCTCCCAGGTCTCTGGTACTTTCTAGAGGGTTGCTCCACTTCCCACTCCCAGAGGCTGCTTATTTCCATTCAATTCTCTTGGCCCACTGGGCTTCTATTGTGCCCCCCTTATCCAATACTGTTCCACCTTTCTACTCACTTTCCCCTCTTCCACCCAGATCCCTCCCCATCTCTTCCTCTCATGATTATTCCCTTCTCCCATCTAAGTTGGATTGAATCCTCTTCATTTGAGCATTTCTGCTTGATGCACTTCTTATGTTCTGTAGATTGCATCCTAGGTATGTATTTATTTATTTATTTATTTTTATTTTTTGGCTAGTATCCACTTATCAGTGAGTACATACCATGCATGTGCTTTTAGTTATGGGTTACCTCACTCAGGATGGTGTTTTCTAGATCTATCCATTTACCTGAACACTTCCTGATATCCTTGTTTTTAATAGTTGAAGTGTATTCCATTGTGTAATGAACTACAATTTCTGTATCCATTCTTCAGTAGAGAGACACCTGAATTGTTTTGAGCTTCTGGCTATTACAAATAAGGCTGCTATGAACATGATGGAGCATGTGTCCTTGTGGTATGGTAGGGTGTCTTTTGGGTATGTGCCCAAGAGTGGTATAACTGGGTATTCTGGTAGAATTATTTCCAAATTTGTGAGGAACTGCCAGATTGATTTCCAGAGTTGTTGTTCCAGTTTGAAATCCCATTAGCAATGGAAGAGTATTCCTCTTTCTCCACATCCTTGCCACCATGTGCTGTCACTTGAGTTTTTATCTTAGCCATTCCTGTGATTGGTGTGATTTACATTTCTATGATGCCTAAGGACTTTGAGCATTTCTTTAAGCACTTCTCAGCCATTTGAGATTCTTCTGTTGTGAATTCTCTTTATCTCTGTACCCCAATTTTTAATCAGGTTATTTGGTATTTTGGAGGTTAACTTCTTAAGTTCTTTATATATTTTGGATATTAGCCCTCTATCAGATGTGAGGTTAGTGAAGATTATTTTTTCCCAGTCTGTAGGTTGACGATTTGTCCTATTGACAGAATCTTTTGCTTTTCAGTTTCATGAGGCCCATTTATTAATTGTTGACCTTAGACCTGAGGCACTAGTGTCATGTTCAGGAAAATTCCCCCTGTGCTAATGAGTTAAAAGTTCTCTCCTTCTTTCTTTTCTATTATATTCAATGTATCTGGTTTTATGTGGAGGTGCTTGATCCTCTTGGGCTTGAGCTTTGTGCAAGGTGACAAAAATAGATCTATTTTCATGTTCCTACTTAGACTGCCAGTTATACCAGCACAATTTAGTGAAGATAAATAACTTGACTTCCACTGAATATTTTTGACTTATTTGTCAAAGATCAAGTGTCAAGAGATGTATGGGGTTACGCTAAGTGTTTGATTTTATTCCATTGATTGACCTGTCAGTCTTTGTACCAATACCATGTAGTTTTTATTACTATTACTTTGTAGTACAGCTTGAGACCAGGGATGGTGATTCCCCTAGAAGTTCTTTTATTGTTAAGAATTGTTTTAGCTATCCTGGGTTCTTTGTTTTATCCATATGAAGTTGATAATTGCTCTTTCCATGTCTGTGAAGAATTGTGTTGAAATTTTGATCAGCATTGCGTTGAATATGTAGATTGCTTTTGGTAAAATCAAATTGCTTTTGCCATTTTCACTGTGTTAGCTTGCCTAGCCATGAGCATGCTCTAGAGATCATTTCTAGATCTAGAGATCATAATCTGAGGTCGTTCACAATTTCTTTCTTCAGTGACTTAAATTTCTTTTCATATAGACCTTTCGCTTGATTGGTAAGAGTTACACCAATGTATTTTATACTATTTGTGGGTATTGTGAAGGTTGTTGTTTTCCCAATTTCTTTCTCTGCCTATTTATCATTTGAATATAGGATGGCTACTAATTTTCTTGAGTTAATTTAATATCCTTCCACTTTGCTAAAGTTATTAATCAACTGTGGTAGTTCTCTGGTGGAATTTTGGGGATCACTTACATACATTATCTTATCACCTACAAATAATGGTACTGTGGCGTCTTCCTTTTCAATTTGTATACCCTTGAACTCCATTTGTTGTCTTATTACTCTAGTTAAAATTTTGAGTACAATATTGAATAAGTAGCAAAAGAGTGGGCAGCTTTGTCTTGTCCCTGATATTAGTGGAATTGCTTAAAATTTCTATTAAATTTGATATTAGCTGTTGGTTTGCTGTATATATTGCTTTTATTATGTTTAGGTATGAGCCTTGAATTCCTGATCTCTCCAAGACTTGAACATGAAGGGATGTTGGATTTTGTCAAAGGCATCTTCAGCATCTAATGAGATGATCACATGATTTATTTTCCTTGAGTTTATTTACATAGTGGATTACATTGGTGCGTTTTCATATATTGATCCATCCCTGCACCCATGGGATAAAGGTTATTTGAACATGGTGAATGATCATGTTGACTGCTTTCTCTCTGTTCCATAAGTTTAGGTATGCTGTGTCTTCACTTGCATTGCCTCATAGAAAGTCTTTAATATCTTTATTTTTTCCCAAACAAGTTATCATTGAGTAGAGAATTGCTCAGTTTTTTATTGTTGTTGAAGTCTACCCTAAGTCCATAGTGATCTGACAGGATGCATAGTATTATTTCAATATTCTTCTATCTGTTGAAGCTTGTTCTGTGACCAATATATGGACAATTTTGGAGAAGGTACCCTGAGGTGTTGATAAGAAGGTATATTCTTTTTGTTTTAGGGTAAAATGCTCTGTATATATCTTTTAAATCCATTTGGTTCATAACTTCTGTTAGTTTCACTGTGTTCTGTTTAGTTTCTGTCCCGATGACCTGTCCACTGGTTAGAGTAGGGTATTAAATATGTGTTTTGAGCTTTAGTAAAGTTTCTTTTATGAATGTGGGTGCCCTAGCATTAGGGGCATAGATGTTCAGAGTCGATTTCATCTTAGTGGATATTTCCTTTGATGAGTTTGGAGTATTCTTCCCTATCTCTTTTGATAACTTTTGGTTGCAAGTCTATTTATTAGATATCGGAATTGCTACTCCAACTTGTTGCTTGGAACCATTTGCTTGGAAAACGTTTTCCAGCTTTTTAGTCTGAGATAGTGTCTGTCTCTGTCACTGGGGTATGTTTCTTATATGCAGTAGGATTCTGGATCCTGCTGCATGTCCAGCCTCTTAGTTTATGTCATGTTATTGGGGAATTGAATCCATTGATGGTGAGAGATATTAAAATCAGTGATAGTTGGTTCTTGTTATTTTTGTTGTTGTACGTGGTATTATGGGTTTGTGATTCTCTTCTTTGTGATTTCTTTTGAGATGATTATTTTCTTGTGTTTCTTGGGTGTAGATATTCTCCTTGTGTCAGAGTTTTCTTTCTAGAATCCTCTGTCAGAATAGCTTGATACACAGATCTTGTTTAAATTTGGTTTTGTCATGGAATATCTTGTTTTTTCCATCTACCATAACTTAGAGTTTTGCTGGGTATAGTAGCCTGGGTTTCCATCTATGTTCTCTTAGGGTCTAGATGACATCTTTCTTGGATCTTCTGACTTTTGGAGTCTCTGTTGAGAATTCTAATAAGTCTGCCTTTATATGTTACTTGGCCTTTTTCCCTTACTGCTTTTAATATTCTTTCTTTGTTCTGTGCATTTAGTATTTTGATTATTATATGACAAGAGGATTTCATTTTCTGGTGCAATCCATTACCAAATAGTTTTGTAGGCTTCTTTTATGTTTATGGCTATCTCTTTCTTTAGGTTAGGGAAGTTTTCTTCTATGATTTTGCTGAAGATGTTTTCTGGCCACTGGGCTGGTAATTTTCTCTCTCTTATAGCCCCATTATTCTTTGCTTGGTCTTTTCATTGTGTCCTGAATTTCCTGGATGCTTTGGGTAGGGAGCTTTCTATGCCTTGTATTTTCTTTGACCTTCTTATCAATATCTTCTTTTTCTTTCAATTTTTTATTAGATATTTTCTTTATTTACATGCTATCCCGAAAGTTCCCTATACCCTCCCCATCCTGCTCCCCTACCCATCTACTCCCACTTCTTGGCCCTGGCATTCCCCTGTACTGGGGCATATAAAGTTTTCAAGACCAAGGGACCTCTCTTCACAATGAATATCTTCTATGGTATCTTTTACTCCTGAGATCCTCTCTTCTATTTCTTGTATTCTGTTGTTGATACTTGCATCTGTAAATCCTGACCTTTTCCCTAGGTTTCCCATTTCCAGGGTTGCCTCTATTTTTGGTTTCTTTATTGTTTCTATTTCCATTTTTAGGTCTTGGATCACTTTGTTCAATTCCTTCACCTGTTTGTGTTTTCCTATATTTCTTTAAGGGATTTATTTGTTTCCTCTTTAAGGTCTTCTAAATGTTTACCTGTATTTTTCTATATTTCTTTAAGTGAGTTCTTTATATCCCCCTTAAAGGCCTGTATTATTTTCATGAGATGGGATTTTAGGTCAGCATCATGCTTTTCAGGTGTTGTAGGGTATCCAGGGCTTGCTGTGGTGGAAGAATTGGGTTCTGATGGTGCCACAATACATTTGCTTCTGTTGCTTATGATCTTGAGTGTGCCTCTTGCCATTTGGTGTTAACTGCCCTGCCTAGAGCTCTGTGATCTGTGTTAGAGGAGATGACCTGTGAGGCAGTCACTGCTATCTCTGGCTGGGGGTTAAGGGGGTTCCTGTGTCCCTGGTTTGAGGAATGCTCTTGTGTTCCATGTTAGAACAGTCCTCCTGCGTCCCATCCCTGGTTATGGTAGATCTCCTGGGAGATAGGCTTTCTATGGGATGTGGGGGAGAAGCAGGCATGCCAATCCACTCCTGGGGAGTTGCTGACAGGGAGGGAGATAGGGGTCAGACAGAAGGGATGGTTCCCAAATCCACTGGGCACTATGGGCTTCCCAGTTGCAGTAGTTATTTGGTTAGGAGGTCTCACCTTTGTCCCTGGTTACTGCAATTCTCCTAGGAAATCTGAAAGTTGTAGGTTGGAGAGAGGACAGACAAGCAGATCTGCCCTGTCAAAGGTGGAGTCTGCTCTACCTGCATTTTTAAATGTCTCTTTATAACATTGTTGTGCTAAATCATTGCATTTTACATGACCAAATGTCTTTTGGGAAATTGCTAGAGATATTCAGACACACCTTTTATAAAATACATTTTGCAAAACATTCTTGTTTTGTTTCATGTTTAGGAAAGCAAGACAGCCATCTACACAAATATCAGAAAACTTAATCCCTGATGGTTAGTAGCTTACTTCTAGCTAGATTTCAGTAACTGGATTTTTCCTCCTTCTTCAATAAACTTAGATAAAATAATTTTGTGTGGGGCCAGATTACAACTCTCCTTTCCAAAGAGTTATGGCCAGTAAGGAGAATAGTCTTTATATTAAATAGGTTAAAATGGTCCCAAAGTACAAATTTTAGAGACCCATAAACCATTTTCTAAGCCTTTCATTTTCAATTGAGATTATATTAGATTAATAAAATATGGCACACATTTTTCCTAAGGAAAGTTTTTTTTTTATAATCCTGGAGGGAGCCTGAGATCCCCAAATTAAGTTCATCCCTTTAAATCACAAATTTTAGGTATAAAACTCTTAAAATATCTAATGACAAATGGTTTCCAATTGAGGTGGACAGCTTTATAATATTATAAAATTCTTGTATCATTCATGATGTGAATTGAAGCTTGGCTAACAACTCTTTCTTTCCAAATGGCTCTGATAAGTAGTGACTCTTCTGCATATGTAAAATGTGAAATAAAACATTGATCTGTATTTTGAGGCTTTATTGTAGCTTCCTTGAAAGGAGCCTTGGTTCCTGTGTCTTTCTTATAAGATGGTAATTAGGCCTTAAGAGGAAACCTGATGTGAGGCCAGGGGAATGAAGGTAACTGTTTGCAAATCAGTTATAAATATCATGGTGATATTTAGCATTGACATCAATAAAATGACTGGTGAGCTCTTCCTTCTTGCTATTTCATGAAAACACACACACTTATTGTTTAAAAATGCTCTTTTTCAATCATATTGAAGAGTTGGTGAAAATAGTTCTCACGGATAGAGGATCAACAGGAATATGCTACAATTGTTAAAGTTAATTAAACTTTAAATTCCTCTGGGAACTGGTGTATGTGAGAGAGAATTTTTTATTCTGGGGATCCATTTTTGAACTGTAAAAGAAGAGGATTAAAACATGCTATAACTTCAAGGTGATTATAAATGTACTCAACACCGAAATAAATTTAGCAAAAGTGTAGTAGGTTTCCGGCCAAGGGAGGAACATCATTTTGTGAAAACTAATTTCTTCATAAAATAAAAACACAAGGTTATTCTGTGTGTTCTAAATACTAGTGATGAGCCTCCTGTATTCTTGGGGCTCTAATTCACATTTTTGTCTTTGAGAAAACAAGATCAAAACCAGAGATGGTAGTGTCTGCCTCTTATGTGGTTGCTGGATTGGCTTCTTCCAACTCCTATGTGGTGAGCATGCATATTGTTGCTTGGATGATTGTGACTTAGGCTTGGGACTTTTAAACTTAAGATTGTGATAGCTAGTTTTCCTCTTATCTTCTGTGCTGTGTTCCTCAGCTCTTGTTCAGCCCACCTGGTCCACCCCAACAAGAGGTAGCAACCAGGAGAGTTGCCTGTGACGCCTGCAGCACACCTGGGAAAATGATGGAATTGTAGGAAATATCTCAAACGTTTGGATCTTATTATTATGAGAACTTAAGTTTTTGGAAACTGGCGTGGGTCAAAGACCTTAGATCTTATTCATTTTATTTTTATTCATATAAAATTCTTTAGTTTTGAATGCTACTCTCACGTGTAATGGTACTGAGCTCATTCATTACTTCTAATATTTTTCTTTAAATTACTTGGGGCTTTGGAGTACATGACAAATGCATCCTGTGAATCATACTGCCATGTTTTCTTTAGAGATTTTTTTTTACTCATTTTTGAATTTATTTTCTACCTTTCTTAATTGTCTTGAATAATTCTGATGCAAGTGTTTAGAGGACGGGGTTTGCAGAAATTGAATTTAAAAAGTGAGGTGACATTCCAGATGCCTGCAAGCACAGAGCACACTAGCCTCTGAAGCTTCTAGTCAAGTCCCATAGGACTTGTGTGCCCACTAACTGTCCCTGTGAAAGATGACTGAGTACTCTACTAACTTCATCTGCAGCACTTTTGTGAATTAAAAAAAGGTATGATTTTTTTAATGATCAATCAATGCATCTACACCACAATTTAATGTATCCTTGACCTAAAAGATCAAGAGTAGATAAGGGTAAATATTTACTATTGGAAACGTGGGGCAAGTTGATTGCTTAATAGTTCAGTAACCTACAGAGATTAAGAAATTCTCTCTCTCTCTCTTTTTAAATTCTCAATGATTTCAATGTTACTGATTCTAAAATAAAACAGGTAACAGTGATGTATCTTATAAAATCCTCAGTGATGTCTTGCACATTGTGGGTGTCACTTCTAAATACAAGACACTTTTAAATACAAAACAAATATGTCCATTTTACATCTTAGTATTGTATGTGTTTGAAATCCTTTTGGAATCAAAATGGTAATGCCAGCGGTTATTCTTACTCTGGAGGCTGAGGCAAGGGAATTATGGGAGTTTAGGCATTCCACATTATCCTGGACAACATAGAAGGAAACCATCTAAAAATACACCTAAAATATTGGTCACACATTTCCTTTGCTGCCCACATTTTAAATCTTTCAAATGCCTATGTTAAAAATAGGGACACAGTACCTTTAACTATAACAGCAGAATCTTAATTTTTACTTATGGTATTAATCATATTCATTAATGAAACAATGATGTGTATTTGAGAATACCTTAATTTCAGCTCATGAAACCAATGATATTTTGCAATAAATTCTTACTAAGTTATTTGGAGCCACTGATATATCAATTGGTAAGTTCAACACAGATAATATGTGTTCTTTGGCAGAAATATATTATCTTTTTTCACTCATTCTTCTGGCATTCATTTAATATGAAGATTAAACAAGTAAATTAGGCCAACATGTATTCTCAGCTTCTCTAAACACACTAGAGAGCAATAAAATTAACAGAACAACCACTTCTGTTTACTTTGTCCTGAAAAGACTTTTACCAAGTGGAAGATGTTTCTGGTGTGCTCAGTAAAAGGAACTGGAGTTTAATAGCCGCATTTTGGGGAATTAAATTCTTTTGAGCTCAGATAATGCTACTCTTACTTTGTAACTAAGGGTCAGTATGACTCAGGGGAGATTTAGACAGTCTGATGTAGTCACATGATGTCTCAAGATGAAGTGCAAAGGCCAACCCATCACTTGCCTCCTGGTTCTTTTCCTTGGAACTTTCCATTTTTAGGCTCTGTCAAAAGATATTAATGAAATGGGTGTGTACACCCTGAACTTGACCAGAAATTGAACTTAGATCCTGGGTAGGAATTTAAGCAAGATGGTAGGAAGTTCTGGAAGAAGCAAGGTCAGAGGGAGACAGCATTTCTGTTGGGACAGACAATTGAGAGGCTGGACTGGTGACTGATTTTTTTTCTTTTTACTATTTGCCGCCCTTCTCAGGCCCTGTTATATGTTCACTGGTGGTTTTGGTCAGGTGGTTGCTTTCTCCAAGTTTCTCTTCTGGAATCCATGAACATACAGCTGCATTAACTGCAATAGGAAACACACCCAGGAGAGGAGGGACAGAAAGTGGACAGATTCCAGAGTTAGAAAATGGATTTTAGAGTGGAAAATGTAAACAATAGTTTAAATAGTCTCAAGAAAAAGATTACAAAATTATACACTGAAATCTAATATAGAGGAGAATGTTAACTCAGGAGAAAATAAATTTCTTTAAGTTAATTTATTAAATGTTGGCACACAGCACCAACACCCCAAAAGGGCATGCCTATTTCATCCACTGACTGGTATGTCTCAGAACATTTTCTTTTCCCATCAATGGCATGCTCTGTAATCATATGTTCATAGGAAAATAATTTTACTTTGTAGCATTTGATCTAAAATTGCACAAGAGCATTCAACCTTCGAGAACAGTTTGTCAAAACTTTTTTTTTTAATCATTTGTGGTTCTGATGTATAAAACACAACTGCATACAGAGACCTCAGTTTGACACTGCTGTGCATTTCTCTAAGGAAACAGTCATTCTTATTTCTTTTTGAAGGATTTTTGTTTTTGAAGTTGTATTGCACATGACAATTTTTATATTTTATAGAATGTTGTATATTTCTGAAAGGAATTCCCATTTTAATTGTTATTTCTGGCTTATTTTCTGTGTATGGGTGTTTGCTTTGCATGTAAACATGGCATCACTTTTGTGTCTGGTGCCTGGGGAGGCCAGCAGAGGGAATCAGACCTCCTGAAAATGGAGGAACAGATGGTTGTGAGTCGCCATATGGGTACTGAGAACTAAAACCAGGTTCTCTGGAAGAGAAGCCAGTGTTGAGTCATCTGTCCGGTCTGGAAACATTTGTTTAATTTTGACAGTAACAGTCTAATTATATGCTAATATTTTTGTGTGATGATTCCACAGCCCCACCACATACTCAAGGCATAGTATGTCTAGTTCCCATCAGGATACCAGGAACTTTAATTACTTGGATCACTCCTGCAACAAAATACTTGATAAAAACCAAGGTATGGAAGAAAGGATGTATTTTGACTCACAGTTTGAAGGTATAATCCACTGTCGTTCAGAGGTCATGGTGGGCATGAGCTTGGGACAGCTGGTCCATTGCACTCGCAGTTGTGAAACAGAGAAAGACAAACTTCCATTCATGTTCACATGACTTTTGTGTTTTATGCAGTGTAGGAGCAGCACTCAGAATGGTGCTACACCTATATTCAGGCTCATCTTCAGATCTCAATCTAACCTAGAAAACTCCTCCACAGACTTGTCTCTTCAGTAATTAATTGTAGACTCTGTCAAATTGGCAATCAGTGCTAACCATCATACCACATATATCAGCATAATGGATAATGGAATGTTCCTAGAGGGCAGTTACATACCAGGATGGCTAAAGTGGATGCCTGTGGGAGGGAGTCTGTGAGTTACATTCTAAAGCCTTGTATGTTTGCCTGATGCTGTTTGTATTCATATGTTAATTTGCTTCCTAAACACTGGAAGGGAAAAGTGGGACAGGGGGTTTGAGAGTGAGGCAAGTAGAGAGGGAAGAGGATGAGGGGAGGGAGAGAAGATAGAGGAAGAGGAGGAGGGGGCCACAATGGACCAAAACTATGTGGTCAAGAGAATGAAAAGCACCAAAGGGTCTTATAACTGGGGAATAAGTTAGTGTTAAATCTACCCAATCTAGGCATATAGCTTATAGTTATAATAACCGGATCGTACATTTTTTATGTGAGCTCATTGGGGCTGGAAATTCCAGCAACAAAGCTGCACTTGTATCTTTCCTTAGATGAATATAAATTGTGTCAGCCACTGTCATGTCAGCTGTCAGGAGGACATGTGGTACCAGGAAACTTGAAGTGGAAACATACCATTCTTACCCAACTGAAGTTAATCTAAACTACTAATGTTATTTCTCTTCAGAACTCTGAAATGTAGGACTAGAGCTAGAGAGACTCAGCAGGTAAAGGCGCTTGTCACTACAAACCTGGCAGCCTGGATACCTTCTCCAGAACCCATGTGAGGTGGAAAAAGAGAATTAACTTCATAAAGTTAACTTTGATTTCCACATGCATGCCACAACTGAACAACCTTCCCTACAACACACACACACACACACATACACACACACACACACACACACACACGATATACAACCTCCCAGGACCCTGTCATAATCCCATTAAGGTCAAGTCAGATCAGTGCTTCTTTTGGCATCCATTTCTACCAGTCTGACTCCTTTCAGAAACTGTGACTCCTGTTCTAGGGTCACCTCTGTCTTGATGTCCTGTGTGTAGTTCCTACCCTGGAGTCACATGATAACTGTAGACAGGGTCCCAGATGTTCTGAGTCTTTGTATCCATGGTTTGTATTATTTCTTTCCTTGGAGTTAATAGATATGGCTTTTGCTTGCTTGACTCAGCTGATAATAAAGGTTTCTCCAAGCCCTCCATTCTAGGAGGGAAGACATAAACAGTTTTCAGGTATAGCAGTAGCTACTGGTCAGATTGAAGGGCTGCTACTGAGAACTTAAGAGGTGGAGAGCATAGCCTATGAAAACTGTTATAGATTTGATCTCTGACGTCTAATGAACCTCACTGGTCCCTCTTCCCTTTCAGCCTTGCAAGTCAGCAAGTTGGTAAGGAGGCCCAGAAACCCACTCCCTTGATGCAGGAAAAAAGTCATACTATGAGTCTGAGAAGGTTCTTTCTGAGTGTAAATCATAAATTTCTTCATATTAATACCAGAATTATCTTTATTTAAACCATGGCTTTCGCGCACATTGCCCAAGATGTATTTACTAAAGTCTGTGGCTTACTTCATAAGAAACTGTAAACACATCCATTGCTGAGCTGATCTTCATAAAGTTCCCCGGGGAACATCTTTGAGGCTAACATAATGACATGGTTTTGGCATACAGAAACAAAAGTACTTTATCAGACAATTAAGGCTCCTGTACAGCCAAACCAGTAATGATAATCACATTCTTAATCACAGGTGGGAAAGCCCTGTAAAAATACAAAAGATACCATTGCTAAACCTGGATAAAGAAATTGTTGGGCTTATGACTTGCATAATGAAGCTTTTTGGAAATTTCAAGTATGAGACAGAGTTGCTTGGTTCTTTCCTCTTGTTGATTCAGACAACATATTCTCATATTTCAAAAGGGGAGCTTAATTGTCATAGATTATTTCAAAACGGGATATATGTATCCTGGAAAGAAGTGCTCCTAAGCATTTCAGAATGGATTCGTCTAAGAAATAGAATGTGAGATTTTTTCTCAACAAATAGTAAATAATTTACTGCTAAGGGACATGGGAGGTTTCTCCCATAAGGGATGTTTTCTTAAGAGTGAAATGCATTCTTTGCAGATGTTCCCCATCATGCTGACATTGAATGCCATCTGACATCCAATTTATTCCTCCAATTAATTAGCAAAATATACCAGCTATTGTTTCTTATTCAAAATAATAGAAATTAATCAAATCTTTTTCCTTATCCCCACACACTTTGCCAATTAGGAATCTGAATAATGTTTTAAGAACCAAGAGTCTAGAAAAGCAGTGTTTCACATTGCAAGATATTGATCATGGTAAACTATATTATATTTTATATTTGTAAATGTTCATTCAAATGACTAAATCTATGATCAACTCATCAAATATATGTTACTGCTAAATGATGTTGGTTTTATGCAGAAACATGTCACATTTTGCTAGAAGACTAGGTCAATCATAAATGGAAAATATATTTCACTATATAAATCTTATATAATTATTGATAATATACATAAATGTGTCTTAAGAAGACAAGTTGGATGTTGCCAACTTAACTGTGAAGTATGCTTTCTTATTTCATATAATTTCCCTGTATATATTTACATTGTACTTTTATATGTACTTTTATATGTACACAGTACTTTTAGTACTGCATTTTCTGAAATAATACTCAGCCTTGATCTCTCAGATATTCTCAGCTTCTGGTACTCTTTTTAAATATTACAATGTTGGCACTTTCTTAAGCAACATAGCATAAAAATAAAGACTTTAAACAACAATCAAAGAGTCATTGCCTAGAACTAAATTTAAATAATAAAATTATGACCACATTGGCATGTAAGCACTAATGATACCCACATTACCATGCTTCAGTAGAAATCTCAAGAGGCCATCAAAAGATAAGATGAGCCCAGATATGTAAAAATGTTTCAAAACATGCAGCTCAGCACTGCAGAAGTTGCTTGAGTCTTGCCCTCGATGTGTAACCTTTAGAAAGGTGTCTGAATCTTCCCTTCCAGGTAGGAAAACAGACTGCCTATTATGCTGTTGGAAAGCACCACTTTCTGGACCTAAGATGAACTTTTACTTTGCTCTTTTTCTTTAAAGCATGTTTGGCTCATTTCACTCTATCGGTCAAGACCTGCCTGTGGTGGTGTGTAAGACGCTTTTCCAAAGTAGATACAAATATTTTCTTTCTTTTCCCTCATGGGAATCGTATCATGTATTCAGTCAGCCACTACAGGTAACCTTTTAGTTGTGTAGAGTTGGTAACTGTGCAAAATCTCATACTATTCTTATGGGAGCACAATGCTTCCATCCAACATAGCCTTGGTTCCTCTTTTCCAGTGCAAAGAAAGCATTCTCTACAAAATATAATTTCTGGCATCCACACTCCCAACATTAAACAATGAGACAAAACCAAACTTTTGAGACAGCTTCTTATTAATAAGCCCAGACAGGGAACTCTGGATCATTCTACCTCATGCTCTAAGTAGCTTGGATTATAGGATTCTCTGACTGGGTCTGATTAGATTTGGTATTTTCATCTTTTCTGAATAACCATCATTATTCTATTGTCCTCTTCTTTTCTCTTATTCTGGAGAGGAGAAGAGTCAAAATGCTGATAGTGTTTTCCTTTTATTCACTCCTCTTAGGTGGAAAAGTCTTTGCCTTGAGGTAAATCCAAGTCAAAGTCAGAACGTTTCTCTTTTTTTTTTTTATCAATATTTGCACTAACAATATAGGTAAATTTCCATTTAAAATATTTGTATTTATATATTTTTCATAGATGAAAACTAATGGGTATCTCATAATACTTGAAAACATAACCAGCTTTTCATTAAATAATATTGTGTGTAAAAGCTACGACTTTTGTTGAACATAGGATAATATGGAGAGACAATGTCTTTCCTTAGCGCACTGCTCATCACAGTATTTGTAATATATTAAAACTTAATAATCAATATCTTTGAGCTCATCATTTTCCAAATGTTTAAAACATCAATAGATCAAAGTTTATGTAGAGTCATAGTAAGATTTATTTTTTAAAAATGTTGCAAGAAAATTAACTTATTAAAAGTATAAAAGTCTAATTATTAGTTCTTACAGTCTTCCGTTGCTGTGACCAAATACTTAACAGAAGCCACTTAATGAAGAAAGGTTCATTTGAGCTCACAACTTCATTGCATCATGAATGAAGCTGAGAAGGAATGGCTGTAAGATCTTCTCTAGTTGTGGATTTTTATTTTAAACCCAGCATCAAGGTGTGCAAAGAGTTGAATGTTCGTTCTCAGTTCACCTTTTCCTTTTCTTACTGGCAATGCCCTCACAAAGCTTCCCAGAACGTTGCTTCCTAGATTCTAAATCCTATCAAGCTGATAATTAGAATAACTATCAAAATCTATCCAAACATACCATGTTTATGTCATAAAATTGCTTCTCTGGCTCCCATAGGCTTGTTTTTATTTCATCATTCAAAATTCATTCATTACAACTTCCAGAGTCCCCATGGTCTTAAACAACACCAACACTGTTCAAAAGTCCAAAGTCTCTTCTAAGGTTCAAGGTACTCTATTTACTGAGGGCTCTCATATAATAAAAGGTTACATATGGGCCGGGCGTGGTGGCGCATGCCTTTAATCCCAGCACTCGGGAGGCAGAGGCAGGCAGATTTCTGAGTTCGAGGCCAGCCTGGTCTACAGAGTGAGTTCCAGGACAGCCAGAGCTACACAGAGAAACCCTGTCTCGAAAAACCAAAAAAAAAAAAAAAAAAAAAAAAAAAAAAAAAAAAAAAGTTACATATGTTGAATACTCAACGGCTATCATAAACATTCCCATTCCAAAAAATGAGAAATAACAAAGAATGATAATATGAAAACAGGACATACGTTCAGAATGAAAATATCAAATCCTGAAGTACCATATCACACATCTGGAGTTCATGATAGAACCGTCTGGGCTCCAGAGGGTTGGAGTAAATTAAACTCATCCCTTCAGTTTCATGCTTAAAACCCAGATAGCCTCCATCTTAGGCTAGCTCCATGGATCTGCTGTTTCTCTTGGTGAGTGTCCAATGAGCTTCCAATCTCCAACCTTCTGGTCTTTGAAGAATCTTAGGCTTCCCTTCACAGCCTCATCTGATAACCTCTCAGGACTTCTTGTAAATCATTTGACTCTGATCCATGTTGACCAGCCTCAGTGGATTTCTAAAACCTTGGCATAAATCTCTACCCTACCTCTACCCCACACTCTGTTCATGTCTCTGTATTCTGTTCCATGTGGATGAGACTGTCAAATTCTGCTACCAGCTAGAAATGTAGTCTGGTACCTTCTATCACAGATGAAATGGTCACTGCATGCCTTGGGAAGTGAATCTAAGTAAACATGTTTTTATAAAATCCGTTTTTTCCCTCCCCCAAAATCAGCTTTTGGTCCCAGAATGATGACTCTAATTATTTGTTATTAAGTACATAGGCCATAGCTTCTGCTCATTCCATGAGTAGCTCTTAACTTATTTAACTCATTCTATGTCCTTCATATGTTTAGTTAACTCTCCTTCAGTCATGATCTGCACCTTCCTCAGTGTTTTTCTCAACATCTCTTCCCTGCTTCTCCCTTGAATCTCTCCCAGTGTTTCCCCTTTTAGTCTTTTCCTATTTCCCAGAATCCTCTCTCTTCCTGCCAGTTCCCCACCTACTATTTTCCACCTCAGCTCATTGGCTAGCAGCTTTTTAATTGACGTGTGTTGCCTATAAGAAATTCTTTCTACATAAACACTTTTCTAAGCAGTTGCTTTTAAGCAGAAAATCTCTTCAGCTGCATTTTCAATTCAGATTGATTTCAAATTTATTTAGATTTTAATACTGGAGCCTTTCATGGGTGGGATCTAGCCTTCAGGATGTTTTCCTTATTGTGTTAATGAAGAATGTGAGGTTTCTCTTTCATAGGGTTCACTTCTAAAAATAATTATACCTGTTTTCTCAGCCTCCTTGTCTGGAATGGCACCAAATAGCAAATGTTTAATATCTTTTTGTTCCATCTTTTTTGTTGCCTCTTTTGTAGCACTAGATAACTATTGTGAATAGTAGTCATGCCATAGCTTTAATGCTAACATATTTTCCTATATTCCCCCCAAAATAAATTAGTCTGCTTCTTTTGAAGTCAGCATAACTCAAGTTGTCCAGATACTGGTAGGAAAAAGTGAGATCTTTTCCATAAAATATCAGTAACAGTCCCTTTTTGATCTCTGAGACAGATTCTGTGATTTGAATAAGAATGGCCCCCGTAGAATCTGTTCCCATTTAGTGGAACTGTTTCAAAAAGATTAGAAGATAGGGCCTATTCTTATAAGGGGTATGTCATTGAGGGTGGATTTTGTAGCTTGAAATACTCTCCCATTCCCAGTGTGCTCTCTCTGCCTCTGTGACATCCAGATGCTAACAGTCAGCAGTTCCTATGCTCAAACAACACGAACTCTAACCTGCTGAAACCATAGAGCAATTAAATTCTTTATGTTACAAGTTTTCTTGGTATGTTATTTTGTCACGGCAACAGAAAAGTAATTTTGTGGGTAGGCTGTCTTGGGAACACTGAGTCAGTTCAGATTCAAACAGAGCTCATTGAGAGAGGTGCTGTGTAAGGCGATCACAGGGTACCGTGAGGAGGTTGTTTATGGGCTCATTGGTATTGCAAAAGCATGATTAATAGTAGAGCAGACTTAGCAGACACTGAAAAGGCAAATGTGTTATATAGTTCCTCCTGTAAGAAACTTTCAGTAAAGTTGAAAAAGTGTGAATTGAGATACTCTTAAGAATCTGTCATTAGTTTAAGGGAAAAAGGAAGTCACTGCCATGAAGAGTAAAGTATCTGTTTAGTTTCTGTCTCCAGGTTCCTACCTTGACTTCATGCCCTGATGTCCTGTCATGACTTAGTACATTCACAGAATTCCCTCTTTCTTCTTTTTTCCTTTCGTATAATCAAATAGTCTTGAACATTAAAAAAAAAATGAAGTAATTATTCTGTAGAGTACCAGGAAGCCCACTGTGAAACAGTCATTCCTAGAAATGGCTAGGAGAAAAACCCTAGGCAAAGAACTACAGGCAGCTAATGAGTGTCCGAAAAAAGAAAGTTAGCCCCTCCAAAAGAGCCAGCCATTGGTTGTCTGACATGGAACGTTCAGTCCTGAATCCATATACAAACAAATAGCAAAATCCGCCTCAGCAGAGGGTGTGTGTGTGTGTGTGTGTGTGTGTGTGTGTGTGTGTGATGTGTGTGTTCATGTGTGTGCTTGTGTGTGTATTTGTCTCTGTGTGTTACAATAATAATAAAAGAAAAAGAGGTTAGCAATTAGTGTGGGGAATATGTAAAGGGTTTCAGAGAAAGTTAGCTAGGAGAATATGGAGGTACCAGAAATGATATAAGTTTATTTCAGTTTAAAACATTGTTTAAAAGTAAAGTCTGTAATAATGTGAGGAGCCTATTAAAATGTCTCTTTCTAATTTCATCATTTGAGACAAATTTTCTTTTTGTTTTTTAGCTTCCTAGTGTCTCTCAGTTATAATTACAGATTTCTGAGAACTGAGTCCTAAGTATTTATTTAAAATGTATTGTTTTCAACAGGAAGCTAAGAATGAAGGGGTCGAGGATGGGCAGGCCTCACTAACCTAATATGAGCCAAAGCAGTATGGAAGGATTCAAGGCAGACTCTGTCTGCTATAAGTGAATTCTACATAAAACAGTCTGCCTCACACCTATTGTTACCTGTGAAGATGTCTGGTCATGCAGGCATACATGGAACCAGTGTAGGTTATACCTTCTGGTTCTAAAGAACTCTATACATAGTGTTCAAGGTCCAGCTTCTCCAACATGAGTTTTATTTTTGGTACCATTTTACTTTTCTAAATACTTTTTTTTCTGAGTGCTGTATAGATATTGCAATAATGTCCTTTGCCACTGAAGTCTCCTGAAAAGATTTCTCCTGAGTGTGTTTCCTGAGAGCTGATAGCCATGCTCACCTACCTGGATCACAGATTTTGCCTTTCCATTCTTCCTTTCTGTGAGGCAGAGCTTCTTAATGTATGTAGCCCACAACAAATGAAGGGAAGGGTTGACAGCAGAGAGGGCATCGTAAGTTAGCACATGCATGTATGTATGCATGCATGCATGCATGCATGTATGTATATGTTTTCAGAGTCTAGAGGGATTTCCAAAATTTTAGCAAAATCTAACCAACCCATTTCATAACAATATATAATTATTGTGAATGAATTAGGAGTTTATTGCTATTAATGTTTCTGTGAGACACCCCAGAGTCTTGCTCTTGTGCCTAATGTGATTTGGAATTTGGTACAATCCAGTCATTGTTTTGTTTTTGTTTTGTTGTTGAGAACTTGGCATCTTCCTTCCTAACACTTGGTGGACAGTACTGCTAGCCTTTATTATTCTTATATTTAAATACATGTTTATTCAATTCACTTTTGAAAAGTGATGGGTCCTTATCTAATCAATAGATTGTTCCATAGATGTATTCATAATTTGATTGGCTATCTGGGAAGCACTGGAAGTCAGGAAGCTGGACTGCCTAGTGGAGGAACAAATCACTGGGCGCAGGGTGGGGCCTGTTCTGCAGGTGCACCTTGCTCTCGTTACTCTTTTTATGCCCACCCCTACTCTCTGTGTGGAAACATTAGGCTTCTACAGCTATGAGGCAAAGAAAATATTTCATCACTTTAAACAGTTTCTTTTCAATATTTTTCACAACGATGGAAAGTGACCAGCAATGTTGTATTCTCTCCCTCCCTGCCTCACTGGTCTCTCTCTCTCTCCAGTCATTCGGATGAGACACAAGTAGCAGATGTGAGCTATACTTTCCCAATTGTCCCTTTATAAATGGAGAATGAAAGCCATTTCTAAAAGAAGCTAAATGTATTTGCTGTTATTATGCCAGACATCTTTGGAAAGTGATCCAAAGTTGCCATTTCAAATAACTAAGGTCAGTTCTTCAGTCACAAATCAACTCGTAGCTGCACCTGCGTGTCCTAATGTTTCTACGGCCTCCTCCACTTTGAGAGTAAATAGCAGAAAAGATTAATCTTTTAAAAAACACAAATAGCTATCATCCACAAGGAGGTTTCAGAGAATAGTTTTGACCCTGAACATGTTTCCTAGGTTATAAATTTAGTGGAAAGTCGTGAAAAAAAATTGAGGCTACACAAGATAATTAATTTTCTGATTCTGTTGCGTTTCATGTAGTTAAAGGTATCTTCCAAGTTTTGAAAAATATGTTTTTAGTAAAATAAAACCATAGTAAATACAACAATAATTTCACAGAACTCTTCAAAATGCCTCTTTGAAACTCTTTAAGAGGAATATAAGACCATTTCACATCAAGTGATTAATATGTTCTGACTGCAAAAATAAGTGTATCATTCATCTAAAATTTTTTATCTCCTAACAGACTATTTCAAAGGAAATTCAATGTATTTCCTTTACTAATTTTATTAAGAAACCTTTCATAAAATTGTGGGCAACTGTAGATTCACATCTTTATATTACAAACATTGAAGTCTTTGTCATCAGGTTGTCTTAAGCTAAGCAAGCGAGAGAAAGGAGGAGGAAGGAGTCTCACCGTCAGGCTTGGCACGTTGGGAGATGGAGAAATTTGGAAGCTCCCTTGATCATATTTCAACACCGCCAACATGGAGAAAAGCTATTTTCATCAGGTCAAGGACTGAATTCATTAACTATTTATCAGATGCTCTGCACCGAGCAGCATTAGGCTCCAAGCAGATGGCTTGGGACCTGAAATTTCCCATTACAGCTCTATCTTGCATTCGGGTCAGTCTTATGTTCGAACAGAAATACTCGCGGCAGTTTCTCTTTAGCCTCTTAGTCTGTGCTGTGCATGCTTCCTATTAAATCAACCTTTAAGCTTCCCTCCTTCTGTATTCATCCAAATTGCCTACTTTGAGACTTCAACATCAGCATAATTTGAGAGTTTTATATTCCTCTTTCCCAGTAACTCCACCCATTCCTTTCAATCAGAGGGAAACTATGAAGTAAAATACTAACTCATTTTAAGAATACCGGTGTCCATTTAACCTGTCTTTAGTCATCATAAAATCTTTATTTTACATTTGTTGAATATCGGAGGTGAACTGACATTTCAGAACACAAATTGCTGATAGTAGTGGTAACAAATTTTATTTTCAGACCAACATTGTAACACAGCAAGTATGCTTTACTTCCATGAGATTTCTACTTTGCTAAAAAAAGCACAAACCCGGTCAGATAAGCTTTGCTAATAATTTAATAAAATCTTGGTAATCACATTTGTACCACATGCCAATTTCTAGGTCTCTAGTATCAGTTTGTCTGTTCCTGTAAAAGCCTAAGTGCTACCACCTTTTCTCTTTTAGCATATCTTTTACCCTAATTTCTTTAACACACCTATTGGCTTCAAGTGTTCAATCTCGTTTGAATTCTCTAACTTAAAGAAAAATGATCTCCTGTCATTAATGTTCTTACCTTACACAGTACAGACACCATGCTGCAGAAAATATTTAATCACATAACAAACTTAGACAAGAACTGCTTTTATGGAAGAGCTGGGTACTGAAGGATGGCTAATGATTTGTTGACTGTTGGAATTCAGAACATAGGACATAGATACATTTTGCTCAGCTGACTAAATATCCTTTCAAACCTCTGGATTTTGGGTGGAATTTAGTCAAACTTAAATACAGGATCCCTTGTATAAAACTGTGGGGCAATGAAAGGCATTCTGTGTTCTGGTCGAGCGAGGCTTACTCTGGAGACCCAGTAGAAAATTCTACAAGGAACAGAATTGTAAGCTATGCCCCCCAGACACAGCTGCCTGACAACATAAGGCTCAGCTCCATAATTCTGTGGCCTTCAGTCACATAGGCTGTGCAGATTCCACCCCCACACTTACCTGGCAATAGCCAGGTATGCTTCTCCCCACAGTTACCCTGCAACAGCAAGGTAGCCCCGCCCACTATAAAAGAGGCTGCTTGGCCCCTCCTCTCTCTCTGTCTCTCTTGTCTCTCTTAAGCACTTGCTTCTCTTGCTTTCTCTCTAGCCCTCTTCTGGGGTACCAGTGGTCTTTGATGCCCGAGAAGGAGTCGAGACTGCATCTTCCCCACCCGCCGGAGCCTGACACCTGTCCCACAGTGGTTCTATGGGGTCCCACGGTAGTCTCCCATGTCAGCCCGTCCAGTCTCCCTGAGCTCTGGTGGGATAGAAGTTCCCCACCCTCTTTATTTCCCCTTGCCCAGCGATCGACATAAAATCACCTTCTACAACTAAATATTGTTTAGTGCTGTTTTAATAAATTGTGAAAATAAGTCAAATTTGGTAGTTGGGGTCAATGAGATTCTCTGCTACAATCAAATACTACATGTATAAATTATTTAATAGCACTTTCAATGTAAGGAAAACATAATTTTTATTATTATTGATTATTTTAAACAATAATCAATTATATTAATCAATAATATTTATTGATTATTTTCTAAAAACTTGAAGTGAACCATGTCTAGGAGAAAACTGAATAGAAATAATAATAATAATCCTTATTTTTCTACATATACATTTGTTTATAAAAATAAAATAGCTTGCATGGTAAAATGATTTTTATATTGGTATACATAAAATATTTTCTGTGTCACAGATTTTGATTTTAACAATTTTAACAATTAAATATTGTTAGCAGCTTCATTTTAATGAATTAGAGTGAATTCTGTTTTTTTATCAGTCTTTACTAAACCAATACTACTATGGTCTTATTTATTTAGGATAATTTTATCCTTATTTGACTTGTTTCTGGAGTATAGGGAGCTGACTCTGTGGTTAGGAACGCTGGTTGTTCTTTCAGTTGACTGGACTTGGATTTCCAGCACCCAATTGGCCGTTTCAACCATCTGCAACTCCAAGTACAGAAGATCCTATGCTATCCTCTCGCCTCATCCTGCATTGCACATCCGTGGTACACAGATATACATATAGGCAAAACACTCACAAACATACAATTAGGAAATCCTCCAAGAAAATGTATTTATTCATTCTGATGTATACTGTTAATTTATGTATCAGTCCTTACATTTCATATAGAATATTAAAAATATATCTGTTTTTTCTTCTTGAAGAATAACAAGATAGAAAAAGACTACAGGATAGGCTTAGTGAAACATTTCAGCATAAGTACTAATTAGTTAGTACTCTATGTAGTAGAAAGGCATTGTAGCTTGTCAAGCTCAGTTTAAGAGATAGCAGACATAATGTTCATGAAGTACTTATTCATTTGGCTTTTGTTTTGTTTGATAGAACATATCACATAGCCAAGGCCAGTCTATACTCACTCTGAAACTTAGGATGACCACAAATTTCTGATCCTCTTGGCTCCACGTCTTAAATCCTGGCATGTATGTACTATCATGTCCAGCTTTGGAAGCAAATTCTAAGAATTTTGAGCAAGCATGGTTCATTAGTCACCCTACATACTGTAACTCTTTTCTCTATTTCTGAACAATCAAGGAAACATGAACAGCTTAGGCTGAAAATTAATAGCAGTGATACACAGAATTTATATGGTGTAGTAGTAAGCCGCCACACAGCCTACATGAACCAGGTATTTCTGGAAGGCAGGCTGGGGCTGAAAGAGAGAGAGACTAGACAGCGAGAAAAGAATGAAACCAAGACAAATTTTCTCCGATCAAGGCCTGCAAGTTTACTAAGAGACTGTGCTTAAAAGGGGGAAGGCCCATCCCCCGCCAACCCATTCTTGGTGCCTGGAACCAGCCTGTAGGTGATGTGCAGGATAGGATGTGTCTCCAGAATGTCTCAAGGGTCTCTCAGCAGGTAGCAGAGTCTCAGAGAAGAGCAGCAGGGGTAGTTGACATAACAATATAACCATCTAAATCAGAAGGCTACACCCCAGATGATCTCATATTCAGTGGCAGGAAAGTCTGAATCAGCCTGCTTCAAGGTTGAGGGAGGCTACAATATGGTTCACTTATGGGGGAAAAGGCATGAAGAATAATGTTGATTATTCAACACATTGCTCTTCCTTGGTGGTTGCCTGCAACACCTGTCCCAGTGGATGAGAGATGGCAGAGCCTTAGTTTAGCTCCATTTCTTATAATAGAACTCAGAGACTCAGTGATAGAGAAAAGATGAAATTATGATGTTCAATAAGTCAGGTTTTAAAATGGTTGGTTACCACACCATAACCTGTTGTGCAGTGACCAGGTCAGACAGAAAAAGGTGCACAGAAAATCAGTGGGCAGTTACAGAGAAGCAATGTTCTAAGCACAGAGAAGATACTCTGGTAGGAAGATGAATGAGGTGAGCTATACTAATGGGGTCACATTCTTACAGTCATAAAGATGAAATTTTGTATCTGTGGAAACTTCCTTAGGTAACTTCTGAAAAAAAAATAAATTATTGACACAAAACCAGATTCAAATTTGTTATTTTCAATAAAGACATATCAGTTATTCCTAGATACAGCTTCTCAAATTTGTGTCGTGACCTGCAATGCCTATGAATACTCATATAAACATATCTGTTCTTTGCCAGGAGCAATCAAGGAGAAGCTAAAACCTAGCAGGTGATCTTCCTCAGATATTTTCACCAAGAACTATAAAGTTGATAATAGATTTGCTTCTCTAGGCAAGGCCAAGAAGATTACATCTGAGGAAAGATTCATGCTATTAATATGCTTTTCCTTTTATTACTAAATATATATATAACAATCACTAGGTATTAGTTTGCCCTTTTGAACATATCTCTGAAGAAAAGTAATGATGCATTCTCTTGTAGTGATGCTATATACACAAATAGATGATTTCTTTTTTTTTAAATTTTTAATATTTTTTATTATGTATTTTCCTCAATTACATTTCCAAAAGTCCCCCATACTCTCCCCCCCACTTCCCTACCCACCCATTCCCATTTTTTGGCCCTGGGGTTCCCCTGTACTATTAATGATGATTCTATAAGAATTCCTAAAACTATATTATTAGTCATTAAGCTCTTTTATAATAGGACTGCTATGAAGTCCTCTCTGATAACCAAAACTGCAATGAGAACTCTGCTAGTCTTCAAGTGTCATAAGTTAATTGCTTCTGAGATAGCAAGCATGCATCTACAACTTAGAGCACGTTACAAGAGATTGCAAAACAATTAACCAAAGGTGTAAGTACAGAAGATAAAATATTGATAGGGATATATGCCCAGGAGAGGTATTGCTGGATCCTCCGGTAGTACTATGTCCAATTTTCTTTTTTTTTTTTCTTCTTTTTTTTTTTGATTTTTAATATTTTTATTACATATTTTCCTCAATTACATTTCCAATGCTATCCCAAAAGTCCCCCATAGCGCCCCCCACTTCCCTACCCACCCATTCCCATTCTTTTGGCCCTGGCATTCCCCTATATTGGGGCATATAAAGTTTGCAAGTCCAATGGGCCTCTCTTTCCATTGATGGCCGACTAGGCTATCTTTCGATACATATGCAGCTAGAGACAAGAGCTCCGGGGTTCTGGTTAGTACATCATGTTGTTCCAACAATAGGGTTACAGATCCCTTTAGCTCCTTGGGTACTTTCTCTAGCTTCTCCATTGGGAGCCCTGTGATACATCCAATAGCTGACTGTGAACATCCACTACTGTGTTTGCTAGGCCCCGGCATCGTCTCACAAGAGACAGCTATATTTGGGTCCTTTCAGCAAAATCTTGCTAGTGTATGCAATGGTGTCAGCATTTAGAAGCTGATTATGGGATGGATCCCTGGATACGGCAGTCTCTAAATGGTCCATCCTTTCATCACAGCTACGAACTTTGTCTCTGTAACTCCTTCCCTGGGTGTTTTGTTCCCAATTCTAAAAAGGTGCACAGTGTCCACACTTTGGTCTTCATTCTTCTTGAGTTTCATGCGTTTATCAAATTGTATCTTATATCTTGGGTATCCTAAGTTTTGGGCTAATATCCACTTATCAGTGAATACATATTGTGTGAGTTCCTTTGTGATTGTGTTAATTCACTCAAGATGATGCCCTCCAGGTCCATCCATTTGGCTAGGATTTTCATAAATTCATTCTTTTTAATAGCTGAGTAGTACTCCATTGTGTAAATGTACCATAATTTCTGTATCCATTCCTCTGTTGAGGGACATCTGGGTTCTTTCCAGCTTCTGGCTATTATAAATAGGGCTGCTATGAACATAGTGGAGCATGTGTCCTTTTTACCGGTTGGGACATCTTCTGGATATATGCCCAGGAGAGGTATTGCTGGATCCTCCGGTAGTACTATGTCCAATTTTCTGAGGAACCGCCAGACTGATTTCCAGAGTGGTTGTACAAGCTTGCAATCCCACCAACAATGGAGGAGTGTTCCTCTTTCTCCACATCCTCGCCAGCATCTGCTGTCACCTGAATTTTTGATCTTAGCCATTCTGACTGGTGTGAGGTGGAATCTCAGGGTTGTTTTGATTTGCATTTCCCTGATGATTAAGGATGTTGAACATTTTTTCAGGTGTTTCTCTGCCATTCGGTATTCCTCAGGTGAGAATTCTTTGTTCAGTTCTGAGCCCCATTTTTTAATGGGGTTATTTGACTTTCTGGAGTCCACCTTCTTGAGTTCTTTATATATATTGGATATTAGTCCCTTATCTGATTTAGGATAGGTGAAGATACTTTCCCAATCTGTTGGTGGTTTTTTTGTCTTATTGATGGTGTCTTTAGCCTTGCAGAAGCTTTGCAGTTTCATGAGGTCCAACTTGTCAATTCTCGATCTTACAGCACAAGCCATTACTGTTCTATTCAGGAATTTTTCCCCTGTGCCCATATCTTCAAGGCTTTTCCCCACTTTCTCCTCTATAAGTTTCAGTGTCTCTGGTTTTATGTGAAGTTCCTTGATCCACTTAGACTTGACCTTAGTACAAGGAGATAGGAATGGATCGATTCGCATTCTTCTACATGTTAACAACCAGTTGTGCCAGCACCATTTGTTGAAAATGCTGTCTTTCTTCCACTGGATGTTTTTAGCTCCCTTGTCGAAGATCAAGTGACCATAGGTGTGTGGGTTCATTTCTGGGTCTTCAATTCTATTCCATTGGTCTATTTGTCTGTCACTATACCAGTACCATGCAGTTTTTATCACAATTGCTCTGTAGTAGAGCTTTAGGTCCGGCATGGTGATTCTACCAGAGGTTCTTTTATCCTTGAGAAGAGTTTTTGCTATCCTAGGTTTTTTGTTATTCCAGATGGATTTGCAGATTGCACTTTCTAATTCGTTGAAGAATTGATTTGGAATTTTGATGGGGATTGCATTGAATCTGTAGATTGCTTTTGGCAAGATAGCCATTTTTACAATGTTGATCCTGCCAATCCATGAGCATGGGAGATCTTTCCATCTTCTGAGATCTTCTAGAATTTCTTTCTTCAGAGACTTGAAGTTTTTATTATACAGATCGTTCACTTCCTTAGTTAGAGTCACGCCAAGATATTTTATATTATTTGTGACTATTGAGAAGGGTGTTGTTTCCCTAATTTCTTTCTCAGCCTGTTTATTCTTTGTGTAGAGAAAGGCCATTGATTTGTTTGAGTTAATTTTATATCCAGCTACTTCACCGAAGCTGTTTATCAGGCTTAGGAGTTCTCTGGTGGAATTTTTAGGGTCACTTATATATACTATCATATCATCTGCAAAAAGTGATATTTTGACTTCATCTTTTCCAATTTGTATCCCTTTGATCTCCTTTTGTTGTCGAATTGCTCTGGCTAGGACTTCAAGTACAATGGTGAATAGGTATGGAGAAAGTGGACAGCCTTGTCTAGTCCCTGATTTTAGAGGGATTGCTTCAAGCTTCTGACCATTTACTTTGATGTTGGCTACTGGTTTGCTGTAGATTGCTTTTATCATGTTTAGGTATGGGCCTTGAATTCCTGATCTTTCCAAGACTTTTATCATGAATGGGTGTTGGATCTTGTCAAATGCTTTTTCCGCATCTAACGAGATGACCATGTGGTTTTTGTCTTTGAGTTTGTTTATATACTGGATTACGTTGATGGATTTCCGTATATTGAACCATCCCTGCATCCCTGGGATGAAGCCTACTTGGTCAGGATGGATGATTGTTTTGATGTGTTCTTGGATTCGGTTAGCAAGAACTTTATTGAGGATTTTTGCATCAATATTCATAAGGGATATTGGTCTGAAGTTTTCTATCTTTGTTGGGTCTTTTTGTGGTTTAGGTATCAGAGTAATTGTGGCTTCATAGAATGAGTTGGGTAGAGTACCTTCTGTTTCT
The DNA here is from genome assembly GCF_978045245.1 of Mus caroli. NCBI lineage: Eukaryota > Metazoa > Chordata > Mammalia > Rodentia > Muridae > Mus > Mus caroli. The sequence continues at coordinate 91,731,991 of NW_028227266.1, forward strand.
ATTTTGTGGAATAGTTTGTGAAGAACTGGGATTAGATCTTCTTTGAAGGTCTGATAGAACTCTGCACTAAACCCATCTGGTCCTGGGCTTTTTTTAGTTGGGAGACTATTAATGACTGCTTCTATTTCTTTGGGGGATATAGGGCTGTTTAGATCATTAACCTGATCTTGATTCAACTTTGGTACCTGGTATCTGTCTAGGAACTTGTCCATTTCATCCAGGTTCTCCAGTTTTGTTGAGTATAGCCTTTGGTAGAAGGATCTGATGGTGTTTTGGATGTCTTCAGGATCTGTTGTTATGTCTCCTTTTTCATTTCTGATTTTGTTAATTAGGATGCTTTCCCTGTGCCCTCTAGTGAGTCTGGCTAAGGGTTTATCTATCTTGTTGATTTTCTCAAAGAACCAGCTCCTTGATTGGTTGATTCTTTGAATAGTTTTTCTTGTTTCCACTTGGTTGATTTCACCCCTGAGTTTGATTATTTCCTGCCGTCTACTCCTCTTGGGTGAATTTGCTTCCTTTTGTTCTAGTGCTTTTAGGTGTGTTGTCAAGCTGCTAATGTGTGCTCTCTCTAGTTTCCTTTTGGAGGCACTCAGAGCTATGAGTTTTCCTCTTAGAAATGCTTTCATTGCGTCCCATAAGTTTGGGTATGTTGTGGCTTCATTTTCATTGAACTCTAAAAAGTCCTTAATTTCTTTCTTTATTCCTTCCTTGACCAAGGTATCATTGAGAAGAGTGTTGTTCAGTTTCCACGTGAAGGTTGGCTTTCTATTATTTATTTTGTTATTGAAGATCAGCCTTAGTCCATGGTGATCTGATAGGATGCATGGGATAATTTCAATATTTTTGTATCTGTTGAGGCCTGCTTTGTGACCAATTATGTGGTCAATTTTGGAGAAGGTACCATGAGGTGCTGAGAAGAAGGTATATCCTTTTGTTTTAGGATAGAATGTTCTGTAGATATCTGCCAGATCCATTTGATTCATAATTTCTCTTAGTTTCACTGTGTCCCTGTTTAGTTTCTGTTTCCATGATCTGTCCATTGGTGAAAGTGGTGTGTTGAAGTCTCCCACTATTATTGTATGAGGTGCAATGTGTGCTTTGAGATTTACTAAAGTTTCTTTAATGAATGTGGCTGCCTTTGTATTTGGAGCATAGATATTCAGGATTGATAGTTCCTCTTGGAGGATTTTACCTTTGATGAGTATGAAGTGTCCCTCCCTGTCTTTTTTAATGACTTTGGGTTGGAAGTCAATCTTATCAGATATTAGAATGGCTACTCCAGCTTGTTTCTTCATGCCATTTGCTTGGAAAATTGTTTTCCAGCCTTTCATTCTGAGGTAGTGTCTATCCTTTTCTCTGAGATGAGTTTCCTGTAAGCAGCAAAATGTTGGGTCTTGTTTGTGTAGCCAGTTTGTTAGTCTATGTCTTTTTATCGGGGAGTTGAGTCCATTGATATTAAGAGATATTAAGGAAAAGTAATTGTTGTTTCCTGTTATTTTTGTTGTTAAAGTTGGCATTTTGTTCTTGTGGCTGTCTTCTTTTAGGTTTGTTGAGGGATTACCTTCTTGTTGTTTCTAGGGCATGGTTCCTGTCCTTGTATTGGTTTTTTTCTGTTATTATCCTTTGAAGGGCTGGATTCGTGGAGAGATAATGTGTGAATTTGGTTTTGTCGTGGAATACTTTGGTTTCTCCATCTATGTTAATTGAGAGTTTGGCTGGGTATAGTAGCCTGGGCTGGAATTTGTGTTCTTTTAGTGTCTGTATAACATCCGTCCAGGATCTTCTGGCTTTCATAGTCTCTGGTGAAAAGTCTGGTGTAATTCTGATAGGCTTGCCTTTATATGTTACTTGGCCTTTTTCTCTTACTGCTTTTAGTATTCTATCTTTATTTAGAGCATTTGTTGCTCTGATTATTATGTGTCGGGAGGTATTTCTTTTCTGGTCCAGTCTATTTGGAGTTCTGTAGGCTTCTTGTATGTTCATGGGCATCTCTTTCTTTAGATTTGGGAAGTTTTCTTCTATAATTTTGTTGAAGATGTTTGCTGGTCCTTTGAGTTGAAAATCTTCATTCTCATCCACTCCTATTATCCGTAGGTTTGGTCTTCTCATTGTGTCCTGTATTTCTTGGATGTTTTGAGTTAGGATCTTTTTGCATTTTACATTTTCCTTGATTGTTGTGCCGATGTTCTCTATGGAATCTTCTGCACCTGAGATTCTCTCTTCCATCTCTTGTATTCTGTTGCTGATGCTCGTATCTATGGTTCCAGATTTCTTTCCTAGGGTTTCTATCTCCAGTGTTGCCTCATTTTGGGTTTTCTTTATTGTGTCTACTTCCCTTTTTAGGTCTAGTATGGTTTTGTTCATTTCCATCATCTGTTTGGATGTGTTTTCCTGTTTTTCTGTAAGGACTTCTACCTGTTTGATTATGTTATCATGTTTTTCTTTAAGGATTTGTAACTCTTTAGCAGTGTTCTCCTGCAATTCTTTAAGGGATTTTTGTGCTTCCTCTTTATTGTCTTCTGCCTTTTTAGCAGTGTTCTCCTGCATTTCTTTAAGTGTGTTATTAAAGTCCTTCTTGAAGTCCTCTATCATCATCAGGAGATATGCTTTTAAATCCGTGTCTAGCTTTTCCGGTGTGTTGGGGTGCCCTGGACTGGGCGAAGTGGGGGTGCTGGGTTCTGATGATGGTGAGTGGTCTTGGTTTCTGTTAGTAAGATTATTACGTTTACCTTTCGCCATCTGGTAATCTCTGGGGTTAGTTGTTATTGTTGTCACTATTTAAAGATTGGAGCAGAAGCTGTGTTCCACTCACCAGCAGTCTCTAAATCCTGCGGCGGGGGTCGTGGGTAGCTGACGGTACCCCGGTGCTGGTCCAGCTGGAAGAGGCCTGTGGTCCTACTCAGGCCGTTTTTCTGCTTCCCTAACTAATGCAGTCTCTGGTCCCGCGTGCAATTGGATTGGAGCAGTAGCTGTGTTCCACTCTCCAGAAGTCTTAAGATCCTGTGGTGGGTGTTGTGGGTAGCTGGTGAGTGTCAGCCGACCCTGCGCCCCAGCTGCCCTGGTGCTTTTCTGACCGGAAGAGGGTTGTGGCCCTATGTAGGCCGGATTTCTCTCTCCCCAACCAGAGCAGTCTCAGGTCCCGCGTGATTGGACTGGAGAAGAAGCTGTGTTCCACTCACCAGCAGTCCCAAAATCCTGCGGTGGGGGTCGTGAGTAGCTGGCGGGTGTCAGGCAACCCTGCGCTCCCGCTACCCAGGCGCTGATCCGGCCGGATGAGGCCTGTGGCCCTACTCAGGCTGGTTTCTGCTTCCCTAACTAATGCAGTCTCAGGTCCCTCGCAATTGGATTGGAGCAGAAGCTGTGTTCCACTCACCAGCAGTCCCAAAATACTGAGCCAGGGGTCGTGGGTAGCTGGCGGGTGTCAGGCAACCCTGCGCTCCCGCTACCCCGGAGCTGATCCGGCCGGATGAGGTCTGTGGCCCTACTCAGGCCGGTTTCTGCTTCCCTAACTAATGCAGTCTCAGGTCCCGCTCAATTGGATTGGAGCAGAAGCTGTGTTCCACTCACCAGCAGTCCCAAAATCCTGCGGCGGGGGTCGTGGGTAGCTGGCGGGTGTCAGGCAACCCTGCGCTCCCGCTACCCCGGCGCTGATCCAGCCGGATGAGGCCTGTGGTCCTACTCAGGCTGGTTTCTGCTTCCCTAACTAATGCAGTCTCAGGTCCTGCGCAATTGGATTGGAGCAGAAGCTGTGTTCCACTCACCAGAAGTCTTAAGATCCTGTGGAGGGTGTTGTGGGTAGCTGGCGAGTGTCAGCAGACCCTGCGCCCCAGCTGCCCTGGTGCTTTTCTGACTGGAAGAGGGTTGTGGCCCTATGTAGGCAGGATTTCTCTCTCCCCAACCAGAGCAGTCTCAGGTCCCGCGTGATTGGACTGGAGCAGAAGCTGTGTTCCACTCACCAGCAGTCCCAAAATCCTGCGGCGGGGGTCGTGGGTAGCTGGCGGGTGTCAGGCAACCCTGCGCTCCCGCTACCCCGGCGCTGATCCTGCTGGATGAGGCCTGTGGCCCTACTCAGGCCGGTTTCTGCTTCCCTAACTAATGCAGTCTCAGGTCCCGCGCAATTGGATTGGAGCAGAAGCTGTGTTCCACTCACCAGCAGTCCCAAAATCCTGAGGCCAGAATTATTTTTTTTATGTCAATTCTCTTGTCATTTCCCTCCAGGGCGAAGTGGGGGTGCTGGGTTCTGATGATGGTGAGTGGTTATGTCCAATTTTCTAAGGAACCGACAGACTGATTTCCAGAGTGGTTGTACAAGCTTGCAATCACACCAACAATGGAGGAGTGTTCGTCTTTCTCCACATCCTCGCCAGCATCTGCTGTCACCTGAATTTTTCATCTTAGCCATTCTGACTGGTGTGAGGTGGAATCTCAGGGTTGTTTTGATTTGCATTTCCCTGATGATTAAGGATGTTGAACATTTTTTTCAGGTGCTTCTCTGCCATTCGGTATTCCTCAGGTGAGAATTCTTTGTTCAGTTCAGAGCCCCATTTTTTAATGGGGTTATTTGATTTTCTGGAGTCCACCTTCTTTAGTTCTTTATATATATTGGATATTAGTCCCCTATCTGATTTAGGATATGTAAAGATCCTTTCCCAATCTGTTGGTGGTCTTTTTGTTTTATTGACAGTGTCTTTTGCCTTGCAGAAGCTTTGGGACAGAAGATGTCCCATCCAGAAGATGCCCCAACCGGTAAGAAGGACACATGCTCCACTATGTTCATAGCAGCCTTATTTATAATAGCCAGAAGCTGGAAAGAACCCAGATGCCCCTCAACAGAGGAATGGATACAGAAAATATGGTACATTTACACAATGGAGTACTACTCAGCTATTAAAAAGAATGAATTTATGAAATTCCTAGCCAAATGGATGGACCTGGAGGGCATCATCTTGAGTGAGGTAACACAATCAAAAAGGAACTCACACAATATGTATTCACTGATAAGTGGATATTAGCCCAAAACTTAGGATACTCAAGATAAAAGATACAATTTGCTAAACGCATGAAACTGAAGAAGAATGAAGACCAAAGTGTGGACACTGTGCCCCTTCTTAGAATTGGGAACAAAACACTCATGGAAGCAGTTACAGAGACAAAATTTGGAGCTGTGATGAAAGGATGGACCATCTAGAGACTGCCATATCCAGGGATCCATCCCATAATCAGCTTCCAAACACTGACACCATTGCATACACTAGCAAGCTTTTGCTGAAAGGACCCAGATATAGCTCTCCCTTGTGAAACTATGGCGGGGCCTAACAAACACAGAAGTGGATGCTCACTGTCAGCAATTGGATGGATCACAGGGCTCCCAATGGAGAGGCTGGAGAAAGTACCCAAGGAGCTGGGGGGATCTGCAACCCTATAGTTGGAACAGCATGATGAACTGACCAGTACCCCGGAGCTCTTGTCTCTAGCTGCGAATGTATCAAAAGATGGCCTAGTCGGCCATCGCTGGAAAGAGAGGCCCATTGGATTTACACACGTTGTATGCCCCAATGCAGGGGAATGCCAGGGCCAAAAGAATGGGAATGGGTGGGTAGGGAAGTGGGGGGGGTATGGGGGACTTTTGGGATAGCATTGGAAATGTAATTGAGGAAAATATGTAATAAAAGAATATTAAGAAAATGACAAGGAAAAAATATTGATAGGGTTTATCTATACAAAACTTCACTAATAACTTAGTTGCAAAAAATTATGGTTTTCAACTTTCAGTGAACCTGTTGAACCTGTGACAGATAATAAATGTTTAGCCAGATAATTATTCTTAATCGATATGTGTGTAAACATTCTCAGTTAATAACTTCTTATTCAATTTATGATTTGAATTTAGGTGTAAACTTGTGGTAAACCTTTTAACATGTGATCATGTATTCTGAAAGATAAGTTCTGAGGACAAAAAGAGAGAAAACTGAACTCAAGAAAAACCTTTTAGAGAGAACTTTTTATAGAAGAGCTTTCTTAGAAAACTTTTAGAGAGAACTTAGAAGTAAAATGCCATCATTGTGAATAATGGCATTGGGAGAAAAGGCTTAGCAACTGGGCATAGTAGCATTGGAGGACACAGCATTGAGAGTAAGAGCATCATGATTGTTACATCAGAGCAGGAGGAAAAAGCAACATTAGGAGGAGTAGAGAGCAGAGAGAATTTTTAGAGAACAAGAGAGAAACTGTTTGGAGAACTGAAGAACTAAGAAAAAAAGGATAAAATCACTTTTCAAAATGTCGTTTTTTCTTCCTGTGACTTCAATTAGTAGGGTCGGAGTTAGAACTGCAGTTCCTGAAGATACAGAACAAGGCTACTTTACTTAATCTGCTTCTGTTTTACCGTGAGGTACTAAATGCCAGACTGAAGCTTCTGACCTCAGAGCAACCCAGACAGGCAGATCCACTAATGGAGCAAAGTGATGTAGACTTAAAATAGGTAAATGTTTTATCATACAGCAACCCTTAATACCTTGCATGATCAAGTCTTCCTCCTGCCAACACTCTTCCCCCTTGGCTTACCTCAAGAGAGAACCAAGAAAGAAGAACAGCCTAAGCTGGCCCCTTACAGTTCTCAAAGTAGACACAACTCAATCAGAGTAATTTACTTTTATAGACATTCAAGCATAACTCTTGTGTAACTGGCAACCACATATTTAAGAGTTTTAACAGTATCATATGTGTAAATTAGTGCAACAGCTGCTCTTGAGCAACAATGGCTCTCCTGTTTTGTGTCTGATGTTCTTGCTGACAAACATTTCTGTAATGTCTTCAGATAACAGCTGCTAGCTAAGCTCTTGCCTTTAGTTAGTCTTCTTGATGTGAACAGGTACCAGGGCCATAGTAAAATATAAAAAGGAACATTTAATTGGGAGGTTTGCTTACAGGTTTCAGAGGGTGAGTCCATGATCAGCATGGAAGAAAGCATGGCAGCAGGCAGGCAGGTTTGGCACTGAAGCAGCAACTGAAAACTTATATCCAATCCAGAAAGGTAGCCATAGAGAGACTGAGCCTGTCATGGGCATTTGAAACCTCAAAGCCCACCTCTAGTGGCACACCTCCTCCAATAAAGTCAGACCTCCTAAGCCTTCCTAAACTGTCCACCAATGGAGAACCAACAATTCAAAAATATATGAATGAGGCTATGAGGATTATTCTTATTCAAACTACAACGGGTATCTAGTGATAAACATTCTTTCAACATTTTTATTTATATTTTAGAAGCATTTTAATTTAAAAATGGATACTCATAATCTATGAGACCGAAAAGAAGCAGTAAAATAGGAAGATAGATATCAAGCTTTGCAGCACAATTTTTTTCTAAATTCCTCCAGATCAAACACAGCACTTGCTGGAAGTCCTGAGTCATCAATATAGAATTAGCTTTAAAGAGAGCATACATGAATTCTCTGTTTAGGTTTTTATTTGATATTTACTCTTTTTTCTCATATTTGCAATAAAGTATGATTTCAATGAATTTTACTGAATTGTGTTACTACTTTGATTAGAGGCTTGGCTTACAGTTTTATTAGCTGCTTTATTATATTCCAACACAATATTCCTGGTACTATTTTAAGAGATTCAACTTCAACAAACCAAATTCTGTCCCATTTGGTAGGCTGGGGTGTGGGCTACATGAAGTATAATAGCATTTTACAGTTCTCGGTGAGGTACTCAAACTAGCCCCATAAAGGCAGAAACTGCCTTGTTTTTTGCACTTGTCTTAATATCTAATTAAAAAGGTAATACATTTTTATGGAAATTTATTTTATTGTAAGTGCTTCATGTACCATGTACCATTTCCACTGCCATTTTTATAGAGATTTGTTTTAAAACATACTTGGATGGTACTTTTACAACAGAAGAAGACATAATTAAAGAATAAAATTAACATGCATCATAGGACACATTCTATGACTTCAGCTTTTACATTTCACAGCTGAGCACAGATCAGGGCAAGATGTCCCCACTAGCATTCAGTCTGACCACTCTTTTTCTTGTAATCTCATCACCTCCACCTGCTGTGATTCTGACAACTGCGGCTCACAGTCCTTCCAGAACTGCATGTACTTCCACTAACTTAACAAGTTTTCAGCATTAGACTGAAGTGGTTTGGGGATGCTTAAAATTCCCTGTGAGATATGCAAAGGGTTGGTTGCCGAGAGGCAGGTATGAATGCGGGATGGGGTGGAATACATTACTATCATCCATCAGTGAAAAACCAAATTGAGTTTCAAGGTTTCTTATGAGTCTGGCCACAAATGATAACCCCTAAAGAGCCCAGAGCTCTTTGTACCAAGAATTAGAAAGTACCAGAGATAAATAACATTTCTGTTGCCAAGTAGCAACCCATTTGATAACTGCATACGTGACTATAATGCTAAGTACAGCTACACTAAATGCTGTCTGTTCCTAAAGAAAAACTTCCTTCCATCCTTAAGTCTGAGAATGTCCCTATACCTTCTAGGATAGCTAGAGTATAAGTAACATTTAAGGGTTATATATTTTAAATTCATCCTCCAAAATTCTTGGAAATTTCATCTTTGGTTCAACACTGTTAAAATATATATCCTTTAAGATGTGATTACACCAGGAAACTTCTGGTCTCTTGAATGTACTAATTGTGTCTGTGTAAGTGGATTGGCATAATAACAAGTTTGTCAGTTGTTTACCCCCAATTCTGAAAATTTCCACCATTCTAATATATCATACCCCCACCCCCATTCCTAAGAATGGGCCATCATGATTGTAGCCTCACATCCCTGAGTTGTGTTTCTCAATAGTAGCTATTGGCAATCGGGTGTATCCATGAACAGCTAGAAGTGACTTCACAACAATCAGCCATCTTTAGAGCCAGCTCTTGAGTGACCCGGCGAAGACACATCATCTCTAGCAGCCCAGGAGGTGACAGCTTCGCTCCTGTGTCTGTCCCTTTGCAGATGCACTATGGACCCTGTCACATGTCCCTTTGTGCATGGGCTACAGGCCCAATAAAAGCCTTGTTCTCCCTGCCTCCCTTCTTTCCTCCCTCTCCTAGAGGCTGCCTCTATTTCCCTTCCCAATAGTCCTCCCAAATGAGACTTGGTGCACGGTGTGATTTTGTTAGGACTCACAGCATAGTTCTAACAGTAGCAGTGGTTGAAGTTGCTAGGGTGTATGGCTTTAGTGGGAGACTCTTGGATATTAAATTGAACACTAGGGAAAGCAGATGTGGTGGTAAGGACTGATAAGGTCAGTCACCGTGGGCCAATGAACTGGTTCTTTCACCTTGGGGAATGGCACCGCTGTGCTAAACCAACTGTTCCAAAGTTTCCGCAATTGCTGAGGAACAAGATGAGCAATAGGATGAGGAACAGTATTTCATCCCATGGATGCTCTTGGTAAGACTCCAACATCAACTCAGCTATCAGGCAGCCCATCCTAGCAGCCATAGTTGTTCTGTAATCAATCTGTAAGGGACAATCAAAGAAACACCTATGTAAACCCTGTGATTCACCACTCTTAAGTGACTCAAAAGTTGCCAATTTTGGAGATTCACTGTGCTGAGACATACCATATTAGTTTCTTATTATCTTGATTGTCTGTGACACTTCTCCTATATGGTATTACAGTTGCCTAAACTACTTGCCAGGGACCTAAGGTTGTTTTATGCTGAGCATAGAGACTTTATCATAAGATGCCCAGTGGGTGACTGAAGGGGGCTACAAAAGCTTGGCCTCAATGGTCTGATGGCATCTCTACCATTATTGCCTTTGCCTTTATATTAGCTTATTCAGATTTGCATCCCAATGTGCTTATTCCTTGGTAAATATTTTATCCCAAACTATAATACAGTATTAATTAGATCAAGACATTTTAGACTCATATGCTTACACACAAACACACATACACGTGCTGCCAAAGACTTTAAAAGACAGTTACCAGCCACTGTAATAAGAGACACAAAACCATGAAAGGAATTAAAAGAGGAGGCACTTGGAGGATCAGTAATTACTTGATAAGCATATTGTATATAGAGCAGCAATGGGGGCTAGAGAGCTGGCTCAGAACTGGCTGCTGTTGAAGAGGATCTGGTCTCTATACCCAGCAACCATAGGTGGCTAACAACTATCTGCCACTTTGGGTTCAGAAGATCTACACCTATGGTCCCTGTGGGCATTATGCTCCTGTGGTGCATACACACACACACACACACACACACACACACACACACACACAAGCTAAATGCTCATACACATAAAAGTAAAGAATTAAAAACAGCGCTGATTTGTTGATTTGTATTGCATAATCAATCCTATAATTCTGTTCCAACTCACCAGTGTGACATCACTAAATATTCAGTTAAAAAGAAATGTATAGTCGCATGATGTTACATGCTACCCTCCCCTACAACTCAACATGTAAATGATGTGCTATGAAGGAGATAATGTTAAAAACCTGGAGGACTTTAAGTGGAGGGCAAAGTGAAACTGAGGACAGAAGGAGATATAAATACTAGTAAGGATGCTTATAAATGAAAAAGGAAAACATTATGTTCATTTTAAAAAACTATATCATGTGTAAGTTCAGAAGCATAAATATATTTCTAGTTGTGCCACTTTGGGTGATAATACTTCTTCGTAAATCATAGACTATTTAACTAGAACCTTAGCAAAAGCATGGGAAACCCCCCTTCAAGTTGCTGGTTGGGGCAGTCTAAAAGACTCCTCAAATAATATTGGTTATTAACTCTGCCTGTGGTTTCCTTCCATAACTTGAAGGTAATCCCCTGCTGCTGAAGAGACCATATATTTCAACCACAGGGCTTGAGAAACTGAGCTGGAACTGACCTGGAAGCCCCTTCCTAGGGGAGTAGCCCTCACAGTGTCTGAAGGTGCCATTCAATCTGCCAAGGGAAAAAACAATTGGTAATTCTATGCAGCTATAAAGTCCATGTACCACAACAATGACCAGACCAGGCAGATATCCTGTGATGTCAGCTGACTTGCCAACATGGAGGTGGGGAAACATCACACGGGCTCACTCCTAGATGAAGAGATGGAGGTAATCATAGGCTGCAAGGAAAGGAAGAATATTTCCCCAGGGATGAGCCCCCCACCCCATTATGTGATCCAGTCTGAATCAGTCAGTCCTAATCACAAGTGTATAAGACCAACACTAAATGGACTACGCAATTTTACGCATGTGAGTGTGTATGTGTGTAACAATCAAAATTTAAAAAAGAGGTTTTGAATCTGAGGAGGGAGTCAGGAGTTGGAGATGGGAGAAGGAGTAGATATATAAATACAGTTCTTGTATATAAAATTCTCAAAAGATTAAATTTTTAGAAAGGCATGAGAAATAGTGGAAACAGAGTATAGCAATTTTGAAAGGACTTTTGAATCTAAACTGCATTTCTTGTTTGTTAGGTTACTTTTATTTACTTTTATTTTAAGTTTAAGAAAGATAATTTTCAGTTTTTTAATTTCAATGTTATCATATGTTTATGGGTGTCTTGCCTGTATGAATGTTTGTGTACCACTTGTCCAGTGCCCACAGAGACCAGAAAAAAATATAACTGAGCCTCTAAACTGGAGTTAGAGTTAATTGTGAGCACTGTTTGGGTGTTGGGAATTAAACCCGTGTCCCAGGGAGAGCAGTCAGTGCTCTTAAACGCTGAACCTTTCTCAGAGATTTTTTTTTAATTTTAATTAAGTTATTTCATTATCTTTTATTTTAATTTAATTATTAATATATTCAATAACCAGCTTACAAAATTCTTGTAAAGTTATTAAGTGTTTTTTGATGAAACAGGTGAGTCATTATCAACACACCTGGCACTGGAAGGTAGTTCATTTTAAACCTCCCTCTTCAAAGCTGTTTCCGTTTAATATACCAGCAATATCCGTGAAAAATGCTACAATTGCCACTACTTCTCATTGGTTCTATCCAGATCAGAGGAGATTTATATATTTCATAGTTAACATTTGTGTGGTTTTTGTTTGACCATTACAGTCTTTGTTTTTGAATCACCTCCATGTTACTTTTCTTCTTTTAACATCCAGAGTAGAGAGAAATATGTATCTTAATCTGACAGCTTTACTTACTTCAGCAAAACAGCTTTCCTTGTAAAGTATTATTTAAATAAGTTATGTCATTTCACAAAATTGAAAGGCTATACATAGGGAATGCTTTGAAGTTAGTTCCTGTTCATAGACATTGTTGGTGAAGTCTATTTGATTCTTATTTGGTCAGCCCTGTTGTAGTCTAGGGATGATATGTCCAGAGGAGCCTCTGCACCTACTTGGCCTTTTGAGGAGATTGTACAACTGAACTCTTTGAAGACATTTCAATGGTACTTAATTTTACACTCTAACTTATTACTGTTCTGGATCTTAGTAGGTATGATTGATACCTTGGACCTTTTGAAATTATCTCAGGAAAATAACCATACTTGATTTAGATAGAACTTTACATTTGGCTTATTTTATATTCTCCATGTACTGTATATTTACATGTACCAGGGGGAAAAATCATTGAAGATTGAAAGTCTGGTTATCTCCAATTTCTGAGACCAGCTTTGAACCATTCGTTTTTATTTGTATTTTTGCCTGGGGTAGCATTGCATATCATTTCTACCTACTCTTGCAACACTGATTTTCTTCAAAGACGAAAGAAATCTGGCTGTAACTGGGCAACTTCAGCACCTGTGGAGAGCACTGGCAACAGACTATCCTCTTGAACCTGGATCCCAGCAGCCTAGGAAATGAATCACATTGGGTTTCTGCATTTACCAGTCCTCATTCCTTCTGTTTTATTTCTAAATTAGAAGCCATCACATTTGCAAGTCTCTTTCTGCTTAGATCCTCTAGGAAAGCAAGATTAGAAATGCGCTGGTGTGCTGGGTGGTCTGTGACATTAAGCTTTTAAAATTGAAAAAGAACTCAAGTCCTAGAGGCGATTTTACTTTAATAAAGTAGTGACAGTCCTCTTGGTGCCTTGGCCTTTTGGTGTCATTTCTCATACAGTCTTGTTCAGCAGCGTGAAAATGAGATGACATTCAGGAGCAGCTCTTGGACGGCTGGGTGGGTGGGTAACGTGTGCTGCCATCCTGAGATTTCACTTTCTTTTCTTTGCCCTTCATATTCTCACTTGGTATATTTAGATTAAGTTCAAAGCTAATTTATTTTGAAACTGAGGTCACTGTGAATGCAAAGTTGGGTAAAATGTTCTGATAAATATCATTCAAGATGATTCATACAGGATTTAGTTTTAGTCTTTAAAAATCTTCAAGAATCTGAAACAGTATTTCCTCAGCGTATAATAAGGATATTTCTATTGATTTTGGCATGTAGAAATAACTTTTATTATGAATAATTTCAAAAACATTCAAAAGTAGAGGATCTTAATACACACTAAAGCTATAAACCATGTTCAACAACTGCCATTATTGATAATCTCCTGGCTTGATTTCCTTTATTGTCTTTATTTCTCTTTTTCTTGAAATATTTAAAAGCAAAATTCAGCACTCCCTTAATTAACCTGCAGATATTGTCTCAGGGAGATGATGTAATGATAGCAATACTCATCAAGTGATTCGGTGTGCTCCATATGTCATGTAAGACTGTTTCTCATGAAAGTTGTTAGCCTCGGATTTCATTAGCACTATATATTTTCATATAATCTGAATTTAAAGATTAACCTCATAAAAAAAAAGAAAGACAATTACTGGATAGCAGAATGTTCTTTCAGATAATCATATTAACAGTTCCTTTCTAAGAAGTGATTTTATTTTATTTTATTGTCATACAATACCTTGTTACTATAAAACTATTAGCTTATTTTCTATTAGTTATTTGTTAACTTCTACTAATCAAGGTATTCTGCTATCACATGATACACTCAAAATATACATTCTGAAAATTCATGCACTTGCACTAATAGGGCTCACTTGGGTGAAATAATAATGTCTGTGGACAACTCAGAACTTCATGCTTACAGACCCAGAGCCCTTATGTAAACAATACATTAAATAATCAAAACTTTGAAAGCTCACTGAAATTTCACTTCAAGGGTCTGGCAAGATGGCTTGGTGGGCAAAGATACTGGCCATTGAGGCTGACAGGTTGAGATGCATCCTGGTACCTACATGGTGGGAAGAGAAACGTGACACTTGAAACTCCTGTAGCATACACTTCCAAGAGAGTGTGAGCATGCGTACTTAGACATGGGCATGACACTACACACCACACAAGAAATAAGTAAATAAATGTTAAAAAAAAAAAAAAAAAAAAGCTCAAGAGAAAAATATCATTTTGTAAGAAGCCAGACAAATTTCATTATTTGTTTATTTATTCACAGTTAACTTAATTTCACAGGGTTACTTATTCATTGAGAAGGCCGTATAAATAATACATATAAGGCATTTTTATGATAATAAAGTCAACAAGCCTCCCATTTGTTATCCTGTGCAGTCTGTGCTTGTGCCTTTAGATTTCCCTGCTTGGTGAGTAGACAATAAAAACATTTGTAAGAAAAGCATCACACATAAATTTCTGGCTGTTGCTGCTGTTGCTGCTGCTGCTGCTCCTCCTCCTCTTCCTCCTCCTCCTCTTCCTCCTCCTCCTCTTCCTCCTCCTCCTCCTCTTCCTCCTCTCCTTCTTCTCCTTCATCTCCTTCTTCCCCTTCTTCTCCTTCTTCTGTGTCTTGAAAGAGGAGGGAGGGCAAACTGAATTTATTATGATGCCAGAATCTCTACTGAGAACTATTAATTCTTGTTCTGTATTTTTTTTTCACATGAATGTAGTACATATTGAAGAACTCCTGGTTTTGTTTTGTTTTGTTTTATTTTTCAGAAATCCTCTGGCTTTTCTTTTATATATATATATTTTTTTCTGCACATCTTTCTTCTAAGTGTGCCTACATTCTCCCATATGCATCCTATATCTTCCATAGTAGTCATATATAGATAAATAAGTCCCCATTTCAGACTTTTCTAACACATTTCAGGACTCTTAAAGGTTTCTCTCTTGTCTTTTGTTTGACTGGTGTGGTTTGGTTTGGTATTTTTTGGTTTTGTAAGAGGATTCAGCAACAGAAAAGATTTGGAAAGATTTGGGGGAACTTCTGCTCATTTTATTTCCTAGTTATGTGGTCATGAGCAAGGAAGCAAGTAGCACTTCAAAGTAAAATGAAAATAGAGAAAATATAAACAAACACATATTTACTGGATACTATTTATGTCAACTTGACACAGCTAGAGTCATCTGAAAGGAGGGAATTTCAATTGAGAAAGTGCCTTTATAGGATAGGGATGTAGGCAAGCCTATAGGGTTTTTTTTCTTAATTTAAGAAGTGGGAGGGATCACTTGATAGCAGGGACTGGTGATCTTTTGTCTATAAAAAAAGAAGCAGATTGAACAAGCCAGTAATCAGTATTTCTCCATGACTTCTGCGTAAACTCCTGCCTCCAGGTTCCTACCCAGTTTGAGTTCCTGACTTGGCTTTTCTCAGTGATCTTTGATTTGAGATAACTAAAAACAAATATAAGTCCTCTCCACATTGTTTTATGTCATGCTGTTTCACCACAACAATAACGAACCCTAAATGAAGCAAACACACGCACACACACACACACACACACACACACACCCAAAGTAAGGATCAGTATAAATAGCTATTCTTACTGTATTCTATTTTTAAAAATATTTTCTGTTTGAAATTTGCAAATTACAACAGTAGTTAGGCCATTTGTAAAAGAATCAAGCAAAAGAATTAAGTGTTATGAACATCAGATAACCTTCCTTTTTTACTGTTTATATGCATATAAGTGGATTCTTTATTTTTTAAATATTGTATCTTAGAAATTAGGTATCTTTCCTGAAACAAATTGAATAAATAACTTAACAAACACCTTTATTTGTTATGGTACTAGATTTTAAACCCAGGGCCTACGTTAACATTGGATGGCTGAGCTGAGTCCCCATTCTGGTCTTGAAAGTTAAGTAAATGTTCCCTTTACTACTAGATTACTAGAGTTAAATCGATACTCAGCAGGAGTACTCAATTAGTACTCAGTGATCAGCCCAGCACCAATCAATGGTTCAATGTCTGTTATTTGTCCCTATTAATAATTTGAAATTGATTTTTTTCCTTTCCTAAAAATGTCACTGTTTTTTTTTCTGCTTGAATATTTCAACATTTTACCCAATATTTCATCCTAAACTGTAGCCATTTAAGAAACCTCACCTCCTCTCTCAAATCCTCTTCTCCTCTTGCCTCCCCTCACTTCTCTTTCATTTTCCTCTCTATCCTCCCTTCCTCTTTCTGCTCTCTCCCTTCCTCTTGCTGTCTTCTCACTCACCCTCCCTTTCCCCAGGATTTCTGTTGCATTCTTTTCTGTAAACACAGCCCAGTGGGCCTTTTTTTCCCCTAGCATGTTTCTGATCAGTGTGTTGGTCTGGGAACCTCACTCCTCTGCTGCATATGTGGAAATGATGGCGTCATTTGTCAAATCTTCTAAACCAGAAATTGGCAAATGATCTGTCATAGTCTACTCTCTCATGCTCAGCCAGCGAACCGTTCCTGATTGTTCCTGTGGCATTGCCCTTTGCTGTTTTGCAGTTCAAAGACTCCGGTGGTTTCAGGATCTGAATGCCCGAATTCCCTTTTGCCAATACTCTCATTTATCTTCATCTGCTACATTGAATGACATCTGCTGGGGAAATTGAAAGGAAGGTCACAGTGAAGATGGATAGTTTTGAAATTGAAGTGCAGTTGCATAAGGTTGCTTGAAAGGTGGCATTTGAGTCAAGAAGAGAAGGAGACTCTCTGTGCCCTGTGCATTTCCAGGGAATGAATGTGGCAGGCAGGGGAACTAGCTACTGCACAACCTCTGAGATAGATGCTTTGAGGCTCGGTTATTAACACAGTGTGAGCTAAGAGGAAGGAAACAAAAGACGGGAACAGCAAATATTGACTGTATTGTGAAGGAAAGTTTATGAAGGAAGCCACACTTAATGATGACCCTTCTCCAAGACAGATTAATTGATTAGAACTTTAGTGACTCTAAATAGGGTGGAAGGTTACAGGTAGAACTAAAATTATTTCTCAACTAATAAATTTATCACCCTTAATACTAACTCCTTGACCACCTCTGTTTCTGATCTAACATCCTTTTGACTAATAGATAAATTTTTCCATTCCCACATTCTTCTGGAACCCCAAACTGAACTAACTACTCTTAAATACTGTCTCAAAGTTCTTGTTAATCTTTATTTTCTTCTTTAAGCTGTATATTCAAAATAGCCCATCTTCATGCCACCAGCAATTTCTTCAGTAGATTTATTCTGTTATTTATATAGCATTTATAGTTTCACTAAATGCATCTTTCTGATAGAGAATTGCTGCTGATTTTTAAAAATGCCATCTGTCTCTTTGTTAATTTGCTCTGGCACTTTCCTAAAACCCTTCCCTGTGGTTTCTTCTACTTCACTGAGTTTCTTTAAATCAACTCATTTAAATTTTCTATCTGAAAATTCCTTGTTGATTTTAGCCTGGCTATTTACTGCAAATATTAAATGAGCTTATAATACTGTTTGCTTTATTAAAAACTATGTTATGTGTTATGTATGTGTGGATCTGAGCACATGAGTTCAGTGGATGCTCACAACCATTCATTGGACTGAATATAGCGTCCTCAATATAAGTGCTAAAAACAGGACCCAAGGAGCTGGAGGGGTTTGCAACCCTATAAAAGGAACAAAAATATGAACCAGCCAGTACCCCCATAGCTCCCAGGGATTAACCCATCAACCGAAGAGTACTCAAGGAGGGACTCATGGCTTCAGCCACATATATAGTAGAGGATGGCCTTGTGGGACATCAATGAAAGGAGAGGCCCTTGGTTTTGTGAAGGCTCGATGCCCCAGTGTACAGGAATCCCAGGATAGGGAAGAGGTAGTAGGTAGGTTAGTGATCAGGGAGAAGGAGGATGAAATTGGGGGTAGGGGGGGGATTGGAGGGGAAACCAGGAAAGGGAATAACATTTGAAATGTAATTAAAGAAAATATCTAATAAAAAATGAAAAAATAACTGTGAAAAAAGTAATATAATATATATATATATATATATAGTATATACAGATATATACTATATATATGTATATATATACAGCTATGATTAGAGAGAAAGACACCCAAAGCATTACCAGTTCATGACTATGAGCCATTGTGATCTACTGTTGATATCTGAATATCCACTTCCTAAGGAAGTTCCATATTCTCCCTTTAGCTTACTATTCCTGTTCAGATTTGTCAAGACCCTCTATTAATCAAGGTCACAAAGGTGCAAAGACTCAAAGTTTGTTATATTGTCAAATTCTATATTCACTAAAAGTCTAAGAACTGAATTGGGTTCATATCATTCACTAGGATACTCAAACACTAAATTTCTAGAAAATAGATTGCCAATAGGAGTGTGAAAAAGACATGTCATCAACTAAGTAACTTTAGGAAGGGTTTTGTGCGCTAACTTATGATTACAACATTCTGAGGAATTTTCCACACAACAGTTAACAAAAAACTAAGCTACATTGTAATACTAATATAAATAGTATAGGGTTGTGAGACTTGTATATTCAACCAAACAGGAACTCTGGCCTTCTTATTTTATTGGGTTTATTAAATATTTTTATCAAGGAACTTATATTTTACTCTCTTGCCTATTGTGAAGATGCTAACTCTGCAAATTCAAAAGCACATAGGAAGAAAAACACAAAAATCACATCAATACTTAATCATTTCTGACACAGATTTTTAAGAAAATGATATACAGAAGAGAAAGAGGCTAATGGGGTGTTAGGAATAAATGACTTGCCTCCAAACAGTTTGCTTCTTCATTGACTTCATTTGAAAGTGAACATCTGTCTTCTACTGTCGGTGAGCAATCTCCTGACTTCAGTAACCCAGGAGCCTCAGTAAAAGAATTTCACAATTTCAATTACTCCTGATTTTATAACTCAGTTTTAACTATAATTAGCTACTTTCAAAATATTTCAGATTTAGTCCTTATTCCAGACTATGATTTGAGTATGTTAGTATTCCAGGTTAGGCAGAATTATTATAGTAATCTTTACATTTGTGTGCTTTTTAATAAAATGCATTTTTCAGAGCACCCTTAAATAACACACACACACACAGAGAGAGAGCACAACAGAGGAAAATGAGGGAAACAAAAACAACTAGATTTATTGGAAATAGAAATATTATTTTGATAATTTCACAATTCTCTCATATACAGATTTATTCCCTGTGAATTTTCAAGTGCATCTTACATTTATGTGCTTTGGGCTTCCTGAAATTTTTATTCATGCATTTAATTGTATCAGAGAGTTGATATTGACTAAATAAAAACTAGTTTTTTAGAACATAGAAATATATGTTTTAGATAATTGCTGAGATCTGGTTGCACAGTGACTCATTTCAACAATACCCAATACAATTATGTTGAGTAGAAGTTTCATATGAACACAAAATTCAAATGTGCACATTATTATTTTGATATCATGATGACATAAAAGAGAAATCACAAGCACATGTATGTATGGGTTAAAACCATGTGGTAACTGCCATGTTAGATACTATGGAAGAGGAATCAAGGAGTACTACAAATATATATGACAGCATCTACCAATTTTCATCCCCAAGTGTGTGTTAGGTTCTTTCCAAATATAGTATTCCATTTTGATGGTGACAGTAACAATGTGTCATGTTATGGACAAGAAAATAAATCTGAGTGGACACCTATCTGTGTACACCAACACCAGTGCTCTTCACAAAGGTGAACAATATGAATGACTACTCCTTGGGGAGTGTGAAAGGGGGAAAACCGAATACATATCAGATGATTTAAGAACAAAAGAGGAATTCATATAGAATGACAAATGAGAGAGAAAGGACAAAACAGACTTTAGGAATGCAGATGAATTTATATGAGAAAGAAAAAAAGAAGAAAAACAACCACTAGGCAGATGTGCAGTATAAGCAATAAAAGGGGTGGGGGGTTGTAAGGGGTGATGAATCTGCTATTCAAATTATTTTCTTGAGCATATTTTCAAGTTTTAAATGTGATAGCTTGGATTTTGCCTAAGTGAAGACATTTCATAACAACTAAAAAAAAAAAATCACAGCTTTGAAACTGATGACTGATAGGTAATTTTAAAGTTAGTGGAGTGAGAAATGAAATGAGAATAATACATTCTTAATATCTGGGTCTAGGTTCTGTTCTGTTTTTTATATCATAGAAATGAGGTAGGTAATTGAAGGGAATTCTTGTTTATAAGAGAGAGAAGTAAGGAACAAGGAGGAAGATTAGAGGCATGAAAAGACAGGAGGGAGAAAAGGGAACTAGAAGGAAGTTGGGAAGAGTTTTATTTTGTTCATATAGTTTCTTATCAGAAACAAGAAATAGCCTGTGAATTGAGAGCCAAAGTAAGTCAGGTATTTCCAGAGGCTAGACCTGCTGCTTATTCTTCATCCTTCAATCAATCTCACTCTTCACAAGAAAACTTATTATATTTGATTGTAAATATACTTTCATTTTAAAAATTATCTACACTTTTGGCACTTTAAAAATTCAACTTCTGAGACTAACATGATGGAATTCCTTACTTATATTACTTGTAATTTTCTAAGTTATTACATGAGAAATCATATCTGTATGTTTGGCACAAAGATCTATTTATTGATTGCCAGGGTGAAAAATGTTTCAGAGGAAGTCATTATTGTGTGTCATTACATGACTGGATATTAAGTGGGTTTCTTCCATAATCTCTTTTAATCAAGAAAATATAAAAAAAATAATAATTACTGCCAGGCAGCTCTATGTTTGATTTAGAGTGCATGTTTGATAGTATTCAATTGTGCTGTTTCTGACTGGAAAGCTTCAGGGAATTACATTCATTGCTACTGGGAAATGCATATTGCAAGTTCCGGGTTCTGAGAGAAAATATTACACAGCTAGATTTATCAGGAAACATTAGAAGCTACCAATGCCATTTCTCTTCAGCTATAAACATCCACACAAAATATCAAAGTGAGGATGTAGCCTCACATAGATACAGTGTGCTTCATAGATGGAATGTACAAAATTACTAGAACAAGGGGACAGGAAAAAGATGATTAGAGAGAAGCATCCTTTTGCTTACATTATAGAGCTCTGGAGAAGAGGATGACTGGAAACCATTCCATCTTGCCAGTCCCTAGTCTATCCCTGAATCAAGTCTGAAGACAGAAGAACAGGTTTCCTTCCTGCACAATGCTCATTGCCAATGACTATCAGGTGGGAAGTTTTTAAATAATCATTTGCAAAGGTTTCCAAAGAAACCATAGAGCTGTGAAATATGTCTTGTAATCCTAAAGCTAATAGAGTCCGTGGGAAGCCAACTCCAAGATGACGCCGGTTTCTGCTTGCCATTGTCATAAACAACACCACTGCGCAGGCATCAATTCGAATTTGGTGCCAACCCCTCCCGAGTGGGTGCATGCAAATTGGGTGCCAGCAGACTGACCAATCCCAGGGGGCCACGGAGCCTTCTCCTGTGCTGGGGTGCATATAAGCAGGGCTCCCTGAGCCCCCAGGGTCCCCGTAGAAGCATTGAGGCGTTCCTGCAATAAAGGCTGTTGAGAAGAATCCGACTGTGTTGTGCTGTTCTTGCTGGTCGAGAGCAGACAGGACAAGAGTCCATAGAATAATTTTGTTATTTCTTTGTCTACCTATTTACAGCACTAAAAAATTTTTATTCACCATCCAAGGGGTATTTGGAACATTCAAAGAATTAATTCTGTGCTTTATTTTTTTTTAAATTGAAATTTGTTCTTGGGAGTACAGCCAAAATTCCATCAGAACTGCACAGAAGTTAATATGTTGAACAAATATGATACATACATGGGAAGTAAATATAATTTAAAGCTATGGTACATGAATTAATGTTTTAATTTTTAAATAAAATATCAAAAGTTCTTCATAATAAAATTTTTAGAAGGATCTGATTAACTAACCTCATGTGAGAAAAGAATCTCTTCTTTAAAAATCCTTTATAGCCAAAATCTATCTATAGATTCAATGCAATTCCCATTTAAAATTTCAACACATGGAAAGCACAATTCTCAATTTCATATGGAAAAACAAAAATCCCTGGATAGTAAAAAATATTCTTAACAATAAAAGCACTTCTGGGGAAATCACCATCCCTGACCTCAAGCTGTAGTAGAGAGCAATAGTGATAAAAACCACATGGTATTGATATAGAGACAGACAGGTTGATCTATGGAATAGAATTGAAGACCCAGAAATAAGCCCATACCCTTATGGACACTTGAACGTCAACAAACAAGCAAAAAACATACAATGGAACAAAGACACCATCTTCAGTAAATGGTGCAGGTCCAACTGGCAGTCTGTTTTTAGAAAAATGAAAATACATCCATATGTATCATCTTGCACAAAGCTCAAGTCCAAGGGGACCAAGGACCTCAACATAAAACCAGATACACTGAATGTAATAGAAAAGAAAGTGGGAAAGAGCCTCAAACTCATTGGCATGGGGGAAATTTCCTAGACAGAACTCCAATGGCTCAGGCTCTAAGATCAACAATTGATAAATGGGACTTCATGAAACTGAAAAGCTTCTGTAAGGCAAAAGACACTGTCAATAGGACAAACTGGCAACCCCACAGATTAGGAAAAAATCTTCACCAGCCCCATATCCGACAGAGGACTAATATCCAAAATATATAAAAACTCAAGAAGCTAACCTCCAAAAACTTAAATAACCCAATTTTAAAATGGGGTATAGAGCTAAACAAAGAATTCTCAACTGAGGAATCTCAAATGGCTGAGAGGTATCAAAAGAAATGTCCAACATCCTTAATCACCAGGGAAATGCAAATCAAAACAACCCTGAGATTCCACCTTACACCAATCAGAATGGCTAAAATAAAAAACTCAAGCAACAGCAAACACTGGAGAGGATGTGAAGAAAGAGGAACACTCCTCCATTGCTGGTGGGATTGCAAGATGGCACAACCACTTTGTAAATAAATCTGGTGGTTTCTCAAAAAATTGGAAATAGTTCTACCTGAAGACCCAGCTTTACCACTACAGGGCATATATCCAAAAGATGCTCCACATATAAGACGCATGCTCCACCATATTCATAGCAGCCTTATTTATAATAGTTAGAAACTGGAAACAACCCAGATGTCCCTCAACGAAGAATGGATATAGAAAATGTGGTACATTTACACAATGGAATACTACTCAGATATTAAAAACAACGACTTCACGAATTTTGCAGGCAAATGAATGGAACTAGAAAATATTGTACTGAGTAAGTTAACCCAGACCCCAAAGGACATACATGGAAATGCAAGGACAAAAATGGAAGAAAGACTGAAAGAAAGGCCATCCAGAGATCACCCTGCCTTGGGATCCATTCCATCCACAGACACAAAACCCTGAAACTATTGCTGATGCCAAGAAGTGCTTGTTGCCAGGAGCCTATATGGCTGCCCTCTGAGACACTTTGCCAGCACCTAAGACAGTTGCAGACACAGTCAATCATTGGATTTAGCCCAGGGACCCCAATGGAAGAGTTAGGGAAGGGCTGAAGGAGCTGAAGGGGACTGCAACTTCACAGGACGAAGAACAATATCAACTAAGCAAACCCCTCAGAGCTACCAGGGACTAAACAACCAATTCAAGAGTATGGGTGGGTGAGTCCACAGCTCCCACTACATTTGTAGCAAAGGATGGCCTTATCTGGCATCAATGGGAGGGGAGATGCTTGGTTCTGTGGAGGCTTATTGCCCCGGAGAAGGGGGATGCTAGAGGGGTGAGGCAGGAGTGGGTAGATTGTTTGGGGAGCACCCTTTTAGAGGCAAAGTGGAGCAGGGAGGGGCTAGGGGTTTACTGAGTGGAGACTGGTAAGGGGGATAACATTTGACATGTAAATATACAAAATAATCATTTTTTAAAATGTAACAAAAAAAAATCCTTTAAAGCATGTCAGCAATGTCCATGAGAAAGTTTTGCAGTAAAAAGTCTGTTCTAGTAAGGTATGAAATTATTCCAATTGTATGATTTTCCATTATATGTACTTAGTATTCACAACACTATAGTAACATTATAATAGTAAACAGTCTACAAAGCATTAAGGAAAACCAGATGGTTTCAATTGTCCTCCTGAGATAGATAGATAGATAGATAGATAGATAGATAGATAGATAGATAGATAGATAGATAGATAGATAAGATAGATTAGATTTGATAGATAGATAGATAAGATAGATTAGATTTGATAGATAGATAGATAGATAGATAGATAGATAGATAGATAGATAGATAGATAATGTTGCAGTAATTCTCCAACCCAAATATGCCCCAGCAATGAAAACACAATTCAATTAATATGAATAAGTGCTTTGTGCCTAGATGGGGCAGATCTACCACTACACTACCATCTTCCCCATCTATGAGACCCCTTATAACTTGTGGTTTCTCCAGGCCACTGCTTCTGCTCTGCTTTCCTTCCACCACCTCCTCATCATTAGTTCTTTCTCTCTCCAACTCCTCCTCCTTCTCTCTCCCAGCTTTCAGCTTCACCTTTCCTTTATCCCAATCACTGGCTCTAGCCTTTATTTTACAAATTAAGGTGGGAAGAAGATTTATAGGAAATCACCTGAGTGCTGGCTCATTCTTTCTTCACCAGAAATGGAATTAGCATCAAATTACAAGTAGCCTCAGAGCAGAGCTGCTATCTTCAAAACACACACACACACACACATGCATATAAGTGCAAATTTACTAATTTTCAGCTTAGTATTAATAGTGAAATTATTATGTGAATTGTTTCCTTCACATTTGTATTTACCTCTGTTCTCCAGATTTAAGATCGGACTCCACAAGAGTTCAGTTATGCTCATTATGAACATTTGTAATTTCGTGGAGGAAAGTTTCACATTTATAGTCCAAAAGCTAAGGGAACTAAAAAGTCTGTTCCTTCCCAGCTGATCTGAAGTCACTGATATGATGCTCTCAGATCCTCCTGCAGTTTCACAGTCAGGGTAGTTTTAGGTTAATGCACACTTAATGAAAAGTGAAGTGGATGGTACTAGGTATATACAAATGTAAGTGCTGCCACCTGAGCGATCGGTCTCTCAATATTATTCATAGAAATGTTGAAAGTACAGCTCTCCGTTCGAGCTGTAAAGAAGAATTGTAAACACTTGATAGGTTTGAGATGAGATCTGAATCACACCCATTTGATGTTGTGAAGCCTTGTTTAAAGGCAGACTTGCTTTTCCAAAGGAACAACAGCAGAGCCAACAAGGCGTGGGCAGATAACTATTTCCCCTTTCCTTTGGATCAAAAAACACTTTCTTCTCCTATTGAGTGAGGAAAAGGGATTTTCTGGAGGGAGTGGCAGATGAGCTTTTTACTGTTACACACAATGTCTGGCTCTCTAAAGGGAAGTGTGGATGGGCCTTTGCAAAATTACTTGCTGCCGTGAGAGACCTTCCTTCTAGAATCTCTTTATCTCTCTTTTATTCCTTGAATTTCCCTAATTCACATGTATGACATGTAAAGAACTGATAAAACCTTCTTCATAGGATTTCACTCATGCAAGTTTAAGAAATGGAGCATGTAAGTTGATTTCCAGATAAATGAAGATAAAATCTGAGGCCTAGAAGTCTAAGTCTTCCACTTTCTCCCCTAGAGAGGGCCTTTTCTTTATCTGAACAAGAATACGGTTATCTAAAATTGTCTCAAATTTTATCTAGAAGTCTTTCTTTATTTCTTTTTTAAGAGTTAAGTTTAGACTTCAAGAATATTCTACAAATCCCAAAGTTTACAAGATTCACATTAATTTCCTTAAGTGTCCTCATTCTTTTTGGTAAAATGTTGGCTAGGTTTTGTTTTGGTTTTTTTTGTTTGTTTGTTTTGTTTTTTGTTTTTTTTTTTTCCCTTCTCTGTCATCCAGTGGTGCTGGCTAATGATTTTTAAAGAGCAGATGGAAGAAGAGCTGAGATTTGATTGATAGCATCAATTTGTAAGAATAACAAACCATTTGTTCAGATGCCATCAACAAAATAGTCAAACAAAACCAACAAGATACTAGGATTACATGTATGTTCACATGTTAATAACCAGACGAGTACAGAAATGTCTCTTTCAAATTTTATTTATCAGTACATCCTGAAAGAAATTCACTGTTTGTACATTGCTATAACTTGAATGGAAAATGACCCCTCCAGCTTCATGTACAAGAACTCATAGACCCTGGCTGATGTGAAGCTGGGGAACCTCCAGCAGGTGGGTCCTAACTGGAAGTAGTCAGAGCACTGAGGGGTGATGAGTCTTAGGGATCATGAACCGACCCAGTTGCCTGCCCATTCTCTTCCTCACCCTTCCTTCCTTCCTTCCTTCCTTCCTTCCTTCCTTCCTTCCTTCCTTCCTTCCTTCCTTCCTTCCTTCCTTCCTTTCTTCCTTCCTTTCTTCTTTCCTCCCTCCCTCCCTCCCTCCCTCCCTCCCTCCCTCCCTCCCTCCCTCCCTCCCTCCCTCCCTCCCTCCCTCCCTTCCTTTTTCTTTTTTATTTTCCTTTTCCCTATTCTTTCTTTTCATTTTGTGTTTGGTTTGGTTTGGTTTGTTTCAGACAGGGTTTCCTTGCTGTCTAGACCACCAGACTGGGCCTCAACCTCACAGAAATCCACCCACCTTTGCCTTCTGCCTTCCAAGTGCTAGGATTAAAGGCATGTGCTACCACCAACTGGCTTTCTCCTCTTTCTTTCTTTCTTTCTTTCTTTCTTTCTTTCTTTCTTTCTTTCTTTCTTTCTTTCTTTCTTTCTTTCTTTCTTTCTTCTTTCTTCCTTCCTTCCTCTCTTTCTTTCTTTCTTTCTTTCTTTCTTTCTTTCTTTCTTTCTTTCTTTCTTCTTTCTTCCTTCCTTCCTCTCTTTCTTTCTTTCATTCTTTTTTCCCTCCCTCCCTCCTTTCTTTCTTTCTTTCTTTCTTTCTTTCTTTCTTTCTTTCTTTCTTTCTTTCTCTCTCCTCCCTCTCCCTTTCTCCCTCTCTCTTTCTTTCTCTCTCTCTCTTTCTCTCTCTCTTTCTCTCTCTCTTTCTCTCTCTCCTCTCTCTCTCTCTTTCTTTCTTTCTTTCTTTCTTCTTTCTTCCTTCCTTCCTCTCTTTCTTTCTTTCTTTCATTCTTTTTTCCCTCCCTCCTTTCTTTCTTTCTTTCTTTCTTTCTTTCTTTCTTTCTTTCTTTCTTTCTTTCTTTCTTTCTTTCTTTCTTTCTTCAGAGCTGAGGACTGAACCCAAGGCCTTGAACTTGCTAGGCAAGCACTCCACCACTGAGCCAAATCCCCAACACCCTCTATCCACTTTTTAATCAATGGAGATGAGACCAATCCTCAAAAGAAGCACCTGCTCTCACCTGTGGCCAAAGTGAACTTTTAGCCCAAGTAAACTGATCTTTATGTTGATTCTTGTGGGCATTTTGTCATCGAGACAAGAGAAGCCAAGGGTACATTACCATTCCTTTCTTTGGATTGTGCTTAAGCAATGGTTTAGTTTACAGAGTCCAGAAATGGAGTTGGAGCTGTGAAAGTCAGTAATGTTATCTGCTAGCAACAGGTTAGTGTGCACCCAATGGGCTGCTGTGCATTCTAGGTGTGGAAACTTTGCAATGACATTGGAGAGTAGAGAACAAGGAAGAAGGTGGGTTAAAGTGGTTTTAACTATGGATAAAATGGAGTTTGCTTTTGAGGCCCAGATATTTCTGCTTTTGCAAATTACTAAGAGTCTATTTGATTATGCCAAAGTGAAGCACAAGGGAAGAGTGTGATTGTCAAGACTGGTGGATGATTAGGACATACAGTTAAATTTTGAATTTGTTTGGAGCCTGTTTCTGTAGTTTTCAGCTTCGAGTTTGAGAGATAGGGCAGTAGACAGGGGATGAAGTTTAGGAAGGATCAGAAGGACAACAATATCCTAACCCACACAGAGGCCAAGAAGTGATGAAGTGGAAATTTCTAGTTTCTTTGGAGAGTTGGATGGGTCATGTGATGTTTCCCTGGAAACTGTCTTATGAGAGGACGTTTTGCTGAGAACAGGTACATGATGTTTCTCTGGAAGCAGCCTGGGAGCACATACTCTTTTATAAGAAAGGACGCTTGGCAGAACCCACGTTGTTTGGAAAGGGTATAAATATAACCCAACAGACAATGGACGATGATGTGGATGCTGTGTGGTATTGCTTCGCCCAGTCATTCTTTGCCGGTCGATGTTTTTCATGACTTCATAGAGAGAAACATCTCATGGTGTTCTGGTAGCTTCTTGCTGCTTCAGTGGACACAGGCCAATTTGCAGAGCCTCAAGGTTTCTTCTGGACTTAATTGCTATTGCTGATTTGTGAATGGTGTTTGTGAATGAATCCTGCTGCTGCTGCTGCTGCTGCTGCTGCTGCTGCTGCTGCTGCTGCTGCTGCTGCTGCTGATTCATGAGAACTGAACTACTGATATCCTGGCATCACAGACTGAATTTACTCCAAATAACTATTTCTAAACAGGTCAACATTCTCTTTTGCCCTATCCTTTCCATTACCTCTGGTGGGTGGTGGGCTAAAAGGGAGGATAAAACATTTAAGTACACTTATAAGCCTACAGAAGGATATGATCCAACTGAGGCAAACACTAAAAACAAAAGTCAATGCAAGTTTAAGCTTCCTTCCCTAGATAATAGCCCCCTAGTCTTTCAAGCAAATCCCAGCTCACAAATATTAAATGCTTTAACCCAGGGTTAGGCATAATGCAGATGGGTAGAAGAGAATGTGTCATATTCACATTACAAGTCAGTGAGCTAGGAAGGTTTTCACCCTGGCTTACTATGTGAAGGCACATGCCTTGGAGAGGGGTGTTGTGAGCACAGTGACAATGACTCAGAACTCAGGCAAATGGTGCTGCATGTGTCATAGCCCTAGCTTTCCCTAACACTGAAAAGGGATTATGGCAACAGACCTGGACTTCTTGAGGAAATATTTTGTGGGCTCCAGTATTATTACTAACTACTAATGCTCCAGTATTAGTGATGATAGGGTAATTAGTAATGAATTGTAGGGATAAGGTTATTGTGTAGTGTGTAACGATTATCTTTTTATTATTCAAATGTTGATTTCTCTGCCCCCATATATCTTGCAATCTGGACATGGAATTGTAATGCTTATTGTAAAAAATCTCCTGCCACAATGTTATGTAAATATTTTCCCCAATTATTCTCTGATTTGTCAATAAAAGCTGATCAGAACAGCTACTCTGGAACACACCTGGATCAGAGAGAGCCAGATCTTTTAAAAAAGGCAAGTATCTCAGGGATTTGGGCTGGGAGGTAGCCAGATTAGTTTAGAGGATGAAAAGAGATTAATAATACTCAGCTATTGTGCCATAAAGCTTGATGACATAAATCTTATAGTCTCTGTCTTATTTATTTGGGAGCTAGTCGGGATAAAGAAAAATGTCACTTTTAAAAGTGTACCAACAATGAATAGATGCAGCATCAGGCCAGCTTGGAGTCCTGCTGTAGTGTACCTGGGCTCTCAGATGGCACGTGTGCAATTGCTTTAATCCTCTGGTGTTTCCCATGATATCCTGCAGCCTTATATAATCATGTTTGGGTCCAAATTCCATTTTACCTGTTCATTCTATACTTTTCCTGTGTATTAACTTACACATTTGTTCATATATCTTGGGGAATTGTTCAGTTTCCAGAGTAACACATTGTGAAATGTGAATAACTTTAAATATTTAAAAAGCTTTATATTTATTGTTGGGGGGGGGCAGAGGAAGGGCATGCACCGTGGTGTTTGTGCAGTGGGAAGAAGACAATTTGCAGGAGAGGATTTTTTCTTTCCACCAGAAAGGTCCAAAGATTGAACTCACATCTTTAGACTTGGAGGCAATCACCTTTACCCCCTGAGCCCATCTCTCAGTTCCTGTTATTATTAATAGTAATTATTAATAATATTAAACTCTTTTGGAAGAGAACAAAATTTCTTTGGGTTTTGTAAGGAAAAGAAGTTGGAAAACACAATTCCCATGAGTTGGGACCTCAGGAAAAAAAAAAAAGTTAGCCAGACTCCGTGAAACTCCACAAAATGTATTTACCTGCAGCCAGTATTGAGCACCCAGTATTGAGGCAGATCTACACTGGGGCTTGCACCTCGTCTCTGCCACCACCACGCATGTTGGCATGGCAGAGCAGTACTAGACCTCAGCTTCTATGTATCACACTGCTGTTGTGTGATAAACCTAAGTCACAAAGCCTCACTGCTCAGGATTTCTTTCCTCAAATCTGACTCCCAAAGGCTGTCAGATTCCTGTGAGCTGGCTGAGCATGTGAAAACTGATATCTCATAGGCCTTCCTTTGATTCTGTCTCTGTAGACCTCCAACAGACCTAGCATCTGGATGGCTCTGCCTACTCTTTGCTTTGTACTGTGTTCCGTATCCCATATTATGGCGTAGCTGTAGAAAACCATCCCAACAGATACCTTTTATATCTCAATAAACTTCTACTGTGATGGTTTTGTATACAGTTTAATATTATGTATATATAGTAGTTTAACAGAGAAATGCCTCTTATAATCTCTAACATTTAGCACTTTGTCCCTAGTTGTAGGTGCTATTTAGGGCAGGTTAGGAGATATGGCATTGATGGAAGAAGTATGTCACAGATACTGGAGTCTGAGAGCCTAAGACTTCATCCTCTCCCATTTTGCTGTCCATGCTTCTTGCTTTTGTTTTAAGATATGCACTGTCAGAATGCTGTTTCAGCCTGCATGCCTCCCTGCACCCTCGCCTCCCCAACTTGATGGTGGTGTGTGCATTCTGGTCTCTCAGGAACCATAAGCCCAACAATCTCTATCTTCTCTAAGTTCCTCAATGGTATTTTATCACAGTGATAGAAAAGTAACTAACGTGGCATACTATTATATTGTAAAAATAATCTAATAACTAAAGGTAAACCATATAAAATCCTTTCTACCTATTTTAATTAAAAATGGCAGCTTCAAATTGTCACTTAGGATATTTTTTTATTTAGGTCAAGTGAATCTCGAATATTCACAGCTATTCTATTTTAGTTAAGCTGATATTTCAATATATACTATTATAAGAAAAATAAAGCTATTAATGTATAATTCCAATGTATTAAATGCTTTCATTTTGCTATGCTCTTTAAATTATTTTAAGGGGGAAAATCTACAAATGTAACAAAAGAATCCTTTCCTTCCCAATTTTCTCTTGTTTCTTTTCTGTTCTTAACTCAGAGAGGTTCATGTTTCAGAAATAAAAAATGCTTCCCTTTTTTCGACTTTCATGAACAATGTGTAATATTATTTTAGGTTTCTGAGTTTTCAGAGTTATGTTATCCACTTGCCTTAACACAGAGACATCATGTTATCAACCCCATTCATTCTTAAAGAACTTTTAGGATTTTTGGTTTTTTTAAATAATGGTGTAGGCACCCTTGTCTTCTGTCCCTGAGTAAATAGTGCAACCATTTCTGTGCATGCTAGAAAAACATTGCATGTAAAATATGTGTATATGTACCATTGTTTTCAATGTAGCTTAGGAAGTGTATGTTATGTTATATTGGAGAAAGCTACTGAGCTTGGAGCCTTCACAGTTCTCTTCTGAAACTCTCAGATTGTGTCTAGGTGAAATGCCCAGTTTTTACTAAGTCTGATGAGACCAATAACCTTTATTCTTCTTCAAGTTAAATGACTTATTTTAGAATGTACTGAGAGCCGAGCGTGGTGGCGCACGCCTTTAATCCCAGCACTCGGGAGGCAGAGGCAGGTGGATTTCTGAGTTCGAGGCCAGCCTGGTCTACAAAGTGAGTTCCAGGATAGCCAGGGCTATACAGAGAAACCCTGTTTCGAAAAACCAAAACCCAAAACAAAACAAAACAGAATGTACTGAGACACATACCAGAATTCATATTTTAATATTCTCCTTTGAGAATGGAATATTTAAAGGAGTGTGTCTAATTTTGAAAAACAGTTTCACACTTTCTAAAATGTTGTTTGGGATAAATATGTTACCCAGAAATACTATTTTTATGGATACACTCCAGAGAAATGACATGTTCACAAACCAACTTGTACAGTAATTTTCTAATCATTGTATCATTTAAAAGGGCCCCAAAGTGAAAAATCACAAACATATTAAATACTAATAAGATATATATTTCAATACAATATAATTCAATACTAAAATTATTAAAAATAATAAAAACTTAACAGGTACTTGGTACACTGCAAAAAAACCCATTTAGAATCTTATGATAGTTGATAGGAGTCAATCATAAAAGATCATCATGTTGAATAATTCTATTTTAATGAAAAATGCCACAATATGCAAATCTAGGTTGATAGAAAATGCAATACTTGTTGATTACAACAAGATGACAAGTGACAATTAATGAGATGATATTTCTTTTCAGAATGATGAAAACATTCTCAATTAGATTATGGCAGTGATTATACAATTTTCTGGTTACAATAAAGCTCATTGAAGTCTGAATGTTAAACAGATGAATCTTATGAAATGCAAATTGTGTTTCAATAAGGCTGTTTAATATATGCATTTTCATGGATAGACAAACACAAAGCATTTTAAGGTTGAACATACCCATGAAAGTTTAAATGGCATCTTATTCTTTTCCTTACAAAATGTAAATTTAATGTACTACAAGATGTAAAACAGTATTCATCATAAAAATAGAAAACTAAAATAAACATTTTTTTATTTATCTGCCAATGAAATATTTCACCATTGGATAATACAGTCTTTACTCGTTGCAGGAGCAATATAGGTTTTAAAAGATACTTGATGTTCTTCAGAAATGACTTCTTTCTGATGACTTGTCGTATTTCAATAGGAGTTAAGAAGGTAAAACTATGAAACATTTTTTAAATTTTTAGATTGTTTTGATAAAAAGGTTAGTTTTTATTTTTCTCTTCCTATAAGGGCAATGTCTATTTTAGATATATACTGATGTTTATAATAAACTAAAAGTATTCCAATGCAAAAATGCCATCTTAACAGCCACTAAGACTTGAGATGATTCAAATTTCATGTAGCAAACCAGGACCATTAAGCAGAGAGCTTCATGAAACTCACTTCTGAGCTGTATTAAAATGAATGATCTATAGAGTACACTCGAAAAATAACATCAGGATGGAATAGAAAAGACTGAAAGCAAAGAAAGAGGGTAAAGAATACAGAGGGAAAAGTTAACAGAGAGGAGGCCAGGAGGGAAACAGAGGAGGCTATGCAAGTATGGAAAATCAAGAGTTGAGTTCTAACATGTTGCTTCTGAGGTGGTTAGTAGACATCCAAGAACAGAGCTGGATTTGAAAATCATGGAAAGATGTAGGCTTAGGAGTATGATTTGGGCTGGAATAGTAACTGCGTAGAAATGATGTCATTTCTAGACATGCAACTTAATGAACTCTCCAGGGAGGTTGATAGGAAGCTTACACTATTGTGAAGCAAATGGAAAAGAAGGAAACGGTTAAGGAGACAGAGAAGCAAAAGCATGTCTAGAATCTTAGTCTCACACCCAGAATGTGCAGTGTCTTGTGCAAAGACTGTGCGACTGAGAAATAGCCATTAAATATAATGTCTCTCCCCACCTCAGCAGCTACAGGGTAGAGACAGCAGAGTGCAGAGAATTCTGCCTCTTCAGGTTTAAGTTGCTCTCACTTTAACACCTTCTTACTTAAAGATAACTGTCAGCTTCAGTGGAGAGGCGAGAGTATCTCACTAAGATTTTAATCTAGGAAATTAAGAGCAGAAAAATTGCCATTTTAGGAGAGAAAAATCTGTGGAGGAAAGAGGAACACATGCTTAACTGTGTCAGTTGAAGACTACTGCTGAAAGTGTTTGATGGTTAACATGCAGTTTTTATGATGGAGAATTGAGCTTGCTGATCAAACTACTCGTTCACCTTCTAGTAAAATACTTCTTGGAAAATAATTTGACATCGGCTTCTTATCTTCTATGTCCAAATATTTTTTGTAGATAGCTAGTCATGTCAAGGCTATTAAAATATCATATTTTAAATTAATAAAATTATATTGCTTAACGACATAATATGATGTAGTTAGGCAATAAACACAAGAATTTCCGTATCTATGCACAATAAAATAATGATCAAAGTACATTAAAAATGATCCAACCTTAGGTTGTAAAAAAGGTTTCCATCCCTTTTAACTAGTTGATAATCGAGACTGAAGAAACCATTAACAACTCAGGATACATTTATCTCAACTTGTGGCTTCAGGGTTCTGCTAGCCTATAATTCAGCCTGAAAAATGGAGATTTATATTTGGTGTTCTATCTCATGATGTCTCTAGAGCACAAGGCCACACTTACTTCTCTCCATGCTGACTAGTCTAACTTCTCTGCGATAGGGCCCAAGGCAGACCACACATTTTGGGTGAAGACAAAGGTGAATCAGACTAGTTTGAATCTCTAAGTCTGTGCCTGGCCATTAGCCCAATACTTATAACCTCTTTGTATGAGGCTTATAATTGATTTGAGTTAATTTTAAGCTGATAGGATCAGGTGAATAGTTTCCTATGATCTTCACAATGAAAACAATCAATACATTTTAAAAAGGAGGCCTAGACTGTCTTTTTACCAAGCATTTTAGATAGTAAATGGTGTTCTCTTTGTACACACTCTTTCATATATTACCTTTCTCTCACTGCAAAGACATTGACCACTGATTGGATCTGGGAGATCAGGGCAAAAAGAAATGGTAGCAAAATTAAATTTAAGTCCTTAAATTCACCGTTGAAATCCTTCAATGGATAGAAACATTACAGATCTAGATGGGCAGAGTGGATTTTTTTCTACCCTCTGGACATATTAATTCTCTTTTCGCTGTAGAGATTGGATGTGAGCAGAGATAGTATGGAGAACTCTTTTTACAGATTTTTTTTTCAAGTCTTGGATGATAAAGGAGGAGAAGCACCTGCTGCAAACAGTAAGAGACTGGGGATAGTATGGGGCCTGATGCAGAAATAGAGAATATGAGCAGTTGAAATGGAACAAGGAAATTGAATAGGCATGAACAGAAGACTTACACAGGAGAATAAAAACTATGACAAATTGAGTAGGCTATGAGGAAATGCCCTGCTTTGTCACCTGGAGTATGAAAATGAACTGGAATGGAGAACATGAGAAGGATGAGGACATGTTATTAAAAGTTGAAGAATGAAAAAGTTCAGAATACTCATGATATGCCCCACAGAGCCAAAGAAGTTAAAGAAGAAAGAAGGCCCAAGAATGGATGCTTGAATCCCACTCAAAAGGAATAACAAAATAGTTGTGAGAAGCAGAGGGAAGGAGAGATCTGGATGGGTGACGGGAAGGGGAGGGAAAAGGAAGGCCAGCATTAGGTATGGGGAGAGTCAGGAGAGAGGACCAGGAGAATAAATGAAAATATGGAAATAGCTGCCAGGGCTTGGGGATAGGGGATTCTCTAGGAAGTTCAAGAGATCCAGGCTCCCAGGAGTTGATGAAGGTGATCTTAGCAGAAATGTTCAACAGGTAGAATATAGAACCTGAAGAGGCCACTCCAGTAGCCAGACAGGACCCCAGTGGAGTGATGGGGACACAAATCCACCTACAAAAATTCTGACCCCTAATTGATCCTGTCTAAAAGAAATGCAGTGATAAAGATAGAGCAGGGACTGAAGGAATGGCCAACCAGTGAATGGCCCATTTTGAAACTCATCCCAGGGGCAGGCAACAATCCCTCACACTATTAATGCCATCTTGTACTTGCAGACAGTAGCCTGCAGCCCTCTTGAGAGACTCTACCCAGCAGCCAACTGGGGCAGATGCAGATACCCACAGACAAGCATTGGATGGAGGTTGGAGACCCTTTTGGAAGAGTTAGGGGAAGGATTAAGGGCTTTCAAGGAGGTGCAACCCCACAGGAAGACCAAAGACCATCAGTGTTAACCAACCTGGACCCTTGGGAGCTTCCAGAGACTGAGCCACCAAACAATGAGCATACATGGGCTGGTCCAAGGTCCTGGACAAATATATAGCAAAGGGCTGCATATTTGTAGCAAATAGGTAGCAAAGGGCTGCATATTTGTAGCAAATATGTAGCAAAGGGGCAATATTTAGGATGTAAATAAATAAATAGCAATTAAAGATAAAGAAGTCAAAGACTGGAAGATTAGAGAATTTGGGGATGGCACTAGTGTCTTGAAGTCACAATAGTTCTATGTTCTTAGAATTTTTTAAGAAGAAAGCTTTCTGAGAAGAATGATGAGCCCATTTCTCTTAGAATGTGATTTTAAGAATTCCTGAATTGTTTGTCTATTCTTTCAACTCTGGAAATATTAAAAGCTTTTGGGGAATATGTTGATATTGAAAGAAGTTGCTATATGACACATGCTTTTGCAATCATTGTTATTTTACTCATAAAAAAATATAATGAACTCATTAGATTCACCTGTCAATCTACATAGTTTTTCTAGGAGAGGTCACCTACAAGGAACAAACATGCTATGGCCAGATATAATTTATTAGCTGCAGCTACATCAGTTTCCCAAGCTATCAAGTAGTGTTCATGATGTCCATAGGTCAGGCTCACTGTGGATTGAGGGACCTTTTGTAAGATGCTCAGCAGTGTGTCTGGCATATAGAGAGCTCCTGGCCAGGGATCTTAATCTGTATATGTAGAAGTTCTCGTTAATTAGGAGCTATTTCTTTTCAGGAATAAATAGCAACGAAAGATAAAGAAGTCAAAGACTGGAAGTCAAAGTAGAGTGAGAAGGATCTTAGAAGCATGGCTTTTCTGTGAAAATGCTGGGTTTCTTTCTGTCCTTGGAATTTGGGTAGACTTGTGTCTGACCTGTGCTTGACCAAATCCACTGAGAACATGCTCTTGACCTCAGAAGGATGTTAAGATCCACTCAGGAGAACATCAAATATTAAAATATTATTTAAAATATTGGCTTTTCCTCCACTGGAAGTCCAACTCCTTGATATCAGTTCTGTCTTTGCCACAATTCTAAGAAAAGCCTCTTTGTCTGAAAATCCTTCAAGAATGTAAAATGGGTGATGCCTTCTAATTATTTATCAGGGCAAAAAGTTTGTTTCTGTACTTTCATCATATCTCAAAATCATCACCCAATAAACATCCAAATCTATGTACACAATTCGATTAAGTATCATACTTCACAACAATGCCTCTTGTTTGTCCTTCCTTCATGATTCGCTTTCTGAAGTAATATTGTTACAATTCTCTTTGAAATTTGCTAGAATGACAGTAATTTCTAGATCTATGGAGGACCTGATATAAATCATTGTACATAAAAACTAGTCCAAAAATTGCTAAATGATTTTTAAGAAATTAGTAAAACAATAGCCAACTAAGTTTTAAAATTAAACTATCGATTCCTTATTGTGGAAATAAAGTTGAAAACAAATACTTAATTTCAAAATAATCTCTCCCTAAATAGTTAAGAAATAACCAACTTTGCTCCTGAAAGCATCAAGACACAATCTATAGAATATACACATCTCTATATTGTGAACAGATGCCCATCACATACAGGTCTTCAAGAAAAAAAATTATAAAAACCAAGGAGACCCAGAAACAGTAGGCATTTTTGCAGAGTTTAACTGTATTTGCCTGTAATCTGGTGACCACCTGTGTTAGTTTGTTTTGTAAGAAGGAAAATGATAACAACAAAAGAAAAACAGAAAAAAAAAAAAGATAAAAAGAAACCTGAAGCAAACTTACAGTCTTTCTGATAGAGGTTGTATCACTAAAATGCAATTAGTTCTGTCTTCTCACAACATAAGGAGAGAGGTGCTCTTCCCCTGATGACATTTCAGAGGAAACAACTCTTAGGCTTTGGAAAAGGACATTCCTGGGTCACTGCAGTAGCAAGGGGTTTGTACAGCATCTAAAAAGATTCACATACTTTTAGAAATAGAAAAAAAAATCTAGAATAAATTCTGTAAGAAAGCAAAGGCATCTCTTATCTTACATGAAATTAATTAATGAAGTCTCTTTAATTCTTGTTTGTCCTTGGACCCAGTCTGAGTTTGGCTTATATTTTGACTTACGTTTTTATTGTAGAATGTATCAAACTAACAAATCCAGTCAGTATTCCATGAAGGGGTGCATACACACACACACACACAGAGAGAGAGAGAAATCATAGATTCTGCAGATAGATTTGCTGCTAGGGACTGGATGTGAGGAATTAGACTCTGGAGTGTTCGAAGACACTTTCTGGCACAGGAAAGGCAGGCAGAAATGCTCTATAGTGGAAGGATGAGATGAGTTCTTTCCAATGTGACCGTCGTAAGAAATTACCATAGCCACTCCGACTCAGACTCCTCAGATGTCAGCTGAACACTGTGACTCTCAAAACTATTTTTGTAGGATAGACCCAGGACAGGTTTGGCAGTGGTCTAGCTTTACAAGCCTCTGTTTAATAGCTCATGATCCATGGAAGGGAACACTTACATCAACTGCATAGGTTCAGTGTTCAAGGATCTAAATAGAGTTTTTGGAAGACCCACTGAAGCTGCTAAAGATGAAACCCGTAACTAGGTAGAGTTGAACCACACATTTCCAACACTTCTTGCATTTAGCAGAGCTATATAGCCTTAGACTGAGAGCATAAGGCAACAGAGTGTCTTGTTGGTTGTGATCTAGAGTGAGGTCTTCAGCTTTTTGTGACCTCAACTTTCTCATCTCCACAATGGGAAGCTTGCCTTTATCTCATATAAAGGAAACCTTTGTGTGTTTGTCCTCCTTACAATCTAACAGTTAGAAATTGTTAGCACCTTCCTTTTTTAAAATTATTGGATATTTTCTTTATTTACATTTCAAATTTTGCCCCTTTCCTGGTTACCCCCCCCCTTGGAAGCCCCTCATCCTACTGCCCCTCCCCCTGCTTCTATGAGGGTGTTCCCCAACCAACCCATCCACTCCTGACTCAACCCACTCGAATTCCTCTACAGTGGGATATTGAGCCTTCACAGGACCAAGGGCCTCTCCTCCCATTGATGCTGATCCCATCCTCTGGTTAGCATGCCTCTTTGACTTACGTTCCAGTTATGTTCACTGTATTTCTTAATACATAGCAACCCAATTACAGTACACTGTTCTGTACAAAGGTGTACTTTATAAATAATGGCAGAGAATTGATTACTGAATGACAAATGGTGGTTAGAATAGGTGTGGCTTACCCCATAATTAAGCTTTTGTTCTAAATCAACTGAAGGTTAGAATGAATTCTGTTTCTCTTTCATTTGGAGGTATCTGAAATTCTTTGGAATGTTTTAAAACTCCTGCTCTTTTCTTTCTGTTGGTCATGAAATCATTCCTAAAGTTTTATTTAGTCTCCTCATTCATCGTCAGGCCTTTCCACAGAAAATGCCATTACTAAATTTACCAGGAAAGTCAGTACTATTGGAAAGTCAGGCAGAAGATACCCCTGACCTTGAGCCTTCCTACCTCTGAAATCACAGTGACTGTCTCACTATATTTAGGTCCTATAATTAACATGCCACATTAGATATGAGCCTTCTTCCTAGTAATTTGCTCATTTCTCCGTTCAGAAGGACAGTCTTTCCTGGTTCCTGCACTCTGTGGGAGCTTCGTAGTCACCTCACCTTGTTCCAGTCAGTTCTTTGGTTTTCAGCAGTTCTTTGTCTTTTGTTGTTGTTTGTTTGGTTTTTGGTTTTTTCTTTTCTTTTCTTTATTTTTATCTTTATTTTTTTTTATTTTTTTTCAAGACGGGGTTTCTCTGTGTAGCCCTGACTGTCCTGGAACTTACTCTGTAGACCAGGTTGGCCTCAAACTCAGAAATCTGCCTGGCTCTGCCTCCCAAGTGTTGGGATTAAAGGCATGTGCCACCACTGCCCAACAGCAATTCTTTGTTTTACTTGTTACATGACTGGGTATCCAAATTTAGAGCCCATTATGCCATGCAATACTAGAAATTTTTCTCATAGGTTTATACACACTAACGATTATTATCTCAACTTCTCTCACCTCAAGCTCTCCACACTTTTTTTTTGCCACATTCAATGGAAAAAGTGGCATCTCTCAATTTTCCAAATTGACAAATAATGATTATTTAATACATAACATTTTCCTGTAATACTGAAGGCAATATCCTCCATCACGGCCTATTAAACCTATTAAACTCCTTGCTCTCTTCACACTTTCCTCTGATTGGAACCCTGTTGTGGATAGCCCTGGGGCTAATTATATTTGATATTAATTCTCTTGTGAATGGCTTTGAACAAGGAATGAGTAAGCACTCACAGGTGATTTCCTGTAAACCTGCTTCCCACCTTAATTTGTAAAATAAAGGAGAGCTGATGATTGGGCAGATAAAAGGGAAGGTGGAGCCCAAAGGTGGAGGGAAGAGGGAGAAGAAGAAGAAAATGGAAGAGGGAGAGGACTCAGAGAAGGAGGAAGAAGAAAAGCAGAGCAGAAGCATATGGCCTGGAGAAACTGCAAGTTCTAAGGGTTCTCATAGATGTGAAAGATGGTAGTGTAGCAGTAGATCTGCCCAATCTAGGCGTACAGCATGTATTCATATTAATTGAGTCGTGTTTTCATTGCGGGTGCATATTTGGGTTGGAGATTTACCGCAACAGATTCCTATGTCCTCTCTACCTTCCAGTTTCTATATGGAATATACTGCCTTATATTTCTTGCATAGAAACTCCTTGCTATATCTAGATCCTGTTTAGATGTCACTAATGCATGTTTTAAGTATGGAAGTTTGGGTCATTTTAAAAGTGATTGTCCTAAGAATAAAGGTGCTGAGAGTGGGCAAGCCGGCTGTGTTCCAGGAGTTTGTCCTCGGTGCAGGAAGGGCAACCATTGGGCTAGGGTGTGTAAATCCAAGTCAGACATTATGGGCTGTCCATTGCCGGGAAAGGAGAGGAGGGGCCAGCCTCAGGCCCCAAAATACCCACCGCAAGCAGTTTATGGGGCGTAGATCAGAACCTTTGTCTTGGCTTCATTATCTTTTCTCGCAGTCTAAGTCTCTTTCAGCCCCC
This sequence comes from Mus caroli, assembly GCF_978045245.1. Classification (NCBI taxonomy): domain Eukaryota; kingdom Metazoa; phylum Chordata; class Mammalia; order Rodentia; family Muridae; genus Mus; species Mus caroli. The sequence goes on from NW_028227266.1 coordinate 91,773,191, forward strand.
GCCTGCCTTCCAGAAACACCCAGTTCATGTAAGCCGTGGGTCAGTTTACAACATGTCACCACTACAGAGATATAGATTACGAAACATGAAGTGGTTCCCCAAGGTTATCTCTGTTGATTTATATTGGGATAAGGCTCTTGGCTGCTCTAAGTTACTCCAGAAAACTGGTTTTTCAGGCTGGCCCTGGCCTTGAGAGACCCCATTGTATAAATATGTTTGATTCTACCTTGAGGATGTAAGATGACTCTGCCATTGAGTAGACACATGAACAATATCAACTGTCTTGTACCAGCTATGCTACACACTGATAAATAAATGCCTTATTCCCAAGAGTAGAAAGAATTCCAACCTAAAGTATTTAAGTGAACAGAAATAATAGAAGCACGATGGTATATCCAAAGCATAGCATAGTCACCAGGTTCAAGAACTTACCATACACATCAGACCAAGGAAAGGGGATCGCTTTCTCACTTGGACTCCAGTAAAAAGTAAACACCCAATTCTGTGATAATGATCTAAAACCATCTGTCTCTATGGATCTATTATCTAACCATCAAGTGTGTGTGAAACACACACAGGAAACAGAGATCTCCAGATTATCCTGGGTGTATCAGTTTGGTGCAAGTCCCAGTTAGTCTCCCCTCCTGGGGGAGGGGGGGCGTGCCTCAGTTTGGCCCAGTTCCAAGAGTTCCAAGTGTTGATGCTGCCTTCTCAACAGCCATCTGCCTATACTTCTGTTCTTCTGTCTAGGCTTGTTATCCATCCATCCATCCATCCATCCATCCATCCATCCATCCATCCATCCATCCATCCTCTTATTTCTTCATCTGGACCCATTATGGTGTCTTTCTTGCTGCACCAGGACTTCTCTTTACTGCTCTGCTCTCAAGCCCATGAGCTTCAGCAGCCTGATTTACAGCAGTAGCATTTCCCTGAAGCCCTGAAGCCTCATTGGTAGAGACCTTATTTACATTTCTATCAGCTTACTGCTGGAACCCCATGGAAACCCCTGGAAACCCTGCCTCAGCCTCTTCAGCTCTTTGCCTCCATTCCATAACCAACATTCATGTAGCTAGGCGGAAAGATTTATTGTGCCCTGAGATCTGGATTTAATAATTAAGATGCGAATAAAGCAACCTGTGTTTGTCTGTGCCAGGTTCCCAAGGAAAAGTGGGGTTATCTGTCAGATCATTGCCATTGTACCTGAGGTTTCTTGTGAGTTTATGGTTATTCGATTAATTCTGACATTATGGAAGGACAGCACATCTTTGTCCGTGTATCTCACATGCTGCCCTCATAGCAATCTGTCTATTCTACAAAGTCCAATTTTATCCCAGCAGTTACCTCTACTATATTGTCATTCTTGAAGATGGAGGTGTTACTTAGTCCTCATGTCTCCTTTCCTAATGTTTAATTCAATATTTGACGCAGGGTACAAGGGCTGCTTTCCAGTCTTCCGTATGGACCTGACACTATTATCTCACTACCTCATACGCTGCCTACCTAGTTCAAGTGGACTGAGCATACTGAACTCAGTATTCCCCATATTGTGGGCTATACTCAGAGTTGTATTTGGAGATGACTTTTATTAAGCCCCAGCCCTGACCAGAAACATTTATAAGTGGTTTCTAAGACTGTCTGTACTTTTTGTGACCCAGAAAACTCATGGGCTCATGGTTCTCATCATTTCTTGATCCTTGAACCTCAGCATTTGGAATGCTCTGAAATGAGAATTTTTAGCCATATGAGGCCATTATCAGAAACTCTTGTCATATGCTCTGAGGCCTCTCTTCATTTAGAGTGCTTCAGACCAGATTTGTACTGCTTGGCTGAGCAGACATTACTGAGTTCAATCCCATAGGTGAGTCCCAGTTCCCTGAAGCAATCTGGCTCTCTATATTCCTTGCCATAGAGACTTTTATTTATAGGAAGCCAGAGCCAAAGTCATACAAAGCAACATTTAACTACTTTATAACTCACATTTTTATCAATAATATTAAATTGTAGCATAAAACTAAAAAATAATCAGTTACTGAACTTATTAACTGGTCAATGTAATATTAATTTTCTATTATTTTGTTTACTGGTTTTGAGTTTTTGAGCAGATTTAGTGCTTATATGAAGCAACAAATATGGATTCTATTTTATCATAGTACAAACAGGCCTTGAAAATATCATGTTACTTCTTATTTAGCAGGACAGATTTGAACTTCAATTCCATTTTAAAAATTATTTATCTAATAACTAAAATACTCTGACCTTTCTTTTGTTTAAGCTGATGATTTTGTTGTCAGCCTGCATGACCTTTAATTTTCATGTTGGCTGAATGAAATATAAACATTCACTTCATTTTCATAAGCATAAGTCTGTTGTATTTCCAAACATCTAGTTCATTAGCATTTTTAAAACTTGAAACATATACTTCAGCTTTTGCACAAAAAGTACTTTGGACTACACACACACACATACACACACACACACATACACACACACACACACACACACACACATACACACATACATACATGCACACACACATACATGCACACATTAAATTTCACTGAGAAAGGAATTCCTAAGGCAAACATAAAGAAGGAAAGAGTGATCCTTTCTTGCATACAAACATCTCCCAGGATACTGTAGCTACATGGGAATCTGTGCCCACATCAAATCCCGAGCTGGGCAGGAGAATGCTTCTGCCTGTCATCCCAGCACTTCTAACACAGTGACAGGAAGAAACTACAAGTGAAGCAGGCCTGAGCTGTGTAATAAGACTGTGTCTCAAAACAAACCAAGAAATGTACAGGTACTGGAAGACCCCTTTTCGGGGACCCCCACTCTAGTCTCGGGGGAGAGAGAGAGCGCCCAAAGAAACATGAGAATCCTTCTTGCTGTAAGCACATGAGGCAGTTTAATGGCAGAGCTCTGGATCGAAACCTATCTCACACAGGAGACAGTGGATTCGACCCTGAGGCTCGAAAGCTAGGTTGTTTTGTTTTGTTTTTTTTTTAATTTTTTTTATTACGTATTTTCCTCAATTACATTTCCAATGCTATCCCAAAAGTCCCCCATACCCTCCCCCCCCCCAACTCCCCTACCCACCCATTCCCACTTTTTGGCCCTGGCGTTCCTCTGTACTGGGGCATATAAAGTTTACAAGACCAATGGGCCTCTCTTTCCAGTAATGGCCAACTAGGCCATATTTTGATACATATGCAGCTAGAGTCAAGAGCTCCGGGGATATTGGTTAGTTCATAATGTTGTTGCACCTACAGGGTTGCAGATCTCTTTAGCTCCTTGAATACTTTCTAGGGGTTTTTATGGGGTAAAGGGCTTAGGGGTGGGGAATTCAGCATAGAGACACACTATCGGCTTATTTAAACATAAGCAGAAAAATTACATGCAGGTCAGGGTGTCAGAGTTCTGTGAGTTGTTGACTAGTTCAGATAGCCCTGTTATGTCCTCATATTCCTCTTTATCTTTATGGTCAAGCTGTTCCCAGGAATGCCTGGGTTTGTTTTTCTTTGTTTTCAGCCCCAGGCAGCCTCTAAGCTCACAAACAACCAGCAATTTCTGAGTACTTTATATGACTTACAGGTCTTGAAATTTCATCTTTCTTTCAGTACTATGTTGAATGAACACATTCTTTGGTTCAGGCCGATTTAAAAATGGTAACATTTTGTGCTAAGTAAATCTTTCACTTTTGTTCTTTTATATTGATCAAAGTAGCTGGGAAATAAGTCAAGTATAAAAGCAAAAGATTTTACAAATCTTACAATTGCTAAATAAAGTTTTTGTTCATTTTTTTTTCTTTTGTGGTGGTGGTTTAAAGAAAATGGGCCTCATGGACTCATATATTTGAAATGTCTGAACTGTTGGGGAAAAATAAGAAAATGTGGTTTGTTGGATGTTGGAGGGTTTGGGTCAATTGGGGGGCAGTGAACATTGAGGTTTCAGAACCTCATACCAAATTCATTCTCTCTCCCTCCCCCTCCCCCTCTTCCCCTCTCCTCTTTCTCCCTCTCTCTCCCCCTCTCTTTCCTCTCTCTCTGCCTACAACTTTCAGATCAGGTGTGAGCTCTCAGCTACTGCTCCAGCACTGTGCCTGCTTGCCTATCACTATGTTTTCTTTGCGATGCTCATGGACAATCCTTTGAAACTGTAAGCAATTCTCCAATAAATGTTTTGGGTGTTTTTTTTTTATAAGCTACCTTTGTCATAGTGTCTCATCACAAAAATAGCAAGTGACTAAGACATTTGCCTTCTTGTTAGGCCAGCCTAAGAGCTTTAAAGGACAGCGTGTTCTCAGTGCAGTATCATCACCATTGACACTAATTTCTCTGATGTTCTCTGAAAGATGTTTCTGGAAATACTTATCTTTTTCTGGGTATGCCCAAAGTACATTTACTTTTGCAGTGCCAAGACTTAATAATTTTCTATTTTTGAAATTAAATTTTCAATTGATGATTGCAACCATATAACTCCTAAACACATTACTGTTGTGTGTATTGTATCTTAACATACGTTTTTCCAGTTCACCCTAATAAAACAATAAAGGTGGGAGTCACTATTTGTATCTAGAAGTCATCTGTCATGCATCATGTGCTCAATGTGCTCAGGTAACTATCTTTTTTTTTTTTTTTTTTTTTGAGACAGGGTTTCTCCGTGCATCAGCCCCAGCTCCCAGCTGTCAAATTCTTTTGTTTGTTTTGTTTTTGAGACAGGGTTTCTCTGTGTAGCCCTGGCTGTCCTGGAACTCACTCTGTAGACCAGGCTGGCCTCGAACTCAGAAATCCGACTGCCTCTACCTCCCAAGTGCTGGGATTAAAGGTGTGCACCACCACTGCCAGGTAACTATCTTAATGATGATAGTTGGTGATTTATGACATGACATCAAGGGTTATTCGCCTTTGAAGGTTCTTTACACCTGAGTTTGTTATTGACACCTCCACCTGAATCTCATAGCAAAGAAGACCTTACACAGAGTGGCTGTCCCAGCAACATATGTTTATGTGAAAATCTTATCATTAATTAGAAATGCTGATAATCACTTTGGACATGGAGCAAATGCTCTTGATGTATGCCATAGCCTCAGTTTTAACTTGATTGACCCTGAAAAGCTTGACTCGAAAATTGTGAGGCTAAGCAGAAGTATTTTTTAAAGGCAAAATGTATTTTAGAATATTCCAGGAAGTGTTTGGAAAGATGGTTTGCTTTGACACCATTTTCTATACATTTAGTAACCACTTGGGAAATTTAGTGATGTGAGACTAAATAAATCACAGTATTCCATATTTGGAGAATATTGTGAGGCACTCATGTTGAGTTATGCACAGAGCAGAAGTTATTTGGCTCATTAGAGTTAAACTCTGTAGAAAAATAAAGAACAAACAAGAATAGCTCAATTACTGATGCTACCAAAAATAGATAAAATCAAGAAGAGAGACATTTATTAAAATCCATAAGACATTTCCAATTTGCTAAGTAAAAATATATTTGAAGCAAACTTTGAGATTAATTTTGAAAAAAGGATCACACAGTAGAACTTTTAAATACTAATTAAAAATTGATTGCAGGGTAGACAGTGGTGGCACATGACTTTAATTCCAGTACTGGAGGACAAGTGGATCTCTTTGAGTTCGAGGCCAGCCTGATCTACAGAGTGAGTTCCAGGACATCCAAGGTTATGCAGAAAATCTTTATCTCGAACCGACTTGTCTTAGTCAGGGTTTCTATTCCTGCACAAAGATCATGACCAAGAAGCAAGTTGGGGAGGAAAGGGTTTATTCGGCTTACACTTCCATACTGCTGTTCATCACCAAGGAAGTCAGGACTGGAACTCAAGCAGGTCAGGAAGCCGGAGCTGATGCAGAGGCCATGGAGGGATGGTCTTTACTGACTTGCTTCCCTTTGCTTGCTCAGCCTACTCTCTTATAGAGCCAAGACTACCAGCCCAGAGATGGCACCACCCACAAGGGGTCTTTCCCCCTTGATCACTAATTGAGAAAATGCCTTACAGCTGGATCTCATTGAGGCATTTCCCCAACTGAAGCTCCTTTCTCTGTGATAACTCTAGCCTATGTCAAGTTGACACAGAACTATCCAGTACACAACTAAATAATAATAATTATAATAATAGAAAATATATTAATGCTAAGTTTGTTGAGGTACAGATTCATGGAGCTTTAGCAGTATGTCTTATTGAAGCCATTCTCCCTGTTACTCTATCCTCATCTCTCTCTTTTCCTCTCATCTTTCCAGAGCAGCTGTTTCTTAGAAAGGCAAGAGATATTGAAAAGGCATGAAGAGCATCAGACATTCTGTCTGACTTTATCTCAGCGAATTCTCCTTTGACTTCAACAGCTAAACTTAATGTTCTGCAATGTCATTCAGGGAACAGAGCTTGCTGTCTTATTTTTATCCAGTAGAAGGGAGAGCTTGGCTGTGCTTAGAGGATGGTAAAGTATCAGGAACAGGTGGGAGTTGGAGCCTGACTGTAAAGTGACATCATAAAGTTAGTCGTATACTCTTCCAACACAGAAGAGAAGCCCTGTGATCTATTTTTTTAATTATATGAACATAGCAGATGCAGCAAAGTGGGAAATGTGCATAGTTAACGTCCCAGGAAAATGTGAGTTCTAGCACATTCCCTATGCCCAGAGCTATTTTCTCAAGGAGAATCGTGTGCTCTCTCGCCTTGTAGTGGGTGAACATTTCTCTCCTGGAACTTCTTTCTCTGGAACAGAGAACAGTAGATAATACACATAATTTATTTACTTAATTCTTTTTTGATGTCTCTGCGTTTGCATGTGCCTGGGTGCAGGGTTCAAATGGGTGTAAGTGCGAGGCCAAGGGACAACTGCTGAAGTTGTACATCAGCAGTTATGAACCTTGTTCTGTGAAGTACAGTCTGACCCTGAACCTGAAGCTTGCCCATTTTGCTAGACTGACTGACAAGGAAGGGATGGAGCTCTGTCTCTCCAGTGTTGGGTTACAAGTGTGTGTTACTGGATCCCTGTTTGGTGCTTGTTTGCTTTTTCTTCTTTTCTAGATTTAAGGATCAAACTCAGGTCCTGTGCTTGCTTACATGGAAAGTGCATACCTTAATGACTAAGCCCCTCTGGACCTTTCAGTTATTTGCATAACATTAAGGCAAATTTAAGTTGTCATTTCTTAAACAAAAAGGGATGTCTTTAAATCAACCCTGTAGAAAATTCTACTAGGAAATTTTGTTTTTAAAACAATAGTTCTAAATGTTTACTAAGTGTGATATTAAGTTGGCCATGAAATCATACAGCTGTTTAGCATAGAGTTTACCAAGTGGTTAAATATTCAAGTTTACAATGATCTCTATTTCTGTCCACATCATTATATGATTTCTATATAATATAATTTATTATTGATACTTTATTTTTCCCTTAAAAGTGATAATCATTCTGTTATTATTGAGAGGGTAAATACTTCTCAACTGGACAAATATGGATAAGTAGTAAAGTTTTCTTTGGGAGAAATTTGAGGTTAATATCTAACTTTTCTGTTTCTTACTACCTTGTGAAAGTATTGGGTATAGTCAGGATCCCAGGACATGCATTTAGCTGTCATGATTAGGGCCATCACCTTAATAATATTTACATCCACAAAGAGGACAGTGTCAAAAACTTCAAGAGCTACATCTATTCAAAGAACTCATTAGATTTTCTGTATTAATCTTAAAAGATTGTAAAGTTATAAGCCATGTTTCTCCTCAAATTGCCTCTGAAACTATGTACACCTATTACATAGCTTTGGAGCTTCTTGGAGGAAGGGTCTCTTTATTCTATGAGCAAATACAGTGGTGGTTTTTATAATAACAAGATGGAATTTTTTTTTAGTATCATTTTGAAGAGATTTTCTTGTTTTAGTGAAAGTTACACATATGTATAGTTTAAGATGTGAAATATCCTATAATTTCTTTAAAGTAATTCTAAGCTTTCTTGCAGCCTTGTGTGCTAGGCGCTGCCCATGCTGGCTGTTTGCAGGTTCTCTGCAGTTACCTGCACAGTCAGTCTCTGCCTCAGCCTCTCCATGCTCTGCCTGCACAGTCAGTCTCTGCCTTAGCCTCTCCATGCTCTGCCTGCACAATCAGTCTCTGCCTCAGCCTCCCCATGCTCTGCCTACACAGTCTCTGCCTCAGCCTCCCCATGCTCTGCCCTGCTCCTTAGTCATTATCTTTTGTTTGGGGGAAGTCTTTTTGACATTTTAGGAGAGATTCTAAAAACTCTTACTAATTTGTAAAGCAATGTCCCTGTAAGTCATTTTAATTTTCAAGAGTTCCTTTTTTCTTAAGTTTCCCTTTAATACACCATCTTCTTGTTCTTTGTCCTATTTCCCACTGAGGATCAGATATGTAAGCCAAACTTCCCTCTTTTCTCTCCCATCTTTCTTTTCTAAAACTTCTTCCCTGTCTTTATCTTACACATTTCTTTTCCTTTGCCTTGTATTTTATGTTCTCTTTATATCTCCTACTAATTTAATTTCCTTTGATCTATCACCATTTGTCTATTTTTCATTTCACTTATTGAAAAAAATATTATGATCTCCATTCTTCTCATTCTTGTGGATTTATTTAATTTTTCATGTTTGTTTTATTAAATTAGGATGAGAAACACAAATTTGTTTGTCATGGATATAAAAAGTAAATTCTCTTCCTCCTTTTCTTCATCCTTCTTTGTCTTTGTCTTCATCTTCTTTGCTGCTCTTTCACCTTTTCTTCTGTTTCCTTCTCCCTCTCCAGACATCTTATTGAGATAGTTTACCTCTCACAGACCAAGGCCCAGCCATTTGTTTACATATCAATTTAGACAGTTGTTCCAGATTCCCCTTTGATTATTTCACAAATCATCATTCCAAGACCCAAGCCCCCTTATTCTTAAAAAAAAAGACAGCAAGCACATTTTTATTTTAACACTACAAATGAATTCAGTGATCTGCCTGCCTTTGTAAGTACAGACAACAAGTAGCTGGATGGGACATTGTTCTGAAATGTCCACCTTGGCTGGACCTAGGCCTAAACTATCTCTCCCAGGCTGACCTTTAACTTAGGAATCTTCCTGCCTTTGTAAACATAAACAATAAATTTAGCTGTGTGGGATCTTGTCCTACAATATCCACTCCCCAAATCTCTTTATCTCCTTCCTTAATATCTTTATGACCAGCTGGCTCATAGTGCAACTGTCTTTGTTCTCTTATGTCTGAGAAACCCCTCATATAATTGCATCTTTATGTTTTGCATAATTAAGAAATTATATAGTTTGAACTCATGTTTTTAGAGTGCTTTCCCAGAGCCTTAAGGGCTGTCCTGAAGGTCACAGCTTCTACCATTTTGCTGAGATGTTGGACACACCCTTGCCTTCAGGACTCATGCTGTCTCCGACTATCATGGAGTCATTAACCTTGTAGAGAGGACATTCCCCAATAACCTTGGCAGGGAGAATATTTCCCAGTGGAGGATCATAAAGTTAGAAAGAAAGAAAGAAAGAAAGAAAGAAAGAAAAGGAAAGGAAAGGAAAGGAAAGGAAAGGAAAGGAAAGGAAAGGAAAGGAAAGGAAAGGAAAGGAAAGGAAAGGAAAGGAAAGGAATAGAGAAAGAAAATATATCTTCTTTTCAAACAAGCTTCATGCTCAGCAATCATCAACACACATGGAGGCCCATGCCCTGCTGGCTCTGTTCTAGAGGGTGGGAAACATATCATGCCATCCTTTCCATGACTATACAGGACTTGGCAGGCAAGCTTACATTCTAATATATTCCTTACCTATGTGCCTCCCACCTAGATGTGATCAAACACTTCTGATGTAGTTAGTTCAACCAAACTTAGTTAAGGGAGTGAAAACATGTGGCTTGTTATTTCCCAAGAAGCACAGCTTCCAGTATTGCAGGAAGTTACCATGTCTTTGGGTAAGTGGGGCTTACAGATTCACTTTGGCACTTACATTGTCTCCCTGGGAAGGAATCTTCACTATAAACCACAATGGCACCTTGGTCCTCAACTTTCATTTTATAAAACAATGAGAAACAGCTTTTAGTTATGTAAACCATCAAGTCTGTGGATTCTCCTGTTTCCCTAGCAAGCATGTAGCTTTGTTTGGTGTTCATCAACTCTTCCATCTCCCTTAAGTAACTCTCAGGCCACTGTGATTCTCTTCAATGATAAACCTTTCCTCTGTGTATTTGTCTAGGTTGTTGGTATTTAAAGATTTACTAAAATTTTCTTAATTTGTACATGCGATAAACAAAGAATGATTGATTAGCAACTTTAGGGGTGGATAGTATAGGCCTCAAAATTATTTAAAGGAAGGTGTGGTTTGAACCAAGTTCCTAAGTAATGGTAGAAATGCAGAATAAATATACTCAAAATAGCAGAGGCAGGGAAATCTTTGGAGGTAGGGAAGGTCTTTCTTGCTTTAATGCCTCCAGCAAACCATTTAACATTTCTAAGCATCAAACGTTTTACCTGTGAAGGAAACTCACTTTAATATTTCAGTTCCACATACTTAATTAACAAAACTGTCAAATAATAAAATTATTAAGGATAGTATAAAAATTCAAAACTGTTCTCATATAGTTTAGGACAAAATGAACAAAGGAAAATAGTATGATACTGCTGGGTATGTAGGCAAACAACAATGGGGCCAATATTTCAAGACTCACATGCTGTTGAGTTCATTCTAGAGATGTTAAGGAAGACCTGGAGTAGTAAAGAAGATGGCATTGTTTTATAATTAAGCACCAGTTGTGGGGAAATATTTTAATGCATGGGGAAAGTAAAAATTTGGACTGGCAGTGTCTTCTAATACTTAAGAGCAAAGTAATGATGGCTTTAGGATAATCGGAGGAATATTTTAAAAATTAGAAATGTCATAAGGAAATGAATATAGATTCTCTGGTGATGAGTGAGTGTTCAAACTCAAGTATGATTATGAGCTTTTGAGCCCACCCAGTATTAAAGCGAGCAACTGGTAAGTGGTAGTGCAGAAATTGGCTGTGTTATTTTGTTTCAAGTTATTATGCATATGCTGGTGTTCATGTGTGCTTATGTGTGTGTACATGTGTGTGTGTATGGTGTGGTGTGTATATATGTGCGTATATGCACGTACGTGCAGTGTGGGGTAGAGGTGGTATGATGTGGTGTGTGTGTGTTTTGTAATATGAAAGAGATAACTTATCTTTGTCAAAGCCATTTATACCTGAGAGTTAACTGTGACTCTTTCTGACAGCATGTATTTACATGTGATTGGTAACAGAAAATGGAAAAAAATCAGAGCTTTGAGGATTGAAATGACAGAGAAGTAAAATACAGGTTATATGCTCACAATATCTAGATTTTAAATTTGTAATTTAATTTAAACATCGATAATAGAGGCAAATAAGAGTTTTTAATATTAAACAATCAAATTCAAACTATGAGAATGCTATCTCAAATTCTTTGGATGGTTTTATACAAATTGCAAATAAATCCAGAGGGCCAGGCTTGGCAAAGGCCACTACTCCTCATTTTAGATAACCACAGTTTTCTTCCAAATTTTTTCTTTATTTGACAATCTTCCTCCTACAAAAATGATATCCTTTGCATAGATTATATCCTACAGCAATGGGCCTCAACCTATGGGTTGTATCTCCTTTGGGGTCACATACCAACTTATCACACATATCAAATATTTCCATCATGATTCATAACAACAAAATTACATTTATGAAATTTCACCAAAATATTTTTACAGTTGGGGGTCACCACAACATGGGGAACCGTATTAAAGGGGAGCAACATTAGGAAGGCTGAGAACCTGTGCTCTAAAACAAGCTGACAAGGGCAGAAATGAAGTGAGACTTTACATTTGTATAGTTGGTAAAATGTAAAATAAAAATTTTATTTCTTAAACATCTATCCTATGAAATTAGACTTCAACATAAAGTTATAAAAAAGATGGAAATAAGCAAATTTTAATATATTTAATGAGCAAGAACATGCTACTTTTAATAGAGCAAAACTACAATCTCTCTGAATTATGAAACTATATAATATACAATCTTGTTTTCACTATTTATCCAAAACTCATTTTAAAGTAGTCTCCCAAGCCACATTAAACCATAAAGCCTTTATTGTTATGATAGCTTTACAGACAACTCAGCTAAAAAACAAACAAAATTTCTGTTGTTAAGTCAAACCATTATTCTCACATAAAACAGAAAACCCAGCATTTTTGGAAAACAAATATCACCTTCACTTCCCTGAGGGTCAAAAAGGCAGGCAAGTATCTATGCTACCAGCACAGGGAGATTTTATAATTAAAAAAAACCAATATACCGAATGCCTTGTGAACTAATTATAATCTAGCATTTTTGAATTTATGATGCTAGATCCAGTCTTTTAACTACCACACTATCCATGGGTATTCTTAACATCTTTGATTTTGCACATGAGGACAATTGTCTTACTGTTAGAATCAATAGTTTTCAAATGATTGTACATAGGCATCTCATAAAAAGAACAGTTCAACATTTCTACTTTCCCAGGCATTCCCTGTGTGATGCTGACAGCCACACGAGTTACAGTAAGAGTCAGCACTAAAGTTCACCAAGATAATTAGTTCCAAAGCTGGTGTTTCAACAGAGCCCCTGGCATACTCTCAACTGTCATGCTACATGGGCTCCAGCTACATACCCATGCCTCCATGCACATGACTGGCGTGTCTAGCTACTGTGGCATGTAATTTAAATCAGTTCTCTTCAGAAACAGCAGTCTCTCATGATACTTACATTTAAATAGTGTTGATGAAGAAGCATGCTCTCAACATAAATTCAATAAATATCTACAGTGTCTTAGTAATGTCACTATAGACTTTCTAGCAAAAACTAGATTCAAGGCATTGTAGAGGTATGGATAATTTGTGTGGATTGCCAGTTGCCTGCCACCTGCCACAACTGCAGCCCTGGGAAACTGCACATGGCTTCTCATAGTTTGCAATACAAGAAAATGCACTTCAAATAATGTGCTGACCAAACAACTGGATGTTCAAATAGCCTTCACTGGGAAGAGTGCACAGTGAGTAATACCACCAGTTTTAATGGTTTGACATAGTTCAACTTTGTTTTTCAAAGGTAAAATAAACTTTATAGAAGCAAAGGTTCATCCCTCAACTTCAAGCTTACTATCTTCCTACTGAGCTACACAATTACAAACACAGTTCAGATTTTCTTATTCTTTGTGAATATATCCTTTATTTTGAGTTAGGAAGGACATTCAGTGTGTGGAGTCTTAAAAGTTCCGAGTTCAGGAGACATGGTTGTAGCACCCCCTGCTGGTATTAAAGTCTTGACGCGTGGCCATTTCAATTTCCCTGGTGAGACAGAAACGGCTGGAGAAAATATTACCTTATGAGCCATAGATTTGAGCAGGAACAAGATAACTCCCTTGGGTGAGGGGAAGAGGAGGAAAAAAGAGAGGGATGGGGTGTGCATTATAAAAAGTGAAGCAAGGTAACAGGAACGGAAGCGTGACCGATGTGCTTTTGCAGCTTGGTCGATGTCCTATGGAAATTTTTGTTTGAAGAAAGTGTACTTGCTTCCTCACACTTATCGCAGAAATCCACACATGCTATGCCTAAAGTCCAGGAGAGAGACTCCCCCTGTGCTCCAACTCACACACGCAAGTCCCAAGTCACACACACACAGGGGATACCTTATCAGTGAAGCCGCATGTAACAGGAGAGGTTGAAGATGTGTCTCTATAGGAGTTGGGGTTGGGAGGTTTTGACATTGAGATATATGCAGCAATGTTTGGTTAGCATTGGAGAGGTTCCTCGAGCATGGTTTGAGACCAAGATGGTTCTATCTATTAAAATATCTCTGGACTGTACTCTTGAAGGGGGACAGAGTATGTTCACAAGGCTGTAAGCTGTAGCTGTGATGCACTGTCTTTCACACCTTGAACACTTACCTGCAGTTCTATCTCAACATGAACACTGCACAGTGGAGGGCGACTTTGGATTTTCCCTATCTCAAGCCCCTCACGAAGCCCATCTAGGTGGCCAACACCTGACCCTGACACCCCTGCGTCACAGAACAAGACAACTCAAATGAACAGAACATAAGGAAAATAATAGTGCAGTGTGGTTCCATGCATGCTAAATTGGCGTCTTACCTAGGGTTCATAATTTAATGATAAAACACTGTGACCAAAAGCAAGTTTGGAAGGAGAGGGTTTATTTAGCTTCTGCTTTCCTATCATAGTCTGTTATTAAAGGAAATCAGGGCAGGAACTCAAACAAGGCAGGAACCTGAAGGCAGGAGTTGCTGCACAGCCCATGGAGGAGGGGTTTACCAGTTTGCTTTCCATGGCATTCTCAGCCTACTTCCTTGTAGAATTTAGGACCACCAGCCTAGTGTAGACACGTTAACAATGGACTCAGCTAGTTTCACATCAATAACTAAGAAAATGCTCTATAAGCTTGCTTGCAACCTGTGCTATGACTGCATTTTCTCAAGTGAGATTCCTGTCCCTCAAATCACTCTAGCCTGTGTCAAGCTGTCATAAAATCAGCCAGCACACTGACCCTTTGTCAGCTTAACACTCAAACATGTCATTGTAAAGTCATAAACTTTGCTTTCCTGGTCATTACAAAGATCACACATTAATCTCAACATTACATTATAAACATTTCTTTCTTTTTAAATTTTAATTAGGTATTTTCTTCATTTACATTTCCAATGCTACCCCAAAAGTCCCCCATACCCTCCCCCCCACTCCCCTACCCACCAACTCCCACTTCTTGGCCCTGTACAGGGGAACGCAGAGCAAGTTCTCAGGGAATCTTTGTCCAATTCTGACTCCTGTTTTGAACCTTGGTTTTGGTCAGCACTCACATCGTCATCACCTTACCTCTGGAGAGGAGTTGGCTTCTTATCAAAGGCTTCAAGCCACTGGGTTGTTATGGAAACTTCCCATCACCTTTATCTTCCCCCACAGTGCTTCAGTCCTGCTCTTCCAGTGGCTGTACATTCCCTTTTCCTCAAGCCTGGTCCTCTCTACACTGCTCCTCAAACCCTATGGCTATATCATTCTCCTGTCTATCTGCCTACTAGTTAAATTAACCACTGGGCTTTGACATTAGTTGGGAAAGACCTTGGGCAAGTTGGAGCGTTCCTGTCAAATGCAGTTTCTTCAGCTGTCGGGTGTGAAAACTCAAGCATCTGATAGAGTTTTCATGTGATATACAAGGCACTGTATTCCCAGAAGGATTCAGCAATTAGACAGGTTTTCTTATTGCCCCTGCCACTTCTACTGTAGTGCACTGCCAGTTGGGCAAATCTATGTAGTTATGTATTTCCAATTTTATTCTTATGAAGGATTATAAATGTGAGTTGTGCATACCCTGAAGTAGATTCGGAGTAGTGCTGTCACCTTCTCTAGGTCACAGAACCTAGTGATGGTAAACTGGGACTCAAATTAATAAATATTACTAATAATGTACCTACATTTAATGTCTCCTTCGATGTCCTGATGTCTTGAGGGAGAGGTGCTTATGTTACAATTTGTGAATTTTGGACCCATTTGGATGTGACAGCTAATTAACGATGTTTGGTTTAAGATAAAAATTTTATTTCTCTAAATAGATATCATTGCAGTAGGAGATATTTAAAAGCTGAATGTTCTTTATGATTGCAAAGAAGTCTTGTATTACTGAGGCAAACATAGCTGCCTAAGACTGATGTGACCACAATAAATATTACAAATTGCATTGGTATCAAAATTTCATGCATTTATGAAAAATGTTTAAACATATGGCTGGGAATCCATTTAATTTGACAAATTGAGAACATTCCAGAAAAAAAAAGTAGGGTATTCTATCTTGATTTTTTTTCTGCAAAGACTAGGAGTAGCTTTGTGAAGCTACTTAGTTGACTGCTTTCAAGTGTATTTCTAGGTCACATGAGTTTTAAGGTACCTGACTCATTATACACACACACACACACATGTATATACATACACATACATGTATATGTATATATATATACACATTTGTGTGTTGTATAACTTAATATAGTTTGAAGTCATTTTATAAAAATAGTTGACGTTTTCTGTTTGTAGGGAGAAAACTTTCTTTTATTATTATTATTTTTTTACTATTAGCTATCTGAGTTGGGAATAGACTATGCCGGTAACTAAAGTTTTATAGGAATTTTACATCTCAGGGCTCTGTAGGTACTTGCGTGAATAGGTGTACAAACACACACACACATTTAAACATCTTAGAAACAATGTGAGTGTATGAAGAAAGAATTGGGGGCATGCTAACCAGGAACTGGGTTATCACAAGCTAAGAGTTTCTTCCTTGAGCTGATATGAGTTTAGAAATTGGGTATGTCCAATTTCAGGCATACTCCATATACATTGTGCAGTAAATGACAGTCATTTAGCTGTGAAGAATATCTCTGGGGAATATGAAAGAGAAACAGCCCCAGGCACCTGCTTTGATGGCAAGATCAAACTTATTGTTAAGTTAAAGTAAAGGAGAGATGCCAGTCCTTATATGCCCAATCAAGTCAGGAGACTCAGTGGAAGCTGACTGATAACAAAATGGTGGTGTGCAGAACCAAAGTTAAGGGAAATGGGAGTGTGGAGCTTTGGGAAATGGGAAAGAACAGAATGGTCTTGCACATGAGTACACATGGGTATGCATAGATCATGGGGTCTTTCACTTTGAGAACTCCTTGCATGGCTGGCAAATGATGCTCTGAAGTCCAGCATGGAGAACACTGCTCTTTTTGTTCTACCAACTTACTTTTCACTAGCCTCTCTGGGTGGCTATTGACTCATTCATTCATTTTCCTTATTTGAATGGACTCTCACTGCATAGCTGAGCCTGGTGACAGACTCCTGAGTGCTGCGATTATAGATAGGCATCGCCACACTTGGCTGTTCTTTCTTTCAGTGCCATTGATCTCAAGATTTTTCCTGATCACTCTGCATGCTGATCTCGGTCTGGGGGTGCTTCTGGGAATTTACCATTGACAATGCCTTTTTCAGAATTACAGTCCTCTGTGATATGCTCGAAGAGTTGAAATGAAAGATTCTTTAGTCTCTCCACAGACATCTTTTTACAGACACTAAGCCTCAGATTTATACTGTATCCCCACAGCATGTATCAGCTGTGATCATGGAACTTCATTTCAGTCAAAGAGATGTAGCTCATTTTTGCTGACATACTTCAGGTCATCTGTGGGTTAACTTCTGTACATACTAGATTTGTATTTTTGTTTTCTCCGAGTGCTATATTATAGTCTTAAATAACTGAAATGGGCAGTGGTTTAAGACCTAATAAATCCTAAGCATAAAGAGACACAGTAACAAATGCTACAGCTCAAACAGCATTATACATATAATCTATTACATTGTAGGCAAATAAATTGCATGGCCACAGCAAGTAAATCTGGCAGGATGCTTTTATGCAAGCAGTCGTAAAGGTGCCAGCAGGAAGAACTGTACATACTGAAATTGAATTTCATTGGGTCACTGATCCATCCATTTTCATTCTTTGGAATGTTGTTTATGTTAAAGGTTTGTCAAATAGCAGCATAAAATCACTGAAACCCCAGAATTCAGGTATCTCACTGGTCAACCTAAAAATTAGATTGTTTTTCAGAATAAATCAAAATATTGCTTTCTTACATGAATTGGAGTCAAGTGTAGAGAAAGAGCCAAACTTCTCCTGTTTAAGAGATACTCCACTGCTCAATTTGTTGTCTATTAAAGTAAACAGCAAACCAAATACACTGCCTCAGGATAAGCCAGCAGAAGCATTATTGACAGAATTGAGTTATTAATTAGCATCAAATAAAAACTATGTATACATTGTCAGATAATTCTCGTGTCCTCAGTGAAGTTATCATGTAGTTGGACAGGTCTGGTTTTACAGAGAAGGAGTGAGCTCCTGACCTGCATTTGGCACTTATGTGAGACAGGCATTTTGTTGTTGTTGTTGTGGAATCCCTGTGGTAGGAAAAGAATGCTCTTTGTGATCAGCCTACTTTGTAAGACATGATGTTTGGAAAGGGATGCTGGCATCGGTGATGCCGGTTAGCATTGCTGAGAAACAGTTCCAGAATGCAGCTCTACACACATCGTTTGTGGTTCAACCAAATACTCCCCCGCAGTGTCCCAGTGCTAAAGGGAGAGGGAGAGGATGGGAAAGTGATAACATTTTCAGTGTAATGGTGATGTTTTCAACATCCTTGGAGGTTAAACAAACAGACAAACAAAGCAGCTGATGTTTTATCACAGCCAGCTCCATTTCTGTAGCTACTGCAAAATATCAATTTTTTTTTTGTGTGTATAAAAATTTTTGAAAAGTATCCAAGGAGCAAAAGGGGTCTGCAACCCTATAGGTAGAACAACAATATGAACTAACCAGTACTCCCTGGAGCTTGTGTCTCTAAGTGCATATGTATCAGAAGATGGCCTAGTCGGCCACCATTGGGAAGAGAGGCCCTTTGGTCTTGCAAACTTTATATGCCTCAGTACAGGGGAATGCCAGGGCCAAGAAGTGGGAGTGTGGGGGGGGGGGGGAGTCAGGAGGGAGGGTTTGGGGGACTTTTGGGGTAGCATTGGAAATGTAAATGAAGAAAATACCTAATTAAAAAAATCAAAAAAAAAAAATTGAAAACAGTGTCTGAGAGATCTCAGGGGTCCAGGGCAGTTGAGACTGCTGGTCTTCCTATGGAGTTGCCTCCTCCTCAAGCTTCTTTCAGATTTTCCCTAAATTTGACCACAGGGATCCCTGGCTTCTATATATTTGTTGGATGTAAGCATCTGCATCTGACTTTCAGCTGCTTGTTGGGCCTCTTGGAGGGCAGCCATTCTAGGCTCCTGCCTCTAAACAATCTGGGGGAGAGAGAGTCTCTTGAGGGTTAGGTGGATCATCTCTGAATGAACACAGACCTGGCAGTCCTCTGCTGTATGTGTGTGGGTGGCCTCATATCAGCTGGTGTATGCTACCTGTTTGGTGGTCCAGTGTTTGAGAGATCTTGGGGGTCCAGATTAATTGAGACCGCTGGTCCTCCTACACAGTTGCCCTCTTCCTCAGCTTCTTACAGTCTTTCCCTAATTCAACAACGGAAATCAGCTGCTTCTGTCCATTGGTTGGATGCAACTAACTATCTGCCTGTGACACTTTCAGCTGCTTATTGGGTCTTCCAGAGTTCAGTCATGCTAGTTCCCTTTTTGTGAATGCTCCATAGCCTCAGTAATAGTGTCAGGCCTTGGGACCTCCCCTTGAGCTGGATCCCTCTTTGGGCCTGTTGGTGGACCTTCTTTTCTTCATGTTCCTCTCCATTTCCATCCCTGTAATTCTTTCAGACAGGAACAACTATGGGTCAGAGTTGTGACTGTGGGATGACCCCCCCTTTCCCTCATTTGATGCCCTGTCTTCCTACTGGAGGTGGGCTCTGAACCCCTGAGATCTCTCAGACACTGAGTCACCAAAAAGACAGCATATACCAGCTGATATGAGGCCCCCCTGACACATATACAGCAATGGACTGCCTGATCTTGGCTCAGTGTGAGAAGAAGCACCTAATTGTCGAAAGACTTGAGGCCCCAGGGAGTGTGGAGTCTGGTGGGGTGGGGGTGGGGGTGGGCGGGACATCATCTTGGACATGGGGGAGGAGGTATGGGATGAGGAACAGTCAGAGGGAAGACTGGGAGGGGATAACAACTGTATTGTAAAAATAGATTAAAGAATAATAATTTTAAGACATCAAATAAATAAATAAAATACGTTTGACTAGGTGTGCACACTTAAAATAATTTTTTTGAAGACAAAGTCTTTGAGTATATGTATCCTGTCTGGTGTCATCCTACTTCTCTGCAACTCAATTATAATAAACTCCTGTCCCATTGTTTCTGTGCTTCCTAGTCTCTCTATTCTTACTGCAAACGGATTTAACTTACTAATAAAATGACCCTGTAAAACCAAGTTGTCAATGTCAGAGCAGCCTCCATTTTAGCAAGGATGAGAGCATGTATTTCAGATTTGCCTCTGAATATCTGTACTGGCTGGTTTTGTGTGTCAACTTGACACAAGCTGGAGTTATCACAGAGAAAGGGGCCTTGCTTGAGGAAAGGTCTCTATGAGATCCAGCTGTAAGGCATTTTCTCAATTAGTGATCAAGGGGAGAGGGCACAGTTCATTGTAGGTAGTGCCATTCCTGGGATGGTGTCCTGGGTTCTATAAGAAATAAAGCTGAGCAAGCCAGGGGAAGCAAGCCAGTAAGCAGCATCCCTCCATGGCCTCTGCATCAGCTCTTGCTTCCAAGTTCCTGCCCTGTGTAAGTTCCAGTCCTGACTTCCTTTGGTAATGAACAGGAATGTGGAAGTGTAAGCTGAATAAACCCTTTCCTCCCCAACTTGCTCCTTGGTCATGATGTTTTGTGCAATAATACAAACCCTGACTAAGACAATACCCCTCAATAATTTAGATTGATATTATGGAAAAATCTGTATAAATAATATAGCATGTGGACAATTTTCAACAAACCACAGTAATTTCTTATCAAGCATTTTCATTTCATGACTCCATTTTCAGGGAATACACTTTAAGATTGTTCAGATTGTTCTGATATTTATGTCTCTACATCTATTACTTCAGCATCTGTCATTAATGCTGTCCCTTGTTACCTTTCCACCATTTGGATACTACATGATGTCATGCATCCCATGGCACCACTCTCATCTTGCACCCTATCTAACCACTAACATTTTAAATCAAGGTTTAATGTATACATTATAATTACATGTAAATATATAAGATAGGATGATTTATTCCATGATTATGTTTTCTTTCTTTTTATGTCTTGAGCATTAATAACCACTTCTTTTCATTGACTTGACATTTTTCACGGTTCTCAGTAGTGTAACTGAAACTATGTGCAAGTATAATGAAAGCTGCTCTCAATAAAGCCAGGCTCCCCTGTACATGAACAGTAGCCTTGGTTGCTCTAAGACATCTATATGAAGCCTTCTGCCCTTACTTGATTGTCAGACATGGATTTTTTGTGTGCCTGCTGTGAAATGGCATCAATGTTCTTCTTGGGCTTCCATTCCTTGAGCATCCTGTTTTATATCTTTTTTTTAAATATTCTGGTTCCTGACTCTCTCTCTCTCTCTCTCTCTCTCTCTCTCTGTCTTTCTCTGTCTTTCTCTGTCTCTGTTTCTCATTGCTTTTTCTTGATACACAAAGAAATTTTTAGAGAAAATGTGTTTCAGTAGTTGAAAATTTGATAGAATATAATTTTAGATTAGTACTTGATAAATGTTCTAAGTACAAGTAGAAGATGAAGTACAAATAGACGTACAAATAGCAGATGCCCTTTGTCATGACTTTAAAGGTATTGTATCACTATAAAATTTCTAATGTAGCTGGCAATAATTTTCATACAACTCATGTTTCAAATCTTTTGTGTATTATGTAATTTTACTGTTGTCTTTATGTAAAAATTTGTCATCCTCTTGCAGCTTTATGTCATTCCTTTGTAGTTGGCATTTCAGAAGTCATCCTGTCTGGAGAATAATTCCAATTTGTAAATTTTGTTGTTGTTGTTTTTGCTTATATATTAATTTCATTTCAAACCATCTCTAATCTCCTTTCCTCTAATTTTTATTAAATGAAAATTAGGCCTCCACATATCATCGTCGTCGTCGTCGTCGTCGTCGTAGTCGTCGTCGTCGTCGTAATCTCATCATTATGTCTGTGTCTCTGATTCTTCTTTGAGGAAGACTACATAAATGTTATTGTGTCAGAATTCTTTTGAGGCTTTTTTTCCCCTCTCTATTATATTTAAAATTTCACAGACTTTTATGATCAGAAATACCTCTAAATAGATTTTGTTGTTCTTTCAAATGGTGTAGTAAGAAGCATAGGGTGTTAGGTCGTGATGCTTAGCTTTCTTTGTGAACTTGATAAAACCTAAAATCACTTAGGAAGAGGGTTTCAAGGAGAGACTGTGTAGATAGTATGCATTATCTATCTATCTATCTATCTATCTATCTATCTATCTATCTATCTATCTATCATCTATCTATCTCCAATTCTTTGTTCTATATCTCTACATACATTTCTCAATCTCTGTCTATCCCCCCCCTCTCTCAACACTCACACACACACACACACACACACACACACACACCTCTTTCTCTTTTTGACATGGTCTTGGTTTTTAACCAAACCGACTGTAGCCCCCTGAGTACTATCATGATCACAGTGTGCTTCATGCTTGGTAATTTGCATATGCCAGACTTTTTGAAGATGTACACCTTGATACCAAGAAGAAATATTTCATTGAAGGTGTCTTAGTCAGGGTTCCTATTCCTGCACAAACATCATGACTAAGAAGCATGTAGGGGAGGAAAGGGTTTATTCAGCTTATACTTCCACATTGCTGTTCATTACCAAAGGAAGTCAGGACTGGAACTCAAGCAGGTCAGGGAGCAGGAGCTGATGTGAGGCCATGGAGGGATGCTGCTTACTGACTTGTTTCCCCTGGCTTGCTCAGCTTGCTTTCTTATAGAACCCAAGACTACCAGCCCAGAGATGGCACCACCCACAAGGGGCCCTCCCCACTTGATCACTAATTGAGAAAATGTGCCTTACAGCTAGATCTCATGGAAGCATTTCTTCAACTGAAGCTACTTTGTCTGTGATAACTCCAGCTTGTGTCAAGTTGACACACAAAACCAACCACTACAGAAGGCATTCCAAAATGATCAGAAACTCTAAGAGGAAAGCTGTTTAATGATAAATGCGCTCTCAGTGAAACAGAACAGTATGTTCTGTGTGTGAGCATGGCCAACAAATAGGAATGGATGACTTCAAATACCAATGACCCAGATAAGGCAGATGTCTGAGAGAGGCAGGGTAGGATCATTTACATGGATAAAGATGTAATATAAGCTAGTTTTGTTTTCTTAGCACTAGTGAAATGGTACTAAATGCCAAGTTGTTATACAGCACTACCAGCTATGCATTCCAGAAGTCTAGCTGACTATTTTAAGGTTCTACAGCCCAATACATGATCATCATTTACAGCATGGGACGAAAATCAATCATAATCCTCCTTTTGACTTGCTCTTCGGGGTAGATTTTGTAATGACCTGATCATTTGTCTTATGTCCTCTTAACTATGCCAAAAGGTCAGTACTGAAAATAAATCCCCAAATTCTCCTGCTTCATGACATCATTATTAGCAAATTCATTAGGTCTGCAAGTAGTTATGGAGTGCTCAGTGTGGGGCTTGCATGGTGCTAAGTGTAGGGTTACAAGACAGACTAGGTCAAGCATGTTTCACTTGGTGAGATTTACCAACTTTATAGACAAGTGCATTCATATATATCCAGTTCATTCATAGCTTGAAGGGATCACTGTCTCATGCACTGCCATATACTGGTTTGAAGGAATGAAGGCAGGTGCACCTTGCTGCTTTATCAGCAGGCTGTTGCTGCAATGCTTCTTGACACGGGGTCAAATTCTCAGATCAGAAGCAACACTCAGGGGTGGCCATTTCAACCTTTTCCCATCCCCTTTCTATCTCTCTGCCCCTCCTTTTCTATTCCCAAACCTATCGTGTCCTGTGTGTATCATCTGAACTCTGCCTAGTTCTCCATTCTGCTTCATGAATAACTTATTTTAATTGGTAAGTTCACCTGGAGGCTACATCTCCCAGATAATAGAAGATACATCAATGAAGGCAGTTATCCTGTGGAAGCTTTTGGCTGACCTAACATTTTACAAGGCATAGTTCCACCTGATTTCTGAGTCAGATCATTTCTTCTTAGTGTAAAAGCGCTTTCTACTTTTGCTATAGCTGAAACTGTCAATATAAGTATTCTCCATCCATTCTATCAAAACCAAGATGAATGGACATCTTTACTTAAGAGATAATAGCTTATGTTACAGAGTATACCTGTGTATCCAAGTTAATGATCTTTTAAGCTAGTGATTCTAGAGGTTAGAGTTCTTTTTTACTATGATGTACACAGTGAAGACTTGATTTGCTGCTTCTGTGTGAAACTATTTGTCAGATAGATGAAATCACCAGCTATGAGAAAAGAAAACTATACTTTCTTTTCTTAGTATTGACCATTACCCAGTAACAATGGCCACATTCCCTAGATATACAATCATGGTCTTTCTCATCCAGGGTGATGAACGGGCTGATATGCTCAATTTAAACATTATTAATAAATTATAATAATCACTGTGAGTTTCCTTTTTGCTGTACTTCCATGATTTTATCTTTTGTCCTATGATATCCTATGATATTTTCTTTATAAAGTTTATATATTGGTCATCTTTGATGAGTCAATAAAGAAATAGTAAGCTGAAATATACCACTTTGTTTCAAACTTGCCACTTCGTTTAAAATACATTAAGTTTGTATTAGCTATCAGAATGCAGAAAAAATTGTTTCTAGCAAGAATCATTACAAGAGTGTCCTCTAGAGGGATCCATTTTATTGCTTTATAGCTATGAATTTAGCATTGCTCTAAATTTTTTCCCATATTTTTTTAAATTGGGTATTTATTTCAATTAAATTTCCAATGCTATCCCAAAAGTCCCCCACATGCTCCCCCACCCATTTTATTAAATATTATATTTTAGAAATATTTACTGCCACAAAGAGAAAAAGAAAGGAAGAGAGAGAGAGAGAGAGAGAGAGAGAGAAAGAAAGAAAGAAAGAAAGAAAGAAAGAAAGAAAGAAAGAAAGAAAGAAAGAAAGAAAACACAAAGGCATGATATAATTTTCAGCTTATCCAAAAAATGCATTTTAATATGATACAGTACATTTTCATGGAAAGAAAACTGATTTTTTTCGTGTATAAAATGCAAGAGACTTATCTTCTTTTTTGTCCTTTTTGTATTGGATATTTTCTTCATTTACATTTCAAATGTTTTCCCCTTTCAATATCTCTCCTTCAGAAACCCCCTATCCCATCCCCCATCCCCCTGCCTCTATGAGGGTGCTCACCCACCCCTGTATTCCTGCCCTAGCATTCACCTACATTGGGGCATTGAGCACCCTCAGGCCTAAGGACCTCTCCTCCCACTGATGTCCAACCCAGCTATCTTCTGCTACATATGTGGCAAGAGCAATGGGTGACTCCATGTGTATTCTTTGGCTGGTGGTCAAGTCCCTGGGAGCTCCAAGTGATCTGGCTTGTTGACACAGTTGCTCCCTCCATGGGGCTGCAAACCCCCTCAGCTCCTTCAAGCCCTTCTCCAAACCCTCCATCTGGGACCACTGAGCTCAGTCCAATGGTTGGCTGCAGGCTTCCACCTCTGTATTTGTCAGGCTCTGGCAGAGCCTCTCAGGAGACAGCCATATCAGGCTTCTATCAGCAAGCACTTCCCTGCATCCACAATAACGTCTGGGTTTGGTGGTTGTTTATGGGATGGATCACCAGGTGTAACAGTCTCTGGATGGCCTTTCCTTCAGACTTTGCTCCACACTTTGTCTCCATATTTCCTCCTGTGGGTATTTTGTTCACCTTCTAAAAAGCACTGAAGTGTCCACATTTTGGTCTTCCTTCTTCTTAGGCTTCATATGGTCTGTGAATTGAATCTTGGGTATTCTGAACTTTTGGGCTAATATCCACTTATCAGTGAGTACATACTGTGTTTGTTCCTTTGTGACTGAGTCACCTCACTCAGGATGACATTTTTAAGTTCCATCCATTTGCCTGCAAATTTCATGAAGTCATTGTTTTTAATAGCTGAGTAGTACTCCATTGTGTAATGTACCACATTTTCTGTATCCATTTCTCTGATGAGGGACAGCTGAGTCATTTCCAGTTTCTGGTTATTATAAATATGGCTGCTATGAACATAGTAGAGCATGTGTCCTTATTACATGTTGGAGCATCTTCTGGGTATATGCCCAGGAGAGGTATTGCTGGATCCTCCAGTAGTACTATGTCCAATTTTCTGAGGAACCACCAGACTGATTTCCAGAGTGGTTGTACTAGTTTGCAATCCCAAGACTTATCTTCGTAGTTGAATTTAACATGTCCACTACATCTAGTCATAACTAGTAAGTTAGTTTTCCCCAATCAGGCCAACAATTATGCTTAATTGTCTGAAAAAGTTTTTAACATGGTGACAAATTCTAAAGCACAGACTAGCTTATATACTGTTGCACATGAGTCATTATTGTTGTCTTTCACCCCTTAAAATACTACCACTAAGGCAGTGGTTCTTAATCTTCCTGATGCTGTGACTCTGTAGTCTAATTATTCATGTTGTACTGACCACAACTCTACAATTATTTTGTTGCTAGTTTATAAGTATAATTTTGCTGTTATGAATTGTAATGCAAGTATCTGATATGCAGAATATCTGATATGTTACCACTATGAAAGGGTCATTTGACCCCCAGAGAGGTAAGGACCCACAGCTAGAGAACCACTACACTAAGGTGACCCAGCAGTTCAGAGCTCTTGCTCTAGAGAGGACCTGGCTTTGGTAATCAGTTCCCATATCAAGCAACTCATTCTTGCCTGTAACTCCAGTTCCAGGGGTTCTGATTTGCTCTTTTAACTTCTGAGAATACTACAAAAATATGTAGTGCATATAAAAATCAGCAGACATACATATACACACACACATATATATACACATATATATACTATTAAAATAAAACCACTTAAATTATACGTAATGAAATAAGATAAAGCATGAATTTTGAAAATTATGAATGCATGAATTTTGAAAATTATGAATGCATATGTGTCAGAATATTTGTATCTTGATTCACTTATACAAGTTTATTGTGGTTTATTGTGAGGAGAGAATGATGTAATTATATTATAAGTTCAAATGAAAATTATTTAAAAAAGAAAAGATACAGAGGAAGAAATCTGGGGTGATGGGTTAGCACTTAGAAGCAACAGCTTTTCTTGTAGAGGACCTGTGTTTGGCCTCTATAGCCAAATTGGGTGGCTCACAGCTATGACTCCACGTCTGGGGTTCAACACTCTTTTCTGGCTTCTACAGGCACCTATATCCATATAAACACACGCAAAGAGATGTGCAAACAAACACATCAATAAAAATAAATAAATTGTTTTTAGTAAAATATATACAAAATTAAAAATAAAGGCATGGAATAAAACGTGAGAGGTTTTTTGTTTGTTTTGGTTTTCTGTTTGTTTTTGTTTTAATTATAGAGGCTTCCATATAAATTTAGGGAGACCAACAAAGACCTTTCTCCAGGCCTAAATGGGAGAGTGGGTTCCTTTTTTCTTGGAGGCGTGTGTGTGTGTGTGTGTGTGTGTGTGTGTGTACATGCACATGTGCTCATAGGTCAGAAAACGATGTCAGATCACCTAGAGCTGTAGTGACAGACAGTTGAGTCACTTGATGTGGGTGATGGAAACCAAACTCTGGTCCTCTGCAAGCATAGCCAAGCACTCTTAACCACTGCGCCATCTCTTAAGTTCCAAATGACAAAGCACATTCTTGTCATAGCTTACAGTTAGATAAGACTAGCCCCTAAGCCAGTGATTCTCATGATCTGCTGCACGTTGCAACCACCTAAGGAGTGTTGCACACTGGCCAATGTCTGGCTTCTGCCCAGAGCCAACTGATTTGGTTGGTTTGAAGTAGAGCCAGAGCCTCAACAGATTTTCAACCCTTTTTAGTCTCTTTCTCTCTCTCTCTCTCTCTCTCTCTCTCTCTCTCTCTCTCTCTCTCTCTCTCTCTCTCTCTCTCTCTCTCTCACACACACACACACACACATACCCTAAAACAATTAGAGTAATACATTGCTAAATATATTAAGGGTGAACCTATGAATGCATGGGTATCAAATGATTTGTGTTTGATTATTTTCTTTTTATGGTTTAGTTTTTAAATCTTGAATTACTTCAAGTTGTATTAAAAGTAACCATGAATTTCTAACATTTATGATAATTAAGAAAATAATGCTAAAATTTGGCATGTCCTGATCTTTCTAATTCTAATGGATTCTGTTGATGGATATTATTGAAGTCCAAATGAATTTAGGCATTTTTATCTCCCAAGAGGATTTTGGTATGTTTATTAATATATAGAATGTAAGGAGTACTTTGGAGCTCAGAACACCCATGGTTTAATGGAAACTTTTTCTTTTGTCAAGTAGCCTGACACAAATTAGTTTTTGGAATTTAGTAGGAAAAAAAAAGAATGTGAGAAAAAAATAGAGAAAAAAATAAAACAAGTGCTTGTGTAGAGAAACAGCGCCAACAGTACACCATCTTTAGATCTTTGTTCACATGACTGTAGAAGCTGGTAAATCCTGCAGTGCAGTTTGCAAGCAGGAAGTCCAGAAAGGCAGATGTATATTTCCAGAGTTGTATAGTTCCAGTTGAAGAGCGGATTCACCAGCATCTAGGGCATGAGCCAATGGAAATCCTGTTCCAGAAGAAGACGCACTTGCTTTCCCTCTGGCTTTTTGTTCTATTTGGTTCCTTAACAGTATGAATGAGAGCCACTGACGACATGGGCTGAGTCCTCCTCTAAGCCATTCTACAGAGCAGAAGAGCAGCTTTCAAGTTGGCTTGCTCTAGTGACTCCATTTTATGAAACAGCCATTAGCTGCATCTTGAATGCAAAAGCTAAGGCAGGATGATTGCACATCTTGCTTATGCAACCAAAAGCCCACCATCCACTCAGCTCAAAGCATCAGCACAGACTGACTTAAACAGATAAAGTATTATCACCTAGAAGTTGCCAAGTTAAGACAGAAATACTTAAACACATGGGGGTGTAGAAACTGCAACAGAGAAACCAAACAGATAGCTTATTACACATATTGTCCAAGAACTGAGGGCATCCCCCATGTGTATTCTATTTTAAAAAGGACATGGCCACATATATGCACCAATTGGCAGGGCATCTGGTACAGGAGGCACGGGACACACTGGCTACTGTATCTCAGTCCATAGACTCAGGGACTGGATCCAGCTCTATGACTTGGAACGATGAAGTTCCAAGCGATGAGGTTTAGTTAACATCTAACTACTAGCTTCACTGTCTGTCTGTACACTTGTAGCAGATTTCTTCTCTAGCCTTCATTGAGGCTCTGCTGCCTCTTTAGATCCTAGTATCCATTCTATTGCTCATGTATGCTAGGTCAATAACTAGTAATCCAGTGGTTGAGCTGCGTATGGCGGCATATACCTATAATCCCAGCACCAGAGCAGCCGAGGGTGAGAACCAAGACTTCAATATCATATATAGAAGACAGTCTCACACCAGACAGCCTTTACATTCCTCCTGTCTTCTCTGCTGGAATGTAGGCATCTTAGTTATAGGACCTGTGAAGTGGAAACTTAAGGGTTCTTTGAAAAGTCAGTTGGATGCTGTTTTGATGGGGCACACACGTTTTGTTAAAGTGGACGCAGGTGTGAAAAGCCTAAGGTGGACTCATGAAGGAACTTTACGATGAAAAGACACAGAAGAGAGGATGTTCTGCTAAAGCAAGCATCTGAAAGGACACGGGATGAAGGATTCTTTGCTAACGGCATGCATGTATTAGTCTGACTTACACTGTGTAGTTGAGTTGCATTTGTTGGAACTCCATAAAGAGAAATGCATCAAAAGAAAAAAAAACTTCCGGTGTTGTGCTGCAGTTTCTTGACACTTCCACAGACCTGGATGCATCTGCGGAGTCAAGACCTGCACTGAGGCAAAACCTGTGCCGTAGCAAAACACATGGAAGGTATGTGATGTTTGGAGGGTTTGAATAGGGTATAACAGAGTAATTTTATAGATGTGTCACAGTATATGACTATGACACTATGATGGTTTTCTCCATTTTGTCCAGTTTGTTGATTTCTGTGATGGTCTGTTGCAAAAGTGTATTACTTGAAGAGCAACTGGCAATTCATGGCTGCTAAGAGGGACAATTAGTCTTCCAGGGAAAAGCAGTTTGATAGATGATAGAATCCCAAGCTACCATCCTTGTTTAATACATACACAAACAGAGACACTGCATGGATTCAGAAGGTTGTGTTTACATGCCCATGTTCATATAAACATTTATGTTAAGTGAGAATAACAATTTAAAAATTTGAGAGGCAGGAGAACATGGGAGGAGTTAGAAGGGGAGAGGGTGGGATAAAATGATAGAAATACCAGACTCGTGTAAAATTCTCAAAAAAATGTAAAACAAAGTTTTTAATAAGCTCAATGTCAACTTTCGCTTGTGTCACAAAGGGGGACTTTTTCAAAACCCAGACTCCAAAACAAACAAACTAATCCCAGGCAATATCCTAGTACTGCATGAATGCAAACTAGTGAATAGTCATAATGAGAGAATGTCTGCTAAAGATTTGTTTATTTACTTGTGTTTATGAGAGGGGTAAGGGAGAGTATGCCTGTGCACATTGGGAGCACAGAAGAGAGTAATATGTAACCCCTATCATCCCTCATCTATTTCTTTAAGACAAGGTCTTGTCCTGAACTCAAGACTCACATTTTCTCAGTTATTATGAATGTCAGCAAGGATCAAAATCCTGGCTAAGACTGCCTTACAGCTGGAGTTACTATCAAGCAGTGGATATCTGGCTTAAGGCGATATGTTCTGTGAAGACATAGACACTAAAAAGAATTTCATAAAATGTGGGATACAATAAAACCCTAAAGTATTTGGTAAAAAGAAATGTTCAAGTGGATGCTTCATGAGACTTTTGGTACCTATTACATTTTAAATATACTGCATCCTATATTGGAGGCTTTTTGTTCAACATTTATATTCTTACCTCTGGTCCCCAGCAGTGATTCTTGTTATAAAGATTCCTGGTGCTTTATGCTTTAAAAATTGTTTTGCTAACCTTTTTGAGACGTCTGGTGGTATTTGTTCCTTATAAGAGACTTTGGGGACCACAGCTTGGGCCGAGGATCCAGGGACAGCACTTATTATCAACTTTGAATTTAAACAGTTTGCAAACTACACTTCAAAACTAAAACAGCCACAGGATAAGTTGGTAAGAGGAGAAAGAATTTAACACATATCAAAGATGGGTTTTAAACATTGTAAACTAAATCAAGGTGTTTTGGTAATAGCTTAAATATATATGCTGTTTTAGCAGGTGTGAAAATATATGAAATGAAAAAATTTGTAAGTTCAACTATTATAAATGAATAAGAGGCTGTAGCTATAGACGTGGAAGGTAGTGGAATTGTAAGAACATATTTTAAGAGTCACCAAAAGAATAGACATTCTTATGAAATGGACCTATTTGTAAACCATTATCAACGGCTCCCACTGATCTCTAACAAGTAAAAATGTGAATGTATGATCAGACAAAAAATAATTAATTTCTTTTTTTAAAGATTTATTTATTTATTTTACATGTGTGAATACACTCTCAATCTCTTCAGACACACCAGAAGAGGACATCACATCCCAATACAGATGGTTGTGAACCACCATGTGGTTGCTGGGAATTGAACTCAGGATCTGGAAGAGCAGTCAGTACTCTTAACCCCTGAGCCATCTCTCCAGCTGAATATTTCTTAACACATAATTTGCTCAGTATGTGGAGTGATTTGTGCTTATCATTGATTTCCCTGAAATGAACGAATTTTCCTGTTCTTCTTTCTATACTGTTATATCTTTGGTTTTGATTTTTTTTTTTTTTGCTTCCTGCCTCTTCTTCCTCCACTTCCCTATTACTGTAGGTAAAATATTAGATTCTTTCTCATGTATTATAAACACATAATTTATAAAAGCAAGTGTTTATCCTCACCATTTTAGAATTTTTTGAATAAATAGTTTGTGACCCATTTAGGCTGGTTCTCCTTTGTAAGCATCATGGAGTGTGAGGTAACCTGTGCACTCTCCTGCGGACTTTCCACCATTTATGGGTGGTTTCAAACACAGTGTACATAGCACATTAACACAAAGTTTCTTGTGAATTGCTTAAGAAATAGTGACAGGGTGTCTGCAGTATTTACCACTCAAATATGTCTTGTGAAAAAAAAAATTATTGTTAGTATTTGTTTTACTCCACACATGTTAGGCCCTCTGATACCAGAGGGCTGAATGTATACTTTCTCAGATCAATGTAGTAAGTTGGTCTTGCTGCCCTGACCACTCTATATTTTAGAACAAAAGAGCTTAAGTTCTATGTATGATATTCTTTTTGAAATTCTGACAAACAAATTTAGTGGTTTATTATTTCAATATGTCATAACCAAGAAAATAATTTATAGCCTTTTAAAATCAAAACCGAGCATCGTGCATTATCAAATTAAAAATATAGCATTTGGCTTTGTTTTCTTGAGCGCTAACTTCTGTGCTTTCACAGTTGACTATATATCACCAGCTGAAATTTTCCATAGTGCTAATTTTTGCATATTATACTTTCATTTGTGGCTAAGTCTGGAAGAATATATAAAGCTTTTCTTCTAAATGTTCCTTTATTCTTGTTCCACCCATATATCTACCAATACAAAGAAATGAAATCTGATTAAAAGTTGGATTTCAAATGTTTGGTTTGTGGCAGGGACAAGGGACTATGGCACATATTTTACATATCAAAGCATACCTGGCCTCCAGGTTCTCCCAGCATCCCTCAATCCCTTCCTGGCATACCCTGCCCTCAACTTTGAACTCCCTAGCCCAGGACCCTTCTCCCACAGGCTCTTCCCCATACAATCAAGACATCTTAGTATTTCTTCTCCCTCTGTGTGAACACCCTCCATTGAACTTACCTGGCCTCAGTCCTTGGGACCAGTGAGCTCACTCTGTGGGAGAGCAGCTTCCCAATAAACCTGATTTTAATGTACTCTAATCTGGTTTGAATTGGTTCACTAATGGTGGCAGGGAAATAACCTATCAGAAAGGCTTTTAAATGACTATGAAAATAGTGTAAGAGTGTTTGTTTCAAAATATTAATAAATCTTTACAAATACTTTCTTGTATTTCTTTTTAATTTTTTAATTTATTTTTTATTTTTTACTTATTTACTTTATATCCTGCCCACTGCCCTCCTTTTAGTCACACACACACAATTCTTTTCCCACCCCTCCACCCCTTCTACTCTGAGCATGTTGGTGGGGCACTTGGTATCTTCCCTACCTTGGTATCTTAGTATCTTCCCTACCTTCGAATTTCAAGTCTCTGCTAGGCTACGGGCTTCCTCTCCCTCTGAAACCTATGATTATCTTCAGTTGACTTGTAAATTTCTGGTAGGATATTTTTTTGGCAAAAGAAAAAAATCGTGTTTCCAACATTTCCATTATTTAAAATTTTAGTATTTAATAGGATTGTTCTTAATTCCTAATGGCTTCCACTGTTTTCTATTTATTTCATTTAGCATTTTAATTAATAAAAACAATGATGTAAGTTACTGGGCCTACAATTCTGTTATCAGTAAGTTCAGAGTTGAGGTTCTGCATATTTTAGTTTTGATGCTGACTTACTCAGTTCTGGAGCTGTATTCATCCTCAGTAAACAGTGTGTGCCAGGAAACCACTGGGGAAACTTCTGCGAAGGGATCTAAATGACTTAGTAGGAGAAGTCACTTCTTTACTTTCTCACTTGTTTACATGTCCTGTGTTTGCAGTATGACTCTTTTTTAATATGGTGTCACCCACTGGACTCAGTGTACTGATGATATTCCTGCTGCTGTCAAAAACTCCCTGACCAAGGCCACTTATAAAAGAAAGTGTTTAATCGAGTTTACTGTTCTAGAAGAAAGCACAGAATATGCTTCACCTTTCCAAAAGGGAAGAATTGGCGTATGATGGGAAACTAGTGGGCCAAAGCAATACCCAAGCCAGCAGGGCAAACTCCAAATCCCATAGCTCCTTGTCTGATTGATATCAAAGGGCTTATGTAGATGGCTCTTCTCTCCCAACTATGTGAACTGCAACTCACTTCTTTCTCTTGTCCTGGTTCTACTCCATG
This sequence comes from Mus caroli, assembly GCF_978045245.1. Lineage (NCBI taxonomy): Eukaryota > Metazoa > Chordata > Mammalia > Rodentia > Muridae > Mus > Mus caroli. Next base: position 91,807,178 of record NW_028227266.1, read on the forward strand.
TGTCAACTCTCCTTGGCAGATATCCCATATCATTATCTCCTCTAATATCTTCAATTCAACTCAGTTTTCACTTTAACAACTAAGTGGAACAGTTTTGTAATGACTTTCAGGAGGGATCTCCCTACCTCAGTGGCATTCCTTAAGTGGGGAAGAATTCACAACCCCTTTACTCTTGTAATGTTCATGATACTGTAAGGGTCCATGATTCACCCAAGAATGATACTCCAGACTCAAATAGTATGTAAAAACAAAGAATATTTTAGTCCAGAAGTCCAGCATGCTGGGGTCTCCCATTTTCAAGACCAGAGAGACTCCTGTATGAGCTTGCAGGCCTGATTTAAAGCACATGAGGGAATTCCAGTGTAGATGACCTCTATGTTAATCTGTTGGGTCCATCTCTATGGACATTTCCCATATGGGAATTGAAACTTGCTGGGGAGGTCTGAGAACTGTTACTGAGGAAGTAGCTGAGGACGTCTGGAAACTGCTGCTGACCCATTGTCCTTGCTTCAGGCCATATGGCTGGGACATTACAACCTGGTCATGAAGGCTGGAGCCTGGGGTTTTTCTATTAGTAATTGACTTGCCTGGCTTTGCCTGGACTTGCACAGTTTTTAAGCCTACTCTCCATACTGCCAATTTGAAGTCTGTCATGGAATCAGCCTAGCTACAATACTAAAGGCAGAACCACCAGAACAGTGATCCCAAGTTCATCTGCCTCCTGAAGATGGAGCCTGGCCCCTTTAATCACATCTACAGATGCTTTCCTTATTATTTCAAAGAAAGATAATCCCATAGGCGTTGTTAATTTGTTTGTTTCACAGGTTGAAAACTTAGCTAAGTAGGGTCTTACCCTGTTGGCATCCGTCTCTTTATTCCATTTGTTTGTTTTGTTTTGTTTTGTTTGTTTTCAAGACAGGGTTTCTCTGTGTAGCCCTGGCTGTCATGGAACTCACTTTGTAGACCAGGCTGGCCTTGAACTCAGAAATCCACCTGCCTCTGCCTCCCAAGTACTGGGATTAAAGGTGTGCACCACCACTGCCCCGCTTCTTTATTCCATTTCTAATCAAGCTTCTTCTTCATCTTCTTATCTCTTTCAGCACAACCCTAGGCTTCAAAATCACATTTCCTGCTGCTCTCTCTCATATATTTTTAATTTTCTTTGATCCACTTTTTCTTTTTCATTGTACACTTGCATAAGATTACTATCAAGCATTCAACAGGGTTAATATTGCATCATTAGTTCAGTTCCCAGCAACCACATGGTGGCTCTCAACCATCTATCTGTAATGGGATCTGAAGCCCTCTTCTGGTGTGTCTGAAGACAGCTACAGTGTACTCATATAAATAAAATAAATAAATCTTTTTTCTTAAAAAAGGAAGAAGCTACAGATCATTTGGAAACTATCATGTTCTTCAAATATAAAATTAAACACTATAAGGAGTTACTGTTACAACCAGCAGCTTTATGTCTCTGATAATGAAATGACAGAGTTCTATAGTGTGTTGTTACCATAGCCTTTGCCTTTGAAAGTTAGCTTCCTTTCCAGAAAATACAGTTACTGATTTTACAAACTCGGATTAATTATATTTTATAAAATAAACATTACCATTACTTGAAAGTTATTTTGAATTGTTAGGTCCAAACACAAGACACAAAGACCACCACTCACGTATGCAATAGGCAAGAGTGTTTTTATTTCCCCAAAGCAAGAAGCCTGCATGTAGGTATCAGCCACTTAACAAAAATGGCAACCCTGGACAATGGGGCACAAGTCTTTTATAGGAAACTGGGGAATTTTTTTTAGCAAAGCTTAGGTAATCTAAAACTTCATTGGTGGGTGCTATGAAGGTTTCATGGGTTGGTTTCTGATTTGCTGCTATATTAGTTTTACTACATTCGGTGAGGCCTTGAGGAACTGTTTCAGCTCTGGGCTTCTCCTCCCTTTGTCAGAGCCATCAGTAGCTCACAGCCCATTGTCAGTAGGTGCTTCTGAGGAGCTCCATCAGCTCCCATAGGAAACTGAAACTTTTCCATTCCCAAGGGTTTTATTTTTATTTTTTTCGGGGAGTTCTCACAATTACAATGAGTAAACATCTAAGTAAAAGTAGAAATGTTCCATTTCTCAGTGCTGTACATCCAATGTAAATTTTGTTTCCAAAATACACCACAAATTAAGCACAGTAAAATTGCTCTAATTTTTCCATAAAGTACGGGTTTATCATAGTGTGAATTGATGGCCATGAGTAGTGTGTATCAAATAGAAAGGAACTTGGTGGGAAGTTTGTTGTTTGAATAATGTGAATCAATAGAACCAGAAAGGTTTCCTGTGGGAAACATGGTATTATGAATCCCAGGTGTGAAGAATCAGGCTGTGTGACCTTTGGAAGGCCATTTCTCTCTTTCCGCCTCAATTCTCATATTTTTAAAAAGTAAGAAAGACTGAAAATTATGGTTTAAAATTATTCAAGAAAATGAAAAGCACACTCATAAAAATCAGCAACGTATGTTAGAAAAACCAGTACTTGCCTAAAAGACGAAGAAAGAAAACATTGAATGAATGACATATAAGCAGAGGATGATCAACAGAGCAAGGAGATTATAAGCTTCCTCATATCGGTCATAGAAAGATACATTATTTTTATTTTTATTGTTTTAAATTTTTATTTCAACTTTATATGTCATGGGTTTCCTATAAAAGCTTAAATTCCTATCCATGGTAGTGCATATTAAAATAAGCCCATGGTTATCTTGCACCTCCATGTGTGAAAATTAGAAAATAAACATTTATACAGTTGTTAGAATACTTAAGAGATTTATGTATGAAATTTATTCAAAGTAATGTGTGATGTACACATTCAACTGTTACTGAGGTGAGTAAAATTTCAAATAAAATACTGGACTTGATGTGATAAATGGTATATTATTGAAAAATATCTCATGAGATGGATTTAAAATTAAATTAATAATCAAAAAATTCAAATCACTCTGGCTAAAAAAAAATTTGGGAAAACTGAATATACCATTTGTTCTGATGTATCTGTTGTTAAAGTTGATCTATTCTTTCACATTTGTAATTGACATTAAATTTCCTGAAACTTTTTAAAATTCTGCTTATATAATACTGCGCCTAGCTGTTTGAGCTAAGCATGAAGTGACAATGTGAAAACAAAGTCTATTTCTATCTACTGTGAAAATTCTAGGAAAATGGCCAACAGATTACATAAATCAAAACTCACATCAGCACTGTATACTAAGCAGATGGCTTTATATGCTAATGTGTTATTTGATGCGCTATCCCTATTGACCAGAGGGAAGATAAAAACCTCTGTAAGGTCACAAAGACCTTCTGCTCACACCCTTTCCCTCCTTCTTGGTGTCACTATGTCAACTGCTGATGAGAATTTAGACTGTGCATAAAACATTGTGTTGTCTTTTTATTTCTTAAATTATATAAAATATACTTGAGCAGAAATATTTCTTGATAGAAATTCTGAGTATGAGGCAGGATAGAAAATATAAGTAATCCTATAAGACTGAGAATAAAAAATAAGCAACAATCCCCCAATCTTTTATGACTTTAAAATAATCTATAATTTTAAAATGAGAAAGCAGACTATTCCCTTGAAAAACTATGAACTCAAGAAACGATAAATATTTTAGGAAAACATTTTAGAAAATAAATAATTTCTCAAAATCTAGATATTTGATTTGTATTTATGAATTTTGATATGCTGAGACTAGTGGATATCTCTTCAAACAAAGAAGAGAGAAAACAATATCATTAAGCTGATAATCAACTTATGTAGTGTTTTCCAGTTGATTAGTTCAGAAATGTTCACCCCACATAAAAAGGCATACATTGGAAAAATCAGAATATACATTTTACCTAAAATGCTGGCAAAAATTCCATCTGCACAGAAAGGCCCAATGTCCAAATTAAAGTGAGAAGCTTATTCAGTAAAATGATGGGCAGTTTCAGGACTCAAGGTTTTCCCTAGACTTGTTGGTAAGATGGCACAGAGAAGGAGAAGAAACACTGTCCTCAGAAATCTGATTTCTAGACATTGTGATCCAATAATGTGTCCTGAACATTTGTTGATCATGCTGAAGTAAGAAGTAAGAATTAGACCATATATATGAAGAAAGACTGTTGAACACTGTAAGCAGAATTTCACGGGCCTTCCTATTAGGATCTTGGAAAAAAGTAGTGATGAGAAGTATGCAGACTCAAGAACTTTCACAGAAGAATAATATTAGCCACTGTGGTAGAGACCATTCCTACGATATTTTGACAATGTAGCTTCTTTCTGCTCTAGTCTTAAAGAGTTTGCCTCAGGAAAACTTAAAAAATAATCGGCTAATTTCTTTGCTAGAGGATATTTCAAAATAGCCTATTATTGACTTTACCACAGAGTTATTAGTAAGCACTGTCTGCAGATCTACAATGAAAAAGAACAAGTGGGCCAAAAAATAAATACAAAACTACAATTTGAAGCGAAAAAGAACAGTGAAAAGTTAATTTCATATCCAAGGACTGTGCTGAGAGAAAGCAAAATTAAGGAGAAGCCTGATCTCCATTGGAGTAAAAGGAAGAGCGCCCATAGGGAAATACTCCACTTAGCTAAGGTTCCAAGTTTCTAAGAGAAAAGGTCTAAAGAATTTTCTGTTCCTAGAAAGAAACAAGAAATAAATGTTCTGCAAATGTGTGTCAAGAGGACCAAGTTCCATCCCAAGTAGGCAGCAGAACTTGGCAGTTGTCAACTTATGGTGCTGGCTTTAATGTCATGGAGGATACAAGGTTAAAGAGGTCATGAAATCATCTTCTTTGTTTCCAGAGAGCTGCTAAGGCCAGGAATATGACTTGAGAGGTATGAATCTGTGAAAGTGACTCTTGTACTGACTGGGAGATATCAAGAGGCTGGTTATTTTATTTATTTACATTTCAAATATTATCCCCTTCCCAATTTTCACATCCATAATCTCCCTACCCCCCCCCCGACCTCCCTTGCTTATATGAGGGTACTCCTGCCTCAGTGTCCTAGCATTACCCTATGCTGGATCCTCCACAGGACCAATGGACTTCCCTCCCATTGATGCCAGACAAGGCAATCCTCTGCTACACATGTGGCTGGAGCCATGAGTCCCTCTATGTGTACTCTTTGGTTGGTGGTTTAGTCCCTGGGATCTTTGGGAGGTCTGATTGGTTGTTATTGTCTAAGTTCATGCCTTGCTTTTCTTTATTAGAGCCTGCCTAATAGACAAGACATTTATGTATGGTGTGTAAGCTTTTTATAGTGTGATTGCCACATTAGTTATTTCTCTTGCACACAAATCAGTTTTTCTAGCTTCAAATTCCAGAAGGTTTTCTACTGGACTCTCATGTGAGAATGCACCACAAACCACAGGAGTTGCTAATGTTTCCCGTGACAACAGGCTATGAAGTGCCATTTGAGTTATAAACTAAGAATGCAGAAACATAGAATAGGGAGGAACAGGAGGGATTTGTTTCCCTGTTGTACTGGCTGGTTTTGTGTGTCAACTTGACACAGCTGGAGTTATCACAGAGAAAGGAGCTTCAGTTGAGGAAATGCCTCCATGAGATCCAACTGTAAGGCATTTTCTCAATTAGTGATCAAGGGGGAAAGGCCCCTCTTGTGGGTGGGACCATCCCTGGGCTGGTAGTCTTGGTTCTATAAGAGAGTAGGCTGAGTAAGCCAGGGGAGGCAAGCCAGTAAAGAACATCCCTCCATCAGCTCCTGCTTTCTGACCTGCTTGAGTTCCAGTCCTGACTTCCTTTGGTGATGAACAGCAGTATGGAAGTGTAAGCTGAATAAACCCTTTCCTCCCCAACTTGCTTCTTGGTCATGATGTTTGTGCAGGAATAGAAACCCTGACTAAGACAAATTGGTACCAGGAGTGGGGTATTCCTGTGACAACCTGACCATGTTTTGGGGAGGACTGTGGAAGGACTTTGGAACTTTGGGCTTGAAGATCCATTCGTTGTTAAGAGCTCTGTCAGATGTTGTGTAGGAGCTTGGAAGATAATGCTGAGAACAGTGCAGAAGATGGAGGTCTGGTTTGTGAAATTTCAGAGGGAAAATTAAAGACTCTCTTCAGGGCCATTGCTGTTTTTATTGTGAAGATTTTGTAGTTCTGGTTAGCTGGGGCTGAAGAATCAGCTGTGATTAACAAGATACCAGAACTACTAAAGCAAAAACTTTGCATTACTGGGACTATTGATGCTGGTTAGCTGGAGCTAAGAAATTAGCGGTGATTAAGAAGAGACCAGCATCGTTGAGGTGACATCTTCTGGGAAGTGTTTTCTGAAAGCACAAAGAGGCTGTGTTCCAGAGATAGGCAAGGTTGTACTCCTTCTGCAGTGGGACTTGGTAATGTGTAAGGGTCACCCAGGTGGTACTGGTTTTGAAGGGGTCACGCAGAGTAGCTGAGGCTTGGCACTGTGAGAGGCCATGGAAGGCCATTGGTGAAGGTGCAGCCCCAGTTGTAATTGAAGGCCCAGGACTGAAGGGGTCATGCAGTGTTTTGGAGATGCCAGTACCACGAGATGACCACCAAGAGCAGCGGCAGCAGTGGAGTACAGGCATCTGGAGCTCAGAGGACGACGTGTGTGCTACAAAGGGCATGGCTGGAGAAGTGACCCAAGCCCTTGGAGGAGCCCAGAAGATCGTGAGTTGGATCCCAGACATTGGACAGTTGGAGATTGATTTTTGCTTTGATTGTGACTGTGCCCTGATATTTTCCCTCTTGAAGGAAGAAACTGTTTTAGTGGAGCCCACAGTTAAGAGATTTTTAATTGTAAAAAGACTTTGGATTTTAAAAGAGATGGATATTTTAAAGAGATTGAAATTTTAAGAATATGTAAAGACTGTGGGACTTTTAAAGTTATTTAGATCTTGGGGATGAATAAGAATATAAGGGTTGAGGCTTACTAGTGATGTGTGTCAAGTTGACAAGGGGTCAATTGTACTGGCTGGTTTTGTGTGTCAACTTGACACAGCTGGAGTTATCACAGAGAAAGGAGCTTCAGTTGAGGAAATGCCTCCATGAGATCCAACTGTAAGGCATTTTCTCAATTAGTGATCAAGGGGGAAAGGCCCCTCTTGTGGGTGGGACCATCCCTGGGCTGGTAGTCTTGGTTCTATAAGAGAGTAGGCTGAGTAAGCCAGGGGAGGCAAGCCAGTAAAGAACATCCCTCCATCAGCTCCTGCTTTCTGACCTGCTTGAGTTCCAGTCCTGACTTCCTTTGGTGATGAACAGCAGTATGGAAGTGTAAGCTGAATAAACCCTTTCCTCCCCAACTTGCTTCTTGGTCATAATGTTTGTGCAGGAATAGAAACCCTGACTAAGACACCTGTCCTATGGAATCAGATGTCCTGATGATATCCAAGTTATATAAGACCAGAGTGTATGTGTGATTTTGATGTTTAAAAGGGTCAGAGCTTAGTCCTCTCCACATTCCTCCAATTTAGATCTATGGGAAATTGTAATTCTAGGAGCAAATTAATGGTAAGAAGGACAACTTTCTACTCAGTAGACTTCATGTTGTACAATTCAGAAAGGTCTGCAACCCTGCCAGAACTCCTTCCTGGGATATATCGGGATGTATGGAGGACAGGCTTGTGGAAACATGACATCTGGATTTGACTGACTCATCAGCATAGCTTAGTGGGCTCCATGGCCTCTTCATCAGAAAGAAATTTCTGTTGTTAAGGTCATCTTCTGGATTCTATTTGTTAAATTTTCTAACAGTATATTAAAATTATTCTAATAATATATTAAAATTTCCCTTCAAAATTTTAATTTTCTTGAATGATAGCTTACTGAAGAACGTGTGTTCCAATTCTCAAACGATGGTAATATTTTCGAGCTTTACTTCTACTTGCATTGGTGTTTGATTTATAAATTGTGAACAGTATAATAATATATTGTGTGTATAGTCTGTATGCTTCTTAAAATAATTCCATTTATTGTTGTATCATTTTTCATATAATTTCATTTAATCATCAGCATTTGGGAACTTAGTTTCCAATGTTCCCTGACCTTTTTTTTATGGAGCCATGCTATAAAAACTAATGCAGAGGATCAGTAACAGTGTTGAGAAAATTTGTCATTCTTTTATATTTGAGGGCATAATATTCATAATATATTTAATTACATTAGCATTATAAATAGTAAAATTTAGATAGAAAATTAACAATAAGGACAATTTAGCATATACTTCAATTTATAGACACTTCAAAGAGAAAATAGAGACACAGATATAACCTAAGCTAAGACCTAATCTTATTCCTTAGTTAATATTTTAATTTAATTTAATTAATGACAAAATTTATCTGGTTTTGATCACTGTCTGACTGGTGTTCAAATGTATTTGATATATATATATATATATATATATATATATATATATATCTTGTATTATCTATTCATCAGGTATTCTTCTCCTCTTATATTTCATTACCTGATATAAGTAACATTTTATTTTCTTCCATGGTATAGCCCTTCAAGTATGCAAATAAAAGACCAGATACTGCCCAATTTCCATTAACCAAAGTCTCTAGCTTTGCAAACAACAGACTTTCTGGATAACTGTATCTTCTTCTAAAAATGGTACTGAAAATATAAAGAAAAAGCAGTATTTAGATGAGTGAGAACACTGGTATTGTATTGTACCCACCCTTTGACTGTTTTGGACACTTGTCACCTGCTACCTTGGGAAACAGTATATTTCATGTGCAACCCCTCCTGTCAAGCTAGAGAAGCATGACTTGAGCCTGTAGCTTCCTTCTCTATCTGTTTGCCATCTTTGATAACTAGAAACTTCCCCTTCACTTTTGAAAACTGAGGAATACCCCTATTTTCTGTGTCTATGATTTTTTTAAATTTCTTTTCCTTGGTTTCTGTAAATTAAGAATATAGACTATATTGTGGGAAATAGTAAAAAAAGAACCCATCAACTAACCATGCTCTTGCTTCTCTCAACCGGCCAACTCTTCAGACTTTCCCAAGGCCACAGGGCTCCCAGAAGGGGAAGTTTCTCTGCTTGCCAACTCTCTGGTGGGGCCCCCGAGTTCCTCTTGCTACCATGCAATGCCCCATGCACCCCACAGTCAGCCATCACAACACCAAATTACCCAGTAGAAATAAAACTCTTAAAGCTTATAGTTAACCAATCAGATTTATGTATCAATAAAATCACAATTTACAAGATGCCAATATAATAATTTCAGAGTCAATTAATAATGATAAAGCGTTATCCCAATTATTCTTATGATATCATCATGTCGGCCTCCATTCTCCTTCTACCTCTCTCCTGAGATGCTCTCTCTCTCTCTCTCTCTCTCTCTCTCTCTCTCTCTCTCTCCCACTCCTAGCTCCACCTCCCCTTTCCCTGTCCAATCACAGACCTCCTCTGCACTAATGTAATTGGACAGGGAAAATCTTGCAACAAGAGTAAACTTTCTTTAATGTTAAATTTCTATCTAAATTTTACTATTAAGAAATCTTGTTATTAAATATATAATGAAGAATATGCCCCAAAATATAAAATAATGACAAAGGGTTATTACTGATCCTCTTATTTTAATAATTCATGTTTAGCTGAAAATATACCATTAATTCAATTTGATATTTTTTGGCAGGAAAGGTAGGAATGACAACACATTCATTTCCTTCACTGTTACTCCTGTTGAACATATGGTATTTTAATAAAATTGAGACAAAATAACATAGTTCTCAAGGCAAATGCTAAATATATAAATTCTTCTGGTGACAGTTTTTTAATGAAGGCACTATTCTAAAAATCTAATCATGTAAAAGTGGAAACATTTTGGCAAATGAAGAGACAATTAGGCATGGCTAGCCAACTGCAATAATCCTGTAAGCTTCTTAGGCATCAGACAGGGAATTATAAAATGTGCACACCTAGAGTAGAGATTTCGGAAAAATGACTTGATCTACTCGGGACCTCTTTCTCACAAATTATCATTATATTAAGTGTTTAAGAATTATCAATCACTCACTGACTTTTAATAGTGGCCAAAGAACTTCCAAGAGATACGCAAGCATTTATTCAATAAAATCTGTAAAATTAAATAAAAAACAAAAACCAACCAACTAAACAAACAAACAAACAAACAAACAAAGAAGCAGATCAATAAAAGCACAGGAACCTGGCCTCAGAGAGGGACAAAGCTAGAATTCTTATGTCTGTTTAGAGGAAAGAATCTTTCAAATTGCTTTTACAAAATAGCCTTTGGCAACTCCTACAGCTTACTGGATGGAAGAAGCATTTGTGGTTATTTCTGCCACCTGAGAGATATTTTCCATAATCTACATGTCATTGGTTGCTTACATTAAATGGATAGACAGCAAAAAAGTCACATCACACGGGACTTCATATGGAAGAACAGCATGGAGTCATTGGCCAAGACCAATACATGCTTTGCAATGTGGCCCTATGTTAATGGGAAGTTGTTCCATTTGGCTTACCCAAGAAATGACTTCCAACATCCCCACTTCCCAGCAAAGCTGTCCAAGATAGACTTTATATTCAGTGGTCACTAGGAGATTCTGTCCATGATTCCATAAAACCCACATTGGGTAGTGGTAATCAGATGATACCTTCAAACTACATGCAGAAGGCAGATGCTCCACTGACCTAGGTTCACATGGAAGGTCCAAGGGGGATGAGAGTTCAGAGCTCTCTTTTCTCACTGCTTCCCTTTGTACCCACAGGGTTTAAATGTGATCATCCTACCCAATTTCAATCAGCCTAAGCTATGTGGTAATTGAATTTCCAAAGAATTGGGAAACAAGAGTAAAGGAAGGAATGCAAAAACTATAAGTGCACAAATGCTGACAGCTCTTACCCTGCCAGTAGAGGAAGACAGCCAGAGCTAGAGGATAACAAGAAAAGGGAATGGAATGAAAGCCTGGTTAAATCAGTGATTTCTAATAGATAGCAATACAAGGCACACATTCAAGTTCTCTGAGAAATACAATTGTGAAAATAAACTCACTGATTAGTACAACCATGTCACTAAATAAGCAAACAAAAAGCTAAGACCTCTTTGGCCCTACATAATGGAACACCAGAGTAGCAATTGCTGATCACACATTAGGATCTCTTGAAAAGGAGGCTCTCCCAGACTCTAATCATGTTTCTTCTTTCCTGAGATGGCCATTAAGTTTTGGGTGATGAAAGCAACCCTAATGACTTAGTATTGCTACTAAGGAATTCTGCTACAGAATAGAGTCAACTATGGACTTAGTGACACATCTCCCTCTCAGGAGAGCTTCCTTTCTGCTCAGTGATTTACTTGATGTCATTATGCTGAGATTGGCAACTTTTAGGTGTGAGCCTCTGGGGAGATTTGGGGGCTCCCTTCAGTGATCTCTTCTTTTGCATATTGTATGGCTACATGATCATAATGGGTTCCACTGAAAGAGTGCAAGGGTCTTTAGCCAGGCCATTGGTAATAAGCAGTATAGATAAAGAATAGGTACCTTAGAATCTAATTTAAATACCTTAGCATTGACTTTTGTTTTGTTTTTGTTTTATCTGTACACTTCTTACAGCTGGACTGGATAGGAAGAGTAAAATTTTATCCACTTCAAACTCCATACTTCATTGTCTGTATAGCACTGATAGATACAGTGAATTATAAAAGTTCTTAGTCAGGATATATGTGCTGGAGGCAATCACTTGAACTTTATTTCTTCGTTTCCTCATAGTGCACACTGAATGTTGCAGGTATGTAAACATCTGCTTTAATTTGCTTTACTGTTACTAAGATAAAATTTCCATGATCAAAAGCAGCTTATGGATGAAGGTTTTTGTTTGTGTACAATTCAGTGGGGCAGCCTGGCAGCAAGCAGCAGGCATGGAAACAAGAGCAGGAAGCTAAGAAGTCACACCACTATGCACACACAGGAAGCAAAGAGTGTGAACTGGGATTGTTATGAGGTTGTAAATACTCAAAGCTCTCTTCTAGTGGTACACCTCCTCTAGCATGGGAAGAGACAAGCATTCAAATACATGAGCCAATGGAAATATTTCTCATTGAAGCCACAAAACCATCTTGATGATTTTGATATAAGAGACTTTTCCTGGAATACTCTGTGTCAAGATTGTTTATGATTTACAATCAGATTAGAAATAAGTATGCTCAGCGTTGAGGCTCAGAAAGAAGGGAGTTTGAAATGTGGCTTTTATATATAAAGATGGCTTAGTCTGAAAAAAAAAAATCAGCTCTGTTGTCCATTTGTCAAGTAGGAATTGTAGCACCTATACCACTCCAGTGCAGTGCTGGAAAGAGTAACAGAGGAGCCGAATGTAAATTCTTGTCACAATAACTAGTAAAAAAACCAATACAATCCATAAAAAGCAGGAATCATTACTTCTTTCCCTGGGCATAATGTTTTATGAATATGTTTTATAGTGAAATAGTATCAAAATGAAAGAGATAAAAATAAAAAGGGAAATAAATAATATTCGTAATTCTATACTGTGATAAGGAGGTGGGTTATAATTTTCTGAATATCAACTTTGCACAAGGAGTTGTGTTGTAGATACTTAAATCTTAGCAATGATATTGAAGAAATTACTATTATTCTCCTAAAACACAAAGGAAACAATTTTAGACATCCAGAGTTTTTTTAAGATGTCACATGATAATTCTAAAAATAGTACTAAAGGAGAGATCTGTAATATTATTACAAACAAGATCTAATTACAGCTCTTATGATTTTTTGGTAGATGTATTTTCATTAATCAAATGAACAGGATGCCTGTAGAGGTCTCCTTGACAACCAGGTTGACTCAGAAATGCCTAGTGAGTTTTTTTTTTCCTTTTGGTAATTGTATAGTGTGTGTGTGTGTGTGTGTGTGTGTATGTGTGTGTGTGTGTGTGTGTGTGTGTACAAGTACCATATTATTAATGCCATTCTTTCAGCCCACAAATTACATGTTTCTTAAGAAGCTGGGCTAAAATATAATTTTCCATTCCAGCACATTTTTGTATTAAGAACAAAGTAAGAGGTAAAAAGGTAGCAGGCAAGAGTAAATTCATTTAAGCATTTTTGGGTTGCAAGCTTGACAAAGACTGAATTTATTGTGTCTAAAGATAAAATTACATACAAAGAAAAATTCTGAAATCTTATTTAGTAAAAGGCTTGGAACTATTTTGAACATCAAGAAAAATGATCATAGTATATCAGAAATAAATGTAAGAAATAGATGTTGCAGTTAATTTAAGAACCAGTCTCCTGGCTTACTCTGTTGGTTTATGGCTGTTCTTCTTTCTTATCACCTATGATAAAAAGCATTTCTCTAGAGTGTCATAAAAGTTCTTCTGACCCACCAGTGGATTAAATCCAAGGAGATAGCTTGGCATTCTGCTCATCCAACGTTTTATGAAAAAAGTCCACACAAGTCTTTTAAACAGAACCAATATCTAAAGAATTCTTATATTTCTATTAGCATTCTGTTTCTAAAAGGCTAAGTGTTAATTTTTTGAAGTTTATACAGCTGAAATAAAACATGGCAATATTACAATATTAGCAAACATTATCTCTGTGGTAGTTTGAAAGAGAAATATCCATAGACTCAATCTTACATATACTTATGATTCCAAATAGATGGTGAAATTTTGGAAAGTTAGGAGCTGCGGTCTTGCTGGTGGAAATATGTCAGTGCACTTTGTTTTTGAGATCACTTCAAAACTATGAGCTGAAGCAGCCTTTTCCCCTTAGCGCTTTTTCTTATACAACTAGGTTATGATTATAAGAAAGTGAATAATATTTTTTCAGAACACACACCCTAAAACATAGTAGTTTCAGTTCCTTCAGGATCAAATGGAAATTGTTGTTTGAGAATTTCTCTCTCATAATCTTATGGCCTCCTCTAGAGCAAGGTGAAGAATTATCTGGAGCCAGAAGACATCACATTGTGTTTCCTCATTAATGAGCCTGGCCTACATCTAATCAGCATGGTCTATACTCAAGTTCCATAGACATTGAGGCCCAAGATCCTCTTGAGCCACTTGCTTTCTGTGGTGCTTCTGTACACAAAGCTCTATAGCCTTAACCCAAGCTCACCAACAAGCCTCCTCTTCACTGTGGGATGAAACTCTTTTGTATCTACATTTTAGCTGCTCTGGGTTTCTGTAAGTCAATCTCCCTCACTTAGAAGGCTAGGTCTCTGTGACCCAGCATGAAAATACGGTTGTCAAGGCTACATTCTTTCACAGAAGCGTTATAGAAACCTGTGCCTAAAGCCTACTGGGTATTGTGGCATTTGGAGTGTACCCTACTGGAAACAAAGAAGACTTGTGGCAATGATTCTGATTCCTATCTTTTCTTTTTGAATTTGTTGATACTTTATTCTCACCATCCAAAATAATGGGAAATCCACTGTTTTAGTATTGATCATTATTTCGTAATTCTAATGTTATAATATTCATGTCCAAATAATCATAAAATTCTAAAATGTAAAATTAGGAATCTTTAAGATTCCTAATTTCTTACTTTTTCCCATCACTATTGTTCACTGTATAGATTGTTCCTTTCAATTCCAGAGATGCTCAAAATATAACTTGTATCAAACATGAAATAAGCAAAAACTTAGATTATATCTCTATTGTTCAGTTTTTGCCAGTAATAACATAATCCTCCAAATAACAACAGTCTTACAAGTAAAGAGGTGATTTCTTGGTCATGTTAGCAATGGGTTGTTTTGTATAGTCAACAAATTGATACTGTATGGTCTCTTACCGAACCCAAAACAGGTCAGAGATGCCATTCTTTCTCAGGATGCACATAAATATAGCAATAATAAACAATAAAGGAACCAACAGAAACACATAAATGCCCTTGAGATCTAAGATCTGCTTTGATATGACTCTGTCACAATTGCTCAGATGCAATGCCTCTTGCCAGAGCAAGGGTGGTTGGGGCTGTCCTGGGTACCATGTGGCAGTCATTAGGCTTATATTCCTCTTATTGGGAGGAAGAGGAAATGTTTGGAGCAGTAATGAACCTGCCTAGAATCATTCTATATCATTTCCATATTTACTAATACAATATGTATTAAGCAATTATATTCAAAAGGTGCAATTCTGTTTATTTACAGAAAATCCATATAAATTTAAGAAGGGCATAGCTATACCATTGTAGCCTTAAGGTATCCTGCTGCAACAAATTGCCACAAATCAATAGGAGAGACATGGGTATTGGACATGCGTGTGATAACCTCCATGGGTAAAACCAGATGCTTATATATGGGTAAATGACGAGACAAAACAGGAGAGAAATCACCAACAATGCAGCAAGAAGGAAGACTGGGAGTTCTGATCACATACACTTCTCTGGGCTTTGAACAGAGATGGCTCCTTCCTTGTCTCTCTGGTGATAAGAATTTCTTCCTGCACAGTATGGAAATGACACCTTTCACATGAAGTTTTATCTCCTGCTGTCCGGAAACGGGATGTCAGAGAACTCTGTTGCACTTGTTATTTATCCAAAGACCTGAGCTTGCACATACATAATCCTGCTTGTAGGAAAGCATATTTTAGGGTGGCAGTCTCTACATTCATTACAGGAAGGGAAAAAGAGCCTTTTAAATTCAGTGACGATGTTCATTAAACTTTATTGGATGAGGAAAATTTATCTGTCCTTTCAAAGAAAAAAATATGAAAACCACTATTATCACATCAACTAAACAAAAAATATAATTTATGAACGCATGGTGAGGTGTCAGTAGATAAACATCATTTAAAGAGAACCTGGGTAATAAGGCTAATAAATCAAAATACCATAAAACCAAAATAATTCCCAATTGTCTTAGTTGCTTCCTACTTCAGAAAATAGCCATGTGCTTCCTGAATGGTTCAAGTTTAAGATCACTTGTATGAAGAGTGTTCCCAAGTGTATATTCATTATTAGTACTGACATGATGATAAGAACTAAGTGTGCAATAATTTCAATGTCTTAGTTTTTGTTACATGTGTCATTTTTAATATTTGCAGAGAATAACGTAGTACATACAGCTCAGTTGTTTGAGAATTTTAAAGTTTGTAAAGATCCATATCCAGCCTACAAGGTGGCCAAGCTAAAGGACACAAAGAGAGACCATCAGAGCATGATACTCAAGCATGACCATTCTGATATAGTCAAAGGTATCATGCCACGGTACTACTTCCTATTCACCTACCTATCTGGTGCCCTAGAAAGGCATTGGCAATACTGACTCATGGCAGCCAATCCCTGATAGACCACTCCCTTCCAGGTGCTGAGTAGGAAACCTGGATACAATCTTCCAGTTTTATGTTCAGAAGAAGCCTCATGCCCTGCCCAGTATATCCACAGGAGCTGAGATAGAAAACAGACCCCACCACTACCCATAATTGCTTGCTATCTTCCTTCACTTCCCAGCAGCCTTTCCCTGCTCTGCAACATTGAATGAGCTTGTTCACATGGGGCCCCTGTACCTCTTAAGATATTCCTATTATCTCATAAATTCACCACTAGCTCCAATGGTCACCTTTTTACATCCAGGATCTACTTCTCCTTTCCTAGGGCCTAGCCACAAGCCACCGGTGTCAACTCTCCCTTATTAGCACACACCTACCTCCAAGATCCAGTAGTGTGTCCATTTTCTCTGGTTGCACACATACAGGTCCCAGGCTTCACAATCTTATACACTAGAAATTACACAGCTACACTCCTCCTTGAGGGCCATTCTGACACCTCTGGGATCTGCTGATAGCCTCTGGGAGTTCACACTTAGAATTCTAGGATGCACCCAGCCCCCATACCCTTCTTGCTGAGGCCTTGCAAAGATTCCTGAGAATGTTTCTGTCCTTCCCCAAGGCAACCTCTCTAGCACTACCAGCTCTTTACCATTCTTTCCCATGGCCAATGCTTACACTGTTTTATATTTTGTTCTTTTCTGAATCTATTGAGTACACTCCCACCTGAAAGAAAGAAAAACTTCTCAGAGAAATGTTTGCCAAGGTAAACAGAGACAACTGCAACTGTGAGCAAAGGCATACAGTGAAGACTCCAGGATGCTGGGTATGGTAAACTAGCCAGTGAGAACAATTACAGGCAGAGAATGAACCTGGCAAACACACACACACACACACACACACACACACACACACACACACACACACACACACTTTGTGTGTTACAGGGGTAAAATTATGTAACACCTGAGTCCAAATGATTATGTCAGTAGGCCTAGATGGCAAACACAGAGCAACAGAATTTGGTATTTGGTATTTGCTCTGCCTAGTTTGTGGTCTTATTTTGGTTTGATCATTTCCTGATGTCTCTATGCCTCATTTTTGGAATAAGAATGTTTAATCTGTACAACTGTATACAGGAATGAAGTGACTTGTTTTTAATTCCCCAGGATAAACCAATAAAGAGAATGCCCCTGTTCTAAGAAAAGACTGAGCATGTTGGACTGTAAACGACTATGGTGTCTTTTAGAGAATGACTAGAAGGCCATAGCGTATAGTGACAAGGAATGGAAGATTGTGGTATCAAGTGATGTGTTTGAGATGGCATTGTGATGGTGAATGTTTATAGTTAACTTGCCAGAATCACCTCGGAGATAAGTCTGTGGAGATGTCTGTAAGAGCATTTACAGACAGGCTTAGTTCAGTTTGGAAGACTCATCCTATTTATCGGTGTCAGCATTTATTAGGATAGAGTTCTGTACTCATTGAAAAGGAAAACTTGAGATGAGCACTAGTGTTCATCTCTGATTCCTGTCTATAGATACACTGTTACCAGCTGCTTTAATTCCCCACCACCATGCGTTCCTAACTGTAACGGACTCTTACCTCAAATTGTAAGACGAATTAAACCATTTCTTCTTTTAAGTTGCTTTTTTCAAGTATGTATATTTAATATAATATAGTATTTATATTTAATATATCGAGCTTCCTACTTGGAGATTTAACATATTTGATAGTAAAGAATATTGAACTATTTAATTTCAGTGACATCTTCTAAAATAATGAATCTGTGATTTTCTTAATTTGTAATTAATATCCTGAGATAAAGATAGCGTATCTTAAGGATCTTTTTTAATCTATGGAAGATAAAGTTTGATTGCTATATTAGTAATCTACAAGTTGGTATTTGTAGTAATTTTGTCCTAATGCTGCTTATATTATGTTAATTTGGGTCCCCCAAATTGTTTGAGCAAGAATCCACACATAGGCTTGTAAAATACTGAGGGACCCTGCTCCCAGTTGGTTCTGGTTAGTAAATAAAGTTGACAGCAGCCAATGGCTAGTCAGGGCAGACAGAGGCAGGACTTTTAGAATTCCCAGGTGAGGGACCAAGGGAGAAGGAGAAGGAGATCCACCATGCTGGGAGGAGAGAGGAGATGCCACACCTGAGACATTACGGGGTCAGTATGAGCTGCAAGAGAGAGACCTTTAATCCCAGTACCCAGAAGGTAAAGGCAAGTGGATATCTAAGAAGTCAAGGCCACGCTGGTCTTCCCCATGAGTTCCAAGCCAACCAGAACTGCATAGTGAGATTGTATTTCAAAAAGAAAATAAAACACACAAAACAAACAAAAAAACCTCAAGTGAAAATAAATCTTGAAACCAAAAACAAAAAAACAAAGAATAACAATGAATAAGAAGAACAGCAAAAATCCAGTAGGAAAAACAGGCAAGTTAAACCAAAGTAACAACAAAAACCCTCTAAATTTAACTGTGCTGAAATCTGTAAATCGCCTTAAATTATATTATATATTATATTCTCTATATTTTAATGTCTTCTTTCATAATTCTTGACAGTCTAACCTCTAATGACATATGTACAATGTTCTATCTGTAGAAAAAGACTAATAATATCGATCTATCCTATGCTAATGCTGGGAATAATAAAAATTACAATATGTATCCACTGCCAAAATCAAAATGAGGGCTGAGGTGATGGCTAGAACAGGTTAGAGTGCTTGCAACATGTGCATTGGACTGAACTTACTCTTTCAGCACTCATGTGACAACTTGTGCATGTAAAGATCTATACCTGGAGCTCTGTGAGACATGGAGGTGACCTGGTAGGGGATCATTGGAGCTTTTTGGTCACCTGCCTAGTTTCAGTTTCCTGAAGAGACTCTTTTTCAAGTGATTCAGGAGGAAGATGATAGAGCAAGACAGCCAGCCCATCAACTCCTCTGACTTCTGCATGCATATGTGGTGCACATAGAGTGCACATACCCACATATATTTAGGTACTGTATACTTAAAGCACACACACAATATAAAAATTCCAACTAGAAAAGCTTTTAAAGTTAATGCTTTTTTCTAAGACATTTCCAGTAAAAGAATCCAGTACTATTGTTGAGATTTTTGCATGTTTAAATCTATTTAGAATAGATTTTCTTATTAAAATAAGCTTCATTACTCCACTTTTTCTCCTATTCAAACTGTCCACCTGTTATTTTCCCATCACATGCAATGGAGAATTTAAGTACATGGAATGGTAATTAATGAAAGTTGTCGAAAAAGCAGTTCAGTATAGAATTATCACCAACTAAGATATCATCAAATTGGAAAATTAGTAAGTTCTAAGAAACAGCGTTTGCTGATTTGCATGCAAATATGATTGGCTTAATTTATTTAATTATAAAACTCTTCAAACATTTTCATTATCCTCCTGTGAAGCAATTTTAATTATATAACATGCTTTAACACTTACCACCTTGGTGCTGTTTTGCACGATAAAGTAGGCATTCCCCTTCCCCCACCCCCACCCCGCCGGGCCCAGACAAATCTATGAGTTTTTGTTCACCTTGCAAGCAAGTCAATGGTTTATTGGGTGTCATCTGTCTATCTGTATATATATCATTCATCTGTATGTAATCTTTCACCTATATTTTTGTTTGCTTCCTTTTAGTTCTATCAAAACTCCTATTTTCTAAAGTCCTTGACTTGTTTCTATCATTCTCTTCCTTTTCTTTATAGTACAAGATGCTACCTCAATACGAAGTGGTAAATTTTCATACATTGTAAACTTTATAAAATGGAACTATACTTACTGTCTTAATCAGTGTTTTATTGCTGTGAAGAGACATCATGATGATGACAATTCTTAAAAAGGAAAGCCTCATTTAATTAGGGCTGGCTTACAATTTCAGAGCTTTAGTTCATTGTCATCATAGCAGGGAGCATGGCAGCACGTAGTGCTAAACATGCTAACGAATGAGACATGATGCTAGAGAAGTGGCTGAGATCTCTACATCTGGATCCACAGACAAGAGAAAGAGAGGGAGAGGGAAAGGGAGAAGGGGAAAGGGGAAGTGAAAAGAGGAGGGGGGAGAGGGGGAGGGTAGGGGCGAGAGAAGGGGAAGAGAGAGAGAGAGAGAGAGAGAGAGAGAGAGAGAGTTTCTACTCAGACACACCTCCTAAATCTATCACTGCCTATTGACCAAGCATTCAAATCCTTGAGCCTATGGGAGCCATTCTCATTGAAACCTCCACATTTACTATTCCATGATGTTTCTTACACTCAACATTGTGCTTTTAATGGACTCCCATGGAAGAAGTACTAATGGAAGCTACACTGCCTTTTGCTGGCTCCATATCAATGCTATCATATCTTATTTACCTTTTGTCTTGTCAATGGAGGCTGGATTATTTCAAGAGTTAGTCCTATATGATGGTATCTGGAACATCATTGTGCTTTTCTTCAAATAACATGGCTAAAGAAGGTCTAAAATAATCACAGTTTTAGGTATCTTTAATAACAAACCTTAGGCACTAGGGAGATCAATAGCTTCCTGAGTAAAAGCACTTACACTGCAAACATGAGGACTTTATTTCTAATCCCCAACACCCAATACAAGTCAGTCATGGCTGCTCATGCCTTTAACCCCAGCAATGGGCAGACAATAAGGGTAAATCACAGAGCACTCTGACTATTAGCCTAGATGCAATGGTGAGCTTGCAGTTTAGCGACAAATTTTTCTTGAGTCAGCAAGGTAGAGAGTGAAGAAAGAAGAAACCCAACATACTGTTCTGATTTTTTTCTTTGAAGCTTTTCTCCATAGCAATTATCTTTTTTTTTTTCTTGGATAATTTCTTTATTTACATTTCAAATGTTTTCCTCTTTCAGGTGGCTCTGCCCGAGCCTGACAAATACAGGAGGCTCGAAGCCAACCATTGGACGGTTCTGATTTTTTAATACATGTTCATGGGCAAATACTCTCATACAAACACCCCCTCCCTACTCCATCCCTACAGATACTCATGTACATTCACCATACACATTGAAAGAATGAATAAATAAATTCACTTCCTGCTGCCTGTGGATCATAATATACAACTCCCAGCTCCTTCTCCAGTACCATGTTTGCCTGTGTGCTGCCATGACGTTAATGGGCTACACCTCTGAACTATAAGCCAGCCCCAATTAATTGCAGGATTATATTTCGATGATTATACAATATTTATTCCTTTACAAATTGTATTGGACTGTAGTATTATTTTTAGATCTTTAGCACGCATTCTTTTCTTATTATGTGTGCTGTAAGCATTCCCCTGCCCCCACCCCCCAATTTATACCCTCTCTTTTTCTTATCTTTATAATATTCTTCTTTAAAATAGAACTTCTTGATTTTGGTGCATTTAAATTTGCATCTTGTTTAAGATTTTGTTATATAAACTTTACTTTCTATCATTGTCTGTCCCATGTTCATATTTTAGAAGCATTTTATTTTCTATTTCACACAAGTCTAATTGTCCACTTGGGATATCCTGGAGTGTCCCAGTCTCCAGGATTATGAGTCTTTCCTGCTGCCTGCCATTTGGTGCGGGGAGGGGCTCAAGGGCAGTGAATGCTGCATCTTCTAGCTTCTACTGAAGTTTTGTTCTTCAGTCAAGTATTCTTACAGGCTTTAAAATTTAGCAGCTTTAGTTGTTCTCTATCACATTTTCAGAAATGGGAGTTCTTAATTTACTTTTTCTTATCAAAACTAATTAACTTGCTGGGATAGTTATAGACAGAAATTTGTCACGTACCATTTGTAGTCTTATTGCTTTCTTGGCTAGAGTGGCTGCCAAGGCTGCATCTTGGTTGCTCCTTACAGAAGGCACACACCGTCTTGGTGTCATTGATGCTTATTTTCAAGCATAGTTGCTAAATCTAAGGAGCACTTGTCTAATGGACTACCATTTCACCTGACCTTACCACCTGATGTGACTCAGTGTGCACACAGTGAAGCAAAGGGTCTATCAAGAGTGGTGTGAGGCCAGCTTGAATTTTGTCTGGGTGGTATATAATCAGCCACTTCCTGTCTTCGTTAGGGTTTTATTGCTGTGAAGAGACACCAAGACCATAAAAACTCTTAAAAAGAAAGACAATTATTTGGGGCTGGCTTACAGTTCAGAGGTTCAGCCCATTATCATCATGGTGGAAAGCATGGCAGTATGCAGGCAGACATGGTACTGGAGAAGGAGCTGAGAATTCTATACTGTGATTCATAGGCAGCAGAAAGTAAAATGCAAGGCCTCTGAATCCACTGCACAGTTACATAGTTCCTCCATCAAGGCCACACCTACTCCAACAAAGCCACACCTCCTAATAGTGCCACTCCCTATGGACCTTTGAGGCCATTTTTATTCAAACGACCACATTGTCATTGTCAGCAATGTAGTTGGTAAGAAATCCAGGAAAAACCATGAGCCTAAAGATCCATAAGCTAATTGAATAAAATCAAACTAAGCATGAAACATTTGAATTGTGAAGATAAAAGAGCATGAGTTGGTAATTGCTTCAATAATAAGCATAAAAATATATTCACAAGGAAGGAAGGGCAAAATTACCAGAAAGAATGTTCATTTCTCAACTGCTCCATGCTTCACTGGAAGGTAAGACAAAGCAAAGCCAGGGCTTGGCGGTAGCACTGCGTGGGATGGTGAAGAGTAACTTTGGTCAAAGACCCGGTCTTTGTATGTCTAATGTGTCACTGATAGATGCTTTGATAACTTACAATTAATATAAAATACTTGAAAATTGTATATATATATATATATATATATATATGTTTGTGTGTGTGTGTGTGTATAGATATCTGCAAATCATTTTTATGACATTATTAGACGCACTAAAAGGTTTGTAGTTTCTGGTAAAAGTCTGTTTGCCTCCCTATTCCTGAACCATCTCACTGAGAAGTAACAGGAGAAAGGGTGCCACTCTGCAGTCTACAGTTTGCCGCATTTCGACTTTTGAACAAATAGGACTAGGAAGTTCATTTCCAACTACTTACTCCAAATGACACTTTGTCCTTGGAACCAGCACTGCCTCTGTTTTGATCACATCCTGTAACTTGGATCCAAGCAAAAGGGAGATTCTAATCTAAAAAGCTCAGCTTACCCATCAGCTTCAATTTTTCTTGACAAGTCCTAAACTTTAAAAGCTATGAATTTCATACCAGCATGTCCAAGACAGACTGAAAATGTGCCTGTTTCCTGCATTTCTGTGGCACACTTTCTTGTAGCTGAGATGGTGCAAGTAAAATTGTTTGGAAGCAAGTGCCCAGAATCTCTCTCTTTGTTTCACAGACGGGAAAAGAGTAGTTTTTATATGGGAAAACTGCCTCTTCTTTTTTGGGATTTGGTTGGAATAATTGCTGTAGTAATAATTTTTAAAAATTAGCCTATTGTGTATGCAGATCCTAATCACATGGTATTGGTTGGGGCTGAGGTTTGTTGCTGGTGTGAGGCAGCTTCTTTAACTACATGCTTTAACTAGAGAGATCGTTGGGAGTCTCTGTGGCTTCACTGGCCATCGGGCAGAGAAATAAATACTTCTTGAATTCAGCTGAAGGTCATTTAGAAAGCAATGTTGCAAGATTTTTTTTTTGGTAAATTAACCTCTTCAAATTCTGGATTCATACCTAGTGCTAGGAAGTGTGTTGCTTTCTCTAAGCAGGCTTTGACTTTTTCAGTAAAATAGATTGTGGGGAAAATGTGTGCATTTTCAGCAACCAGGAATTGCAGACAGAAGTCTAGATGACTTAAATATCTGAGGAAATACAAGATTTTCATCGAGTATGGTGCAACCATTGCTATTTTGTGTGAGGGCACCGAAATCATATCACCAGAGAACATCAATAGTAGAAGTGTAAAAAGAATAAACAGGCCACTGACTTTTCTATAATACGGTAAAAATTTGCAGGTCAATTAGTGTCAAAGTAGGAGAGTTCTAATTCAATTCAGACATTTAACTGACAGAATATAAGATTGGTCACAAAAGACTGACAGCCAAGATTAAAAAAAAAAAGTGATTTCTCTTTTATTTTCATGTCCTGTGTCTGATATTGACCCTCCACTTGCCAGTTATGTTCACATTACTTCTATATCCTACAACTAAAGATTTAAAAAAAAATCAAATTTCTGCCAAAATGCTGTTGTAAAAGTGGCGGTTTGCCTTCAGTCGACATGAGGTAGAAGCAAGTGTTCTGATATATCGATATTTACTGCTGTACTAGCATGGAAGAGTTGGGTGCTGTGATGAGCTGAACTGTGTCCCTCTATATTTGTCTATTGATATCAGATCCTTAGTACTTCAGAATCTAGCTATATAAGGAGATGAAGAAATAATTGTGGCAAAAGGGGTCTTCTGTGTAAGCTCATACCCAATGCAGTGGGCATCCTCATATGATCAGGAAATTAAGGGTTAAAATACCAAAAGAATATTTTGTGAAAACATGGAGAAAGATGTCTCCAGTGAGGCAAGAATCTCTTAAGAAGCCAACCATCCAGCCTCCATAAGTGTAAGCATGTAAGTTTCTACCGCGCAACCCTCTGTAGGTGGAGTTCTGTTGTGGCAGCCCTAATTTCCATGTATAGCCTGAACACATTATAGTCAAATGTGGAAAAGCTAACATTTTAGTGAACTATGACAATCTTTTGCTATGATTTGCCTATAACTTCAGGGAGTCCCCCAAGATCTGTGTGCCAGCAGCTTACTCTGCAGTTTTATAGGCTACATTCTTAAGAGGTGGAGTCTAGTAGAAAATGATTAGGTTATTGATACATCAGCCTTAGAGGGAAATACTATACCTCTAATAGAAATGGGCCAGTTTGTGATATTTGGATGTTATAAAAGTCATTACACCCAACAACATGCTTGACCCCTCTTGCTTCTCTATCATGTATGATCCACCCAGGGAGAACATGTTAGGTTATAGAACCATGCTACCTGGAGTTTTTAAGCCATCAAAATCATAAACTGTGGGTTCTCTTCTATTTATAAAGTACCTAGCCTCAGGTATTTGTGTTATATTCACAACAAACAAATACTTAGTCCCAGGTTGTCATGTTAATAACCAAACCTTCTGAGTGACTAACTATAATAATGTCTAGACATCAAAATATTGCTTATTGAGTGAGGTCTAAAACTGGAGAGGATAAGGAAAATGTTTGAACATCAATTAGTTGTATAAAAAGGCGTGAAAAAAAGTTATATTCTATTTAGGAGTGATTTTCATCATGCTACTTCCAGTGAATTATGCCAGGCAAAGCAGGAGTTTCTTACCTTAGTGTTTGCAGTTGAGTGCCTGTGGACTGACTATATTAGAGGGGATTATGGGAGGGGTAGTGAGCTTTACCTTGAAGTCATGCAGAGTACTCACTTTTTTCCATCCCTGGACTTGATGTTTAGAACAACAGTGTTCTCTGTGGGGTACCACACGTGTAACACATTGGCCCCAAACCTTAGCAGTTTCTATTAAAAAAACAAAATATGTCATCCTTAACTGTCTCTATGTCTGTAAGCCAGCAGCTGGGTTTGGCTGAGGTTGGAGTCTCTTCTTACAAGTATTTAATCAAAGTGTTGACTGTATCCTATTTCCACTCAGTATAAGCTTGAGGCAGGATCTGTTTCCAAACTCATGCAGAGGTGGGTGGTAAGCTTCAGTTCCTTTTGAAAAAATGAGCTGAGTTTCCTGGTACATCACTAACTGTTGGTCTAAAATCACTCTTAATTCCTTGCCTCATGGCTTTCTCTGTATAGAATCTCAACACAAGACAACTAACTTTAGCAAATTGCGGTATATATGTGCGTGGTGTGTGTGTGTGTGTGTGTGTGTGTGTGTGTGTGTGTGTAGGAATCTTTTATATTTTAATCATGAATATACCATCACTAATTTGGCTGTACTATTTTGGGTTGTTAGAAACAATTCATTAGACCCAGCACATCCCCAAAGAGAAGCTATAACATGGGAAGCATGTTACTGATGTGTCTGAATATTTAAGATGATCTTGAAGAAAGAGATAATTCACAAAATTCACTTATTCAAAAATATTCTTTCAGTGTCTACTCATTATAAAAAGTAATTTTGAGGCTAAAGAGATAGCTTTCTATATCTTATTTATATCTTAAAATTCTGAGTTATTATTATACAGTTAGCTTTTAAAGAAAGGGTTGTTTATTTCCTTACTCAATTCTGAATTAGAACATTATTATGTAGCTCAAACTTGTCTGAAACTTAATATCCTTCTGATCTAGCCTCTTTAATGCTGATCACAGCTATGTAGCCTTACCTCTGGCCTGAAAATGTCTGTCCAGAAAAATAGAAACCTATTCATGATGTTATTTAAATCCAGCAGAAACCCTTTCCAAGAGATTACCAAAGCATCCAAGTTTGGCTTCTGTTAATGTAATAAAAACACTGGCTAAGACTAACTTGGGCAGAAAGGGACTTATTTCATTTTATTCTTTCAGGTTAACAGCCTGACTGAGAGAAATCAGTGCAGGACACTGGGGGAAGAACTAAAGCAGTAACTGTGAAGAAATGCTGCTTACTAGGTTGTTCTCTATGACTTTCTCAGCCTGATTTCTTATATACCCCAAGACAATTTGTCCAGAATTGTTACAATGGACTGGGACCTCCTACATCAATCACTAATTAAGAAAAGGCCTTATGGGCTAGAGAGTTGGCCCAGTGTTTAAGGGCACCTGTTGCTGCTGTTAATAACTCAGGTTTGATTCCTAGCTCCCACTTAGAAGCTCACCACCTCCTCAGACACCAAGCACACAAGTGCTGCATAGTTGCACGTACATGCAAAATATTCATACACATGAAATTTTTAAAAAATCTCTAAAAAATAAAAATAAAAATAAATCCAGGCATAGTGCTTCAGGAAGTTCCTGAAACTGACTAGATTTATTAGGAGCCTCGTTCTCCTATGAGTAATGAAGAATGGTAAATTGTGGGTCTAGTGAGGTCCCAATCTCTTCACTCAAGATGAATTATTGTTGTTGCATGTTCCAAAGGGAAAAACTGTCCTCCCATTTTGAAAGAAACAGAGTGCTTCTTGGTGGAGCACTAATGTTTGAATCATGACCTTCCTCTGAGAACTCTGTGTCTGTCTCAGTATTATTACCTTGGGGGATATGTCCCAATATATAAATTTACGAGTAATTAATATATTAAAATAGTAACATTGAGACTCTTTTGTTAAATAGAGTCCGTAATCCATGATAACAGGATAAAGATGTTAAAATTATAGGTACAGAGGATGAACATAACCATCTGCTTTAAAAGAAGCATACTCTGCCATCGTGTATATATTTGCTATCATACAGTTTTCTCTCTTTTTTTGTTTGTTTGTTTGTTTTTCGAGACAGGGTTTCTCTGTATAGCCCTGGCTGTCCTGGAACTCATAGACGAGGCTGGCCTTGAACTCAGAAATCCACCTGCCTCTGCCTCCCAAGTGTTGGGATTAAAGACGTGTGCCACCATCGCCTGGCCAGTTTTCTTAAAGTCTCAAAAATTTCATATCTCAAACATTCATTTCCTTTTTAAAAAAAATCAAACTAGAGTAGACTTCTGTACTGTTAAGATACTTTAGTGGAGGTACATTTCAGAGCATTAGAATGTGATACACAGAGATGTAGGTTTTGGAGGACAGGAGGCTAGATTTGTTCATGTAACTTAATTAATTGTACTTCCAAAACTTTACTCTTACTTGTCAATGAAGGGCCATCATTCTCTTGTGTAGTAAATGTTATTATAAATTTTTGGTATTCAGACTATGGTGTCATGAAATACTTATAGACAAAGTGATTATTTTAGTGTTAAACATAGATATAATTTCATGTTGCATCTTTTAATAATAGCAAATATACTATTTAGTAGAAAATCTAAAATAAATCTTAATTTATTATTTAAAACAAAACAACAGCAACAACAAAAAATCTCAGTTAACTCTTCCTATCCACAAGCACAGCAATTCTCTTCATTTGTTTATTTTTCAATTTTGTTACTGTATTCTTTCATAAAAGTTTAATTTTTCAGCTTAAAACAAGGGTACTGTGTGGCAAATGGATTGGAGAAGCATAACAAATGCAAACACACTAGCAGTCAATTTCATTGAGTAAAATTAACCATCAGTTTGCACTTAAGACTAAAATAGACTAAAAATGTAGAAAATTCCTTTTGAAGTTTATAGAATGAATAGGGGAATCTAGGATAGCTAGAGAGGATTTCCAGAGACTGTGGAGAAAAAGTAGGCAGATAAAAAATGGATTCAGAGTATCCCCAAGGTCAATAAAACACTCCAGCAAAATACATATATTCTCTTCTGTGCTGATCTGATACTGAATCTGGGATAATCTTCAACCTCTGGGAAAAAATTCAGAAACACTTATTTTTCTATAATTCTGATTTTACATTTTATTTTACACTCACACACAGACACAGATAGATGCGTGCACACACACACACACACACACACACACACACACACACGTAGAATAAATATATGGAATTGGAATGACTTGTAGGCTGCAGTCCAACTACTTTATAAAAGACTAGCTGTGAATGGAAAGTCTAAGAGTCTAGTGGTTGCTAGTCCCACAAGGCAGGGTGTGTCAGCTGGTCTTCTGTATATGTTGTAATCCCAGAGAAGAAGAATCCAGTGCCAATGAAGCAATGGATATACTAGCAAGTTGAAAGAAAGCAGGTAAAAAAGAAAGAATCCTTCATCTTTCCATTGTCCTTATCCAGCAGAAGATATGGCACACATTAAAGGAGTATCTTCCTGCCTCAAGGTCTGGATCAAAGGCATGTTTTATCTTCCTGCCTCAAGATTCAGATCCGAGTTGTTCCCTCCATTTCTGGATTGTCATCCATGCAAGATGCAGTCAAGTTAATAACCAAGAATAGTTGTCACACTCTCATTGCTCTCCACTGAAAACTGACATACCATGGGAGGTGAACGTCAGGGCCTAACTTTAGACTGTGTGTGACCAGTGCATTTTTTCCAAGTTCCTCACCAGATGTTGCTGAAACCCTAGCACATGATGGGTTATTTCCTGCTCTGAAGAGCTACACACTGAGCTCTAGACCTTCAATGAGTTTTGTCCAAGATGAGATGCTGTGGGCATTCTGGACATATTGAACTTCTGACAGAGGCCTTGGGAAAGTGATATAGTTTCTACCAAAGCATGAAGTATTATTGTTTCTTATTATAGTAAAAGGGTAATTTGGGACTTAGAGTCTCAGAGCTTGTCTTGGGTTTTACATTAAAGAGACTCTTAACATCTACAATAACTTCTAATTTCAAATTATTTCTGTTTCTACCTCAAGTATGCTCCAAGCAACATCATTTATGTGACCTTATGGCTTTTATTTAAAACTGGCATTCAAGAAATTTAAATGGTAGTTTTCTTTTTCAAAGTGAGATCAGCTTTCAATCCTTTTGTCTAGATATAATTCAAAATATACCACTTTGGAATTTTAAGATATAAGTGTCATAGCTCATTGCATTTCTACTCATTTTGCAGGTTTGTCTTTAGTTTTACTTTTTTATAAAGATTTCCTGTATAACTATTGCAACCTTGATTACTGAGGTGTGAGGGCTTAGCATTAATTCAGTGCAGAAGCCTTGCTTCTGTGGATTGCCTATGTGTTTCTTGGTCTCCTGCATGCAATCCCATTTCTGGTAGCAGAACCTTCAAGAGATGAAATGTAGTGAGATGGCATTACTGAAAGCATGTTCTTGTAGAGGTTAGCCCTTCCTTTTCTAATCATAGAATGGAGTGAATGTTTCTGCTACTCATCAAAATGCACTGCTTTATGACAGGCCCTGAAACTATAAAGCCAAATAATAATTATAAATAAATTTTCCAAACTGAGGGCAAAAGAATTTTTTCTATAATACTATTATCTCAGATAAATCCTACATAAATGAAAAGGGTATGAACAAATTTATTTTTCAGGTATGAGTATCCAGCTGTATACTACTTTTCAAGGTTTCTTAACCATCTAGAATAAGTTGACCACTGTCTATTAAATTCTCTGACTTGAGTAAGGTGATATCTCCTTATAGTTTGGTTTGTTTGCCTCCAGAGGGTTTTGATCTATTGAACATTTTCATGTGCCTTTGAAATATGTTTGATTACTTACTTTGCATCCTTTTAAAATTGCTTGTTTTATAATGGATCTGTATGTAGATCTTATATATTTTTAAATATCTCTTTTTATCAAATATTATTTGAAAGCATTCTTGAAAGGGTAGAGGAAATTTCCAGACTTGTTTCGAATAGATAGGAGTTGGGTGGTCCATCAGTGGCCAGTGGCACCCTGGGAAGGCTGAGGCACTTATAACTCTGTCCATGAGGATGGATCCTGAGCATTTCCATGATGATATCCTAGGCTTGGGAGATCCCTAGAGGGTCAATCAATTCTGATGGCAGTTAAGAACTTTAATCCCAGCACTTGGGAGGCAGAGGCAGGAGGATTTCTGAGTTCGAGGCCAGCCTGGTCTACAAAGTGAGTTCCAGGACAGCCAGGGCAACACAGAGAAGCCTTGTCTGGAAAAATCTAAATAAATAAATAAATAAATAAATAAATAGCATCGGACACACCCACAAACTAGCAGGAGGCAGATGGAGCAGGTTAGAATTGCTGCTTCTTTTCTTAAACTTTTTCATCTGCCAGGAGGATGCTGACTCTTTCAGGAGGGGGATTTTCTTTCCACAGTTAAGGCTGCCCAGAAATTCCCTCAGTGATCCATGTGCAGAACAGATCTCTTAGGAGAATCTAGGTCTAGTTAAGTTGATAACAAAGAAGAACCATTACACATGATTTGCTTTGTAGATTTTGACAAATATCTTTCATCCATAATCAAAAATATATTTTCATATGTTTTACTTTTAGAGTTTATTTATTTATTTATTTATTTATTTATTTATTTATTTTATATTTTATATTTTATATTTTATATTTTATATTTTATATTTTATATTTTATATTTTATATTTTATATGTATGAATGTTTTGCCTATATGTGTATACTATGTGTATGCCTGGTGCCCATGAGGTCAGAGGGGCTGTCAGATCCTCTGAAGCTAACATTATAGATGGTTGTGAGCTGTCATATGGATGTTGAGAACTGAACCCAGGTCCTCTACAAGAACAGTAGGTGCTCTTAGCCACTGAGCCATATCTCCAGCCTACCTTGAAGCATTTATTGTTGTTTTGTATTTTTACAGTTTGGAAACATACTTTTAAATCTTTACTCGATTTTGAGTTGATTGTGTGTGAGAGTGTGTGTCTCTGTGTGTGTGTGTGTGTGTGTTTGTGGTGTGTGTGTGTGTGTGTGTGTGTGTGTGTGTGTGGTGTAAGTTTAAGTCCAATATCTTTCCGGTTGCTGATATCCAGTTTCTCAACCATCTTTACTGAAAAGGACATTGTTACTTGATTGCCTGTACTTGGTACATTTGTGTAGGATTGGTTTAAGATTCTATAAGGATGTCCTCAGAAGTTTAACAGAGATTGTGTTGAGTCTGTAGATAATTTGAGCATTGATAGTATAAAAAAAATAATTCTTTAAATCCATTAATACAATAACAATGTCCATGTATTGACATTCTCTTTAGTTTCTTCAATTAATGTTCCCTAGTTTTCAGGGCATGAATCTGTCATTTCTCTCATTCAATTTATTCCTAAGTACTTTGTCTCTTTTATTGGTATCATAAATGGGTATGCTTTCTTTTTATATTGTGAAATCAAAGACAACAGGTCTTGGAGAAGATCTAAGGAGAAGGAAACCCTTGTACACTATTATGAGTCAAAGAAACCAATATGGAAACTTCTTTTAAAAATTAGAATATAATTGTTACAATGTTTTATTTATTCAAGGGAATTGATATGTGAATCTTGAAGATGTATCCATTTTCCCATTTCTTACAATATTAGTAATAGTCACAAAGACATAGGAACTACCCAAATGTCTGTAGACAAATGAAAGGATAAATAAAATGTGGTATAAACATACACAAGAATATTATTCAGACTTTAGTAAGAAGGCCATCTTGTCATTCACATCATTGATGATTCTGGAAAATGTTATGCCTGTTTAAATACTTCATTGTCTCACACACAGAATTCCAATGAGTTGAACTCAAAGAAGTAAAATATAGGCTTCTTAGATTGATAGTTGCCAGGGTTGAGGAGGAGGAGACTGGACAAATTGATCAAAGAGTACCAACCTTATTCCAACAAAATCACTTATAGTACAATAATTTACCACAGATTGACTACAGTAAAAATTCATCTTATTTTATACATTTGAAGCTTGCCGAAAGAGAAGGTCATAAATATCACTATGCATATATAGAAAATATGATGGTAGTTATAAAGTACTGGATATGTGATTCAACAGATTGTATGATCTATGGTGTCAGTGGGTACAAGGTTTGTTTGTATGATAATGTACATATTTTACTTTCCTTCTTCAAAGAATGTTCTTCCAGTTAACATTAATGACTCTATGTTAATCAGAGACAGCATGAGTCTAGGAAGTGAAGGTGTGGCTAATATCTCAGCAACATGGAAAACATTGGGACCTTAAGGAAAGTTCTTAAGGCTGTGGAAAAGAACTCTAAAAACATTGTTTTGAATATATAATTTTTCAAATAAATAAAGATGCATATGAATTATATGAGGGGCTTCATAAATCTAAAGGAACAAAAGACGCTGCCTTGTGAGCCAACCTGACAAAAAGATATGATCACAGTGGAGATCCCACCCAGCTAGGTGTTTGTTGTTGTTGTTTATGCTTACTAAGGCAGAAAGATTTCTGAGTTCAGGGTCATTCTGGGACAGAGCAAGGCTGGGCCTAGGTGTGGTAGAAATGGTAATTTATAGATGGGGTCCTACCCAGCTACTTTATCATACCTCTGTGCTTAACAGAGGCAGGCAGATCTCTGAATTCTTTTGCAGTGTAATAAGGATATGTCTGCTTGCTGGCTCCTAAGAATTAAGGGGCTGGGGTCATGAGATGGTGATTCATAGGATAATCAAAAGAAAACCTGGAGTGAATGATTGGATTGATATGTTAAATAAAAGACTGGGCTTACGGTCTACAAGAGATGAACTATCCAAGGAAATTTTTATTTTAGAATAGCAAAGAGGGAACTTCTTGGAGAACTGTCAAGCAAAGAATAGCAAGAAAAAGCTGGAGAGAGAGAGAGAGAGAGAAAGAGAGAGAGAAAGAGAGAGAGAGAGAGAGAGAGAGAGAGAGAGTTGTTTGGAGATCTCCAGTAAAAGAAGAACAGAAAGGAAGCAATCTGGAAAGCTGTCTCAAGCAGAACACAGGCTGCCGGCTTGGACCCACAATTTCACTTTGAGTCCTTTGTTTTTGCTACTCCCAGACATCCCTTCTCTCAGAACTCCTCTCCAAGCAGAGGCTGGTACTTGGCAGGTGACCTGCCTACCCATAGATCACTTGAGCCGACCCTACCAGCCCCATTGTCAGCAATCTGTCATGTGATCTTGTCTGCAGTGTACAAAATTCAGGGTCTTATATTGCACTAGAACTTTTTCTAGGAAAACCAAACATCACTTTCTCTTAAATATAGACCTCATTTGCTTTGCCTGTTTGAAAAACGAAAGAACATTGGGATGTCAAAGAAACAAATATTCATGACCTCTATTAAAATGGAAATGAAGATTCTATTAAGGGCTCTGTCATAATATGTATGGGAACATTGCAGTAGGGATTTGAAGAAGGAAAAAAAGTGTACTCATCTCTGAATACAACACAGGAAACTGGAGATATACAGTTATTGGTGGTATCTGATAGCTACATATGTAACTGCAAAGGTTACAACAACAACAACAACAACACAAACCTGACAAGAACTTCCCTGGACAAATGTTAGTCACACACACCTCTGAGTACATTCTCCCAAGCAAAGAAAAGGGAACTCTGTTTGCTGTAACCAAAGTATGACCATGTCAGACTCTCTTTGCATCATAAAAATTTTGAAATGATCCTGTGTAAATTCTGTCAGCCTCAGAATCTCATATTCATATTTAATA
Source organism: Mus caroli (assembly GCF_978045245.1). Lineage (NCBI taxonomy): Eukaryota > Metazoa > Chordata > Mammalia > Rodentia > Muridae > Mus > Mus caroli. The sequence continues at coordinate 91,841,575 of NW_028227266.1, forward strand.
ACTCTCTACATATGGTGAGTATCAGCAGCTTATGCCATTTGGAAAGATCTGTCTCATCCCCCTGTCCTGGCTTCAAGTTGGACAGGTAAGTTTCCCTGACTCCTAGAACATCAGCTTAGAAAATATCTACTCCTTGACCACATTGTTCCTGGGGGCTTGATCTACACTCTTAATGTCTCTAATTGTTGGGAGCTATTAAGACAACACTATTGTCTTGATCTCTGAATTGGGCCTCTCCCCTCGAGAAGAAAAGGGGGTCAAAAGTGGGCCACTGACACACCACTCCGAGAACAACCACAGATTGTTCCAGCCCTAAGTCAGCACCAGATGTCCTGACCACAAGATGTACCCTGATACCACCAAGTTCCTGCTTCCCCGTGTAGTTGCCAAAAGAAAAATTTCCGCTGCCCCATCCCTCCTGCTGAGAAGTACTTCCTCTTTTGCTTGTGCATTTAAGCCTTGAGCCTTGCTAAATACAGTGAGACCTTGATGCTAATCAGACTGCTTCTGTGTTTCCTTCATTGCACTTGGTTCTTGTCTCTCCCTCCCCACATTTGGTTCTTAGGAGAAGGTCCCCTTGAGATCCTCGAATAACTGCACCTGCTGGACGGGTCATCTAATGCTTGTGATCTCCACTAAAAGAATTCCAGTGAGTGTCATAGTGCCATTTGGAAGACAGGCAAAGTTCATTATAATAAACTAGAGCATACTCTCAAGTTGAGAACAGCTTTTGAGGGCTTTGTCCTGGCCCAACAGGCTTGGCAGACGTTATAGCTGGCTTCCCTCACTCACAGTTTGCAACCTAGAAAACAACAGTCCCATTAAGTGACTTTCTGGAATTGTCTATCTGAAAAGAGATGTCAGTCATTTGAACAGGGTTATGTCCTGTCCTGTCTTCCACATGGCACTCTGCCACTAATTGGAATTGTTTCAGTGGAGATTACAAGATTGAAGACCTAAGAGTGTGTGGACCCGGATCCCAGGAACAGTGGGGTCAATGGATGGAAATTTTCTGAGAGGTTATACCAGAAGGGAAACTGACCTTCCCAACTTGCTCCACTGGGATTCTTAATAAAGGCAAGCCAAGGAAATGTGGTACAAGTTTGTAAATGGTGAAAGCAGGCGAGACTCATTGTATGTAGAGAAGTATTAAATATAGATATCAGAGACTCTGGTTGGTATCGTTTAAACAAGATTATTTTTAAATTTTTACAATGCAAAGACAGCCTAGCACAGTCACACACTGGTTTAGAGTAAGTAGTGTTTCTTTTTCTTTACTTGGGAGAATGAGTTCAGATGTGTGTGACTAACCCTTGTTGGAGGGAAGAGCTTTGTCTACAAGTAAAAGAAATGTTATTCCTGGTTGTTTATATGTGAATGGCAGAATGAAATTTTCAGCTTTGAAGTGTATATGTTTAAGATCTCCAAAACATCTCCCCAAATTCTTTTTTCACTCTCTTGCATACACTCGACTCATTCATTTTGTTTTGTTTTTGTCTTTGTCTTTTTTCTTTTTTCTTTTTTTTACAAAGAACCCCAAACTCCTTAAATTCCCCTTTATTAGATAATTCAAAACAAATCGTTCAGTGAAAAGAAGGCAATAGAATGTATTTTGTAAGTAGCAGAAGCAGGCAGGACTGTTTCCCCTCCCCCACCAAACCATCTGTAAATACAAGAATTTTTTTCTCATGAAAAAATAAATGAGAGAAATAATAATGCACAATAATTATTCCATACTAATCCATTTTCAAGTAAGGACTGCCTGAAGCAAGAATTGTGTTCCTTTTTAGTGGGCTCCCTCTTGGATGGCTCTCCCTGTGATGGTAGCTTTTCCTTTTCTTCCCCTTCCTTTGCCTTTTGTTCTGCCTTGAAAGGCTCGGAAATGAGCATAATGGCTGTTTTCCTTGGGCAGTGAGCTGAGAGTGAAAGCCTGGCTCCCTGTGGACTAAGCATTTTGATGCAAATTTACCCAGAAGAAACAGTGCTGCAGACTCACCTAGTGCAAGGGGAAGCTTGGCTGCTCCCTGTCTGGAGGCTGAGTATTAACTACACTGTTAAGCAGCAGGTGCACATCCTCCTCCACACTCAGACCACATAAGTCTCTAGAAAAGACAATGTCCCTCCAGGGAGCATAGCTGGCATGTAAGGTGTGTGTGTGTGTGGGGGGGGGGAACACATCTAAACCACAAACCTTGCAAAACAAAAGTAATCTCGGAGCTATTAGAAAAGTATTTCCATTACCACCATGCTTCCAAGCAACTGATTTTTAAGAAAGCTTTGCTTTTCGGGTCAAAAAGTAACAGTTTCCTTAAATAAAAGCATTTGGCTACAAAGCTGGAAAGCTTCTGCCATCCTGAATTTCTTTCACTACTCGACCTTTATTGTATTATCAAAATTTTCTTTGACATCTCCATATTTACAAAACTGACACAGACTTTAAAAGAAGACTGAGACTGGATTCTTGCATTTTTGGATTGCAATTTTCTTGCAATTCTCCTAAGAATAGCACCTAATGAGGAAAGGTTTTTAGAGATAAGAAAACGACCCTTTCAAGTTCATATGCTGGAACAATTTTGAAACAGTGAAAAACATGCCAAATCGCTCATATAAAGAAAGATTCTATTATTGTGCATTCACGTTATTTTGTGATAGTTACTTAATGAACAAGAAATAGAATTTTACATGGCATATTTATATAATCGAATACATAAAGGTTTGGGGGAATGATAGGGTGTCTGGAGAGATGGCTTACTACTGGTTTGGAGCACTTGTTTTACTATAGGATTTGGGTTCAGTAGGTTCAGCAGCCACATGATGGCTTTTAACCATCTGTAAATCCAGGGCCAGGTGAATCAAGGCCTTCTTCAGGCCTCCATGAGCATCAAGAATACACATGGTGCCCATTAACATGCAGTCACATTAAAACACATATAAATATAAAATACATACATTGGTTATTTTAATTGTAGAATTAGAAATAATGTGTCCTTGCACCTAGCTAACTAACTTTTATTGAAGAGGTACAAGTTGCATGATATGTTCTGAAAGTCTGTGTGCACAGTCTGTGTATACAGGCAGACACTTCTAACTTGTAGACAGTGTCCATGCTTGTGAATATGATGCTGTAGCCCAGGATGTAGCCCCTTGGCATTCAAAAAAAAAAAAAACAAATCTGTAGAGGGAAGACAGTCATACTCCCTGCCTTTCCACTGAAAAGAAAACAAACTGAAAACTCTTAGAAAGGCTTTTCTGATCACCACATGACACAGGCCAAACATCTCTTCCGTACCCGGAGACAAGAAACATTATTTATGAAGCAGCGTTGATATGAATCTGAGTGTACAGGCTGCCTATGTTTCCTCCAGCTTATGATTAGAGCACTTCTTATCCAGTTAGACTGTTCACAACCATCAATTTCTTCCACAGAACTAGAACAAAAGAGGCATGATGGGACAATTGCTTTAGATCTCAATTTTCTTATGACATCCCCTACTGTGACTAATATTGGTGGATAACTTGACAACATCTGGAATTAACTAAAGCGCAAAGCTTTGGAGCAGGTCAGTAATCAGCACCCAGTCCTCCACAGCCTCTTTTTCAGTGCCTGGTGTTGTGTTCCCACTCTGACTTCTTGTCCTGACTTCCTTTGATGATGGAATGTGATGTACCATTGTGAACTGAAATAAGTCTCTCCTGGATAGTTTTGGTCATGGTGTTTGATCACAACAATAGAAACCCAAAGCAGCTCATAGCATGCTTTGAATACATACAATAGCATGAATTTGTATGTTTTTTTTTTCTTGTCAGTCTGTATTTTGTTATAGGGTCTTCAGCCATGAATTTAATATGGATGGACCTCACACCATTTGTTAGGTAGAGGGCAAGTGGGCTGTACCACCAGATGGGCACTGAGGCTGAGAAAGCTCAAAACACAGGAATCTCAGAGACTTGAGAACAGCAGGAGTAGAGCCTCTTCCTACCTGTCTCTGTGCCTGCTCTAGAACATGTAACCACGACAGCCAACTGAGAGGACCAAGGGCAGTCAGTCACATAATGAAGCACCTAGAGTCCTTCCCCATGCAAATAGAGCATCACCAACAGCTCAAACTCAGCCGATAGACAACATTTACTCCCCAAAGCCCATCCCACACCAGAAGGTTCATACAGTTCCTGTCCACATGGAATAAAGTATACAAGTTATTTCTCTGAGGATATGCTGAGAGTGGCTGTCTTTTCTGAGATGTAACACTTATGGAAGATTTCTCTCTCCTGAAGCACTCATTCTTGGATCTTGGACCAACATGGCTGGCTAGGCTCTCACTGTCTGCAGTGGTTTACATCATAGTGACTATTAAGGGACCTGGGACTCCAGCTACCTGCCCTGCACAGGCTGCCCAAAGCTTTTTATACCTCCTTTATGAGCTACAACACTCCTGGCATTTCCAGCCAGACCAGAGTCCTGTGGACTCCATTTATCCCAGGCCCACTTCACTCTCCTCAGTCTGGCATAGAGTTGTCTGACACTCCAGAAGGAAGTGGACAGACTGGGAATGATAGTCAAGTACAACCTATGCAGCTTAAACTGATAGATGCATACGTCTGTTCTTGGGAGTACAGGAAGGCACCGTATGTTTATTGGGGGTGAATTAAGACAGTAGGGATAAGTGGGAATATTGAAATCATATCACAGAATCTAGAAACAGGGTTAACCCCTTTGTCTAGACATCTCAAAATGGCAGGCATCTAGCTAGCACCACAAGGGCTAGCCCCACTGACCTGACACCTGCTGTGTTTCAAGAATTGAGCTATATCAGAAACAAATGAACTATAAGACACATTTATACTCTGTAAAAATTCATTACAGAAAGCTATTTCTGGGTATAGATATAACATTCAAAGCTACATAAAACATAGAAAAGTTGTTCTAATTAGACATGATAACTACCTGGTTAAGGGTCTACCTCTCAGAAAGGTGAGACCACCTCCAAGAAGGCTGATAGACTTTAAGTCATACTAAGCAAAGAGGAGAAATAGCTACCCCTTTAATGAGATAATATATTTTCTATTCCAGAATTCCTGCCCTTCAGTGCAAAAGACCCAGGAAGAGGGGAGACCCTCACTCAAGTCTGGGGATGACGCGACCCCCCCACCAAGAACTCGTGAGAGACTATCCTTGCTACAATTACACAAGGTTTATTGATAGGAACCAGAGCGCCGGGGCTGACTCGTATCCCACACAGGGGTAGAGGAGTTCGACCCCGAGTAGCTAGGAAAGAGGGTATTTAAAGGGAAAAAACCACAATTCAAGGAAGTAGGGAGGGCGTTATTGGAAAATACTGAAAATACCAGTGAAAAATCACAGGGGGGAACTAAAAATCACAAGGGGAAACTCCCTGCCTCTCAAGATTGTTCTCAAGATTTTAATCTAACTTTTGTGGTCATCCAGTTCCTAGAATAGGGTGTAGTGAGCCAAGCTCCCTAGAACAGGGTGCTTCAGGGCCCTACTATTTTTTCTTTCTTGGCTCCAACTTGGTCTAGGGGGTTAACTTAAATTTTCTACCTTACAAGTGCAGTTGTCCCAGGGCTTTCAAGGGGTTCTATTGTGTTTAACTACCTTAGAAACCAGAAAGGTGTAACCTTCCTATTTCTTTTTCCTACCTTTTTGTTGTTACTGTTGTTGCTTTTCTCTTGTCTCCCTTACTCTTTCTCTGAAGCTCATCTATCCATTCTTGCCACTCAATTGCTTATCAACTATGTAGTTGAGTACCTTGTCTACTTTAAACACCATGGTCCTCTTTCTCTGTCTCACTGTGTCTCTCTATGTGTCTCTCTCTGTGTATGTGTCTCTCTCTTGGCCTCTCTGTGTGTGTGTCTCTCTCTCTTGGTGCCTCCTCCCTCTCCCTCCCTCTCCCTCTCCTCCCTCTCCCTCTCCCTCTCCCTCTCCCTCTCCCTCTCCCTCTCCCTCTCCCTCTCCCTCTCCCTCTCCCTCTCCCTCTCCCTCTCCCTCTCCCTCTCCCTCTCCCTCTCCCTCTCCCTCTCCCTCTCCCTCTCCCTCTCCCTCTCCCTCTCCCTCTCCCTCTCCCTCTCCCTCTCCCTCTCCCTCTCCCTCTCCCTCTCCCTCTTCCCTCTCTCCCATCTATCACTCCTGAAAAGTGACCCTGTATGCTCCACAGATTTTATTTTATTCTTTTTGAACTAGAATTGAAAGCATAGGCTAGGGCGGATTTGGTGGCCACTAAGTTCCTAGAACCTTTGTTCACAAAGAATATGTAATTCCCCCAAACTCCCTGATATTCTCATATCAAAATGGAGACTTGAATAAGGCAACTCTGCTGGGAAAGACTCGTGCATTTGAGAGAAGGTGACTACTGGGTGAGGAAAGAAATGTTACCACTAGAGAGCAGCTTCACCTAGACATTAGGGTCTTCAAAGTAGGCATGAAGAGGAGAAAGATGGATGGATGTTTGGAGAATGGGATGAGCAGAGAGATTAACAGAAAAGTAACCAAGGAAGCCTTTTCAGGGAGGTCAGGTGATTCCTCGGAGGGTTCATTCAGAGGGGCTCTGCTCCATTACATCATTGCTGTGCTCAATTAAAGTTTGAATCGGATGATCAAAGAAGCAGCTCTTACCACAAAAGAATAAAACAAGATAGTTTATCCTGCAGCCTCATGCCAAGGCTCATGACCCTCTTTATTCCTAAACTCCATGTTCCAACGAAGTAGCAATTTTATAAAGTTTTTTTGTTTTTTTTTTTTGTTTGTTTTTTGTTTTAATAGTAACAGAACAAAGAAGACCATAGCATAACATGTTTTTCAGATTCATGTGTGGACACAACAGCTAAATGGGTTACAATGAAGAGGGGAAACTTTGCAGTTGGCTTTAGGTCCTATCTAAAATCTGCTCATATAATCCAAAGTTTGATCTAATGGTCACAAAGGATGTTAGGTTACACAGAGAAGGCAATCCGTGATCATCAAGCTGACTAACAATGCCCACACATAGTTAGTAAATAATTTGCTATGGACTTGCAATATTCCAAACCTAAGCACATTACAGAAGTTCTAATCGGCCAATTAGCTTTTTCAGACACAGCCTCTTTTTGGGATGCTGCTTCCTAAAGTCAAACTTGTAGACTTTTTGTTTGTTTTCAAGTTTGGCTAATCATTTATGAGCCCAAACATCGGAGTTTGAAGGTGGCCTTTTCAAAGGTAAACACAAAGTCAATTTCTAGTCTTGCCTGTGCCATATAGGAAAAGGAAGATTGCCTGCAAAAATGATTTCCCAGACCACGAAAGACTTGAAAGTTGTTTTATTCTTGTTCTCCGGGAGCACAGGCTTTAGCAAAATTTAACATTGTCCAATCATTGCTGTCAGAATATTTGGGTTTAAATTTTGATCAGGTTTGTTTGCCTGACTCTCATTGATTGGATTTCTTTTGTACCATACCAGTGTGTCAGACTATTTCTTTTGTTGCTGCCTTTTCTTATTGCTTTTGTAAGCAATAAGGCAGGGATAAAGACGTTTTTAAAAGACACTCGCGTGTCCTATGTTGCCTATCAGAGTATTGAAACAATGGCTTCAAGAAACTGGAATCTCATGTTAGGCAAGGAAATGCCTAAATCCTGATGTCAGCCAGAGGGAAACTCACCTCATTAGGAATTCTCCCAAGGCTTACAATTGTCGCAACAGCTTGTTGGAAAGACTGGAACCAGCATTCAGATATAGGCAACTCTGGTGATCTCCTCAAATCTGAACCTCACTTTAGAGCCACAAAGATGGGTTTGGGGGGCCTGAGTCTCCCTGTTTTCTTTTTCAGTGTGGTTTGCTTTGACTAGATCTCCTTTGTTGGCTGTTTGATTTGTCTTCTCAAGGGTGAGTCTCAGAACCTAAGCTTCCTGGCCACAGACTGTGACTGTGAGACAGAAAACACTCTTATTTCTCTAATATTTTGAGACGGTGACTGTGCTTTCTGTAATAATCAGTCTCTCCAAGAGTATAGTGGAAGCTTCATGTTTCTCCATGTCATCATTTCATTTCACTAACCAAAGACTTACCTAGCACAACCCAGTGCTGTGCACAGTTCTAGAACAGTGGGTTAAATGTTTAACATGAAAAAGATGTTCCTTCCTGAAAAGCAGAAGTGTGGAATAGATTCTATGCCTAGGTGTGTTGACATTGCTGGTGTTATATGAGGAAAGAAACGTGTTGGATCACTGTGTTTGTCTGTAGGGCTAAGGATATAATCCACTCTATGTTCCCCAGAAGGTCACTCAACACAGACTTGTCAAGTATTCCTACTTCGTTGACTATCGTTTGTGGAAATTAAATTAAAAGTTCATTTTGGTACCATAAAAATTGAAAATGTCACTTGCTAAACACACCAGTCATTTGGCAAGCATCTGTGATTAACTTAATCAGCATTTGGAATCTCAAAATAGAATTGGACATTTATTTATAATTTGTAACCATTTTAAAAGCTTAAGAAGCAAAATTATTCCTGTTGTCTATCCTCCCAAAGGAAAACGGCACACAGTTGTTATAGATATAATGTGAATGTGTTTGCTAGGGTAGTAATATGCTAAATTATTTCTTTGCAAAAAAAAAAAATGCAGTCACCTTCTCAAACGACACCAGAAGCTGACATATTGATGACATGTCAGGGGAGTGCTTTGCTCCCCAGGCAGATGACTCATCAGGTTTCCTGAATGAATACTATAGTTCAACATTTGTGAAATTCATAAGTAATGATACATTTCAGGAAAAAGGTTTGTGTTCCGCAAAGAGCTGCCAGGGATGTGCAAAAGTTTAGTGTTTCACCCCCATAACTGAGAATGCAAAGGTCTGTCTTGGAGAAACTGTTGGCAGAGGTACTGGTGGTACCCAAGGCACTGGTGGTACTCATCAATGCCTGGCTCTGTGAAAGCATCTACTTCTTTCTCTGCTAAAAGAAATACATTGACATTATCATCATGATCTGTTTCTTCACAGATATATATTGCTGTCAAAGAGTCTTGAAAATGAAAGGAAAAATGTCCTAGCAAGTGCTACAAAAATTGGTTACCATTATTTAAAATGGGCTGCAGGGCTGGAAAATATGCTTAAACTCTGTGTGAGAACTTATACGGGAAAGACAAAACTCTCCCAGGGAGATCTGAGGGTTTATCAGAGGATGTGCTCACAGTGGAACTATGAGCTCATAAGTGAATTTCAGACCAAGTTTCAAGAAAATAGAAAGATAGTAACTGTGAGTAGTTTGCAGGTAAAGTGTGGATACAGTGACTGCCTAGACTTTCTTCCCATGGATGTCAGTTGCTAGGATCTGCTACAAGGTGAGCCATCTCCTCAAAATATGCAAAAGCTCACACTCCAAGTGAGAAGACGCTTGGCACAGAAGGAAGTGAAATTTTTGGAGAAGTGTTGTTACTAAAGAAAATCTTAAAATGTTTTTAGCGGTTAACTTGGGCTGGAAGATGAGGGAGAATATTGACTTAAAATCTGAAAGAAATGCATGCATAAATTAAAGCAGCTCCCTCTCCAACACAAACAGATGATTAAGGTCTTTTCTCTGAGAAACCAAGCATGGGCGGGGGAACTTAATCTGAGTGGTGGCACCTGCCATCATACAAGCATTCTAGAGGCAGACACAAGAGGGATGACCATATGTTGTAGCCCAGTCTGGTCTTGATAGTGAGTTCCTGTCTACTGCATGGCACATAGCAAGAAACTGTCTCTAAAAACCTAAAAGCAAAAATCTATAAAACAAAAATAATTGCAAAAAAGAATGGAGCTTTCTAAGTTGCAATCTGTGTGATGGATACTCAAAAAAAGATTTAGTTCCTCTCTCTCTCTCTCTCTCTCTCTCTCTCTCTCGCTCTCGCTCTCGCTCTCGCTCTTGCTCTTGCTCTCGCTCTCGCTCTTGCTCTTGCTCTCGCTCTCTCTCTCTCAATCTAAGATTGTGGGAAAGGCAAACATCTTGTCCTTCATTGCCTAGTGAGTATTGGGTATAATTTTCAACTTTTTATATGCTTCCATGTTTAACCAGCCTTGAAAACAAGGAGATAATCATACCCTTTCAGCTGAAAATATCTGTGCTTATCTCAAATTCAAATTTTCACACTGAAGTGGAAATTCCATTTTTAATTTTAGATCAAGATACAAGGCTTGTATATAAGACCTATAAGATAGTTTGAAGCCAACACGTGGAAGTAATAATGTTGTAATAGCTAAACCTACTACACTGGAGTCAGACTTTTTCTCTTTTTTAGAGAGTTGATATAGAAGACCCATACACAACATCATCAGCATTCTTGAATTACACACTCTACACTCTAATTTGTGTTCTGTCACTGTGATAAACACTAAGACCAAAAGCAACATGGAAAGGAAAGGGCTTATTTAAACTTACACTTAATCATGAGGGAAATCAAGGTCAGAACTCTAGGCAGAAGTTTGAAGCAGAAACCACAAAGAAACACTGCTTTCTTTGTCTCACAATCAGCTAACATTATTATGTAGCCCAGGTCCATCTGGTAGGGTATGGCACCTCCTCACATAGGTATAGGCCTTGCTACATCAATTAGAAAATACGAAAATGCCTTGCACACACGGCCATAGGTCAGTTAGATCTGACCCATCTTTCAATTGAGGTTTCCTCGTCCAATGTTGCTTCTAGGATTGCACCAAGTTATCTGCTGACATTTTACCTCTTGTCAACCTCAACACACAGACATATCAATTTAAACTGGAAGTTTTCTTTTCTGCTTTGTATACTAATGTCATTTAATGAAATACTGTCCAACTTGAAAAGAGTCCCAGTTTTAAAAACTACAATAATTTAAAAGTCCAAGTTCTTTTATAAAATCTAAAATTTTTATTGGTGGATTTCTGTAAAATTCAAAATAGGTTGTATGTTTTCTTATTCTAAAAATAAAGAATCCATAACAACTAAATCAAATCAAAACATAAATCTAAGTGTCTAAAAATGTCAATGTCTGATATCTGGTCCTCACTCATGATCTGAGTTTCAAAGGGCTTGGTAGCAGTACTACCTCTTCAGATCTACCATCTGCAGCATAGTTATCTTATCTAGTAGGTTTATGCTGCCTCCACTACATACCTGCAGCTGTACTTGATGTTCATCCCATGGTCCAGCATCTCCATTATCATGGAATCTCTACAGCAACTGAGGTGCTACCATTTCCAGTGTACTCTCTTGGGCTCTATTCCAGGACTTTGACCCTATCACATGCTGCCAGGTCTCAGCTGCCATCTCTGACCCTCTCAATTGTTCATCTCCCATACTTTCTAAAACACACAGGAGACTAACACATCACTAATGTTTGCTGTGGGCTTGAGATACTGCCTTGATCCCATTGGATCACAGCCTCTGCATTCTGACTCCAAGGAAACTGTTCGCAAAAGATTTTACTTCGGTGATTCTGGCCTCTTAATAATAACAGTTGACTCCTAATCCTCAGCTCATTCACATTCACAAGAGGGGTTACTCCCACAGATTCTTAATTCAAATGAATCATATGAGCAGTCCTGATGCTTTGTAGAGAACTATAAGACCTGCTGACTACATGACTACATCTTTCATAACTGCATATAGTCTCTTTAGGTTATTATTTCCTAAGCAACACAGCATATCAAATCTTTGTAATAGATATTGTAAATGACTTCAATATGGTTTACTGTACATGGTAGAATGTATTATATGAAAATACAGCATCATTTCATATAAATAATTTAGGTATCTTTAGAAACTGTCATCTATAGGGAGGTCTATAATCACCTGTTATGGATAAGAGATATAAACATGTCCAAACTTATAACTTTCAAACACACACACACACACACTTGAACCCATTATCAAATTTTAGTAAAATGCACTATTACAGGGGAAAAATCTTTTTAAAAAAATTTACATCTCATTTTGACTTTATCAGCTTTTTAGCAAGTTACTATATCTGGTTAGGAGTTTCACTATTTATGGGAGGAAAAGAATAAAACAAAGTTTAAAAGAATGTTGTATTTAAATATCTACTTTTAAAAAGAAATATGTCAAAAATCTAGTTCTGCTTGAATCAGAAAGTGAAAACTTTTGCCTTATATTAAAATCCATTTTTGTTATCTCTTAGAGCAGGAGTTTATGATAAGACGTGTAGGCCTCAATGTAGAAAAGAAGTAAGATGAGAAATTAAGAACCAAACATAGACATTGCATGCAAAAGCAAAGCAACTATGAAGAAGGCTTCCATTATACCCCATGTCCCTCCTGATGAGCTAATGGACGTTAATCATTGCTATAGAAGAGAGTGCCATTTTTTCTTTTTTTTTTTTTTAAGTTTTATAGTTACTGGGGGATTAGTTAGGAAAATAAGATGTTCAGAGGAATAAGACAGGAAACAATGGATAATGGGGTGGGTGCATATAATCAGAATACACTGTAACAAATGAAACTGCTGTAAAAAAAAAAAAAAGATTAAAAACCTTAAACTCCAAACAGGCAATGAATATTTCTACCATTTAAATATCAATACACATTAGAATAGGTATATTTTCATTTCAAATGGAAGAATGCAGAAAATAGTACGCTACTGAGTTAATCCCAATAAATAGATCCACAAAGAAATATTTCCAGCCGGGCGTGGTGGCTCACGCCTTTAATCCCAGCACTCGGGAGGCAGAGGCAGGCGGATTTCTGAGTTTGAGGCCAGCCTGGTCTACAAAGTGAGTTCCAGGACAGCCAGGGCTATACAGAGAAACCCTGTCTCGAAAAACCAAAAAAAAAAAAAAAAAAAAAAAAAAAAGAAAAAGAAATATTTCCTATTAAATGAGCATTGACAATTATTATTACTGTATATTGTCTGTAGCTTCAGGATTGGTCCATGTAGTACCTGATTAGATAACATGATGCTATGCAGTGTGACTAACAGCGTTTTCCACAAAGCCAATTGTACAATATGGTTTCAAAATGAATTTGATGTGCCTTTTCTGGACAGGTTGGGCTATTTCCTCCTTCAGCACAGTAATGTGCTATTAATAATAACAAGCACTTTTCAGACAAGATCATAAAAATATACTTTTCTGACCTATTCTCTGGGAATACTCATTCTTTTAGTTTATTATCAATGCTGTGGGGAAACTCGACAGAATGAGGAGGAGCATATATGTAAGGAAATCAGGGCCTGTAGTGAGTATAAGGTACTTGTACTAGGTAAACCAGATAGGCACTAGAGAAACCAGGAATATTAAACACTTCATCAGAAGGGATGTGTGCTTGTTTGCATCAGGGAAGCTGGGGATAGATGCAATGAATAGCCTAGTGTCCTGTGCTTCCTGTAGTGTTAGGCTTCATCTGAATTCTTAAGAATTTATACAAACTCTTGCTCCCTAGACCTTTAGTCTGATCCTTGTTTCTCAGTCAGTACTCATTCTTATGGAACAGGTCACATATTCTTTGCAAAAGAGTTTGGATCTATTAAAGTCTTAGGCTTTAGTATAATTATTCTCACCAGGAAACTTTCTTCTCCCAAATTTGTGCTATACTTAAATATATGAATAATAAATTGCCTAGGGTCAGTTTGTCCCAGCAGCGGCTACTAAGTTGAGTTTAAGAGGATTTCTTTCTTGCTTTACTCAGATAATCACTCCACGATCTCTGGTGTTTGCAGAGACTCCCTCAGAGGGGCACATTACATTGTCCTAAATACCTGAGTCCCCCATCTTTCCAGGACTGCTCTGCTCTTTGAAATACTCCCGTTTTGAAAGGCCATGCCAATCACAGTTATTCTACCTTTATTGCCTGTCACTCAGGTGTGTGTGTGTGTGTGTATGTGTGAGCATGTGTGTGTGTGTGTGTGTGTGTGTGTGTGTGTATGTGCTAGCCTGTACATGTGTATATGTATTGAGTTTGTAATTTATATTTTGGATCAACTTCAAAGCAATGCTGTAGTGAGGTAGGCACTAGGGAAAAGGAGAGTCTGTTTTGCCCATGGGAGGACATCTGAATGTTGTAGTTAGAGGATGAACCATGAGATTATATTTTCTAAACATGGCTGTCCATATTTCTTCTCATGCACATATTTCTGTACAGTGTGAGTTGGCATTTCCTTGACTCAATCCTCAGTTCTATGATCCTTATTCTTGGAATGGATTGCTATTGTGGCAAAAGTGATGTGCTATGACCTCTAAGGTTGTCAGAAGAGACGCTGTCCTAGCTTTGTTCTTTTGCAACCCTATCTCTTCTTATATATTACCTGAGGAAAGCCACATAGACCTTAGAGAGGCTCTACCTGAGAGGCATGTTACCCCTGATTAGCAACATCTATACCTTATCATTGAAAGGTCTTCCCACTGGAATTTAACTTCCATTGTAGACCCCACTTGGAACAGCAAAGAGCTGCCCACGCCAAACCTTCACAAATAGTAAAATTGTATAAAAAAAAATCAAGATTTTTGTCATTTCATATTAAAACATTTTGGTAAAATGTATTATGTTGTAAACTGGGCAATTTGAAGATCTATTCAAAGGGGGAGAAAATGTAGAGAAATTGGTCCAGAAGTATATGTCCACAATGAAGAGGCATTTATGTTGGTTTAACAACCATGTAATTCTGTATTTCTGAATTGGAATAATCTCTATTAAATTCATCTCTTTTATCTCTTCAAAGAATCTGGACAGGGTTTTTATATGAATTACTTCATGATGCAGTATTTTGGACACATATAATGACTGAGAAAATTATTTTCACTTCCAATTTTTAAGTAACTTACTGTTTCTAGTGTATGAGTCATGGTCTCCAAGAAAGAAAAGAAATATGTTGGAATTCTCTTCCAGAATTGTTCTACAATAATTGCATATATATATGCTATGAGAGGATCGCTGAAGTATCAACTCGACTACATGGCACCGGGAATAATAAAAATACTATCCCCTGGCTACTGCTTCCTCCCTGACAAGTACTACACAGCAAGTGTGTCAAGCTACACTTTGAGTGTGAGGAAATGAAACCATAAACAGACCCCAAGCTTAGAGGACTCCTCATTCCAAAACCTAGATTCCACAGGCCTAAGGGCTATTATATCTCAGAAACAAAGACGAGCCCATTTCCTGTAGAATTGGTTGTTATGAGAATAACAAGACAATAACAAACAGTGAAACATATTTTCAAAATTACATTAATTCTGTATGGAGACCAACTGCTGCTATTGTGTGGCTCCGTTTTCATTGACTGTATTCCATTTTCTTGAGTTAATTTCATTTTGTCTAGTTAGCACCAGCTGCTAAACCTTTTCCATTATTGAATTCTTTCCAAAGGTAAAGGGAATTCTTGGCAAATCTTCTGTTTCTTATTGAATTATGACAAGTTGAGAAACGATTCTTTATGGAGAATAGTCTGTAAGATCTGTTAGCAGAATCAGGCAAGATTTCAAATTTTGAGTAGAAACTCAGACTAAATAATATCACAAGACCTCAGCAGGGAACAAAAGAAAAAGCCACCCTTGGTGTGGGACACTGCTTCTTCCTGTCACAGCTGTGTAGAGGAAAAAATATGGCAGTGGTTCTCCATTGGAATGGCAATTTTAAGAGAAACAATTAGTTATGCAAATATTAGTTCAATATAGAAAATGGGATTTGTGGCTTTAAAATTCCATTTGCCACTTCAATTACAAATAAAGATTTACCCTTCTACTCATTTTCTTACTTTTAATTCCATATTCATTTGTTCTTCAACTTTATTAGTTGTCTTAGATTGTTTATATCATGCTTATTTCTTTCCCCCAAATCACCAAATAATTTTAAAACAATTATTCTGCTTTTCTATTTTACATCTTGACCAGAGTCTTCCCTCCTTCTACTCTTCCTAGTCCACCCTCCATAGACTTCTCTGTTTTCTTCAAATAAGAGTAGTTCCTTCCAGGGATATTCATCACACACAGCATAACAGGTTGTAATAAGACACAGGCACAAACCCTGTATCAGGGCTGGAAGAGGTAACCAGGACTCAACTGTTAACTCATGATATTTTCACTCTCCTTCTGTCTTTTCTTTTCTGAATATGGAGCCTTAAACATGCTGAGTATAGAGGCTACCACTGACCTATGCCCCTAGAACTTTTAAAACATACATTTTGTAAACATCTGGAATGAGATTTTGATTTAAAAAAAAGGAGATTTGTGGAGATTAAGTATAAGTGAAAGATATTTCTAATCAGTTAATATAAAACCTTAATATGAAATGCAAGTAAGTAATTCTTATTTTTAAAGTGTATTTTCCCCATAGAAGTGATCTCTGGTCAAATGTAAATGAATTATATGTAGAAATCAGGCAGGGTTTCAAAAATTGTAAGCAGCTCTCTGTTTTAGGACACCATAGTCCAACATTGAAATGGCTACGTGTATCACAAACTTCGTACCAGGTCAGAAGTGTGAATGTTTTTCTTTGCAAAGAAGTGACCCATAAGCTTCCTTCAGATATTATGTCCTTTGATTAAAGGTTAAAAATGAACAGTAGGCACACCTTCCCCACCAGAGGAGAGTCGGCCTCCAAGCATGGCTCTGACCCTGGGACTCAAGTGAGATCACCATCTTGTATTCAGGGTCTCTCAGAGACCAGTCCATTGAGGAGAGGCTCGGGCTGCAGAAGCAACAGAGATTCTTGGACAGAGTCCCTTCGGGCCTTCATCCTCAGCCAGGAGGCAGAGCTGAGATCCAGACCTCTGTGCACCTTCCCTGCCAGAGAAGAGCTTGCCTGCAGAGAGAGCTCTGACCACTGGGACTCAGGAAAGACTTGGACTCCCAGGAGTGCTGACAGAGGCTAACAGAATCACAGGAGGAACAAGCTCCAGCCAGAGACAGCTAGAACATCTAACACCAGAGATTTCCAGATGGTGAAAGGCAAACGTAAGAATCTTACTAACTGAAACCAAGACCACTCGCATCATCAGAACCCAGTATGCCCACCACAGCGATTCCTGGATACTCCAACACACCAGAAAAACAAGATTCGGATTTAAAATCATTAAATCTCATGATGCTGGTAGAGGATTTTAAAAGGGCATTAATAACTCATTGAAAGAAATACAGGAGAACACTACTAAACAGGTAGAAGTCCTTCAAGAGGAAGCACAAAAATCCCTCAAAGAATTACAGGAAAACACAACCAAACAGTTGATGGAATTGAAGAAAACCATTCAAGATCTAAAAATGGAAGTAAAAATGAACAGTAAATTAGAATGCTTAAAAGATAAAATCAGCGAATTAGTAAGCTTAATTTGTATTTTGAAATTAATTACTTTTGTTTTTTAAATAAAACCTCAGCCTGCTTTCTATAGTTGTGAAAAATCCCAACACCTGGCTATTTGATGAAAACAAGGGGTTTGTCTGCCTCCTGCTTCGGAGGGCTGAAAGTGTAGGAATGCCTGTGCGTCTGGTGAGGGCCTCGGGACAGGTATCCTAAGATGGTGGAGGTCTGCTCAAGAACCTATCCCGATGTGTAATTCAGCAGCTAGGTACACTCTTCAAAACAGCCTGCTTTCATGGAAATCACTCAGGATTCAGGACAATACATTAACTCTTGGCAAGCATATTGTCCTCCGTAAACAGATCATCCTTACCATCTCTCCTTTTTAGTGGTCCCACCCTGTCTCAGCATCCCAAACCCACGGCCAAACTTGCAGCATATGAGTCTTTGGGGACATAGCTTCAACGATTTCCTAAACCACAAATGGTTAACAAGAAATTTCTAACTCAAAAGACAAAATACAAAGACTTGTTGAACAGCGGTCTAGTCAGGTGTCTGCCAACGTTTTATATGCAGGGAAGGAATATTAAGGACAAAACACGCCACGAAACCGTGTTTGCTTTTTGTACTTTGGGAAGTGTTGAGGCAACACACCTTAAGATATCCAAGAAGCAATCGATAGGATTCTTTGTCGCAGCATCAAAGTGCTTAGAGTACCGTGGATTGTTTGGAAATAGGCTTCAATAAGCCCCATTGAACTTCCAAGTGGCATGTTCATGCATCTTTGTCCCCAGGTATTGAGCAGACATTCACAGAACTAAAGAACCTGTTAGCCAGTATAAAGTGCTCACACTGAGCACTTGAGATAGATTACTTTTAACTCTTAAAACAACCTTGAGAGAGAAACATTGCCAACATTAATTTGCCAGGAAGACAGTAAAGATTGTAAATACCAGGCATCCTCAGGGCTTGTTGTGGACATGAATTCTCCTATGCTTCCAAGGCCAGCACCAATTCTTCTGCATCCTGTCTCTGTAATTTGATGATGAGAATGATAACTGTAGCTGTTACAGTTTTTCAAATCACAGTATTAACTGCCATGCTGCATGCCGTTGTGTATCCTCTCCTCTACTGCTTTATATCCGCAAATCTCTTTGTCATAATAAAAGATTTAAAGGTCTTTCATTTAAATCCTCCATCATTATGAAAACGGAGAGTAGAAGCAGTTAAGTAATTTGTCCCAAATCATTCAGCACATAAATGGACTTGCTGGGATTTGTACCATGACGGAATGGAGAAAGTGCTAAGGCCTTTAACCTTCACACAGAATTGATTTCAAACTTTGTCTCCAAGAATGAGAGGAGAGCTAAAGGTATTTATATAAGATAGAGCCATTCTTTTAAAATACCTCTCACTTCTACTCAAGAAACTGTCCTCACTGATAAACCTGTCTAGTGCTTGTGTTGAGGTTAAGAGTTGTTCATTATAGGTGTTGTAGCAGCTCATGCTCACTTACATCTAACACTTTTACATAAGATATACTTGGATTTATCTTGAATTAATTGTCTGAGATCATAGTAACTGGAAACCATGGGGAGAGACTGAGAGGAGATACTGTGCTTGAAGATCCCTTTGTGCCTTGTGAGGAGGTATTTCTGGAAGCAGATATTTTCTTTTAATGTATAAACTTCTTGAAAGATTAAGAACAGACAATGTTTGGGTTTCTCTCACATCTGAAACATGTTTATTGAGCAAGGGACAGTAGTGCAGCCAAAGGAGCTGTGGGTCCAGCGAGGTGTAAAACCATTGCTAGATTGTCAATAGGAGGGGAGTGCAAATGCCTTGGTGGCAGCACTGTAGTCTTCACACTCCAGATGTTTATCACTGAGACCAACTTCAGTGAGCACAGAACTGGGCTGGGAATAAGATGCAGAACATTTTCAAGCTGCAGGATGCTGTGCTTGGGGTGTGTTGAGCATATAAGAAAGGGGATCCTTGAACCTCTTTTCTTACCCTCTCCTGCTGGTCCTTCTTCCTCCTTAGGCAACAGTTTTTCTACTTTCAAGTCAATTACAAGGACATCTATAATTTTATATATGCATATAAATTAGGAGTCTGAGTAGGAGGAACCACACAATGTTCAATGTTCACCTCTCTCCAGTTGACTTAATGTGAAGGTTCCCAGTTACATCCATTTCCCTGCAAATGGTATATCATTTTCCTTTCTGGCTGAGAATTATTCGATTTTCTTCATCTGGTTCTCTGGTATTGGTCACCTGCATTGGCTCCATAATTTTATTGATGATGTACAGACTCATGAAGTGACAGACACTGAAGAAAACTGCTACAGTAACAATCTTAAATAAATTGTATTTTATAGTAGAAAGGTGTAAGTAACCAACAAAGAGTCCTTTTCACTGCACCTCCAGGAGGAGTTAGGGAAGTGAGTGTAGCAACCACGTTTCCCATCCTGAGCCTGAGATATTGTGCTGACATTTTTCTTGGATCAGAGACCAAACACAGCAATTCAAGCAGGTCAGAGTCCTGATGACCAGGAGGTGGGTTGGGAGGAGGTAATCTGAAAATACAACCGGAAAGATGATTTCTGTTCAAAACCTGCTGCAAGCCATGGAGTCATAGATAAGGCACTTGCACCTATTTAGTATATCACCAGTTTTATCACTGATCAATGTATTCTATTCTCTCTTAAAATTAAAGCCCTGTTCAAAATTTAATAGGGACTTTTCTTTACCACAGTATCAAATTCTTCAAAAGTACTGGATAAAGTGAACATTCATTTTTGTTAGATATTCTTGATTAATTTTTGCAAGAACATCTTGATTCATGTCTTCACTGCCTAACCTCTGCATTCTCACAAACTCTGTGCTCTCTATGCCCATACCTTCTTTCTTCGTCTTCTCTCAAATTGACATTTTCTAGGCCTCTGCCTCCATTTATTCCCAAGAAAGTTTATAGGAAGTTGTGTATGGTTCCATGAAAAAAAGTTATTGGCTGTAAAGTGATGACCCAGCTGGTCCCTTGGGCAACAGGCACCTTGTGATTGTAGGTTCCAGCATCATTTCCTTATGTAAAGTCCAGGAAACAGGCGTTAGCCATTCTCACTCCTCTGGGGAGAAGTCAAGGGCCACACACTTGCTTACCAAGAGAAGCTAAAAGTAAGCCATCGTTTTTCCATACTGTAAGTTCCCTTCCCATACAATGTTCAGAACCTGATTTTAGCAGCTTGCGAATCATTGATCAAAGAATGAAAACAGAGATTTTCTCAGAGTTAGAATGGAAAAAAAGTCTAGTCAACATACAGGGAATATTTAAGACAGAAAACAAAAACAACCTTCAGTCATCATAATATAATGAAACATTAAATTTACAAAAGAATGAGAACAAAGAAAATAAATTAAAACTAGAAAGTGAAAGTCACTCATAAAGAAAGGCTCATCAGAATCTTTAGAAAATACTGAAATAATCCTTTGAATTTAAGGGAAAAATTAATACATGAGGTCACACTAAAGAAAAAACCATGGCAAAATATAAACAAGAAAGAAAAAGGAAACACACACACACACACAAATCCACAGGAAACAATACAAATCTTTCAGTAACAATTTATATTAATTTACATGTCATAATAACAACAAATAAACAGAGAACTAACAGAATTAAATAACATCACAAATAAAATAGACTTAAAGACATCTACAGAACATTAGATTCAAACAGAAAAGAAGGAAAATTCTTCTCACTCTACGGAGCTTTCTACTTAGAATGTTATAGGTCATAAAGCAGGCATAAAATATAGAAAGTTAAACCAATTTATTGTATTCTATCTGAGCAGAATATAGTGAGACTATAAATCAAAAGCAAGAAATTCCTAGAATATACATAATGTCTTAAAGACTGAATGGTATGTGAGTCTTTGAAAAATCAAAACCAAAATAAAATTTTCTAGTATCAAATAAAAAGTATGTCAAATACTATGGGATAAAATGAAAGTATTCCCAAGGGTAACATTAATTCAGCACCAGAAAAGTAAAGGGTAATAAATATTCATTAGGCCATTTACTGACAAAAGTTAGTCATTTATTTAAATCTTTTGGAAAAGACACCTCCCTTCCCATCTTTCATACTTTACCCTTTTTAAGTGGTATTAGGATGATTAATTGTTAACAGCTGGTCAACAGAGGGCAACAGAGATCCAGGCTACATTGTGAGCTGGGTCCTGCAGGTTCTGCTTGTGGTAGGTGGAGGCGTGCCTGCACATTTCCCTTCATAGTATGGGTTACAGATCTGAGCAAGACTCCCCCCAACTCCCCCTTCCCCGTTTCATACCTCAGGGCACAGAAAAGCACTGGAATAAATAAACTATTGACAGATTCTTGATTTTTTGCTTAGATATCTGGCTGTTTTGGCAGCTCCCCTCTTAAAGATGTCACAATCCCAGCCCATCCTACAGCCGTTCTTAAGACCTAATTGTGTGGCTTCAACCAGCAGTCCCTAGGTATTGAATAACTGTTCTGTGGGCGAGAAGGTGCTCTTTGTTAATGATTATCTGTAGATCTCACAAACTTTGTGTTTGGCACTTCTGCAGCAAGTGCTGTATCCAACTGCAAACTTGCCCAAAGGAGGAGATATACAAGGGGCTGTGAGCAAATGTTAGTTGGGCTGCTTGCTTCACCTTCAGTACCTACAGCAGCTCCAAGAGGCAGTATGATGCTCTTCACCTACCTCAGAGCACTGAGTGTGAAATAAATCTCATTTTCTCACATGTGGGAGTGCTATGTCAACTGGTACTTGAAAAACAGGATGCAGAGCAGAAATGCTCATGTTTTCAAACTGCCAGTCCTTTGCATTTTATGGCCAGGTAGGTAAATGTGCTTTTAAATATGACCTAATCTTAAGTCACATAATATGATCCAAAGTTAATTTTCATTTCTGCAAAATACAAATCTCACATTTAAGGCATAGCATCATGACTAAATAAAGTTAATATGCACCACAGTGTCAAGGACACCTCGAAGATTTCAGTGTTCAGTGAAAGCATTTTAAAAGCCTGCTCGTGGCTTCCATGGCAACTGGAGGACACAGTGTGACTTGTTAGATATATTCCATCCTCTCCCACCTCCCCACCCCCGCCACCAGGAGTGTATACATCTGCATATCTTACTCACCCATGCTTCTCTAGTTCCCCATCTCTGAGTGACTTCTGAGTTCTGTCTTGAGGTGACTTCAGCCAGCCCTAGCATGGCAAACATGGCTCTGACAGGCCTTGTCTTTCTCCCCTAGGCTACCTTGTTAAGAACTGTAGGATTACATTCCTAAAACTAACCATGAACGTCTATTCCCTTATTTGGCCACTTCCTCCTCCTGAGGCTGATTATCAAGGTCCAGCTATCAAAGTTTTAAAGACCATCAATCAAAAGCCTCCTTTGGCTTCCCAAATTAACCTGTCCAATAAAAATTAAACATTTGATCAAGACGTTTACCTTTTATTCTTGTAAACTGCCATTTGTCTATGTCTCTTCTCTTCCAGAAGTGGTCCCTTGAGCCCTCAATCCCTGCTCCAGACAAATATTCCTTCTTGCTATACTGTGTTCCTTTCCACCTCTGTCACCTCTCTCTCTCCTGACTTTGTCTCTTATTCCCTACCCTTTGATCCTCTGGGGCAAATAAATCTCTTTGGTGCTAAGAACTTCGTCTTGGGGTGATTACATCAACCCATAGTTCTCTACATGTCTCAGCCCTTACAAACCTTCCGTGTGCCTCTCTTCCCTTTATGTGTAAACATCCCCACCAACTCCACGGACTGTGATAGCTTCCTAAGAAAAGCATTCCAATGACTCCCTCCTGCATCAGTTTATTCTCAACACTTGTCTTTACAATGCCTTGATCACAGTTCCCTAAGGTTCTCTCTTTCACTCTTCTTTTTTCTGACTCCACTCTATATTTATCTGCATTTATCTTTCTCAGAACTGAACATGATCTAAGGTTCAAGTCAGCTTTTTTAGTATTACCCTCTAAGCTGTTACTATATATTGATCCTAACATTTTAAAAATCTTTTATTATCTATCACTAGTCTTCAAAATCAAGGGCGATAAAGCTATCATAGACCTAGCTGAGCATGATACTCAATTTTTGGAGAGAGTTGTTCACCATGCATAACCATTGGACACCAGAGTACAGAGATGCCAGAAAAAGCTAATTCTTGGGATTTCAGCTTCCTGAAAAGAGGTGAGATTTTGAGATTTCACAGTGTATTTAGATGCAGCTAATTAGGTATATCATTTTATGACAGTGTATCTTCATTTTGTTTGTTTGAGACAGGGTTTCTCTGTATGCCCTGGCTTTCCTGGACCTTACTCTGTAGACTGTGGCATTCTTGAACTCAGAGATCTGCTTGTTTCTGCACCTGAGGGCTATGATTAAAGGCATGTACCACCATACTGGTTATGACAGGATATTTTAACATGTATACATGAAAGGAAGGATGAAGATCTGAAGGGATAATTAACAAAGGAGCAATAGTTGCTCATATTTATCTGGAAAGGAAGGTGTTAAATATTTTAGAAGTTGGACAATGCTCCTGTTTTACCCATACTTACAGAATTATCCTTTTGCTTGTTTCATCATGGTCACAGTGGCCTTTCCTGCTTTTGGAGTTCTGCAAAAATTTATCTTGGGCAATCAAACCACACATTGCTGATGGCTTTTGACCTTCTCCATCATTGCGATCATGAATTGCATCTTCACAAGTGTCAGCCTCCATTCTCTCACAGTCTCACAACCATGGTGTTTTGTTTAAACTAGCTTTGTCTTTCATGTACAGTACTTACAATTTTATTATGCAGCAAAAATTTACTTTACAATAGACCTAGCATTTCCAATTTTTAGACAAATAAGTCAGTTTGTTTTTATAACCAAATAGTGACAATTACAAAAACCAGTAGTTGATTCTTAATAAAATCTGAAAGTGAAAATAAGAACGATGTGAATGGCTTATAAATTCCATGGAGATATAATATATTAAAGCATGATTTATAAGTTCAAAAATTCTATCATGATGTTTGTTATCTTGACAGCTGAGTTTCACTGAATTAAAGATAAATCTTTTTAAAAGTGATGTTAATTCCTTGCCAAGGAATAATTTAAAAGACTAAAGTAGGAGAGATGACATCAAGTTGAAGATATGAGGGGGATTAATTAATGGAAGATAAGTACAGTGATTTTTTAACTAAGAAATTCTTAAAGGTACAGTTTTGACTAATTGATGTATGCCATAATTCATGATAATATTTATGGAAAGAAAACTGAGGAGGAAAATTAGAGGAAATTATTTGTAAACATAGTATAAAGATCATTCCTTTTCTACTTCATTATAAAATATAGAGACATTTTATAATTTCTTTGAGCATTGAATGATACAATACAAAAATTAAGGTGGAGACTGGTTATCTTTTCTAATCTAAACGTTTTTCCTATGAATGTTCAAATAACTCTTATTCTTGAGTATTAATGTTTTCTTGAGTCAAAATTTAGGAATATCTCTGTATGATAAGATGATATATCCTTGAATTTGTTAGTTGACAGACTATGATTGAACAAATGAATAGATAACTAATAGATACACTATAGAGTTCATTGATAATTATTCTCTGCCAGGAGTAAGTTGTGCCCACTCTCCCAACACTGTGGAATTGGGAACTCAATATCCAACTCATTAATTTGAGCGAATAGTTTCAAGACATTCAACCAATTTCTTCCTCTACTTTTCTTTCCAGTTTCAATGAACAGTGCAGAACTTCTTTGGTTTTACTTCTCAATGTCTAGAGGAAAACTATGGAAAAGTACCTAGCATCAGATCCTGCTTGTGAATGCTGAATCTGTTAAGCGTCCTCTCTGAGGATTTGCCCTTCTTGCTTTGAAGACTCTTTACTTCTCAGGTGATGTTCTGGAGAATTAGCTCATTGCCTTCCTTCAACATCCAGGCCTAAGCACTCACTAAGGTCAGAGAGCCAGCCCTGACTGCGGGCTTCATTCCATGCTGCAGAGCACATAAGAGCACAATGAATAATTCAGGGAATATAACTTAGATAAATTACATGCTGAACTCTGTTGTCTCCCAACTTTACAGAAACTCAACTGACAGATTAGGTAGGGGCTCTGCTCTTTCATTTCCCATCCTCTGTCCCCCTTCTCTCCATTTCCTCCTCCACCCATCAGGTTTCCTTGAAACTTCCCTATTGGGTTTTCCTGAACTTTGCTCTACATGTATTGATCATTAGTAAAATCCAAGATATTTGCCACTGGTGTTCTTCCATCTACCTCCATTATGGTGGTGAACTAGAGGAAAATGGACTCTTCTGGTGTCTTCTTCATTTCTCTTAGTTATCATATCATTTTCCATATTTAAACACATGCTTATTTAAGTATTTTAAATACATTTTGCCAGATATGGAGAGAAGCCCATTCAGTGATCCATTGTCCATTTTCTTTTCCTAATTTGACATGGATATAAGAACGAGTCTATCATATCAAGTTAATTTTTAGTTTAAATGAATCTAATTGCCAATATGTAAAGCTCCATTGCTAAATTTTAATGTTTAATCATATAATACACATGTTTTATTTCTTGTATAGAACTTTACTTTATTGGGAAGTAGAAAATAAAAGAAATTACCACAGTGTCTGAAGTTTCTATACCATTGTAAATATAAAAACTTAACTAGTCCTGCCAGATGAACCCTTTTGGCTTCCCCTTTTATATTACTATTTATTGTCTCGATTTTTCCTCATCTATTTTTCTCCTTTATTTTTTCAATTACTACCACCCACTTACCAATACTTATTGATTGCCTATTATATTTCTCAGAACTAAATAGAATAAACTGAAAAAGATTCAGGTTACAAGAGACAGCTAACTATTCAAATTGCAAAAGAAAAAACAAAAGAACCTATACTCTGAAAATCTTGCTTCTATTCGCAGAAGTGTTGAGCTAAAATCCTACTAGAAGTTCTTTTTAGGACACTCCTCAAAATTATGAGGGTAATTTGGTAAATAGTTTTTCTATTAATACAGACAATAATAAGAACTGTCTAAGTACTTTGCTAATAAATTCAAATGGAATATTGTGGGATATTTAGTGATGACAATGATTTCATTCCATTGTTTTTGGATATTCTTACCTAAGAGTTTCTTGGTTGAAGATTAAAATGTTACTGAATTATGCCAAAATTAATAATAATTATAGATTTCTATTATTAAGCAACATTAAGTTAAATACAGATAAAAACTGTCAATAAGCCAAATTGTTTTAGAGAATTGGTACCATAATTTCTCTTGGCTCTTACAAAGGTGACTAAGATTGCTGTTTTTCAAAGCATACTCCATTTTGTTCCTTAAATAGGTAGATTATTTTCTTAGCTTGACAGGTTAGAATTGTACTTTGGAATTTTCACAGGTTATGACTGAGATTTCTTATTTTTAAAGATTGAATTTGCATCTACAAGACTGAATTATTTAAAATAAAGATTTATTTATTATATGCAAGTATGCTGTAGCTGTGTTCAGACACTCCAGAAGAAGGCGTCATATCTCATCACGGATGGTTGTGAACCACCATGTGGTTTCTGGAATTTGAACTCAGGACCTTTGGAAGAGCAGTCAGTGCTCTTAACTGCTGAGCCATCTCTCCAGACCAGACTGAAATATTTTTAATAAATATATATTAAAATGGAACAATTCACATCAAGAATTTCCATCAAATTACAAAAATGCAATGATTGTTTTTTGGCCAAGTTAAAACTTAGTTATTAAAAAGAATAGTCAAAATGTTGCTGTAAGTGTTCAAAATCTGAATGCAGATTGAAAACATACATTCATTGAATACTATGAATAACATGAATTATGGTGGTTTGGGCACATTTGATTGAATAAGAACTGAATTGTGTATTTCTAAAAAGCATGTTTAGGTTTCCCTTTTCAGCAATACTTGAAGAAAACAATATGGATTAGGACAAGAAGACTGAAGCTAACTGAAGTCAAAATTTTAGGTTTTTAGTTGAATTTTCAGTATAATAGTTACTAATCCAAAGCACTGTATTTGAAAAGAAAAATGAAGTTTGTTTGTTTGTTTGATTGTTTGCCTGAAAGAGCACCTTGAAAAAGAGTAACCTCCTGCCTCTTCTGTCACTGTTAAGTTTTCCTAATTTTTGTTCAGCTTTCTGGCCACAGCCCTTTAACACACCATTATTATAAAAGCAGATACAACTTAATCAAGAAGGGAGATTTTATATAAAACAATTTGCATATGCTTCATCATAATAATATGATAATTGCTACAATTTGATGCAATAACAATTTAGGAAAATTTAATCTTCTTTGTTCCGTAAATATTGTTTCTGTTTTAGATATAAAGACACTGTAGCACAAAAACCTTGAACCATTATTGTGTCTCAATGACGGTGACTAGCTTATTTTAAAGGATGACTTTATTCTGACCTTGAACTGCAAAGACATTTTCTGAATGCCTAGGTGAAGTTAGGCAGTTATATGAAGCTGTGAGAGGTTCTACTTCAGAAGTGCTCTGCTTCAGGGAACATGATGGTGTCTGTACTTGTAATTACCCACTTTATAGATGCCACCAGGAGGTCAGCCTGTGCCCTGCTGCAGAGGTAGCAATGCATTGTTTGAAAAGCAGCTCTGAGAAAATTACAAGGAAGCATTACTGACTTTATGTAGGAGGCATACAGGCACCTGCTCTATAGTCCTCATTAGAAGTGGGAATATAAGAAAGATAAAGAAAAATAGTTATTGATCATAACCCAAATTATCCAGCCCACTCTGCTTCTGAAAGTGAAACTGGGCTCATAAGCACAATTTCTTTGAGGCCAACAAGATAATGTTTAGATTAAATAAGTGACAACTCAGTTCTGGTCTGCCACCTGCTCTGCAGTCACTTCTTGGTTTTCATTTCATTCCTTCAATGCAGACAGACTAAATAAACAATGCTATATATGTTGGACACAACAGTGGCTCATCTTTGTTGTTATCTTATCTCTAGAGTCAGGAATTATAGTTTTTCAAGCAAACAAGATTCTCACAGCTACAAGAAGCCCACAATTTCTTACCTGAAGTAACACAAGTCCGTCTGTTTCTATACCTTCCTCAATGGGGCATGGCGTGTCTAGTTTAATAACGTGTGTTTGCCTGAGGAATTGTTAATCTAATGATAGAGTATGTTCCCAGAGGTTACAGGTGCCATTTCTTGCCTTCTGGCTGAATTGTGAAAAGATTGGTATTGTAATTGCTTTTCATTCCTCACTGTAGTGTTCGGAAATTTTTTTAGCTAAGTGTGCCTGAGCCTGTGCAGATACACTTCAGTATTTCTCACTAACCTGGAGGGTTCTTTTTGCTAAAGAAAGAAGCCAGGAAAATAAAAATGTCAGCAACTTATGCATTTGGATTTCACTCCCAGCTGAATTTCAATGTAAATATATTAAAATGCATTATGTAAATATATTTAAATACGCACCACATATTTACATTGAAATGCAAATTGAAGTAATTTACATGTTAGAATTTTGAATGTCAGTCATTATAATACTGTGATTTCCTGACCTAAAGCTACCAATCAGACTGATGTATGCATATGCTTCTTAATTAACACCAAAGGTTAAAATACTGACCCAGGTGTGCATAATAATTTAGAGAGTGATCTTCTCCTTGAAGATAGTGGTGGGTGGAGTTCTTGATGTGAGGAAAAATATAAGTAAATTCAGAACTAAAATAAGAGTCATAAAGGCCATGCAAGAAGAATCTAAGTATGCACCAAACATTGTGATAATCACCCTTAGATGTCCCCAAAAGTTCCATGCCATGATGCCTTTCAGCATCTAGTCTTCAGAGATATGGTTAAGTGGTGACTTCACATTGGTAACAAGGGAAATGGAGGATAGACATGGGTCTGACCTGTCTGTTAACATGTGTTCTACGAGTTTATCCTGTGAGAGTCATGGTCCGTATACTCTCTGCTCAGACTTCCCATATATACTTTGCTTGTTACCAATACCTACCTTCTGCTCTCTCTGTCCTCAGTGTGATGCTGTAGTCCAGCTTCAGGCCATAGCAGTTTCTCCTTACACCTGCGTTCACTGTGTTACTAATCATTTACCTCTGGGCATCTCTGCCCTTGTCTCCATCTCACAAGGTAACTTTCTTTTCCTCTCCACTTTGAGATTTTGAGTTCCATCCCTAGTCTTGTTCCAAGCATCTCTTCATGAAGGCATATCTCACCAAGAATGCCTGATTTATGTCTTGATGGGGAGGGATTTTGTAAGGAGCCACCCTCTCATTCGCCATTACAAGATGGCGCTGATGGCACTGGCACCCGTGTAATCAAACCATCTGTGCATGCGCCTGGGTAGTTTCCCACCCCATGTGCTCTGCCTTCCCCGTGACGACAACTCCGGCCGATGGGCTGCAGCCAATCAGGGAGCGACACGTCCGAGGCGGAGGACAGTTCTCCATAAAAGGGACGGGTTTCCGCCATTCAGGGGATCTCTCTCTCTCTCTCTCTCTCTCTGGCTCTCTTCTCCACTGGCTCCTAAAGGGGTAAGCAATAAAGCTTGTGCCGCAGAAGATTCCAGTTGCCCTGAGCGTGTTCTTACCAGGGGGAACAAAAGCGCGGGCAATAGGATTTTTTGGTTTTGTTTTTTGTTTTAAATAGAAAGTTAGATTCTGAAGAATGAGGCTGGTTCAAATTGACTTGCCTGCTCTCCAATTTAATTATGTCTTATAGACATATATTTCTTTATATTTCTTTATGGTTTCTGTCCACCAACACCATAATGTACATAGTTCCATCAGAACTGCCCAAAATTGGTCAAATGAGAAGAAGGGAGAATTTTTGGAGGCATTTTGATATCTTCCTGGAAAAGTCATAAATATTCCATACACCTTAATTTTTCTATCATACTAAACTTTTCTATCATAGGGAAACATATAACCTCATTTTTTTCACTAGTTGTGGATTCAACAATTTGTTTAAAACAATACAAAAATATACTGACTATCATTGGTTTGTTATAAAGAATACATTCCAGGAAGAGCTCGGTGGAAGAAATCTATACTACAAAGGTATAGGGGAGGAACGTGTGCAGTTTTTAGCCTTCATTGGCAATAATGCCTTCCCAGTGATGGAATGTGTCTATAAGCACCAAGATCAACTCTGTCATTTAGGCTTTATACAGTAGTTCCACAAAATAAACATGACTAATTTAATCATTAACCATTGACCATTTATGCTTGACTCAACCTCCAACCACTCTTCCCTTCTCAGGGGTTGTAAGTGGGGTTGTAAATTCCATCCCTATAGCTGTGCCTCCTTCTTTCTGGTGACCAGTTCCATTTTGAAACTATATGAGCCTTCCTAGTCCCCAGAGATGTCACCACCCATGAATGACAATTTTTACTTTGGTAATTTCAAACATCATAAAAATTAGTGATTAAGGATAAGTGTTATGGGGCAAAAAATGACATTTCTATCAACATATCACTCAAAAATTATGAGAATCTAGGTCCTTTGTGCCTAGTATCAGAGAGAGATACATAGACATGTATTTTCCTTTATGACAACATCTTGTCTCTTTACTCAACCCAGATCATATTTGGATATACTGTTCTTCCATTCCATCCTTAACTTTGAGACAACCATGCTCCAAGTATAGGACATTCTGGATACTCTCTTAACACAATGTAAGAGGAAGATTGGCAGTCAAAATGACACCTCCTGTAATCCATACATAACATTCTGGTCACATTACTTGACTGCAACCTCTTATTGCAGTATTGGTAGGTCTACATCCTCCTTGTCTCAAATGGAACACTCTCTTAGTTCTTTTCCTATGAGGGAGAACAAATGCATTTCTCTTCAAAGTTTCCTTTAACTTGCTTGTGACACTTTCTTTTGAAAGTCTTCCTGTCAAAGGTAGATAGACCCAGGCAGAGCATAAGTATCTTATTCTGCTTCTCCTCACTTGGACTTTTTCAGCCAATTCCACTGGTAAGAAGCTGTATGAAGAACTCTCACTTCCTGGACTGTCTCTTCATGCTGTAGAGGAGAAAGCTTTATGATTTGCTCAGCAGTTTCTATGGGGAAATCACCCTCTAGAAGATCAATTCTGTGAATCACGGAGCTTTGGTCTGATCAATTAAATGGAAATTAAATGAACTTACACAACCTCATCCTTCTCAATCATGATAGCTTTGAAAACCATTTTATGTTAAACTATCCAGTTTTCTCTGTACTTCTATTATCCCCAAATGTAATAGGCACCTTTCTTCTTTTATTACTGATAAAGTATTTTATCCATATTACTAACAGTGTCCTGTAAGTATACACAAACTTCATGTTAAGTGAATGAAAATAATGTCCATGTAAATACAGACAGACAAGTACATTTCTTGAACATAACTGAGTTATGCCCAATATGTTTTTATATTGCAAACCTAGTTTTATAATGCCACATGCCTTTGTCTTTAGAAGTAAGCAGGGAGAAATAATGTATATGTAAATTGAATTTTCTTATCGCATCATAGTCTCCTTTAGGTAATAAAAGGAACATCTCTCAGATGTGATCTTTGTGAATATTAACTGCTGAGCACCACTCTGCAAAGGTTATTATTGCTTAGTCATGTATTCTATTTAAATCCATTATTCCCCTAGCTGGAGTACCAATATTAGCATACCTGTTTACTGAGCCTCATGCTTCACTGCCAGAGCCAGCTGGACATTCACATTCCAAGACAGAAGGATCCAGGTGCTTGGGGTGGGAGTCAGCCAATGGGAATGGAAAGCATGTAGAATACATATTAAGTTTTGAGTTTCACTGTGAACTTAACCTTTGCCGTTAATCTTAACTTCAAAATTGCATATACAGGTAATTAACTCATCGGGTGCTTTATTGTGAGGCTCTTTTATTCTTTGCACTTATTTTGAGGGCAACAGTTGTTAATTATCAAGTTGCAAAAGAAATTAAATATGATGTTCCTTTCCCTGCCAGATGAATCATGATTGAAAGGAGAGGCTAAACTAGGTCAAGCTGAAAGAGCAGTGTTAGATACTCTGATTGTGTTTAAATTACATAGAGCAGTTTCATTTTAGATCTTGTGGCAATTTGAATGGGGAGGGAGGGGGAATAACATTGCAGGTGAAATTTTCCTGGTTTCTTGCTTTTCAGTTATAAATTAGTCACACTGGGGGACTCATACTCCTTAGAGCTTTCCAAATTATGTTCCCGAAAACAATGGTTTTGAAGTCCATTAGTTGATACATTATATAAACGTATTTCCAAGGACAAAAAAGGTTGAGAATTCTTCAGTAAACATAAAATGTACATTTAATATTTTAATAGTTCTTGACTTGTCTCCTAAAATTTGAGCAAGGACAACAACTTACTAAGAACATGTTAGGAATGGGTGGAACAGAGCCTCTGGGTTCAGTTGAATTTAAAAACATTTTCATTATTCCATATTCATGAAGTTCATTGACTTACTCAGCAGATGGTAGGGCACAGGTCATTAAATAGCATAGAAGAAAGATACTGTAGAATGTGTGCATGCCAACTTCTGTTTCAAATGTTATCATTTTAAACAATTAATTTTCTGGTTTTTTTATTATATACAGCCCATTTTGATCAGGCTTCCCACCCCCCACCCCCCCCTAACTTCTGCCAGCTCTTCACTGAGAAGGCTAGGCTGATTCCATGAAAGACTTCAAATTTGCAGTTAAGGAGACTAGGCATAAAAACTGGGCAAGTCTAGCAAGCCCAGGCAAGTCAATTACTAATAGAAAAATCCCAGGCTCCAGCCTTCATGCCCAGGTTGGAATGTCCCAGCCACCTGGCCTGAAGCAAGGACCAGACTTCCTCAGCTACTTCTTTAGCAACAGTTCCCGGATCTCCCCAGCAAGTTTCCAGCCCCAACACCCTGGTAATAGAATGTCCATAGACATGGACCCAACAGATTAACATAGAGATCACCTACCCTGGAATTCCCTAGTGTGCTTTAAATCACGCCTGCTCACTCACTTGGGTATCTCTCTCTATTTGGTAATGGGAGACTCAGCATGCTGGACCTCTGTAGAAAAAAATACTCTGCATTTACATACTATTTGAGTCTGGGCTATCATTCTTTGGTGAATCATAGATCCTTACACCTTCCTTCAGTCCATCCAACTTTAGTTTTTTCCCTCTCTTTCAGAAATTAAAAAAAGAAGAAAAAATGAAGACACACAAAACCTGAAATAAAACAAAGTCAGTCCCTCCCAACCCCTACCTCCTATTCAGCTAGCTCATCTCCCCACTTCCACCCCCACAAAGAAATCCTACAGAGTTCATTTTGTGTTGATCAACTACTCCTGCATATGTGGCCTGTTCTGGAATGTGCTCAATAGCCCCAGTAGCACTTCACTGTAGAAAACTGATTTTCTCTCTGCCAGCCAGTATCAATTGTATATAGCTTCCTGGTTAGGAGTGGGACTCTGTGTCCAGTCCCTCTTTTCAGTGCTGGGATTCTCTAATTTGAATCTGTGCAAGTCTTGCATGTGTTGACAGTCTCTGAGTTCATCTGCAGTCAGTCCTAGTGTATGTGGAAAACACTATTTCTTTGATGTGTCACCTCTAACATTTATAATTTTCCCACCTCCTGTTCCTGCATAGATTCTTGAGATTGAGTGGGGGAGTTTATGAGGACATTACATTTAGGACTGAATGATCCTAAGTCTCTCACTCTGCACAGTGTCCACTTGTGCCTCATCTACTACAAGAAGAACCTCTCTGATGAGAGTTAAATGAGGCATAAATCTATGAGTATAGCAAAATGCCATTAGGAGTCATTTTAGTGCTATGTTCCCTTAGAAGAATAATAGTAGTAGATTTCTCCTAGGTCTCACAAAACTAATGTTGTGTGTTTTCTCCTTTTTGTGGATGTTAGCTTCTAAGCTTTGCTTGTGTGTGCTACAATCTGAATAGCAGCCAAGGTTAGGTACCTAATATGGGACAAGCAAGGAAGATGGAATCTCCTAAAGTGGAGGAAACAGAATAAAGTGTTACAAAAACATAAATCAGAACTTACAATGGTAAGATTAACTATTGAAGAGATCGGAGGTCATGACAAAGGAGGAATTATGGGGAAAGTCAACTAACACTGAAGACCATTTGAAAAATTATGTGCAAGTATACTCCTGTAGAAACTTTCTAAAATATATACATACATGAAAGGAATTCAGATGGAATTATGAATCACCATATAATAGGGAATTTAATGCCCCAACTGGACATCTTACATGACCAAGTAAAACCTTCAATGTGAAAAGTGGGTTACATCTTGTTGAGTCATTTAGACAAAGCTGTCCCACAGAGCCTATCCCTAAACATCACAGGATATTGTCAAGGATATTGCTTGCTCTCTACAACCTGATGACAAGACCCTATTGTTGAGAGCAACACTTCCATATGTCATTGAACATGGAGAGGGCAAACTTAATTTTCTTAAAGGCTGAAAAAGTGGTTTCAAATTACATAAGACTAGCACAGTCCATAAAACGGGTACATTAGTTTAATTGAATTGTTTACACACATTTTAGAATAAAACCTGATAATCTTTGGACACCTTTTTCATGTGCCCACACCTGTCATGTCGGATGTCACTGTATGAATACAGAACAAACACAGTACTACCCATTATCATTTGTCTGTAGCCTGTGCTCTAGAGACTTACCCATTATAGCATATATTCTGATTTAATATGAGTAGAGTTGGTCTAGAAACCAGCTTTAAAAACTCAGCACATTTATTTGTTTATCTATTTATTTGTTTGATTCTCTGTGATTTTGGAGATCAAACTTAAGATTTTACTCATGCTATGCAAAGCCTCTGCTTTTCAAAAGTGTGCTCATTCACCTTTCCTGGCTTTCTCATGCATGTTCCATGCTACAAGAGAAGAACTAGGAAGGCGGGCTTAATGGATTTTTTTGTTTGTTTGTTTGTTTGTTTGTTTTTTTAATATTTTTATTACATATTTTCCTCAATTACATTTCCAATGCTATCCCAAAAGTCCCCCATAGCGCCCCCCCACTTCCCTACCCACCCATTCCCATTCTTTTGGCCCTGGCATTCCCCTATATTGGGGCATATAAAGTTTACAGGTCCAATGGGCCTCTCTTTCCATTGATGGCCGACTAGGCTATCTTTCGATACATATGCAGCTAGAGACAAGAGCTCCGGGGTTCTGGTTAGTACATCTTGTTGTTCCAACAATAGGATTGCAGATCCCGTTAGCTCCTTGGGTACTTTCTCTAGCTTCTCCATTGGGAGCCCTGTGATACATCCAATAGCTGACTGTGAACATCCACTCCTGTGTTTGCTAGGCCCCGGCATCTTCTCACAAGAGACAGCTATATTTGGGTCCTTTCAGCAAAATCTTGCTAGTGTATGCAATGGTGTCAGCGTTTAGAGGCTGATTATGGGATGGATCCCTGGATACGGCAGTCTCTAAATGGTCCATCCTTTCATCACAGCTACGAACTTTGTCTCTGTAACTACTTC
Source organism: Mus caroli (assembly GCF_978045245.1). NCBI lineage: Eukaryota > Metazoa > Chordata > Mammalia > Rodentia > Muridae > Mus > Mus caroli. Next base: position 91,877,443 of record NW_028227266.1, read on the forward strand.
CCTGGGTGTTTTGTTCCCAATTCTAAGAAGGTGCACAGTGTCCACACTTTGGTCTTCATTCTTCTTGAGTTTCATGGGTTTATCAAATTGTATCTTATATCTTGGGTATCCTAAGTTTTGGGCTAATATCCACTTGTCAGTGAATACATATTGTGTGAGTTCTTTTGTGATTGTGTTACTTCACTCAAGATGATGCCCTCCAGGTCCATCCATTTGGCTAGGAATTTCATAAATTCATTCTTTTTAATAGCTGAGTAGTACTCCATTGTGTAAATGTACCATAATTTCTGTATCCATTCCTCTGTTGAGGGACATCTGGGTTCTTTCCAGCTTCTGGCTATTATAAATAGGGCTGCTATGAACATAGTGGAGCATGTGTCCTTTTTACCGGTTGGGACATCTTCTGGATATATGCCCAGGAGAGGTATTGCTGGATCCTCCGGTAGTACTATGTCCAATTTTCTGAGGAACCACCAGACTGATTTCCAGAGTGGTTGTACAAGCTTGCAATCCCACCAACAATGGAGGAGTGTTCCTCTTTCTCTACATCCTCGCCAGCATCTGCTGTCACCTGAATTTTTGATCTTAGCCATTCTGACTGGTGTGAGGTGGAATCTCAGGGTTGTTTTGATTTGCATTTCCCTGATGATTAAGGATGTTGAACATTTTTTCAGGTGTTTCTCTGCCATTCGGTATTCCTCGGGTGAGAATTCTTTGTTCAGTTCTGAGCCCCATTTTTTAATGGGGTTATTTGACTTTCTGGAGTCCACCTTCTTGAGTTCTTTATATATATTGGATATTAGTCCCTTATCTGATTTAGGATAGGTGAAGATCCTTTCCCAATCTGTTGGTGGTTTTTTTGTCTTATTGATGGTGTCTTTAGCCTTGCAGAAGCTTTGTAGTTTCATGAGGTCCCACTTGTCAATTCTCTATCTTACAGCACAAGCCATTACTGTTCTATTCAGGAATTTTTCCCCTGTGCCCATATCTTCAAGGCTTTTCCCCACTTTCTCCTCTATAAGTTTCAGTGTCTCTGGTTTTATGTGAAGTTCCTTGATCCACTTAGACTTGACCTTAGTACAAGGAGATAGGAATGGATCAATTCGCATTCTTCTACATGTTAACAACCAGTTGTGCCAGCACCATTTGTTGAAAATGCTGTCTTTCTTCCACTGGATGTTTTTAGCTCCCTTGTCGAAGATCAAGTGACCATAGGTGTGTGGGTTCATTTCTGGGTCTTCAATTCTATTCCATTGGTCTATTTGTCTGTCACTATACCAGTACCATGCAGTTTTTATCACAATTGCTCTGTAGTAGAGCTTTAGGTCCGGCATGGTGATTCCACCAGAGGTTCTTTTATCCTTGAGAAGAGTTTTTGCTATCCTAGGTTTTTTGTTATTCCAGATGTATTTGCAGATTGCACTTTCTAATTCGTTGAAGAATTGAGTTGGAATTTTGATGGGGATTGCATTGAATCTGTAGATTGCTTTTGGCAAGATAGCCATTTTTACAATGTTGATCCTGCCAATCCATGAGCATGGGAGATCTTTCCATCTTCTGAGATCTTCTATAATTTCTTTCTTCAGAGACTTGAAGTTTTTATTATACAGATCTTTCACTTCCTTAGTTAGAGTCACGCCAAGATATTTTATATTATTTGTGACTATTGAGAAGGGTGTTGTTTCCCTAATTTCTTTCTCAGCCTGTTTATTCTTTGTGTAGAGAAAGGCCATTGATTTGTTTGAGTTAATTTTATATCCAGCTACTTCACCGAAGCTGTTTATCAGGTTTAGGAGTTCTCTGGTGGAATTTTTAGGGTCACTTATATATACTATCATATCATCTGCAAAAAGTGATATTTTGACTTCATCTTTTCCAATTTGTATCCCTTTTATCTCCTTTTGTTGTCGAATTGCTCTGGCTAGGACTTCAAGTACAATGTTGAATAGGTATGGAGAAAGTGGACAGCCTTGTCTAGTCCCTGATTTTAGAGGGATTGCTTCAAGCTTCTCACCATTTACTTTATTGTTGGCTACTGGTTTGCTGTAGATTGCTTTTATCATGTTTAGGTATGGGCCTTGAATTCCTGATCTTTCCAAGACTTTTATCATGAATGGGTGTTGGATCTTGTCAAATGCTTTTTCCGCATCTAAGGAGATGACCATGTGGTTTTTGTCTTTGAGTTTGTTTATATACTGGATTACGTTGATGGATTTCCGTATATTGAACCATCCCTGCATCCCTGGGATGAAACCTACTTGGTCAGGATGGATGATTGTTTTGATGTGTTCTTGGATTCAGTTAGCAAGAACTTTATTGAGGATTTTTGCATCAATATTCATAAGGGATATTGGTCTGAAGTTTTCTATCTTTGTTGGGTCTTTTTGTGGTTTAGGTATCAGAGTAATTGTGGCTTCATAGAATGAGTTGGGTAGAGTACCTTCTGTTTCTATTTTGTGGAATAGTTTGTGAAGAACTGGGATTAGATCTTCTTTGAAGGTCTGATAGAACTCTGCACTAAACCCATCTGGTCCTGGGCTTTTTTTTGTTGGGAGACTATTAATGACTGCTTCTATTTCTTTGGGGGATATAGGGCTGTTTAGATCATTAACCTGATCTTGATTCAACTTTGGTACCTGGTATCTGTCTAGGAACTTCTCCATTTCATCCAGGTTCTCCAGTTTTGTTGAGTATAGCCTTTGGTAGAAGGATCTGATGGTGTTTTGGATGTCTTCAGGATCTGTTGTTATGTCTCCTTTTTCATTTCTGATTTTGTTAATTAGGATGCTTTCCCTGTGCCCTCTAGTGAGTCTGGCTAAGGGTTTATCTATCTTGTTGATTTTCTCAAAGAACCAGCTCCTTGATTGGTTGATTCTTTGAATAGTTTTTCTTGTTTCCACTTGGTTGATTTCGCCCCTGAGTTTGATTATTTCCTGCCGTCTACTCCTCTTGGGTGAATTTGCTTCCTTTTGTTCTAGTGCTTTTAGGTGTGTTGTCAAGCTGCTAATGTGTGCTCTTTCTAGTTTCCTTTTGGAGGCACTCAGAGCTATGAGTTTTCCTCTTAGAAATGCTTTCATTGCATCCCATAAGTTTGGGTATGTTGTGGCTTCATTTTCATTGAACTCTAAAAAGTCCTTAATTTCTTTCTTTATTCCTTCCTTGACCAAGGTATCATTGAGAAGAGTGTTGTTCAGTTTCCACGTGAAGGTTGGCTTTCTATTATTTATTTTGTTATTGAAGATCAGCTTTAGTCCATGGTGATCTGATAGGATGCATGGGACAATTTCAATATTTTTGTATCTGTTGAGGCCTGTTTTGTGACCAATTATGTGGTCAATTTTGGAGAAGGTGCCATGAGGTGCTGAGAAGAAGGTATATCCTTTTGTTTTAGGATAGAATGTTCTGTAGATATCTGCCAGATCCATTTGATTCATAATTTCTCTTAGTTTCACTGTGTCCCTGTTTAGTTTCTGTTTCCATGATCTGTCCATTGGTGAAAGTGGTGTTTTGAAGTCTCCCAGTATTATTGTATGAGGTGCAATGTGTGCTTTGAGATTTACTAAAGTTTCTTTAATGAATGTGGCTCCCTTTGTATTTGGAGCATAGATATTCAGGATTGATAGTTCCTCTTGTAGGATTTTACCTTTTATGAGTATGAAGTGTCCCTCCCTGTCTTTTTTAATGACTTTGGGTTGGAAGTCAATCTTATCAGATATTAGAATGGCTACTCCAGCTTGTTTCTTCATACAATTTGCTTGGAAAATTGTTTTCCAGCCTTTCATTCTGAGGTAGTGTCTATCTTTTTCTCTGAGATGAGTTTCCTGTAAGCAGCAAAATGTTGGGTCTTGTTTGTGTAGCCAGTTTGTTAGTCTATGTCTTTTTATCGGGGAGTTGAGTCCATTGATATTAAGAGATATTAAGGAAAAGTAATTGTTGTTTCCTGTTATTTTTGTTGTTAAAGTTGGCATTCTGTTCTTGTGGCTGTCTTCTTTTAGGTTTGTTGAGGGATTACCTACTTGTTGTTTCTAGGGCGTGGTTCCTGTCCTTGTATTGGTTTTTTTTCTGTTATTATCCTTTGAAGGGCTGGATTCGTGGAGAGATAATGTGTGAATTTGGTTTTGTCGTGGAATACTTTGGTTTCTCCATCTATGTTAATTGAGAGTTTGGCTGGGTATAGTAGCCTGGGCTGGAATTTGTGTTCTTTTAGTGTCTGTATAACATCCATCCAGGATCTTCTGGCTTTCATAGTCTCTGGTGAAAAATCTGGTGTAATTCTGATAGGCTTGCCTTTATATGTTACTTGGCCTTTTTCTCTTACTGCTTTTAGTATTCTATCTTTATTTAGAGCACCTGTTGTTCTGATTATTATGTGTTGGGAGGTATTTCTTTTCTGGTCCAGTCTATTTGGAGTTCTGTAGGCTTCTTGTATGTTCATGGGCATCTCTTTCTTTAGATTTGGGAAGTTTTCTTCTATAATTTTGTTGAAGATGTTTGCTGGTCCTTTGAGTTGAAAATCTTCATTCTCATCCACTCCTATTATCCGTAGGTTTGGTCTTCTCATTGTGTCCTGTATTTCTTGGATGTTTTGAGTTAGGATCTTTTTGCATTTTACATTTTCCTTGATTGTTGTGCCAATGTTCTCTATGGAATCTTCTGCACCTGAGATTCTCTCTTCCATCTCTTGTATTCTGTTGCTGATGCTCGTAGTATCTATGGTTCCAGATTTCTTTCCTAGAGTTTCTATCTCCAGTGTTGCCTCATTTTGGGTTTTCTTTATTGTGTCTACTTCCCTTTTTAGGTCTAGTATGGTTTTGTTCATTTCCATCATCTGTTTGGATGTGTTTTCCTGTTTTTCTTTAAGGACTTCTACCTGTTTGATTGTGTTATCCTGTTTTTCTTTAAGGACTTCTACCTGTTTGATTGTGTTATCCTGTTTTTCTTTAAGGACTTGTAACTCTTTAGCCATGTTCTCCTGTAATTCTTTAAGTGAGTTATTAAAGTCCTTCTTGATGTCCTCTACCATCATCATGAGATATGCTTTTAGATCCGTGTCTAGCTTTTCCGGTGTGTTGGGGTGCCCTGGACTGGGCGAAGTGGGGGTGCTGGGTTCTGATGATGGTGAGTGGTCTTGGTTTCTGTTAGTAAGATTATTACATTTACCTTTTGCCATCTGGTAATCTCTGGGGTTAGTTGTTATCGTTGTCACTGTTTAAAGATTGGAGCAGAAGCTGTGTTCCACTCACCAGCAGTCTCAAAATCCTGTGGCAGGGGTCGTGGGAAGCTGGCGGTTCCCCGGTGCTGGTCGAGCAGGAAGAGGCCTGTGGTTCTACTCAGGCCGGTTTTCTGCTTCCCTAACTAATGCAGTCTCTGGTCCCGCGTGCAATTGGATTGGAGCAGAAGCTGTGTTCCACTCACCAGAAGTCTTAAGATCCTGTGGTGGGTTTTGTGGGTAGCTGGCGAGTGTCAGCCGACCCTGCGCCCTAGCTGCCCCGGTGCTTTTCTGACCTGAAGAGCGGATTTTTATTTTCGATTCATTCTTAGTTTTTGCCGTTGTATTCACATTAAAATGTGAAAGTAACAAAAAATTAAAATCAATTAAATGTGTAAAATATTTTTTAAATTTCAGTAATACATTTCAGAATGATATATGCAACATCTTAAAAATAAAATAAACTATTTAAAATTAACCAAAGGTAAAAAAAAATTAAAAAACATAAAAAGTTGAATTATAAAATTGAGAAACTCGGGCCTTGAGAGGGAGCTAGGGCTCTTAACTGTTAACAGCTCTTAAGAGGTAGGTATTCAAGAGGACCGGTGTTCAATTCCCAGAATCCACATGGCAGCTCACAACTGTCTGTAGCCTGAGTTTTAGGGGATCTGATATTATAACAGACACATACATGCAGGCAAAACACCATTTGTACATAAAATAAAAATAAAATGAAGAAATTACATCCTGTAGGCTTGCACTGTGTGCCTGTGTGAGTGTGTGAGTGTGTGTGTGTGTGTGTGTGTGTATGCATACTATTTTCTTTTTTCTCATTAAAGTGGAGGCTTTAGAGGATCATGGTTCTATACATTTTACTCTACTTTTGAGATGAATAGAGCTGTAAGGATTGGGGAGCAGTATTTGTAAGCTCTGAGATAACTGTCTCAGCCCCTGGGTGTTTACAAATGCACCTCATTTCCCTTAAGTAAGTCCATTTTTAATTTTGTTCTACTGAAATCATTTCCTCTTCTCTATAATTTCCTAGATAGTATTTTTCTTCCAGGTCATAGTACTGTAGTATTGACTTGTAGGTTTCAGATTGGGTGGTATTGATCCAAGTGATATCAGTGAATGGTCCTGATTCCAAATGATATCCCTGGGCAATAATGACCTCCAGGTAAGATCTTTGGGTGGTATTAACTCCAGATTTATTTACTGGATGTTATTTATTCCCGAGTGATGTCCGTATTGTACTGATTTCCAAGAAGAATTACTTCTCCATTCTACTGTCATCTCTTTCTTAACTCATTTGATCAATAGTATAAGATTACTTCTGAGAGAAGCTAAACTCTATATTCTACTAGGTTTCTGAATGATTAAAAAGAATGTAAAAATGGGTTGAAGAGATGACTCAGCAGTTAAGAGTACTGGATGATTTTCTAGAGGACCGGGGTTCAGTTTCCAGCATCCATATGGTATCTCATTGGCATCTGTAAGTCCAACTCCAAGGGATCATCTGGTCTCTTTATGCACTTCATACATGCATTACACAGGCATATGAAAACTAAACACCCATAGACATAAATTAATAAAATAAAATAAATTATCTAAAGGATTTAATATAAGGAAAGATAAAGTAAAAGGAAGAAAATTTTGGAACGAAAGTTATCCAGACACAGGAACAGAAAAAGAATTTCATTAAGGAAAACATTCCCTATGAGATTCAGGCTAACCTCGAACTCCTTTTCTTTTTCTTCCAAAGATTTATTTCTTTTTAAATATATTTAAATATACTGCAGCTGTCTTCAGACACACACTAGAAGAGAGTGTATTGGATCCCATTACAGATGGTTGTGAGCCACCATGTGGTTGCTGGGAATTGAACTCAGGATCTTTGGAAGAGCAGTCAGTGCAGTTAACCACTAAGCCATCTCTCCAGTCCTTTCCTTGAATTCCTTATTCTCTTAACCTCTATGGTGATGAAACTCTAGAAAAGTGTCACCATATCCAGTATCATAAGGCTATCTTATGCACTGACCTGGCTGAGAAATTGAATTTTAAGAATCTATTGGGGCTGGAGAGATGGCTCAATGGTTAAGAGCACTGACTCTTCTTCCTAAGGTCCTGAGTTCAATTCCCAGCAACCACATGGTGACTCACAACCATCTATAATGGAATCTGATGCCCTCTTCTGCTGTGTCTGAAGACAGCTACAGTGTACTCACATATGCATAAAATAAATAAATAAAATCTTTTAAAAAATGAAAAAGAATCTACTATGTAACAGAGCAAGATAGTGCAGAGATTTTTTCATCTTGTATTCTTTTTGAGGCCATATTAGTTTTAATTAGAATTTGATTTCCTTAATGAGAAGACCAATGGAAAATGACCAAATGCAATTCTAGGAACCTTACATCAAGATGTCCCAGCTAGATTATTTTATATTCTGTTAAATTAACTGCTTGTGCAGACCCACCCCCTTCAGATAAGTGCATGTCTATTAAACTGCTTGCTTGCACAAAACCACCCCCTGAAACTGCCTAGAAAGTAATATGAATTTTGCCTTTAAAAACCCCCGACTCAGCCAGGCAGTGGTGGCACATGCCTTTAATCCCAGCAGTTGGGAGGCAGAGGCAGGTGGATTTCTGAGTCCAGGTCAGCCTGGTCTACAGATTGAGTTCCAGGATAGGCAGGGCTACACAGAGTAATACTGTCTCAAAAAACCAAAAACCAAAAACTAAAAACCAAAGCAAAGCAAAGCAAAGCAAAACAAACAAACAAAAAACCCTGACTCTAAGTACTTGTTGCTCTTCTTGGGTCTCAAATATCTTAGTGTAGCTAGAATAAAGATTTTCAATTTGTTATAGATTGCACCTGAGTAGTCTTTTCTATGAGCTCTCTGTAACAACCTTTAATCGGTCTTTTCCACTAAAATTTTGTTAACTCTCACCACAGAATCATATTTCCACTGTGTTTCACCTGTTGTTGCTTTTAACACTCTGTGACTATATATAGTTTGCTTTTCACACCATATAAAGTCATCTATAAAATCAAATGCTGCAAGTTGGCCTCTTACCTCCATATGCTCATGCAAGTTCCCAGGTACACATTATAATACCTATATGCACAAAATACAAATAATAAGAGAATGAAGAAAAAAATGTACAGGGGTTTGAAAGAACAAGATGTTACAATTAATCACAAGTTTCTGGTTCTTAGGTTCAATGTGAGGTCTCCAGGCCAACTCTTGATTGACATTCTTCTGCTGCTCACAAAATGGGTTTGATTGACATGCAGGTTGATAAAGGTCACAGAGTACACATATAAGATCTAGAATACTGTCCTGAGAACAGAGCTCTGGGCTCTTATTCCTGGTCAAGTGCTAATAGGTATACTTGTTATCCATGGAACTACGGAAGTGTTGAAGTATCTGTCCTATATGTACTCAGTTAAAAGGAAGTTGGTAAGGTGTCGACGTTTCATCCCTAAGACAGTTTTTAAACCTGTATTCTAAACATTTATAAATTTGTCTTAACTTCATATATTTTATAGGCACTCCTTACAATGCAACTGACCTTGCTGTTGTTACTCACATTACAGTACCCAACTCACTTTTCTTTCTTTTATCTTCAACCATCATAGGGGTTGAATAAATCTTACTCTTTTGAAGGCCATAGTCAGACAGAGTACATCCCTTTCAATTTCCTGTGAGCAAACATCACTCTCTGTTGATCAGTCTTTGTTAATTTCTCCGGGCTTTCCTGTGACATTTGCATTGTATCTGAGGGAGTAGACACAAAGCAACAGTGGCTATCTTTTCCATAGTGGTTTTACAAAGACATTCATTATGCTGAGTGGGTCTGCTGGACACAGCTGATTCAAAGTCGTTATGTATTCTCAATAGAAAACAAATTATCTTATTTTGTATATCACAAATTTGCTGTATTACCTATGATTAGCTTTCAGTTAAGCTCCTCCAGTATTACATTTTTGTTCTCTGATCATGGAAATCCCAAGAAGCACAATTTAAATGACATCTAATTTTCATATAAGTCAACTACAATGTATTTTTCCATATGGTTTCTGGAACACAGCTATCTCACATTGCCTTTGGTTTTGTTCTTTCTTTTGTGAGTAAGATGCTCCGGTTATTGTCCTGGCCACATAGACAGCAATGACAATGTCATTTTAGAATTCATGCTATATATCTTGTCATTGTACACAGGCAAATAAAATAAAATACATTTTAGCTATTATAGAAGTGTGTCTTTTGACAGTAAGCACCTATAATGAAAGAGATCATGCATGGAATTCATTGATAGTTGGTGCTAAGGCAATAACAGCTTCTGTCAGATGCAGGTAACTTCATTTGACAGGAGTAATGTTTCTACTTTGTCTTCATTTAGGACAGCTCTGCTTCGGTGACTGGGTAACTTGACGAAGATCTATCTATAACAGCCAGCACGTCAAAGTGCTTTACCAGAGGAATCCTGCAGTGAAACTAACAGGGTTTTTTTTTTTTTTTTTTTTTTTTGCAAAAATGGAAAATAAAGTTTCACAAGTAATTCCCTTATAGCTATATACTATGATGATATTAATTATATCACTTTTGATAAATCATAATGGAAACTAGGAAGAATACTAAAATTAGGTTTAAGTAAAAAGGACCTTTGAGTTAATGAATGCTTTGTTTTAAAATTATCTATCAAAGCCATGGGTGATGGTGCAATGGTTATATGCCTATAAAGAAATGCCTCCAGACCAAGTAGGTATTTGTAGATTTCCACCAGGTATGAGACTAAACAGATGGAATCTACATTGAAAATGTCATTGGATGAAAAAAAAAGTATTACATTGATTTAATTCTGGAGATATTAAGTTCTCTGATGACTTATTAATTTTTCAAAAAAATATATAAGATAAGGCTACAATATGACAAATCAAACATGTTCAGGAGATGGTATTCATGTTTCCTTTCCCAAGTGTTATTTATGTGAGTTTGAAAAGTTTATTGAATTGTTTGGATAAGAACAGTGTTTTTTTTTTTTCAAAATAATTTGTCTCTAGGGATCTTTTGAAGCCAATAGTGTGTGTGTGTGTGTGTGTGTGTGTGTGTGTGTGTGTGTGCATTTTACCTGAATATTAACTGTTTCCTTGGTGCTACCAGGAAGAGTAAGGTTAGGAATTCTAAAGAGAGGCTAATATGTGTTACCTAAACATATTCTAAAATGATAAATGAAAGTGATTTGAAAAGCCAACTAATGAAGGGATGCCAGTGAAGTCAGCACCTCTGTATAAAACTTACTGGTGATATTTTTTCCCCTTTAGTTTGAGAAGCATCTAACTGTTCCTTCCTATGCTGCAATACAAGCAGCGGGATTGTGCTATACTAAAGATGCACACAAATACTACCTGAAAAAGCCAAGAAAAAGGCTCAAAGCCATCTTGAAAATGCAACAAACAAAAAATTATCTCATACAAAATAGAGCGAGGCTTCTGACACTCATTATTTTACTCTTCTGATCTCTCCTCAAATTATGTCAATAGGACAACACACACAAACACCATTTATATGACTCCAGAGGATCTTAGTGTCTCTCCATTAGCATCTTCTTTCCTAGTGTGGATTTGTGGCTGAGGGCAATACCTTCTCCTCTGTCTTCATGTATACCCCAACAAGGAACAGTCTCTTCCTCATCCAGACATCACCAACACTTGCATAATAATAACCAAGGGAAAGGTGATGCTGCATAAAGACTGGTGGCTCATCCTACCACTAAAGAATTTGAAAAGGCTGGATTTGGCATGCAAATCTACCAACTTCTGCTCTTTCCAATCTTTCCTTTTCTATCAGAGCAGCCAACTTTGTCAATATTGTATTACAAATAAGCTTAGTTCTCCAGAACTTGACACAATCATTTTTTGACTGAAAGCTACTCTGCCTGTATATAGTTCCAGTTCAATGCCCACTGTGTGTAGCAAGATAGAGGAAAACAAATCAAAACAATGATAAGTAGGTTTGCATCAATAAGCAAGAACTGCCAAGACAGAGGACATATACAAACAAATTACTTGCAGGATTAAGGCAATCACAGAAAGACAATGACTGGAATTTTTCAGTGTGAATACTAATTGGCAGAACTTTTAAAAGTGTCCTAAAAACAGAGCACACACAGGCAAACATTGTCACATCATCAGATCTTTTACCATTTCATATTGTCTGTGGCCTGTTTTTCTAGGAGCTCAACTAAAGCATTTTATATGTATAAGTTTTGGTTATACAAAAGATTTTTAAAATGTTCTGTCCTTGGATTGTGTTTTTATTTTTTTTCCTTCAGGTTGTTCTTGTTCTGAATCATGGTTTCTGGAGGTTATTTTGGTTCATAACTAAGAAAGATAAAGGCACTTCAACTTTGTTAGAAAGTTTTTACATGGAAGATTTAGCCTTGGGTAAGGAGTATACTAGAGTCTTTTCTATTGCTGTTATAAAATTTCCTTTCCAAAAAGCAACTTAGGGGATCAAAGGTTTATTTATTTTTTATCTTATAAATCCAATCCACAGTCCATAACCAAGTTAAGTCAAGGCAGGAACTTGAAGGCTTTTGACCAAGAACTCATCTCACAGCCAAGAAATACAGCAGGAGCCATGGAAGATGATGCTTGCTTGCCGATTGGTAGGCTTGCACATAACAAGCTTTCTTATAATGTTCAGGATGACCTGCCTAGAAATGGTACTGCCCATGTGCCCTTCTCATCAATCAACAATCAAGACAATTCCCCACAGACATACGAATAAACCAGTCTGGTTTAGGCAATTCCTCAATTAAGCCTCTTCTTGCAGATGACTCTAGGTTATGTCAAGTTCACAATTAAAGCTAACCAGAACAGCGACCAAGGTAAATATTTTATTAGTTGTTCCTTCAGTTGAAAAGCCTCCTTTTTTTGCCTTGAGGACAGTTTTCTCAGAGAAGTACTTTCTTGTATCTCGAGGTGGACATCCAGGTAGGTACCTGAGCCCTCTTTTCATATGTTTGACCACTATGAGAGATTCCCACACTTATGGTGGCCTTTTCTGTTTTCCTGGTGGTGTTTTAGTTTCACTGATCTGAAGTTTCTTTGCCTTTATCTCCCTGGATATTAGATCTCTAGATCTCTACAGAGTGGGTTAGCAATTAACTGAACAGGCTGACTCTGAGAGAGTTCTGAAGGTTGCATTCTTCTGTGTACAAACTTGTTAGCCTTCATCCTTCTCAGTCCACGTCTCAAGACCTTATTGCACAATCTCCTCAGCCATCCTCATAGAGTGGCCTCCCATATCTGGTGTTCTCCTCAGCCATCCTCATAGAGTGGCCTCCCATATCTGGTGTTCTCCTCAGCCATCCTCATAGAGTGGCCTCCCATATCTGGTGTTCTCCTCAGCCATCCTCATAGAGTGGCCTCCCATATCTGGTGTTCTCCTCAGCCATCCTCATAGAGTGGCCTCCCATATCTGGTGTTTGCAACTTTTGTCTTCGCTTCTAGATGTATATGCTTCAGTGTGCACATGAGCACATCCATGTCCATGTGCATATGAGTATGTTAGTATGGATATTTGTGTTTGTGCAGGTCCATGTGAATGTGTGAGCCAGGGGACAACAGCAGATGTGGTTATTCATGAGTCATCACCCTTGTTTTATGAGCCAGGGCCTCTCATTGACCAAGTAGACTATGCTTGTTGTCCAGGGAACACCATGGATCTGCCTGGCTCTGCCACCCCACTAGTAGGACTACAAGCCTATGCCCCTGGCTTTTTTCTCCTGGGATCTGGGGATTGAACTCAGATCCCCATGCTCATAGCAAGTGCTTTTCCCAGTAAGCTTGTTCCCAACCAGTGTGTTTGCTTCTCGTAGTCTAAATTTACATCAGTATTTTTCAGGCCTTCTTGAAAATTTGTATAGTGTTTATTCACTTTCTGCTGTGGTTATGACAAAAATCACATTAGAAAGAGCTTAAATACTTGGCCCATAATCTCAATACAGCAAGTCTTTAAAAAAAAAAAAATCTGTTATCTTATTTGTCTCAAATAACTTGTCTGAAATAAACTAATTCTCTCCTGAGAGTTTAAGATCTCCATGGAAATAAGATTAAAGAGAAAAATTGTTAACATGCCCTGAAGTGATTTTACTCATATTATTCTTTCCAGGGTCTTGAGCTTTATAGTCTTCCAGGTGAAACAAAGATTGCTCCTTAAACATAACAATGCCACCCATGCGGTCACTGAAGAGATCACACCCTATACGGAAGAGATTGTAAAATGACTAGTTAGGAGTCCACAAACATGAGCTTGTTCACTAGTACAAATGCAAAAGAAGCAATATGAAAACTATGAAATCAACCAGAAAGAAATTACGTACACATGAGCATGGGCACATGTATACAAGTGTACAGTGGTTAATCCTGCTGACTTTCTGTTTTTGTTTGTTATGGTTGTTGCATTGCTTTGAATTGAAAGTTTTCTTACACTGATAAACTACTGGCTTTCTGATTCTCCACTGGCCATGCTCAACACTCTGCTAGTACTGGGAAAATACTTATTTTTCAGAAGTCCTTAATTCTACAGTTTGTATCTGTAAGTGAGAATCTGAAAACAACAACAACACAACAACAACAACAGTAACAAAGCCCTAGCTCTGTTAAATTTGGTCATAATCTTTAGCTATAAATTATAACCTACATTTAACAACTTTCTAGAAAAAAATATATCATCAGTAGCAATTAAAATTTGTCATTCATGTTGAATTTTACTTATCTTTGCCTTGATATTTGATAGGCTTTTACTGAGAACACTGTTGGTCAGCTACATCTCAAGGTACTCTAATGGCCCTAAATTAAATGTTATTTTTTTTAATGTCATAATAAGGCAATATTACATCTTGCTTTAAATATATTGTAAAATGAAAATTTTTGTGATACATACTATATAATAAAACTTTACAAATGGCATGTCTCCATTGATGTTTTGTTTATTGAAGAAAACCATTTTTGTCCAAATATAAGAACTACTAGTATAATAGTTTTAAAGTAGTTAAGATACTGGAGCTGAATGTAAGAGTCAGTAGAAATATAACTATTGTACATTTGACACTGATTATATCCAGACATTAAAATTTATTTTTATAAAACTTATAAATTGCATTCAGAAAGGTAAATCTCCAAGAGACTAAATTGCTTTAGTAATAGTGGTCAGAAAATGCACTGTGAAAAATGAAAAATATTAACCAACTAGAGAATTTCTCACACAAACACCCATGACAAAGTACAACTAACACTTAAATGAAACTTAAGAAGTCAGGTGAGCTTTTATATATTTGCCTAGTCAACTTTGAATATAATCTCTATAATCTCATGCAATGATTATTTCAGGAAGGTCCACTTAATTGTTGAATTGTGCCATAGCTAGTGTGCTGTAATTCCACATTAGACACAATGATCATCCCCAGAGCCATTGCATAGGCACAGCATGGTTCTTTGTGCTTGGTGAGGTTTTTTGTTTTTTGTTTTTTTTGTTTTTTTTTGTTTTTTTTTAATATGGACATGCCATAAAGCAGGCAAAATCTTGAAGAACAAAATGAAAGGGTAATTTGGAGGTAAGACTTAGCACATGAACTACAGTGCCCATTCACTTTGTCCTAGAGAAAACTGAGGTCTCAGACAGTCACTCTAGCCTAGGTTCTGTAGCACAACATTCATACAAGAGTGCAGGGAAGTACCTCTCTAGCACAGAAAGCCACAGTGCAAAGGTCATGAAGGAATGTAGTACAGGTCCAGAGGTAATATGGTTCATTGTGTTGGAACAGAGAAGGTGTATCTGCTGTGTTGTCCTCTCTTGTGGTTAAGGCCCATATACTGTAGATATTTATTCATATATATCATCAAATATTAATAAATTCCTACAGATGGTATACATGTATAAATACACACATATGTATTATACATTAACAATATATATTTACTTGCATACAGTAAATAAAAGTCACCTCTATGCACACATCATATCATAGTAACATATTCAGAGTCTTAGAACTGGCTCACAAATACTTCTATTTATATTTGGAGACAACAGATAAATTATTCGTGTAATACTTGGAGCTTTGCCTTTAAATTTGATCTCTTTAATTTGCAAATGTTGAGTCAGAACAGGTTCACATCATTTTCTAGAGTCCCAATCCATCACATAACCTGCCAATCGTGGTTTTGGTTAGTATTTCAATGGTTACTCTACTCAGTGTCTTGTTCTTCAAAGTGATTGGGGCTGAACTGTTGTTACATTATCTCACACCATCACTTTCTTAGAGAAAAAGGAAAACGTTAACTTCTATTTTCTTGTGGTTCATGTGTGGTTTTGTGATTAGTAATATTTCTCACCCACAATTTCTCTACAGAGAGATTGTTATAAGATATTCTTTATTTTATTAAGAGTGTTTTTGTTAAACCAGATATGTGTGTATGTATGTATATATGTACTATGTACACACACATATAGACACACTGTAGCCAGGGACACAGATTGTTTCCATCACTACAGGTTTGAAATGGAAGAGAAATGAGGGCTCTCAACAGCTCTTAACACTTCTTCTTCATGAGTCACTACTCATAATTAATATCTCATCCATTAACCTAAGATCTGAACTCAGAGAGGTCACCATATTGAGCGATATATTGTAGATTAGAAAGAACATCACCAATATTTCTTTATTTGACATTATTGGATGAATATATTTTATTTTATTTTTTAAAGCTTACAAAATAATAGACTTTAGTGTGAGGTTTTCATATATGGTTCATGTAGTTAATTCTCTTTCCCTCAATTTGCCCCCATAAACATACTCCTTTTTCTCCACTGTACCTCTCGTTCCTCAGTAAAATGACTACAAAAGGAAGGTAGATCAGTGTCTTTCAGTGTCTTCCAGGACTATTCACCTAGGAGGCAGAGCCTGTATCTTCCCTGCATTACAGAACCTTGTGACTGTTATAACCACAAAGGCAGTCACTTACAAGGCAACATAACTTCATCCTACAATTCTCTCCCTTCCTCTCTGTTTCTGTTTTTTTTTTCCTGTTAGTCTTTGAGTCTCTGTCTCTGTCTCTGTCTCTGTCTCTCTCTCTCTCTCTCTCTCTCTCTCTCTCTCTCTCTCTCTGACACACACACACACATCTATCTATCACCTATCTATCTATCTATCTATCTATCTATCTATCCATCCATCTATCTATCATCTATCTATCTATAATCTATCTATCCATCTATTCATCTATCTATCATCTATCTATCTATCTATCTATCTATCTATCTATCTATCTATCTATCTATCTATTTTTCCTTTTGTCTTTTTGTCCTTCCTTCCTTTCTCTTTCCCCTACCATCTCTTTCTGTCCCTTCTCGATAGTTTTTATTTCCCCATAGATTCCAGCCAAGATACCTAGAGACCAAGTGTATACACTCTTGCTGACATTCCATTTGACAAATAGCAACCATCACATCTAAAAATGTAGAATCTTTTGAAGGTTCTTTTTCTATCCATCCTCCATTATCCCAGCTCATACTGTGTACCATAAAGACAATCTATCTCACCAAACCAGTCTGAATCATACAGTCTTAAGCTAGACAAATAATCTGTTCTTCTAGCTCTTTTTGTGGTAGCTGATAACATAACATGAAAACTGGAGCAAGAAGTTAACACATTTTCTTTATTTTGCTTTAGTGGATAATGTTCTGCTCATGTTTGACTCAAGCTATAAGTATAGAAACCAGAATTAATCAGGTTTGGACAAGAGGGTAAATATTCTTTCTGCTTAGTTTTAAAACATAAACTACTGTCTAGAAACATGGAAGACTATACACATCAATTACATAAGCACTGTGATTTCTCAGTCCACAGCTACATCTGTGTCTTGGACAGAGTGTGATGTTGTTGAAGGTGGTGACATATAAACTGTTATCCAATGTAAATGGAAAACTTCTAGTTGTGGACTGGAACTGGAGTGGAAAAGAAATTCAGTGGGTTGATGCAGGGATCCACCATATGCATCCCTTTGGAAATAGTGTAAATTGAAAAGCCTCAGAAACAATTGACTTCCTTACTCGAATACGCTTGATTCTGCAACAACCTGTCTCATGTGCATTGGATTGAGTTTCAGGGTTGGCAGCTCAGCTCCTGCTAGGCCCTCTCTTTCATAAAGAAATAATCAGTTCTTTGACACTGAGGTTGCTAAATCAAAGTATTCAATGTACTTCCTTCATCAAAGGAAAGACTCGTTTTGTTGAAAATGTCATGTTCCGTCAGCATTGCAAATCTGTTCATTGAGTTTCTACTTATACTGAAATGTAATTGCAGCAAGTAGGGTAGTGGCTTTGTGAAAGTTTTCTCTTGCAAATCTTTTTGACATTTAAAAATAGTGTGCCCCACTGGCACGGCTTCATGGTTAGCTATGCCTTGTAACGTGGAACTTGATATACTACCAAGTCACAGCCTGATGTACTCTTAATGAAGTCTGTTTTATTAAGTTGGAATAATTTCTTATTGTGTAGTAATAAATTACTTGCTTAGTGGACATCTCAATGATTTTTTTGATATTAAGTTTGTCAAAGTAAAGTAATTCATTGTCTTATGATAATAAGTCCTGGTAATTAATTGTGCAGTTCCAGGTAGTATGGATGTAGATGGGTTTGGATTCATCTCAATTCATTTATTTCAGGACATTCTGTGATTACAAAAGATGGGTCCTTTTTCCCTCTCGTCTGAACAATGTGATACAAGATAACATCATTTCTAATGTTCTTCACATTCATTTTACTTATAATGACAAAGTTTCAAGAAACTTTTCTAGTTTGAAAATTGACTTTGATTTTTTTAGAAAAGTTTTAATTCATAGTAAAATTGAATAAAAAGTAAGTATTTTTCATATAACCCTTTCCTTCTTGTAGACACACTTGTCCTATTCCTAGGATCCATCACAGGAGAGGGTATTTCCAGTAGCTACCCTAGATTATTGTTCAATCAAATAACCAGATACAAGAAACTTAGAAAAGAGACAAGCCAAGATTTAAAACTGACATCACAGCCTATTTTTATAAATGTAAGCAATACATGTATCTTTAAACCTCATTAAATCTTCAACTAGTGAAAATAACAAATCCCATTCCACTAAATGGAATTAAACAAATCAGCATGCCACCCAAAGCATGTGCTGCTCTCCTCCAGAAGGGATGCAAGGTCCCAGGAAGCCTCCTTCTTCCTTTACCAACATGAGACTTATTCAGTAACAGATCAAATCTTTTGCTCAAGGTATGTCTGTTGAGTAATAGGGGAATGGGCTAACATATTGTGTGTCTAGCTTATGTTCACACCTATCTAATCATCTGTAGCAACATAAGGAAGTACTGCTTAATGTCCTTACTCTTGAAGTTGGTCACATGATTTCAGGCTTTGTTACTAATGAGAAGATTGCATTCATTTAGCACACATTCTATATGCCTTATTTCCCAGTGAGCCCAAACTGCTTGTGGATTTTCACTGGTGCTGCACCAAACGTAATTCAAAGCTATTTCATAGCTTGAATCTTTTTATGAAAGTAAGACTTGTTTTTGTTTTAAAAGTACAGTGTTAAATATCCTGAAGATGGAAAAATATGAACAAACATCTATTCACCCCAAATAGGACACTGAACAATAGAAGAAACAATTCTATCCAACTCATCTTATTGAGTCAGTGAATAAATTGATCTTATTTAGTAGAATATGAATGATCTCAAATAGATACATTGCTGAGTGTCACCCCAAATAGGACACTGAATAATAGAAGAAATAATTCTATCCAACTCATCTTATTGAGTCAGTGAATAAACTGATCTTATTCAGTAGAATATGAATGATCTCAAATAGATGCATTGCTGATAAGTCCCACCCTAACATAGATGATTGCCTACCCAGAGATATATAGGTGGAGTTGCCCCTTCCAGGGAGCCTTGGACTTCCTATGTACTCTAGCTTCTAATACCTCCCAAGACCTCATGAAGTTGAGAAAGGATTCCATGTAGTAAGGGGAGGTGCTATACAGAATGATGGCAGACTATCAGGTGAGGCTCTGACTTGTGGATAAATACCACTGTTATGGTTTCAAGATGGCAGAGGCCATGTGATGGGCAGAGGCCATGTGAGAATTAGAGCCTATGTGATGTGCTACACAACACTCAACCCAGGCTTTCACTCTGCTTTCAAGTCTCTGTTCCTTTAACTTGGGAGGAGATGATATGGATGTGTGATTATTTTTCCTCTACAGGGCTGATCACTGCTATTACACAGCAATAGTTATTCTAAGCTATCTGGCTCTATTTATTAGCTTTCAAAATAATTTCCACTCACGACCAAAAAATGCTTCCTTGGATAAATCCAACAGCAGCAATAATCTATGGCATAAACCCAAACACTCTGGGCAATTTGACAGGCACATCACACACATTTAGCAAAACAATATCAGTAGCATTTCACAAGGGATTATGGCCTCCCCAACCATGGCTTGTTATTCCCCCTGTAAAACGGGCCTTAAATGAAATCAGAAGGTAGTCATCTATTATACGCCATCATCTCTTGTACCCATAAAAGTCATTTCCACATCTCACCAGCAAGCACATTCTGCCTGGGATGCTAATGACATCATGAAGCCATGCCTTGGACATAGGATAGCAGGACAATTAAGCCAGCTACAGGTAGGGGATTTGTAACTCAGTCTCAGGTTGATTTCTTTATGTCTAGCAATAGGTATTTATCATCAAATTTTGGTATGCCACCAGCAGCTGTAGCAACAGAATGTTCTTATAGGAGTTCTCAGTACCTCCAGAGCCAACATCTCAGTGGGAGTCTGCTAGTGGCTTTTCCTCTTGCTGTGATAAAATACCTGACAATGGCAACATATAGAAGGAAGCAAAGATGTGATGTATCTTGCTCACTTTTTTAGCCCATCCTGTCGGGGAAGGTGGAACAAAGAAAATGGATCACTGTGGAGCCAAGAGCATCAGATGCTGGTTCCATTGAGTCGATGGTCAGAAAGCAGTGAGGGAATCAACACTCCATTCACTCTCTCCTTTTCACGTAGTCCAGGTAGCCCGGCCAGGCAATGGTTCCACACATACTCATTGTGTGTTGTGCCAATTCAGTTAAACATCTTTGGAAATGTCCCCATAGGTAATGCCCAGAGGTGGTGTCCTAGATGATTCTAAATCCACTTAGGTTATCATCAAAGATAAATCACCACTGGTAGAAAGCCCAGACACAACACTGGATCCAAAGTTATCTTAGGATGTTAGGAAGGTGCTTTTTACAAGTGATGGAGAATACTTTCTGCATTTGATTTTTTTATACTGATTTTTTTTTCCAGACAGGCTGTTGTAGATTTTCCTTGGTAACCTTGTTGGCTATCATGAGCATAGCTTGATGATCAATTGTCACCCTCTCAGTGTGTCTCTAGGCCCTCCATGGTAGGAACACAGCTTGGGGTTAGCTGGCAGGGTCTGGCAGGGTCCTCAGTCTCCTGAAGTTCAGCTGTAGGAAGCAGTGTTGGCTATAGGAACTCCCGAGAATTTCAGTGATGCCTGTGAAAAAGTGTAACATAAAAACAAAATAAAACTAGGCCTTTAGGCCCAGGCTTTAGAATATGACCTTTGTGACTCAATGCTCCAAGGCATGCTAATCATAAAACAGATAGCGACATTCCTCCACCTACCTGCTTCCTGGGTTCAGGGAGTGTTTGTTCAAAAGAAGGTCACCCTGACTGTTGCTGGAACCCACTATGCAAATGTGCTATTATTAGAGGCTCATAGAAACTGTCTTGAGAAATAACCGCACAATTACCAGGTATTTTT
Organism: Mus caroli; assembly: GCF_978045245.1. Classification (NCBI taxonomy): domain Eukaryota; kingdom Metazoa; phylum Chordata; class Mammalia; order Rodentia; family Muridae; genus Mus; species Mus caroli. The sequence goes on from NW_028227266.1 coordinate 91,898,549, forward strand.
TCCTTGTGACTCTTGTGACTTCCACTCCCTCGTGACTCTTAACTGGTATTTTTGGTATTTTCCAACATCGCCCTCCCCACCCCCTTGAGTTGTGTTTTTTTTCCTTTAAATATCCCCTTTCCCAGCTACTCTGGGTCCACACAGTCCTCTACCCCTGCGTGGTATATCACTGTGGGCCCCAGAGTGCACCTGCATCAAGGTGCAGTTTCTTGTGCATCAAGAGTGCATCAAGGCCGTTTCTTGTGAATGATTTGAGGTGTCGCCTTTCCTGAGTCAGAACATGAGGGAGTCCTCACTTTGTGGGTCTTTCATCTGGCTTATGTACTGAAAAAGAATATTAGCAAAGTTCAATACCTCATAGAGAGATTCCATCATCTCTATCCCCTTTCCCTCTTCAAAACAGCAATGTTGGGTGGGTATGAATTAGTTATTCTTGTATAACCCATAATCACTTTCTATCAGCTACCCCATTTCCTCATCTTGAGACACTACCATGGGCCATTCCACATCCACAGAGGATTCCTTGGGGGTGAAGGGGGAGTGGGGCTTCAATCTCATTTGCTGTATCCACTCTACCTTTTGAAGGCCTGACAGGCCCCATCTCAGCACTCCATCTGGTTGCTGCCTGTGTTGCATCACTGGGCTACTGACTACACTTGTCTGAGAAAGAACTCTTCAGCCCAGCAAGCTTGCTTTCTTATAGAGAGAAATGGGCATGGTGTAGTTGGAGGTTGCATCATAACTGCCCATTTGCAAGAAATGCAGTCATTTTTACCTGCACACTTCTCTCCACATGTGTAGTGGATGGGCCTGATGCTGCTTTGCTACATCCAATCCAGTAGTGACATATGCAACAGGCCCCACAAACCTGGGCACTGTCCCGAGGCGAAAAGTTCAGGGAAACTTAGTCTCTTTGAACTGTGACATCTTGTATAATGAATGCTCCAATGTCCTTGCTTTAGTTGGTAAATGAATCTGTGTGTTTTCCCTTAATATTGCTTTATTATAAGTGCCTCTAAGGATTGAATTTTTGACATATAGCTAAGTTAGATTTTTCACCAGACCTAGGTAGTCACTGTTGAGCCAACCCTGGGCATGGATAGCTGAGTCACTGCCCTACACAGGAATTTACCACTATCTAGGAGAGAAGGAAGGTTGTGGTCTATGAAGGAAGCAGAGTAGATACTTAAAACTATAGATAGCTGAGTTACACCCATACACAGGAATTTACAATGGCCTAGGGGGGAAAAGTGGACTATACAATAGACTAGAATAGGAACTATGGCAAGGGCACGAAGATAGGAGACCCAAAAGAGGTTAGTCTGTGGCACTGCTTGTATTCTAATGCTAATACTGGTTCCTCAAGAGGTGGTTGTCTCAGATGAGCAGACCATCATGTATTCAAGTGATGTCATATGAACCTACTCCCCAATTTAACTGGTCAATAAAAGGCTAGAGCTTGTGATTGGGCAGAGGAAGAAAATGTAGAACAACTAGAACCTCAAGAGGGGAGCAGGTAGAGAGAGAAGGAGAGGAAGAAGAAGATGGAGGAGAAGGAAGCCGCAGTGGACCAAAATAGTATGGAGAGGAGAAGCAGCAAGTAACAAGAGACCTTATAACTAGTAAACAAGTTAGTACAGTCCTAAATCTGCCCAATCTAGCCATATGCTTATAATTAAAATATCTGGATTGTGTGTGTGTTTTATTATTAGGATTGTAAAATCCAGCAAGAATTTGGCATCCAATGTGGGGCTTAGAGCTGAACGAACCTGAGATGAAAGTTCCTACCCCACAATATAAACAAACAACTAACAACTAGATCTGTGCTCTAAAGCTACAGCAAGATGGGAAGGCTGATGGGGATCTAAGGGGTCTACAGAGAGCTGAACAGCACCCTCTCCACTGCACATGCCCCAAGCGAGCTGCATTGGCTGGAGGCAGCACCCAAGCCATAAACTGGGACATCAGTTGATGCTAATGCCTCAACACAGTAGGGGTTCTTGGAGCCAGTGTGAAGGACCAAGGACCCTGCAGAATGGCTGCCCGGAGATGCAGCCTTCACAGCTGAGGATCAACAGCTAAAAGAAAAACAAACAAACAAAAAAAGGCAACTAAATTTCCAAAGCTTTCTAACAGGCACAGCAGGGTGGCTAACCTGGGCATCTCTTCCCCTCCCACCCTGAGAACAAGCCTCCCCATGCTCACTTTCCCATATCCTCATGTTTAAACAGGACAGTCAGACCCCATACCGACTTCCCAACTGCTTGCACTGCAGGCTGCCTGAGATCAGTGCACATGCTGACTGTGGTCCCCTTTAGTTGGTCTCCTAAGCCTTCAGGTGAAGGCTACACTGCTGTGTAGTCCACTGAACTAAGCATCCTATATCACCTCAACACAGTGCAGTTCCTTCATTTTCATGTCAACCATATTTTATCCCTCCTTACTCTTCAATTCTTCCCTAAGTTTACAAGGACTGAATGATGGAAAGGACTATGTAACATAGACCTAATCTGTATTTCCGTTTTCCTTAGCTATCAATTTCCAACCACAAGAAGTGACAGATATTTCCAGTATCTTATCTGGTTCTTTTCCAATTTGTCTGTCATATCAGAGGCTAACATGAAGGATGCTACCATAATGCCTATTTTCTTGGTAGTTCTTATCTTGGATGGAGAGACTACCTAACCTTTGCTCCATATGTCACCACCCATTACAACTTGCGGCAAGGCTTCCTTAAAGTATTTGTCCATACTTGCTATTTTTTTTTTTCCATCAAGAGGGCAAGCTACCACATGAAACACAGGGCGATACTGGCACTTTGCTCCCACATTTCTTCTAGCCTGATAGCTTAGCCTCTGCTGCATGTGTGATCTCCCATAGCAGAGGCAATTCAACTGTTATTACACCAGGCAGGCTTGGCACTCCATGTTACTTGAAAGACCCAGATCAAACAGCTTGCCTCCATGGAATCCCCACTTGCTTAGCTTTTTGTCTTAGCACACATAAGAGGGTCAACACAACTGCTGTTTTCACAACTCATCTTCATTTTATTGGTTTCCTATTGAGGCTGCAAGAGTCACATTACTTTACTTAGGGTGTGTGAAACCACATCTATTCACTCTAGACATGGCAAACAGCAGGTGATGAAAATCCAGTCTTGGGAACCAATGATTTAATTAGAATACACACAAGAATATGGGTAAAGTTACAGAAGCATAAGTGGCCTCAAACAGCTACATCATAGAAAAGGCCTCCCCAGCAAGACTGATAGTCACCTGAAAGCTGCATAATCCAGATGTTTCCCCAGGGATTATATGAAGCTGCAAGCTACATGAATGAGTGGGTATAGCCTCATGTGAGGTCTTTTCAAGTGTGACAGTCACTTCTGCTCTGATTTTAAGATGGTGTTAGCCATCTTGTTGCCATGCCAAGAGGAAAGTGTCCATTTAAGAAGCCTGTCCTGGTTAATTTTGTCAGTTGACACAAGCTAAAGTCATATGGGAAAAGTGAAACTGTTGAACCTAGCTACTTAAGGTCACAATCTACTATGTCTAGATAGTTCCTCTGAGCATGGCACAAAATGAAGGACTCCCTATTCTTAGAGGGACTTCCCCTTCTCTGCCTGATAAGGGGAGCCCAACCCCCCAATCTTCTACTTGAGAAATGTCACATAGTCCTTACCAAACCTACAAGTTCAACTTTTCTTTCTAGGTAAAACATGCCCAACAAGTCCCTGGGATTCCTGGAAAGCCTCACCATACAAATGGGGCATCTACAGTACTTTAAACTCCAGCCAATGATTTCATTCACCCCTGAAAACTCCTCCCCACTCTCCAAGGTGGATATATATAGTTCTTGGTCATCCCTAATTAAGTGTATGCATACAAACCCATCCTGAATAAAGGTATAAACACAGGCTAAGATCCTCTAAGGGAGCTGTTTTATTAAAATCCTCAACAGCTAGAGTAGGATCCCACAGAGCCCACCAGTTCTGGACTCTGCTTCATCCTTCTAGCCTGGTGTACTGGACACCCTGAGGGAGGAAGCAGAAGATGAGGAACTATAAATGGTCCTCAACTGGCATACCACAGGAAACTCAGCTGAAAAATAACTGCTCCCACCTGATTGTCCTATAGCCAATGTGAAGTGTTTTCTTCATTAATAATTGATGTGAGCTGGGCATGGTGGCGCATGCCTTTAATACCAGCACTCAGGAGGCAGAGGCAGGCAGATTTCTGAGTTTGAGGCCAGCCTGGTTTACAAAGTCAGTTCCAGGACAACCAGGGTTATACAGAGAAACCCTGTCTCAGAAAAAAAAAAAATTGATGTGAAAGGGTACAGTGGTCATGAGTTATAAAAGAAAGTAGGATGAGTAAGCCAAGAGGAGCAAGGCAGTAAGCAGCATTCATCCATGGTCTGCTTCAGGTCCTACCTTCAGGTTCCTGCCTTGAGTCCCTGCCTTGACTCCCTTAAGTAATGGAATATGTCCCAGAATCAGAATTGTAAGATGAAATGAATTTGTTTTTTTCCATGTTGCTTTTATAGGAGAATTTATCACAGCGTTCAAGACCTGTTTAAGACATAGCCTGAGAGATGGCTTAAGGTCCATTGTTCCTTGTAAACTGAGTAGGCTTCTATCATATGTCTTAGTAACTCACCTCTCACACTATGACTGCAGTCAACCAAAGTTAATCAATTTGAATTCCATAAGAAATAATTTGTGTTCTCTGTTTTCTTTGCTTACTATGCGTTTAGTTGCAATTGTGTCTACATTTACTTATAGCACAACAGCAGAGTTAATGAATGCTCAGAATTCATAGTTTTCGTGATTGGAAAAATATTCAGGATGTGATACATATTTTTCCACTCTTGAAATTCACTTACTTTCTTTCAAGAAAGTCCAATTATTGAATATAATGGGACTATAGTATGGAAAAATAGGAGACTTATGAAATAACTGAGCACATTACTTGATAGCAGGAAGTTTGGAGGGAAATTTGGAGGGAAAAAATGTGATAGTAACAGAATACTGTTAATAAGAAACGAGAAAAGAATAGGAAAATGCTATGTAAAAACTTCAATGTGTGTGTGTGTTTTTGTGTTTTGTGTGTGTTTGTGTGTTACAAAAGGAATAAAACAGTGATCACAATTCCATTATGCTTTCCTTAGTAGACACAGAGCTTAATTAGATGGCCATTCTGTGTTGTGAATGCTCTACAGACTGGGTGTCTCCATCAGTAAATAAGAAGAACATGGAGCTACTGGGCAGAGCTCAAACTCTAAGCATTAAAATCCCTCTAGCATCCATGGGAAGGGAGAACCGGCTATGTAGCTGCTGTATCTTTCCATTTTCTGCCCTCTCTCTCACCTCATGGGCTTCTCTTCATGCTTGACAAACCCGTCTCCCACCGTCATCCAGAATGTACGCTATAAGCTTGCTAGTGGCTATTTTTAACAAGTACACATTGCACGCTTTACATTAGAAATCTGTGAGGAAGAGGAATAAATAATAGAAATAATACTTTGTGTATTACTCTGTGGAATTTTATGTATTAAAGAAAAATCTTCTAAAGCAAAGCTAAAGCTTAAAATGTATTGTAGAATAGTTTTTAAAACTCATGCAGGAGAATATTTAAAAAAACATAATTGTAAAATATTACCCAGTCCAATTTTTTTGAATAATGTAAAAGGAGACAAAAGACTTTTCAATTCCTGTAGAAAGCTCCTAATTAAAAAAAATCTTTTAGTGTTATTGTATTGTTTATTGGGTGTAATTATAAGGTGGAACACCACAAAAGGGAATTTTTGAAATGTACTTCTTACAGAATGAGATTCCTATTTATTTTCCAAATTCAAAGATTGATTTTTTTATTGAAATATTCAGTCCTTTGATGGTGTTTGTGAGATTTAGAGAATTAAAAACTTGCATATAACACACAAAGTTCTACCCACAGCCAAGGAAACCGCCCCCTTGACTTTAGTATTCCACCAATCACATGAGGGCTTCACATATCTGAGGACAGGATTTTTCTTAGCAATATTAACTTTTATCCTCAGTGTTGGTTAAAGACAGCAACAAATTGGAAATCTGGTAGGGATTCCTTTTCCTTTCCTGACAGTTACTCACAAACCCTTTGACATTGGGTCTTGACCTTCCCTCCTGACCCCCCTTGCCCCACTCTCTTCTTCCACTCCAGACTTTCTATCCTTTTAAATGCTATTGTCTAAGGATACTCTACCTGTACTCAAACCTTCCCACAGGAAGCCTTGCAAGCCCTTCCGTCAACCCTCACAAATTTGGAGATAATCTCAAGAGAGGACAGACAGATGGATTGCACACATGTGAAAAAAAAAAACCCATAAGTATCTTTTTACTATGGTGAACTGTTCTCTGCATGGGTAGAAGCTTTCTCTCCTATAGCTGAGACTCCAAATGTAATCTCTTCCCACTTCACAAATGTTATTTTGCCAAAATTTCTCCCTAGAGTCATACAGTTGGGTAATGACTCAGCATTCATTCATCCCCAAAGTTAGTTTTGAGGGTCATAGGAGTACAGTGGCACCCCATATTCCCTACCACACCCAGTACTTAAGAAGAGTAGAAAAGAGCAATGGACTTATTAAGACCCAGAATGAAAACTGTCTTGTGAACATCTTTTTTAGACTCTACTCATTCTTCCAGCCCTAATTTGCATTCAAGCCATGCCCTGACCCCCTTTTTCCTTAGCCCATCTGAGTTCATGTATTGCCTTCCTTTTGGGGTGTGTGGGGATTTACCTTCCCTGTAACCAGCCCTATCCCATGCCCACTTATTTTCTCTCATTCTCTCAAAGCAGGTTCTCAGGGAACATGCTGATACTGTCTACCCTCAGCCCTCTACTGACCTTTCAACCAGAATTTTTAAGATAAAGATTTTTTGTAGATATATATATACATATATCTATATATGTAGATATATATTCCTAAAAGCATATATGCATACATATGTATATATATGTGTATGTATATATATATATGCATATAGGTATATATGCAAAAATGCATACATATATGTATATATGTACATATGTACACACACACACACACACACACACACACACATATATATATATATATATATATATATATATATATATATCTGCTGAGGTTTGATCTTTTGCTATGTATTATAATGCTAAATCCTGGCCCCCAAGGCCTGGTTGCTGCCAGGGACAAGAGAATCTGTATGTAGACCCAAGTGATGCTATCTGACTTTACTTCTCAAGTTATCCCTGATTGGTGAAGAAAGATGTCTATAGCCTATAGCTGGGCAGATTTGACATAGGAGGTTTGGAGTTCCAGAACTTGTGGTCTTTTTTTTTTTTCTTTTTATATTTTTTATTACATCTTTTCCTCAATTACATTTCCAATGCTATCCCAAAAGTCCCCCATACCATCCCCCCTACTTCCCTACCCACCCATTTCCAATTTTTTTGGCCCTGGCATTCCGCTGTACCGGGGCATATAAAGTTTGCATGTCCAATGGGCCTCTCTTTCCAGTGATGGCCGACTAGGCCATCTTTTGATACATATGCAGCTAGAGTCAAGAGCACTGGGGTACTGGTTAGTTCATAATGTTGAACCACCCATAGGGTTGCGGATGCCTTCTGCTCCTTGGGTACTTTATCCAGCTCTTTCATTGGGGGGCCCTGTGATCCATTCACTAGCTGACTGTGAGCATCCACTTCTGTGTTTGCCAGACCCCGGCATAGTTTCACAAGAGACAGCTATATCTGGGTCCTGTCAGCAAAATCTTGCTAGTGAATGCAAAGGTGTCAGCTTTTGGATGCTGATCATGGGATGGATCCCTGGGTATGGCACTCTCTAGATGGTTCATCCTTTTGTCACAGCTCCAAACTTCGTCTCTGTAACTCCTTCCATGGGTGTTCTGTTCCCAATTCTAAGGAGGGGCATAGTGTCCAAACTTCAGTGTTCATTCTTCTTGAGTTTCATGTGTTTAGCAAACTGTATCTTATATCTTGGGTATCCTAAGTTTTGGGCTAATATCCACTTATCAGTGAGTACATATTGTGTGAGTTCCTTTGTGATTGTGTTACCTCACTCAGGATGATGCCCTCCAGGTCCATCCATTTGGCTATGAATTTGATAAATTCATTCTTTTTAATAGCTGAGTAGTACTCCAGCTGAGTAGTAGCTGTGTAAATGTACCACATTTTCGGTATCCATTCCTCTGTTGAGGGGCATCTGGGTTCTTTCCAGCTTCTGTCTATTATAAATAAGGCTGCTATGAACATAGTGGAGCATGTGTCCTTCTTACCGGTTGGGACATCTTCTGGATATATGCCCAGGAGAGGTATTGCAGGATCCTCCGGTAGTACTATGTCCAATTTTCTGAGGAACCGCCAGACTGATTTCCAGAGTGGTTGTACAAGCTTGCAATCCCACCAACAATGGAGAAGTGTTCCTCTTTCTCCACATCCTCGCCAGCATCTGCTGTCTCCTGAATTTTTGATCTTAGCCATCCTGACTGGTGTGAGGTGGAATCTCAGGGTTGTTTTGATTTGCATTTCCCTGATGATTAAGGATGTTGAACATTTTTCAGGTGCTTCTCTGCCATTCAGTATTCCTCAGGTGAGAATTCTTTGTTCTATTCTGAGCCCCATTTTTTACTGGGGTTATTTGATTTTCTGGAGTCCACCTTCTTGAGTTCTTTATATATATTGGATATTAGTCCCCTATCTGATTTATGATAGGTAAAGATCCTTTCCCAATCTGTTGGTGGTCTTTTTGTCTTATTGACGGTGTCTTTTGCCTTGCAGAAGCTTTGCAGTTTCATGAGGTCCCATTTGTCAATTCTCGATCTTACAGCACAAGCCATTGCTGTTCTATTCAGGAATCTTTCCCCTGTGCCCATATCTTCAAGGCTTTTCCCCACTTTCTCCTCTATAAGTTTCAGTGTCTCTGGTTTTATGTGAAGTTCCTTGATGCATTTAGATTTGACCTTAGTACAAGGAGATAGGAATGGATTGATTCGCATTTTCCTACATGATAACTGCCAGTTGTGCCAGCACCATTTGTTGAAAATGCTGTCTTTTTTCCACTGGATGGTTTTAGCTCCCTTGTCAAAGATCAAGTGACCATAGGTGTGTGGGTTCATCTCTGGGTCTTCAATTTTGTACCATTGGTCTACTTGTCTGGAACTATACCAATACCATGCAGTTTTTATCACAATTGCTCTGTAGTACAGCTTTAGGTCAGGCATGGTGATTCCACCAGAGGTTCTTTTATCCTTGAGAAGAGTTTTTGCTATCCTAAGTTTTTTGTTATTCCAGATGAATCTGCTGATTGCCCTTTCTAATTCGTTGAAGAATTGAGTTGGAATTTTGATGGGGATTGCATTGAATCTGTAGATTGCTTTTGGCAAGATAGCCATTTTTACTATGTTGATCCTACCAATCCATGAGCATGGGAGATCTTTCGATCTTCTGAGATCTTCTTTAATTTCTTTTTTCAGAGACTTGAAATTCTTATCATACAGATCTTTCACATCCTTAGTTAGAGTCACGCCAAGGTATTTTATATTATTTGTGACTATTGAGAAGGGTGTTGTTTCCCTAATTTCTTTATCAGCCTGTTTATCCTTTGTGTACAGAAAGGCCATTAACTTGTTTGAGTTAATTTTATATCCAGCTACTTGATTGAAGCTGTTTATCAGGCTTAGGAGTTCTCTGGTGGAATTTTTAGGGTCACTTATATATACTATCATATCATCTGCAAAAAGTGATATTTTGACTTCATCTTTTCCAATTTGTATCCCTTTGATCTCCTTTTGTTGTCGAATTGCTCTGGCTAGGACTTCAAGTACAATGTTGAATAGGTATGGAGAAAGTGGACAGCCTTGTCTAGTCCCTGATTTTAGAGGGATTGCTTCAAGCTTCTCACCATTTACTTTGATGTTGGCTACTGGTTTGCTGTAGATTGCTTTTATCATGTTTAGGTATGGGCCTTGAATTCCTGATCTTTCCAAGACTTTTATCATGAATGGGTGTTGGATCTTGTCAAATGCTTTTTCCGCATCTAACGAGATGATCATGTGGTTTTTGTCTTTGAGTTTGTTTATATACTGGATTACGTTGATGGATTTCCATATATGGAACCATCCTTGCATCCCTGGGATGAAACCTACTTGGTCAGGATTGATGATTGTTTTGATGTGTTCTTGGATTCTGTTAGCAAGAACTTTATTGAGGATTTTTGCATAAATATTCATAAGGGAAATTGGTCTGAAGTTCTCTATCTTTGTTGGATCTTTCTGTGGTTTAAGTATCAGAGTAATTGTGGCTTCATAGAATGAGTTGGGTAGAGTACCTTCCGTTTCTATTTTGTGGAATAGTTTGTGAAGAACTGGAATTAGGTCTTCTTTGAATGTCTGATAGAACTCTGCACTAAACCCATCTGGTCCTGGGCTTTTTTTGGTTGGGAGACTATTAATGACTACTTCTATTTCTTTAGGGAATATAGGACTGTTTAGATCGTTAACTTGATCGTGATTTAACTTTGGTACCTGGTATCTGTCTAGAAACTTCTCCATTTCATCCAGGTTCTCCAGTTTTGTTGAGTATAGCCTTTTCTAGAAGCATCTGATGGTGTTTTGGATTTCTTCAGGATCTGTTGTTATGTTTCCCTTTTCATTTCTGATTTTGTTAATTAGGATGCTTTCCCTGTGCCCTCTAGTGAGTCTGGCTAAGGGTTTATCTATCTTGTTAATTTTCTCAAAGAACCAGCTCCTAATTTTGTTGATTCTTTGAATATTCTTCTTGTTTCCACTTGGTTGATTTCACCCCTGAGTTTGATTATTTCCTGTCTTCTACTCCTCTTGGATGAATTTGCTTCCTTTTGTTCTAGAGCTTTTAGGTGTGTTGTCAAGCTGCTAATGTGTGCTCTCTCTAGTTTCTTTTTGGAGGCACTCAGAGCTATGAGTTTTCCTCTTAGGAATGCTTTCATTGTGTCCCATAAGTTTGGGTATGTTGTGGCTTCATTTTCATTAAACTCCAAAAAGTCCTTAATTTCTTTCTTTATTCCTTCCTTGACCAAGTTATCATGGAGAAGAGTGTTGTTCAGTTTCCACATGAATGTTGGCTTTCTATTAGTTATTTTGTTATTGAAGATCAGCCTTAGTCCATGGTCATCTGATAGGATGCATGGGACAATTTCAATATTTTCGTATATGTTGAGGCTTGTGTTGTGACCAATTATGTGGTCAATTTTGGAGAAGGTACCATGGGGTTCTGAGAAGAAGGTATATCCTTTTGTTTTAGGATAAAATGTTCTTTAGATATCTGTTAAGTCCATTTGTTTCATCACTTCTGTTAGTTTCACTGTGTCCCTGTTTAGTTTCTGTTTCCATGATCTGTCCATTGGTGAAAGTGGTGTGTTGAAGTCTCCCACTATTATTGTATGAGGTGCAATGTGTGCTTTGAGCTTTACTAAAGTTTCTTTAATGAATGTGGCTGCCCTTGTATTTGGAGCATATATATTCAGAATTGAGAGTTCCTCTTGGAGGATTTTACCTTTGATGAGTTTGAAGTGCCCCTCCTTGTCTTTTTTGATTATTTTCGGCTGGAAGTCGATTTTGTTAGATATTAAAATGGCTACTCCAGCTTGTTTCTTCATACCATTTTCTTGGAAAATTGTTTTCCAGCCTTTCATTCTGAGGTAGTGTCTATCTTTTTCTCTGAGATGAGTTTCCTGTAAGCAGCAAAATGTTGGGTCTTGTTTGTGTAGCCAGTTTGCTAGTCTATGTCTTTTTATTGGGGAGTTGAGTCCATTGATATTAAGAGATATTAAGGAAAAGTAATTGTTGCTTCCTGTTATTTTTGTTGTTAAAGTTGGCATTCTGTTCTTGTGGCTGTCTTCTTTTAGGTTTGTTGAGGGATTACCTTCTTGTTGTTTCTAGGGCGTGGTTCTGTCCTTGTATTGGTTTTTTTCTGTTATTATCCTTTGAAGGGCTGGATTCGTGGAGAGATAATGTGTGAATTTGGTTTTGTCGTGGAATACTTTGGTTTCTCCATCTATGGTAATTGAGAGTTTGGCTGGGTACAGTAGCCTGGGCTGGAATTTGTGTTCTCTTAGTGTCTGTTTAACATCTGTCTAGGCTCTTCTGGCTTTCATAGTCTCTGGTGAAAAATCCAGTGTAATTCTGATAGGCTTGCCTTTATATGTTACTTGACCTTTTTCCCTTACTGCTTTTAGTATTCTATCTTTATTTAGTGCATTTGTTGTTCTGATTATTATGTGTTGGGAGGAATTTCTTTTCTGTTCCAGTCTATTTGGAGTTCTGTAGGCTTCTTGTATGTTCATGGGAATCTCTTTCTTTAGATTTGGGAAGTTTTCTTCAATAATTTTGTTGAAGATGTTTGCTGGTCCTTTGAGTTGAAAATCTTCATTCTCATCCACTCCTATTATCCATAGGTTTGGTCTTCTCATTGTGTCCTGGATTTCCTGGATGTTTTGCATTAGGATCTTTTTGCATTTTCCATTTTCTTTGATTGTTGTGCTGATGTTCTCTATGGAATCTTCTGCACCTGAGATTCTCTCTTCCATCTCTTGTATTCTGTTGCTGATGCTCACATCTATGGTTCCAGATTTCTTTCCTAGGGTTTCTATCTCCAGCGTTGCCTCACTTTGGGTTTTCTTTATTGTGTCTACTTCCATTTTTAGGTCTAGTATGGTTTTGTTCATTTCCATCACCTGTTTCGATGTGTTTTCCTGTTTTTCTTTAAGGACTTCTACCTGTTTGGTTGTGTTTTCCTGTTTTTCTTTAAGGACTTGTAACTCTTTAGCAGTGTTCTCCTGTATTTCTTTAAGTGAGTTATTAAAGTCCTTCTTGATGTCCTCTACCATCATAATGAGATATGCTTTTATATCCAGGTCTAGCTTTTCGGTTGTGCTCGGGTGCCCAGGACTAGGTGGGGTGGGAGTGCTGCGTTCTGATGATGGTGAGTGGTCTTGATTTCTGTTAGTAGGATTCTTACGTTTGCCTTTCGCCATCTGGTAATCTCTGAAGCTAGCTGTTATAGTTGTCTCTGGTTAGAGCTTGTTCCTCAGGTGACTCTGTTAGCCTCTATCAGCAGATCTGGAAGGCTGGCTCTCTCCTTAGTTTCAGTGGTCAGAGTATTCTCTGCAGGCAAGCTCTATTCTTGCAGGGAAGGTGCCCAGATATCTGGTGTTCGAACCTGCCTCCTGGAAGAAGTTGTGTTCCACTCACAAGAAGTCTTAGGATCCCGTGGGGAATCTTCTGTGGGTCCTTGTGCGTGTCCGAAGACTCCACTGGCAAGGCACCCCGGTGCTCGAGTGGACCGGAAGTGACTTGTGCCCCAGCAGAGGCTGGGTTGCCTGCTTCCCTAGTTAATGCAGTCTCAGGTTCTGCGCGATTGGATTGGAGCAGACGCTGTGTTCCACTCACCAGGGGTCTTAGGATCCCATGGGGAGTCCTGTGCGGGTCCTTGTGGGTGTCCGGAGACTCCTCTAGCAAGGCACCCCGATACTCGAGTGGACCAGAAGGGACTTGTCCAGCATGTGGTCTTAAGAGAACCATGAGAAGGAGAGAAGGTGGAGAGAGCAGAAGATGCCATGGGATAAGAATCTTCAAAACATAGCCATGAGGGCTTGCCAACTGAAGTTAATGGCCCAGCTGGAACATAATGAGTAGCTCAGGGTTATTGTAGGGAAGTATACATAACAGCAGAAAGAGTAGATATCTACCTAGTCCTAGTACTGAATAAGTTTATAATAAATATAATTGTTGTGTGTGTTTGTTTGTTTGCTTGTTTTTCAAGTCAGGGTTTCTCTGTGTAGCCCTGGCTATTCTGGAACTCACTCTGTAGACCAGGCTGATCTTGAACTCAGAAATCCACCTGTCTCTGCCTCCCAAGTGCTGGGATTAAAGGCGTGAGCCACCACTGCCCCCTGGCTTGTTGTATGTCTTTTATCTGGGAACTGAAAGATCAAAGGCAGGGTAGAAAACCCACATTGAATTTAAATAATTTCTTCAACATTACCCTATAATGTAGAAAAAGTGTCCCTACCAGATATCATGTGCTAGTAAATAAAAATCCCAAATACTAATAATGGATTATCTCCTTTTGAGTTTTGGCCAGCGGGGTTTCATAGATTCTAAAACATTACAGTCTATTGCTGTTGTTCTTTCTTACATTCCAGAACACACCAGTAAGTAATTATTGCTAAAGCCTTGAGTCTTAAAACATGGAAAAACCAAACTGGTATTGATCATCGAGATGGAAGGTGCTGGGCACACAACTGGAATAGAAAAGTAACCAGCAGTCTTACCCAATTGTGAACCCTGAGAACTATCATAGTGACAATGCTGGAAAGAATCCATTGGTACGAATTACCCCAAAACTGGAGAAATACCCAAACACTATCGGATTAGATTTTAGTCTCACTCTTTGAGATAGATCACAGACTTGGCAGTTTACCACACGCCCCTCCCCCAAGGTATAGGAATTACTGTAGAAGATTGCAAAGCCAGAAGCTATTAGTAACTACCACGAAACAATATTTTCCAGATACCATAAAGAATTCTCAGATTTAAAAAATGGCATTTATTGTGATTTGGGAGTATTTTTAGAGTTGCATACATCTGTCTAAACTCAACAAACTGCATAATTTATATGTAGGCATTTCACCATTTTTCAATTATAACTCAATAAAATCAATTTACAAAGTAGAAAAAAAAAGTAGTTGCACATACTAAAATCTGCATAATCCAAAGCCTGATAAAAGTCCCAGTGTAAAGCATGAAAGTTAGGTGTAATATACCATTCCTAGCTCAACAGTTATTGGACATTGATAGGTGCTTGTGAGGGGTGAATCAATTATTTTAAGAGTCTGACCTCTGGTAGGTAAACCACATTCCAAGACAAGTAACACAGCCAATAATATTTGGGCAACACAAATTGAACTCAAGGTGTTGAAAGAAAAAAGATTGGAAGTTGAATTGGTAGGGAGATGGGATGGACTGGATGTAGTTGGTAGAGGGAAGGGAATATGCCTAAAATACATTGCATAGATTCTCAAAGTATTTATAGTAGTTATTATTTAAAAATATCTAGACATGTAAATGGTAGTTATTTGCTTTTTAAAAAATGTTACTGATTTCTTTCGTAAGTCTCACATCATATATGCCAATCCCACCTATTTCTTTATCACTCTATATCTACCCTCTGTCTTTGCAACCTCTCCACAAAAGAAAATGAAAAGCAAAACTAAAAACTGATTAACAAAACAAAATAAATGGTAGAAAACATCTTATTGCAGAAGCTGTATTGTACCAAAGTGTGTCCCACAGTGCACCCTTTTGTTCACACATATTTATTTGCAAATGTTCATTGCAATGAGTCATTGGTCTGGTTCAAGTCCTCTGAGTGTCTGCTACACCATTAGTCCTGGATTTTCAACAGGACTCCTCTTGGCTATCTTTTTCCTGCCTCATGTCATTGTGATCCTGTAGTTTTGGATCTGAAGGATGGGCCTGTTCACATGCCCCAGCAGTTCACAGAGGAGAGCAGGTCTGGCCCTTGGTAGGAGAATTGGTCAGTCTGTCAGCCCCCAGGGCAAGTTCTCCAGTATAGCCCCAGCTAGCTTACCCAGTGATGCAAGGGGTATGGTCATCTCTCCTTCTCCATTGCTCTCCAGCCTGCTCACTGGTACCTGCACCACCTGAAGTGGAAACTTAAGGGTTCTTTGGAAAGTCGGTTGGATGGTGTTTTGATGGGGCAAACACACATGAAGGAGCATTTCGTTAAAGTGGACACAGGTGAAAGGCTAAGCAGCCTTGGGAAGGAAAATTTCATTAAAGTGGACACAGATGTGAAAGGCTAAGGCCCACTAGTGAGAGAACGTTTTGCTGAAGCAGACACAGGGGAGAGGATGTGCTAAAGCAAGCACGTGAAAGGGCACATGATGAAAGATTCTTTTCTAACGACACACTTGTATGCTACGTGGCATGGTAACAGAGAAGCATTCCTTATAATTATTAAAATTGTTACAAAGTAGGAGTTTATACCACAAGGAAGGAACTAAATAATCTCTAAGAAAATATCAACAATTTCATGAATCATCCAGCTAAGTTAATGCTTTAAGAAAAAGCTTTAGATAAGATGAAAGCAAACTATACCTACTAATAAAATGGAATGGTAGCTATCACCTTTGATGTTGATGAAATCATCTAGATTTCTTGGAATGAAAGAGAAAAAAAATGCCAAACTGACCTGAGAACAAAATGTAAAAATGCATCCAGAATCTACATGAGGTACCAAATACAAAATGTAAAGTATGTATGACCTTTTGTATCACAGCCTGTGTGATGTCGTCAGAATCATTTATTTTAATGGTGACTCCATATTAAAGTAGACTAAACACCTTTTACCCTGTTAGTTACTGTGACTGTCCTTAGGGTGTAAGGTTCATAATTCTTGGATGTTGCCCTCAAGGAATTCTCTCTTGTAGGTAGTTCACATACAAAGAAATGCAATTCCTGCTGAAAAGAACATGATAAATCCCTTACATATGCTATAGTGACAGAGCTGTGGTTAATTGTGTTAACTCTTCCTAGTGACTGGAAGGAAGGTCAGGTGAAGCCCAGGAAGCCCAGATTTCTGTTGAAACCCATGAATGATGAGATGTAAAGATCTTGTAAGTATTCTGGTTTAAAGATGCTGACCTAGCTTGATTATTTTGCTAAAACTTCCATGTACTTTCATAGGATACTTTACTAGGTAGATGGATTTATGAAAAAATGATGATAAAGGAATATTTCACAGTTCATATATTTCATATAATGATGTCAATATCACGTAAGGTAGAGGTAGCTACTCAGATTTCAGGAGTACCTGTAATAGCCTGTCTGATGACTCGCTTCTTCCATTCTGATAATATGCCTTTAAAAACAATGTCCTTTAGGGTTCAATGGACCGTGAAATAGTCTCTGCAAAAGCCCCCCTGGTGCCAGCACCGAGACAAACATTCATTCTGGCTGTCAGCTGTAAGAACCGGGAAGAAATGAAGCACATTTATTATGTACTGATATATTCTGACTAGATAATCCTTTTTTAGTTGGAGGCACCGTAAAAGAAAAGTGCAGATTACAGTTGGCAAACTAGTAAAAAGTAGAATTCAGTTCAGCTGCACCAATTTTACTTCCAATTTCACAGCTGGATAGTCTTCTTTATAAACTGCTATTTAAAAGTTTGGCTGGCAATGAATACACTATTAAGTAAACAATTTATAGTATCATAAAGTCAGATGAAGGGATGGACTTCCACGTAAGTTTTTCATATTTTCAAAATGTGATAATTCTGCTCCATGTTCAGTAGTTTAATTAAGAAACTAATAAGGATCGGCACTGGCATTTGCATGAAAATGCTATTAGAGTTAAAATTCTATAAACCATTTTACTTTAGGCAATGTGAAGTGGCCACTTTTTGTGCTTCAAACTGTGAAAAATGAATTCTAAGTAGTGAAGTTCTATATTATGGAATGCAAAATAAAATAAGTGAATTAATTGCTCTGTAGCTATAATCATTAAAAATAGGGACAAACATTTTTAGAGGAAATCAGGGAGAACTGTCTGAATGTTTCCAGCAAAGCAAAGCAACAAGTTGACTCAATGGCAGTCTTTCCAGAGAAAGACGCCCACGCTCACTTGCACTTTGTATCAATGAAAGCATCCCAGAATTTCTCTAAATGGTTATGTTTTAAGATGGAAGCTTCCTTCTTCTTCCATAAGTTAACCACTACCTCATTTTTTCCTGTGACAGGAAGCCCCTTAGAATTTCACACTGTGGTGAGTATTTTCTATTGAAGAGTGGGAAAAGCAGGGCTTAGATGGGTCTCAGAGTTTTCTAATCTTAGGCTGTTTATGTCTGTTCTGTAGCTGTTTCCTTGTAATCCAGACATTCCCTGCTGTATGAAGGAGGGAGCTTTGGGGGGCTCAGGAAGCCAATAGAATGCACAGGACCCACAATGGCCACACCAAGTCATTTTTTTCCATTGTATAGCTTCTGGTGAGTTATGCATGCTCCAGTCTATTGAAAGACCCACAACATGAGAACTACCCCACGTCCTGACTCAGGAGAGGCGACAACACCCCAAATCACTCATGAGAAATGGTCTTAATGCAAACTGCAAGAGGACTTTTATTCCAAGAGTGCTCTGGGACCCACAGTCGTACACCACGCAGGGGTAAAGGACTGTGGGCCCCGAGTAGATGGGACTGGGGGTATTTAAAGGAAGAAACCACAACTCAAGGGGTGGGGAGGGCGTTGTTGGAAAATACCAAAAATACCAGTTAAGAGTCAAGAGGAAGTCACAAGTCACAAGGAACTCAAGACAGTTTCTATGAGCCTCTAACAATAGCACATTTGCATAGTGGGTTCCATGAAAGGTCAGGGTGGATCAGGGTGACTTTCTTTGAACAAACACTCCCCAAACCCAGGAAGTAGGTGGGTGGAGGAATGTTGCTATCTGTTTTATGATTTGTATACCTTGGAGCATTGTGTCACAAAGGTCACATTCTCAAGCCTGGGCCTAAAGGCCTAGTTTTTATGTTTTTATGTTTCACTTTTTCATTATCTCCACATGCAGAACCTGAGACTGGCTGTGATTAAACTTGGTAGATTATAAAACAAACAAACAAACAAACAAACAAGACATGAATGTAGAAAGAAAAATTTAATAGGCAAAGGACAGCAGCCTTTCAGAAGGGTGAGGCAGTGAGTTTGACCAGAATGTATTACATACATGTGTAAAGTTGTCAAAGAAGAATTTTCTTTTAAAGGATAGCGATACTGAAAAAAGAAGCAGGTTATGGGACTGAAAGATCCTGACAGAATGTAAAAGGTCACAGAAGTCCTGAAATTGGCAAGATAGATGTCACTCTTAGCAGAACTAGCTTCACTGATTTAGAAAAATAGAGGTGCACAATGCTCTGGCCACTCCTTGAACCTGTGTGTCTGCCAATGTTTTGACCACTCCTTGAACCATGTGTGTGCCCACTGATGAAGCCCACTGCCAGGTGTTTGTGATATTGGTTGCTGAGAAAGAGTCAGAAAATATCCCCAGCAACCACAGCCCGGCCAATTCTGAGTTGCTACACCTGCACCAGGCTCTTTCCTTGTACCCCTCCCATACCCATTTCTTGAGAATAGACATTGTTTAGATCTGGAAATCCCCTATTCCCCCCTTCTCCTTTCTGCCCAGAGGGCCTATAAAAACTGGGACTTCTTTCCCCTCGAGGTCGACTCCTCTACCTCTGCATGGGATATGAGTCGTCCCCAGAGCTCTGGCTTTCCCCCGAATAAAGCCTCATGTGGTTTGCATCAAGCTTGGTCTATTGTGAGTTCTTGGGTGTCCGCTATTGTTCTGAGGCCTGAGCGAGGGGCTCCTCTCAGAGTCTTTCAGGACCAAAATGAAAATTTTAAACTACATTTGTTTTGCCAAAAGCAGTATGGGAAAGTGACGCCACTGTTCAAAGATTCAACCAAGGAGTTAGTGTAGACTACAAACAGGATGACTAAATGTTTCCCTGAAAGCCAAGAAGACATTTTGCTAGCCAAGAGCAACAAAATCAATATTACTTGCTCATGACTTCCATTTCAAGAAGGTAGAGGGTAGATAAGATATATGTTGAAAATTTCACCTTGCTCAGAACAGACTAATGTAGTTTGAGTTCAAAATATCCCCCAGTAGCTCACGTTATAAAGAGTTGATCTGCTACATCCACTCCAGTAGTGACTCACGTGACAGGCCTAGAAACCTGGACACAATCCCAAGGCGAAAAGTTCATGAAACGTAGTCTGCTGAAACCGTGGCATCCTGCTTAACAAAGGCTCCAATAATGTCCTTGCTTTAGTCTGTGAACAGATCTGTGTGCTTTCCCTCAGTATTGTTTTATTATATAGTGTCTCCAAGCAATGACTTGCCAAATATGTAAGCAAAATTGAACTTTGCTTCCTGGCCTTCACCAATGCCCTAGGTAGTCCTTGAGCCAACCCTGGTCCTGGAATTCAGTAAGAATGTTGCCTATTCAGTGACATTCAGAATTGCCTCTAATATTGTAAGAGAGATAGTGAAAGAAATCGGGCATTACTATCTACTACATAGAGTTAGAAATCTCAGGGCAAAGTTAGCAAAATAAGTTTAGAGTTCTTATTATAGTTATGCATGGCAGACTACATTACTTATTAGTAGAAAGTCCCCCCACATAATAACTTAGAATAATAGCCGAGTTACTCCCATATGCAAGAATTTACAATGACCAAGGAAGAAGGAAGGTTGTTATCTAAGAAGGAACTAGAGTAAATACTTAGAACTATAGATAGTCGAGTTACACCCATGCACAAGGATTTACAATGGCCCAGAGGGAAGGTGGACTATACAATAAACTAGAATTGGAACTATGGTAAGGGCATGGAGCTCTTGCCCCTGACTTCTAAGATTAAGCTGACCTTAGGTGGGGCTGGTTTTGATCCCAGTTGTTAACATTGATTTTTATCCCAGTTGGTTCCTGTTATCTTTTTGTATGCATTCCTCTGTTTTGTGTAAAGGTCACTTATAAGACTGGTGCTCAATTTGAGACAAATTAAATCCACATACAGCACTCCCTTGTGTCCGTGTCTGTCACCCTCTCTGCGCCAACTCCTTGCTCGCTTGTAACCAGAACCTCTGATTTCTTCTGCAGATTGAGGGAGGCCAACTGAGGCCAGTTTGTAGCATTGATCCCCAGACCAATCTATTACAGTAGATTCTGGAAGCCTTCAGGAGGTAGCCTAGGTGTAGGAAATAGGTCTTTGGGATCATGACTTTGAAGGTTATACTGGTCCTCACTCTCCTCCCTGATTTCTGTTTTCTTTGCACCACTAAGTAAGCAGCCTCCTCCTCCACACATTTCATCCATGATATTCTTTCTAACAATAGTCTCAGAAATGGGAGGCCAAAAATAATTTTTCTTCACTTTTGATGTCTGTTACAGGTATTTTTGGTGACAATTTTGAACAAGCACCTTCTGTACAAGTACAAAGGCATCATAGAATTTCAGACACTACTCAAGGCTGAATACAAAATGAGTGGAAATAGTCTCACCTAGGGGAGGAAGGGAAAGAGGAAGAGGAAGAAGAATTTCTCTAGTCAGTAGTTTCACTATAGAGCTTTTCACCAAGGAGATCAGAATTTGACCCTTCATTACCAGGAAGGAGAGAAACACACAGAGGTTGGGGAAAGAAGAGATGGGTGAAAAAGAGAAAAAGAGAGAGAAGATACATGCCTCTGAAAGAGGAAAATTACTGACCACCAGAACTTCTCACCCCAGAGTCCTACCCCTCCCATCTGGAGATTGTTCCCGGAACCCTCCTGAACTTCTCACCCCAGAGTACATTCTGAACTCTCACACCAGAGTCAGACCCCCTCTCAAATGAAAACTGTTCCGGGGACATTTCTGAGATAAGGGTCTCCTGGAACGAACCCAGTCCAACCCCTCCCAACTAAGGACTGTGCCAGGGACATTTTTGAGATAAGGGTGTGAGTAAAAACCTCAGTTCCAATGAATCAAGTACATGGCCAAGGTGTGGGACGCGGTTGCAAAAGCACTTTGGAAAAACCCTTGGCTGAATCACTTAGTGACGTAAAACCTGTATTTTCCCTGCCCTGCTCCCCCCTTGCCTCCTTCCTATAAAAGCTTGTGAAAAGTTTGGGCTAATTGTCGAATCCCCTCTACACCATGCGGGGTGTGTGGGTTTCGACCCCAGAGCTCTAGTTCATGTATTTGCTTGCTGTTGCTTTATAGGGCTCTGGTTTATGTGCTTTTATGTGCTTTCTTGTCGTTGCTGTATTAAATCTTACTCTCTATACATCTTAAGTACCGGTCTCAGTGTCTTCTTGGGTGCGCGGCTGACCCGAGGCTTGAGTAAGTGCCTCCCTTTGGGAGTTTTGGAGTCTTTCACCTCAGAGCTATATATATCTTAATTTAGGCCCTACCTGTGAATTGCCTATTATACCATGCATTCCCTCACTTAGGTTAAGTCCTTCATAATCTAATGCATCAAGCCCCACCTCAGAGCTGCTGGCCCTGCTGCTGAGCAGCTGCTTTGTGGCTATCCAGCCACTGAATTTCTTGGTTCCCATGAAAGATTGAAGAGACAAATAGTAACACATTCAGCTCCTCAAGTTCTTGAATCACTCTTCAGATTTATGTAGCCATACAAATCTTACAGTCTCCAAATTCTGCTTTCTTTTTGAAAAGTCTCTATATCTCTATCTTCCTGTAGCATCTTTACCACCTTCCTTCTCAGTTCAACTGTAGCCTACCTCAATATGCATGTGCCTGTGTTTGTGCATGCACACACACACACACACACACACACACACACTCGCACACACTCGCACACACTCAAAGCACACACATCTACCAACACACATCTACCAACTTATCAGTTACTGGGACTGCTTCAGTGTAATGGTGCCCTTGTTTTCTCTGCTTGGCATTTGTCCTTAGAGATGATTCCCCCCAGACAGTTTGTTTTCTTCTCAGCATGTGCCATTCATCCACTGTTTAGGGATCAAAATAATTCTGGCAAGCAGACACTGACTAATGACTATAGTACACACCAGCTGGAGTTAATGTCACATGGTTAAAACCTATTTTTACTTGGTATTTCTGTGTTTTGATGAAAGCATTTTTCCTTATTAATGCAATCTAAGACTTCGTTTTCTGTTCAGTATTTTCCCAACATATAATTTCACTGAACTCAGTTTCATAAATACCAGGGTGTGTAAAAACAAATAAACAAAATGACTCATTAACATTCCCCTCAAACAGACTTCCAGTACTAATTTTTACCATTTAATCAATGTACCATGATCACTTTCATTTCTTTTTCAAGAAAGATGTCAATTCACTTCTGCAACGTTTCTATCCTCCCATTTCTTGTCTCTGAGTAACAACTGTACTCTTAGGATTCTGATTGGATCATCTTTCAAGCCTCCTACCAAAGCACTGCTGGATTATCTTTCTTGAGGGATAGATTTAAATAATAGCTAAGTACTTAAAAGTCTGATTTCTTTCTCTTGTTAATGTTGTATTCAAAGTATTCAAACTCCTATTATCTATTTTGAAATATTTGATTATTAGGCACAATTATCTTTCTGTGCTATAGGACATTAGATGTTTTTCTTCCCACTCAACCTCACTGTTGTAGCAATTAGCCACTCTGACCCCAGCTCTGTGTCCGCTACATCTGTGCCAAGCATTAGAAACCACCGATCTAATTTTTACTTATTTGAGATGAACTTAGTTTGCATATTTAATGGAGTCCACATGCTATTCATCTTTCTAGGACAACCTTTTTCACTTGGAAAAATATGCCCCAGGTTTTTCTACATTGTGGCAAGTAAAAAAAGCCCTGATATTTTTTTGTTTTTGTTTGTTTGTTTTTTAGTACCAGAAAAACAATTCCATTGTGTACCTATACCATATTGCTTTAATTTCTTAATTCATTGTTGACACCTAGACTCATTCCATGAGTCTTAACTACTGTTAGATCATGTGACCACTGCTTTAAGAGTCATGCTGCTCCCCAAGAGCTTAGTAACCCCTCCTGTAAGTAATAAAACACACAGATTTAAGTACAGGTAGAGTTGTTAAGGCTAACAATCCCAAGACAAAGGATTTCTCCTTGCCTCCTATGAAGTCCTGGTCCTCACCGACAGCAGGGTGAGCATAATCCTATAAATCAAAGTTCCCCCTCCTCTTCTACCTCTGGTTTTAAATTGTAAACATAACTCCCTAAATACCTCCTAGTCCACACACCACCAAATCACATATACTCTATATTAAAGCCATATGAACTTAGAGAACCTGCTCACTCATTTCTGAAAGTTACACGAGCAAGGATGCTCTTCTGTTTCCCAGGTTTCCCCTCCAGAGCAACTCAAAGTAAGGTCTGTATCATAATGGCCAATGTGAATGAAGAATCTGCTTCATGTGAACTTAGCATTAGCCCTGTCTACTGAATCACCCCTCTCACTGCTTCTCTGACAGCTATGTGTGTAATGTTGCAATAAACGTGCCAACCTCTCTCCAACACACAGATTTCAGTCCTTTTAGACACATCTTATACTAGCACTGTTGGTTCATGCTTTAGCTCCACTTTTATTTTCTTGAGCAATGATTAGTGTTCTTAGTAATGGCTATATTAATTTACATACCCACTATTAACATAAGCACTCCCTTTTACATATCCTTGCCATTTATTGTTGTTTTGTTAAAAGCCAGTGTAGCTGGGGTAAGATCAGGCAGTACGTTGGTTTAGATGTACATTTCTTTGTTGACTAATGATGGTGAACATTTTTATATACTTGTAGGCTACATGTATATTTCCCTTTCAAAAGTGTTCATTCATGGATCACAGGGCCCCCAATGGAGGAGCTAGAGAAAGTACCCAAGGAGCTAAAGGGAACTGCAACCCCATAGGTGGAACATTATTATGAACTAACCAGTACGCCAGAGCTCTTGACTCTAGCTGCATTTGTATCAAAAGATAGCCTAGTCGACCATCACTGGAAAGAGAGGCCCATTGGACTTGCCAACTTTATATGCCCCAATACAGGGGAATGCCAGGGCCAAGGGGTGGGGGTGGGTGGGTGGGGGAATGTGGGGGGAGTGTATTGGGGACTTTTTGGATAGCATTGGAAATGTAATTGAGGAAAATACCTAATAAAAAAAAAGTGTTCATTCATATCATTTGGTCATTTTAAATCACTTCCTTGATCTCTTTTTTCTTTCTTTGGTTGTTGAATTCACTCATAATTTGGAAATCAATCTTTTGTTGGATTTGCAAATACTTCCTCCCTTTCTGCAGTTCTTACTCTGTTTAACATTTCTGGTGTGATGCCTTTTAATTTGATGAATTCCATTAATGTATTTTTCTAAGCCATCTGTCCAGATAGCTCATGCTAGGCTTCTCTATATTTTATGAAGTCTGTGGTTTGATTTAGGCTGGATATTGACTTGAGAGATTCCATTTTGCAAGTAGCTTTTAACTCCAGTGTGAGAGTGGAGGATGATTGCACCCCTGGTCAGACAAGGAACCGACTCCATTACCACCCACACAGCACAAGCTGATAAATGTCTATCCCTGGTAGGAGAGAAAGATGCCACACTGTACACTTATTGAGGTAATCTTAGACTACATGAGCACCAATGTGTACTACTATCATATCAAGTAAGCCAAGCGCAAGAAGTTTTTGGAGATGCAAGATCCAGGAAAAGGTATAATAACTCCTTCTCTTGTACAAAAGTGATGGACACCTTACCACAAGGGTAAGGCCCCACCCTAATCTCTTATGAGACTCCTGGTGTATTAATTGAGGACTAACACCTAGAAAATCCCCTTAGGTTTTTCTTAGGCCTCTACTCAGCTCAGTCTCCTACTGTTAACAGGAACCACTCTACTCCCAAATGTGCTCGCATATCTACTTTTAAAATATACCTTTTTGTGTGTGCTCCAACCTGCTTCTCCTTTTTCATATCTGTGGTTAACTACATCTTTGCTCTCAAACCTGACTGTTTTCCAGCCTGATCACTCTACATCTGTGGCTTCCTCACTAGGTTGGCCCCGAGTTCCTTACCTTAGTGACACAGAGTCTACTCATAGTTCTCTAGAACCATGTGATGGTTTGTATATGCTAAACCCAGGGAGTGACACTATTTGGAGGTGTAGCCTTGTTGGAGTAGGTGTGTCACTGTGGGTATGGGCTTTAAGACCTTCATCCTAGCTGCTTGGGAGCGAGTCTTCCTGCTGCCTTCAGATAAAAATGTAGAACTCTCAGCTCCTCCTGCACCATGCCTACCTGGTTACTGCCATGCTTTTTCCTTGATGATAATGGATGGAAATTCTGGCCCTATGAATCAGCCCAAATTAAATGTTGACCTTATAAATGTTGCCTTGGTCATGGTGTCTGTTCACAGTAATACAAACCCCAACGAAGACAACACACTTCTGATATGTACTGGACTCTGCAGTAACCTCCTTAATTTGTATTCATTGTGCATTCCACATTTATGCATACGTGGATATGTGAGCTTTATTTTTATTTTATTTTATTTTATTTTTGGTTTTTCGAGATAGGGTTTCTCGGTGTACCCCTGGCTGTCCTGGAACTCACTTTGTAGACCAGGCTGGCCTCAAACTCAGAAATCCGCCTGCCTCTGCCTCCCAAGTGCTAGGATTAAAGGCGTGCACCACCACATTTATTCTGATCTTAATTTCTAATATTAACTCACATACCACACAGCATAAATAAAGCTCACATAGCTGGGTGGTGGTGGCGCACGCCTTTAATCCTAGCACTTGGGAGGCAGAGGCAGGCAGATTTCTGAGTTTGAGGCCAGCCTGGTCTACAAAGTGAGTTCCAGGACAGCCAGGGCTATACAGAAAAACCCTGTCTCGAAAAAACCAAAAACCAAAAACCAAAAACCAAAAACCAAAAACCAAAATCAAACCAAACAAACAAAAAACCCCAAAACCAACCAACCAAACAAACAAACAAACAAAAAAACAAAACAAAAAACACAAACAAATAAAAATGATCAGAATAAATGAATTACATTTGCTTTGATCAGGTTATCAAAAAAGTAGGATTATCTGGCATAATGCTGCCATAAAAACAGCTGAACTTCGTAAATTTATTAATATTGAACATATTTGTGGAAAAGCAAGCACAAATGTGTTCATCTGTGTTTCTCATATAGTGTCATCATGAAGGCTTCTCCACTTATTGTTGGAAGTAAAATCTAAGGTTCAGTGACTACAGTTACACCACACAAAGAATGTCGGGACAGTATGAGACTAAACTGGCTTTTGCGTTTGTAGAGTTGTGTGTTGCCTTGCTGAAGCAGCAAGCCCAAGAAACAAGGCTTTTCTCCTAACACAATAGCTTTTGCTACTGGTTCAGGGTTTGACCTGGTAATTTTTTTAAGACTGGTTAGTTTTTTTGTTTGTTTGTTTGTTTTTTCCAAGAAACAGAGTTTTCAGGGTTTTTTTTCCCCCAATTTTTATTAGATATTTTTTTCATTTACATTTCAACTGCTATCCTGAAAGTTCCCTATACCCTCCCCCTGCCCTGCTCCTCTACCCACCCACTCCCACTTCTTGGCCCTGGCATTCCCCTGTACAGGGCCATATAAAGTTTGCAAGACCGAGGGGCCTCTCTTCCCAATGATGGCTGACTAGGCCATCTTCTGCTATACATGCAGCTAGAGTCATGAGCTCTGGGGGGTACTGGTTAGTTCATATTGTTGTTCCACCTATAGGGCTGCAGATCCCTTCAGCTCCTTGGGTACTTTCTCTAGCTCCTCCATTGGGGGCCCTGTGTTCCATCCAATGGTTAGTTTTAAAAGAATCAGTTCATAAGAAATGAAGGGGTCAGCCCTTCTGAACCAACTAATTCCCTGAGTGGAGCAGGGCCTCTGCATAGATAATGTTTGGACAAATAGCCTTATGAAGGTTACATTCCTGTGATTACTATTTTGAAAGAAATACTTGAGTTACTTGTAATTATCTTTTCTGTTCCCCCTCACTATTACACCAGGAAATCTTTAAATTTCAACAGTTACCTGTCAATTGTCTCTACTAAGAGCTGGTGGCTGTACACATTGCAGTGAGTTGTTTAGTTAATGCTGTTTCTCGATGTCTCTGTACTAATTCTGAACATAGCAGACTAGGCAACACTCCACTAGACTACTGTCTCATTGTGCTGGCTAGTTTCTGTCACGTTTACAGAAACTAGAATCATTTTGGGAAAGGAGATAAGAGAAAAGACTACTCCATCTGATTTGTGGCAAGCCACAAGAGTGTTTCCATGATTAATTAAGAAGGCTGGAGTGCCCAGCCACTGTGGGTCATGTCACTCCTTGTCAGATGGTCCTGATTTGTACAAGAAAGCAGACTAAGAAAGCCATGGGATTAAAGCAAGTAAGCCACACCTCCAAGGCCTCTGCATTAGTTCTTCCTTTAGGATTCTGTCCTGAATGCTTATCCTGACTTTACTCAGTGATGTACTACAACTGTAAGGTAAAGTAAACCTGTATTTCTGCAAGCTGGTTTTGGCTAGTGTTTTATCATAGCAATAGAAAAGCAAAATAGAATGCCAACTACTGCATCTATGGTTGTTAAAGTAGATATCATTATTTATTTCCATTTCCAAATCCATTGTTCAATAGAAAGTGTTGTGGTAATTCTCCAACCCAAATATGCCCTGGCAATGAAAACACAACTAAATTAATATGAATGCATGCTGTGCACCTAGATTCGGCAGATCTACCACTACATTACCATCTTCCCCATCTATGAAACCCTTAGAACTTTCAGTTTCTCCAGACCACGTGCTTCTGCTCAGCTTTCCTTCTTCCTCCTCCTCCTTACTTTTCTCTCTCTCTCACTCCCACTCTCCCACCTTTCAGCTCTACTTTCCCACTCTCTGCCCAATCACTGGCTCTAGCCTTTATTTTACAAATTGGTTTACAGGAAATCACCTGAGTGCTGACTCATGCCTTGTTCGAAACCCCTCTCAGAAGAATGGAATTAGCATCAAATTACAAATAGCCCCACAGCTATCAGCAACAGAATAGTAAGGCTTTATCTATTCCTGGAGTTTTGGCTTGTTAAAGAGAGCCCTGTGACTTTGGTAA
This sequence comes from Mus caroli, assembly GCF_978045245.1. Classification (NCBI taxonomy): domain Eukaryota; kingdom Metazoa; phylum Chordata; class Mammalia; order Rodentia; family Muridae; genus Mus; species Mus caroli. Next base: position 91,927,314 of record NW_028227266.1, read on the forward strand.
AGGTCCTATCTGGAGTTGAATCATTAAGGATGAGGGTAGAATACTGTCCTTCCAACATCATATAAAATCTACATGTTTTTATCCAAACTCATGTCCAATTCTAGTCTATGCTCCCAAGCCATATCACTGGGGAGACTTAGTTGTTCAGCAGCCTTCTGATAGCATTGTGGCTATACTTAACAGAACATTGCTATTGAAGAAGATACAGTTGATTCAATCTATATTTCTATTAGTCTTACACCACCAAAACAAATTCTACTCAAAACCAGGTGCTATTTTGATCTGGGCTTTGAATTAATTCAGGACCCCAAGAAGCACTGTGTCACATATGTAAATATGGACATCAAATGAGTCTTCAAGAGTGTAGAGCTGTAATTTCTTGTAGAAGGGGTCTTGAGATGGAGTAAAAAAAATGTCTAAAAATCATAGTGAAAGTGATAGCCACTTATACTAAACTGTAAGTCTGTCTCCAATCAATTGTTAAGGCATTAAATAGAAGTCCTCCATTATATCAACAGATGTATGTTTGCAGGAATAACAACGTTGGCTTGTTAGTCATTTGCTCAAAACTGTAGCTATACCCAATTATATTGTCTAGAGGAGGAATTCACTCATCCCACCTAGAGGTGCACCAGGATATGGGGTCTCTGTGGCCCCCAGAGATGGTTGTTTGTTTTATGTTTTTGACTGGAGCATCAGTAGTGATGAAGTTCACCAGTACTCATTGCCATAGTTCTTTTGGTCTTGTAAAAGACCAAAAGCTTGAATAAGCTTGAATGGCTCCCTTGAAATATCGAAGTGAAAACCTCCTTTGTTATAAGATTTGATAGCATTTTTCTCTCATATGGGAGGAGCTATTTGCCTTTGGGATTTGGGAAACTATTAATTATTTGTTTTCCTCTTTAAGGGAGGTAAATGTGGGATCCTCTACATGGAACATATAGATCCTTTCAAAGCCTCATCTGCTAGTGTTTTCTTTGGCCACCACAGAATGTCCTTTCTGCTGTCCTGCACAATGGACTAATTATTTTTCTTCAGGTAACACTAACGCATCTAAAAGTGCTTAGATGGTTATCTCCTTAGGTACCAGGTCTTGGCCTTCCCTATAGTGATATTCAGCTCTGTCCAGAGGGTTCTGAACATGTGGAGCACTCTAAAGATGTATTTGGAGTCAGTATAGACAGTCCTTCCTTCCCTTTCAGGTATTTTGAAGTTTGTTTGAGGGTGAATAATTTGCAGGTCTGTCCTGACCAATTGTTAGGTACTCTGTTCAATTCTGGGATGACTAGAGTTTCTCCTGGAAGAAGAGGCAGAGAAAAGAGATTGTGTTGGTCTCTTACACTGTTCAATTTCACTTAGTCAGGGCATGGAGGAGGATAAACTGCTTTGATGTGTTCCTAGAAGGACAATGGGGAAATTTCAATAATCCTGTTTGTCAAAAGCTTTTGTACGAGGTTAATAAAAAGAGGGAAAGAGGAGCAAAGGGCAGTTGGAATAAAGGAGGCAGTCAAAGGGAGCAACGAAGAGAGCTGAGTGGTTAGGCCAGAGCTGGAAGCTTGCTGAAGGGCAGTGACCCTGTCTTTTAGCCTCTGAACACCACCTCTTGTTGGATTTAACGTATTGGTAAAGAAGCAGCATTGTTTAGTCAGAAGCACACAGATACCTCTATGTGCAGTCACCAGGAGACAAATCAGCAGTGGTTCTTCAGCACAACAGCAGCTTGGGAGTCTGTCCAGTCTTGGTAGTAGCAGTCCGTCTACTACTAAGAAGGAAGTAGTAACATCTTTGAAGTTACCTGGTAATAATTTAGAATGTAGAATTAACTGGGGAAAGTTAATGGCAGGTGGAGACTCTCATATCTATCCTGTCAGGACTCTTAGGATTGCTAGGGGGAGTAACTGTACAGTCACACATGTGGAGGTCAGGCACATATGCCAGGCATATCCTGATGATCAAGATTGGGATACATGTATCAGGAAACAGGAGATTATAGGGGACAGGAATGCCAAGCTGCTCTTTAAGAGGTTGTAAAGGGATAGCATGCATCTGAAGCACAGGATACTTCCAGGGCTAAACATCAGTGTCAGAAAACAGGCATTTGGAGGAGTTATGAGTGTGAATTGGACAGGGAGAGGTGGGAGTCAAGAAAAGAGGAAGTTTTAGAGTGTGGAACTTTCAGGCCTTAGGTAGGGAAATGAGGATAGGAACATTTTCCTGGCAGTAGCTGGGTCTTGTTTAGGTTTCTGATTCTGACTATGAGAGGGTAACTTGTTGTCTGCCATTAGAGTAGACAGCATGATAATATAAACATGTCTCCAGGTCAGGTTAACAACTGGGAGATGTGAAGAAACTTCTTGAAGTGAAATGATCTTTGGGAAAGCAGCACAATTTGGACTCTGTTTGGACCAGGTCAGACATGGAAAAAGCAAAATGTTTTCAAGGTGTTCCTTTGAGCTGGGGTAGCTCCCTTCTGGGGAGAATAATCTGGACCTCATAAAAGGAGAGAGACCACAACAGGGTTTTGAGGGGAGGGGGCATGTTGCTGAGATGAGGGCAAGAGGGAAGAGCTTAGAATGGAGGTGCACCTGAAGGGATAAAGGTATGTGAGCATAGAGAGGGGACAGTAGAGCACACAGGAAGCTTTCCTGCTCCAGTGACTGATGGGGGTCCTTCAGGAAACAGCAACTGATGTGTTTATTAAAAGATAAAGAGAGGAGCCTGGCTATGTTTTGGTGGATTGTAGTGAGGTGTGGGAGAAGAGGGTGCCTCGACAGACCCATGCTAAGTTATCCCTTTCCCCCATGAGGGAACAGCCACACTGCATATAGAGCAGAGTTTATTCAGGGCATGGGAATGGGATTTGAGAGGCTGGGGGTGGGGGAAGAGGGGGGGAGGGCGAAGAGGGGGGAAGAGGGGGAAAAAGTAGAGGTAGATGTCAGCCTGGCCATGAACACATAGAGAGAGATGTGGGAAGGGAATTGGGACAGAGCCAGAGCAGGAAGGCAAGAGCAAGAGAGAGAGAGAAGAGGGAGCAAGCAGCCCCTTTTATAGTGAGTCAGGCATACCTGGCCCTTGCCAGGTAATTGTGGGCAGAGCTTTGAAAAATGCTAACAGCAACACCAGGCTGGAACACTGAGAGTTGAGAGGCTGCCATGCTGATTTGGTGGGAGAGGAAAGGTGGGTCTTTGAAGGGAGGAAGGCAGAGAAGCCTCTTTCAAGATCAGAATGACATACAGAAGGATGGCGATGTGCATAGAAGGAACTTCCTGCCACTTGCCAGTTTACATTCTTTTTTTTTTTTTTTTTACATTTTCTATTAAACTTCTTTTTTTTTTATTACGTATTTTCCTCAATTACATTTCCAATGCTATCCAAAAAGTCCCCCATACCCTCCCCCCCCACTCCCCTACCCACCTATTCCCACTTTTTGGCCCTGGGGTTCCCCTGTACTGGGGCATATAAAGTTTGCAAGTCCAATGGGCTTTCCTTTCCAGTGATGACCGACTAGGCCATCTTTTGATACATATGCAGCTAGAGTCAAGAGCTCCGGGGTACTGGTTAGTTCATAATGTTGTTGCACCTACAGGGTTGCAGATCTCTTTAGCTCCTTAGATACTTTCTCTAGCTCCTCCATTGGGGTCCCTGTGATCCATTCCATAGCTGACTGTGAGCATCCACTTCTGTGTTTGCTAGGCCCCAGCCTAGTCTCACAAGAGACAGCTATATCAGGGTCCTTTCATTCTTATGTTATCAATAATTGCCTTTTGAATTTGTACCATTATCAGGCCATTAAGATTTATACACTGACCAGGCAGTGTTATGAAAGAAATGTTCACCTGGAAGCATTTTGCCCTTGAGATACATTAAGAGAAGCTGGACAAATGGTACCTTGAAATGGAGATTGTGTTAACATCAGAGACTGGCCTTAAAGTAGCTGGTCCCACCAAGTCTGTTGCCATGGCAACCACCATACATTCCCAGAATTCACTTCACCTGCCTGCTGCCTTACCTGTACCCGGGAATACATGTGATTACATCACAGCTCAAATAAAAGGCAGAAACCCCTGATCCCTTGCCATTTCTTCTTCGTCACTCCCCTTTGCCCTCTTCTCTTCCCTTCCCTGCTTTCCCCCAATAAACCCTCTTCTTGTGAAGCTGTGTTGTCCTGATGAGATCTGTCTGAAAATGAGCTGCCTTTCTAACACAACAGGTTGAGAGTGTTTTTGACAATTCAGAAACTCATTGGGCTGCTTGCCTGCCTCACCGGTGGGGTGCTTAAGCACATGGGCAAGCCACTCAGGGGAAACAGAACACAGCCCATGGGGTACCAGACCTGGAATCCACTTTGGTTCCAACTGAGTGCAAGATTAAGGAGGGATGGAAGAAAGATGGAGATTTAGGCTTTAGGCTTGGCTCTTACGATGAAGGACTCTCCCTGCCCCCACGGCAATCCTTGATGAAGGAGGAGGTCCTTGCTTGTCCAAAGTGCATTATTTAATGGCTAATGTGAATGTATTCATCTTACTCATTGTAAACCAGGGATTAAATACCTTTTGTTGGAAGGAATGGCTGGGGAGAGATGCTCATTGGCTAAATACCTGGGACCTATCTAGATACCTCATTAACATGGAGAAATCCAGAAATCCAGGTTTTTATGCTAAGTGACTGATTGTCAAGGTCCTCTCAGTAGGGTGTCATGGTAACATGTTCCAGATCAAGTAGTTTGTCAGGTGGATGTCCTGATGACTGCCATTCTCAATTCTGAGAATTCCCAGGGTTTAGGATGACTGACCTTTACCAGTTCTTCTGTTTGGTGGCATTGTCCACTTGCCCTACACCATGGTACCCAGAGAGTTCTAAAGGTCTCACATAGCCATGTGTTTCAGGATTTTAGATACCCTACTCCTGAGATACCCTCTCCTGAGAGATCAGAGACAGGCTATATCCAGCTCTGAGTCTGGGCAGTTGTTCAGGGACAGGACAACATGGTGCTTTGGGGAGACTGAAAGTTCACTGACTATGAAGAGTGATCTAGTGTTGATGGAGAATACAGTAACTAGCAAGAAGCCTCACCAGAAAGAGAGGTGTAAGTGGGACAGAGAAGAAGAGGGGTAGAAAGAAAGAGAAAATTAGCAGCAGGGTGGTTGGAGAGATGGCTATACCCTGTAGATGGAAAAGTAAACGTCCCCAGTATCCAGGTCTTAGCATGAGTGAGCAGCTGGTACCCACTGCTTCCTGAGTTAAAGGAGGGTCTCTACTCTGAGCACCTGTCTTCCCACAGAGACCAAAATAAGGAAAGAAGGATGGGGAGGCTGTTTGACTCTGGGACTTGTTTGTTTAGGAATACATTTCCTAAACAGTCTCAATAGACAAGGAGTGAGAGTGAACTAGGGTTTTTATCAGGGCTCCGCAGGGGGATTATTCAAAGGTGATGTGGTCTCAAACATGCAGGCAATGAGGATAATGGCTGAGCTTAGACTTTTAGAAGTGCTATTAATGGTGTTGTCTTCAGGAACCTGGCTTTGGGAAATTGAAATAGTTAGTCAAAGGAGGGGCTGCTGTTCTGGCTAGAACATAAGATGGGGAGGCTAGTCAGTCTGGAACGAGATTGTCTGTGAGTTGTGCTTTTCCCTTAGCTACACTGAAAAATAGAACAGCACTCTGCAGTGCTTTGAGGAGCTTGTGCTTTCTTCTGTCATTACCAGATATTTCTGACCGTACTTTCTTAATACTTGTCCATCTCAGAATTTTCCTCCTGAGAAATCTGATTCACACAGAGAAAGCCGAAATCCATCCACCTGTTTCCTAATGTATGTTAATTGCACATAGCTTGTTTTCAAATATCATATTGCAAAATACAGGTTCCCTGCTATTTTGAGCAGGTCCTAACATGGTTGATTTAGGTGGTCTCTAATGGATGTTGAAGGGGTCTGTTGAGGGTGACAGGTTATAATTTGTCCTGTAAACCCATGAGTTCTGTAAGCAGACATGCTTTCCCATGTAAAAGCACTATTAAGTGACTCTTATGGCAATGGCTAGAATTAGCCCAGTTGGGAGAGTCTGAATTCCCCTGGGCTATTAGAGTCTGGAATTTGATTAGTGTTGGCGGCGGTTTAGTCTTTTATAGGCTATTTCTGTAGCACATCAATTCTGTGTCATTTACCAATGTCTGTGCTGAGACATAATTGTGGCAGTCTGCTCTGTTTTAAACTTATCAAATAATTATATGCAGAGTAGCCTTGGTGGCTTTGCCAATAAGATGTTTCATATTTTCTCATTGCCAAATTTCATCTCAAGCTGTTTTAGTAGTGATAAGCTGCCAGTGTCTGGCTAAGAGCTGTATTTTCAAGTTTGAGGGTTCTATCAAAATACCTACAATAAAGAATGAGCTTTGTGGGAAACCTTTAAACTCTGTTATTCTCAGAGATTGTGTGGATATTGCTAAGTCAGCTTCTATCACTTTTATAGTACTGTTTCTGCTGTATTTCTCTTTACAGGACTTACTGTTCTCTGTAAAATGGCTAGCATATGCTATTTACACAGCATTTGAGAGCCATAATCCAGGCATATCCCTTTACCAGGTCCCTATCTTACATTATACAGTCACTGTATTTGTTTAAATGCAATTGTTACTTTATAGTGTGCTTTGCAGAAAGATGGTTACAAAGACTATCTTTGCTTGTTTTTATTGTTTTTTTTTTTTTTATCCCCAAATGGGCTAGAATACTTTAGATTGTTAAAACTTATCTTACTTACAGTTGGGATTGTACTTGTATTTATTTATTTATTTAAATTATTATTATTATTATTATTATTATTATTATTATTATTATTTTGGTTTTTCAAGACAGGGTTTCTCTGTGTAGCCCCGGCTGTCCTGGAACTCACTTTGTAGACCAGGCTGGCCTCGAACTCAGAAATCCGCCTGCCTCTGCCTCCCAAGTGCTGGGACTAAAGGCGTGCGCCACCACCGCCATCTTCTACTTGCGTTTAGAAACTGTCATTATCATCTAGAAGTCAGGAAACCAAAATAAAACAAAACAAAACAAAACATTTTCAATGAACAGTATTTTTCAAGTGTAGAGTATTCAATAGTCAGGTACAGTGAAATTTCTTGATGAATGTTTTGATATTTATTAACAATAATTTTAGTCTTTAATAAAATATAATTGATTGTATAATTGTACTTATATATAACATATGATAATAATTATTATTATTTAGGTTAGTCTTATGAAAATATAAATCTAAAAGAAATGAGCTACAAAATAATGATCTTGGAAAGAGGAAAATAGAGTGAAAATTGGGTATCCTTTTCTGATTAGCATAATAAAACAAGAGGCCATAAATTTGTTTTTCACAATACTGTAAACTAGCCATAAGATCATGGCAGGGACATATTTGCTGTCTGCTAAGATCTTATTCTCTAAGATGACACCCTCTTTCTGGGTTTCTATATCCTCAGACTTTTATAAAGACACCACCACCATATACAACAATCTCACCTGTAAAACCTATTAACATACCCCACCTCAAGCCCAGCATTCTTGTTTATATCACTTTTAGGGAGAGAAGGTGTAGGTCTGGCTGTCCTTGAACTCGCTCTTTAGATCACATTGGCCTCGATCTCAGAGATCAAAAGGCATGCATCATCACTGTCTGGCAAAATATGAAACACACAAAAATAGAAATATTTTCTACGGGCAAAAACTGTGGCTTTTAATAACTTTACTCACTAGAACCCAAACTTAGCCTGGACTCTTAGCCGTCTATCATATTTTCTATGAGATTTAATCAACACAGCAGTGTTTAGATACAATAATCTTACCTTTACCCCAAAGCATATGCTGCAAAATTCCAAGTGGATTGGAATAAATATGACATAGGGGAATAAATATAGTCCCCTATGACATTATCTTCTAAAGCCTTCTCCTCTTCCCTGCCCTGTGGAGCACACTAAGAAGTACTTCCTTGATCTTTGTTCTACTTTATTGTCCCATGAGACTTTCCTTGCTACTCCACATTCCATTCTATTTTCCGAGACATTCTGTCATCTCTACTCTTCTGAAACTCTGATACATCCAGTTTTCTACGTGTTAATTCATAAGAATTCATTTCATTCTTGTCTGACAAACATAAATAGAGTGGTATCACTATGGATGGTTAGACTATGGTTTGTCTTTTAAGTAGTCACCCATTACAAGCTTGTCAGTCAAGAAGGTAGTTCAAGATGGTGGAACAATAAGAAGTGTAGTGAAAAGTAGTGAGGCCACGTAGGGTCACATAAACAAAAAAGTTAATTCTGTTTTAACAGATTGGGTTGGGCAAAACTGAAGTAAATTAGCCCCCTTATGAGCAGAAATCATCAACCTGCGAGAAATTATTCTTCCTTTGTTTTCTGTTAGGTGTTTTGTTTCAACAATGGAAAATATAACCAATACAGAAATTTGTTACCATAACTGGGATCACTGTTATAACAATCCTGATCATGTGGTTCATAGACTGTCAGAAATACTCTGTGTGAGGGATATGGAAGAATTTGGGATTTTGTGCTAGAAAAATGTTATAATGCTCTAAGCAGAACTGAATGGCTCATTGTTATCAGACTTTGAAAAATTAACATGCTAGAGAAATGCAGATAGCAGAAGCCCCAGCTCCTGAGATTTCAGATAGAAACAAGAACTCTACTGGAAATTTGGCTATCTTTACTATTACAATCTTGGTAAGAGCCTTACTGTATTCTACCTGTGTCCTGAGAAATTGCAGGAGACCAAATTTAAAAGTAAAGTACTAATTTGTTGGGTGGAACAAACATTCAGAGGGTAGGATCCAGATTGTGTCATGGCTCCCACTCTTATCTAAGTCTACAGTCAAAGAGAGGGAGAGAACTAGCATAAAAGAGAAGACAATGTGCTCTTTGAAAAGAAATGAAGTGAGTTTAAAGTTGCAGGCACATCAAGTATTGATATTCAGCTGTTAATTGTTTAAGATATTAGTACCATTAAAGAGAAACCTCTTTAAACCTCCTCTCAGAACTAGGTGGTTCCTGGGCTCCAGTATCTCAGGATATCCTTTCATTGGGATACTGTCCCACCTTAGATCTGTGTGGTTCCTGGCTTTTGAGTCCTAAGACACCTTCCCACCCCAGCAGGCAGGCCAACAGAGATCATTAGACTTTCTTAAAAAGCTGTTTTTGAACTGGTATCAAAATAATAGGGATTTGGGAGATCTAACTAGTATATGGAAGGTGAAGCCATGTTACATAATTAAAACAACTGAGAAACATAGAAAAATAAGACTGAGGGAAATCAGCTGCAGGAGAGTTATTGAAAAGAACTCTTTGAGTAGGCTCTGTGCCTTGACATCTGACTGCATTCAGTTTCTAATTTATTTTCTATTTTTGTCCTGAGTATTCCAATGCAATGCTGTTAGAAGAGGAAATGATAGCTATCCTTTCTTGGTTTTCATCCTGAGTAATTTTAGAGCTGTTACACATGTTTTTTGATATAGACTTTCCTTAGTTGCCCTTATATGAACCGATGAACTCCCACTCCGTTCTTAACTCAGGGCTCTATCAGATGATGTGATTTTTTTCTAAACATTCTTCTTATCTATTTAATTGTATGATTACCTAATCTACATCTCTGCCCACTTGCTAACTTAGTTAATGTAGATGTGTGCAGTACAGACCTTTTGAAATAATATACTTTCCCACTCTTGTCTAACTAGTTCACTGCTTGTTTACTTTTTCTAGCTCTTAAAACACTTTAAAAATGTTAACATTCTGGTTTCTGTCTTCAGAATTAAAGGCTGTGTATGTAATACTTCATGTGACAAAGATGACAAGACCTTGTTCATTGACACAACTTTGTACTTTATTCTCAGCCAAGCTTTGATAAATTTAATTACAGCAATCACTATAGCATAAAATATGCAATATAATATAAGGCAATCTACTGCTCAGTAATGTCAAAATTAACTGCTAGCACATGACATTTAGAAATACTGTCCTTTGATACTGTTACATAATTAGTAAATCCATTATAGGAATATCTAATTTTAGATCTCTGACCTCATGAAATTAAATATAACAGTCATGTTGAAAAAATTATACTTATCACTTGATACTTCTCAGAAGGACTGATTGAGTTATGGTAAGATTTAGCTGTATGCTGTGCTTCTTCTCAAAGAACTCATCTAGTTGAGTGTTCTGTCCCTGCAGGACTAAACTTAAATCTATTGAAGTGTCTAAAATTGCACAGCCAACTTCTGCAAACTCAGAAATCTTAGTGTAGTGTTTTTACAAAATACTTTCTATTTTTAGAGAATGTTGAACACACACACACACACACACACACACACACAATCTATATCCATATCATCTCCTGGGGAGATGTGGACAAATCTATCTCATGTAGAGCAATGAAGAGGGATGAAAGAAATTATTCCACTAAACCTACATTTGAATGTTAATGAGTTGATTTGGATCATATGTAGGAACATAGACATAGATGAGGTATATTTGGAGAATCATGGGTCATTTACAACTATATCAATAAAAAGCCAACCCAAGTGTACATTGTGACTCACAAAATCTGTATCCCTGGAGCACCCTGCACAACTTGCAGGTATTTTGGATGATGGCAGCCTCCTCTCTCCAAAAACCCTTGCTGCTTAAACCTGGGCAGCTTGTGATTCTTGAAAGTTGTATAAGCTTTTCGAAACTTGCAAAGTCTGTATCCCTCCCCGAGTCATGTAAGTCCCATTTACTTGCTGAACTCCCCTCCTCCATGCTGCAGGGAGTTTCAATTTAGAGCAAATAGTGAAGATACAAGTGGTATTTAGCTCAAGAAAGTTAGCATAACTTCTGTGGAAATGATTAGTTTGGGCGAGTTTAATAAAACTGTCCAGTTCTATTAATGTACATAGTCCATGTGTACAATGTTATATCCTCTATTTTCTCTAGTCACAGCAAAAAAGCTAAGCTAAAATATACTACTGATATGATTAACTAAAGAACACCAAACTCTTACCCGAGTTTGGACTTACTGTGGGATGTTGCCCAGATGTTTCTTAAGAGTCTAAAACTTACTGGCCTACAGCAGCAGAAGAACCAATGCACACAGTATTAAATTACCCCTAATAACTTATCTTTATCCCCACAGATTAATGTATTTCTCAAGCACCATCAGAGATGCTTTTATTTCAGTTGAAGGTGATAAACCTCAGAGACTCACAACTAGTCAGTATGGGGAAAATAAGAGACTTTGGAATTATCAGTCCTAAATGTGATCTCTAAATCACACCCTTTCCTACCAGGGGTCAGGGATCATTACAAAAGAGAAGTCCAGACAGATTATAAGAACCAGAAGTTGTAGGTGATTACAGGAACAGTATTTCCAGACACATGACACTGGCATATGTGAATTCAAAGTGATTGTGATAGCATGCACAAATCCTGTGCAAGTTTAAAATCAGGTAGTATCCCATCATATATAGGAGAGTTAGACAGAAAGGTCCATCAATCTAAGAAACTACTAGTGATTAATAGCTGTTGGGAGATGGAAAGTAAAAATTTTTAAGAGTATGACTCCTGGTAGGTCCACCATGATCCAGTAGATGGCCCACACCCAAGAATACTTGCACAACATAATTCGAACTTGATGAGCTTGGTGCATGCCTTTAATCCTAGCACTTGGGAGGCAGAGACAGGTGGCTTTCTGAGTTCGATACCAGCCTGATCTACAGAGTTAGTTCCAGGACAGCCAAGGCTATACAGAGAAACCCTGTCTCAAAAACAAACAAACAAACAAACAAACAACAACAACAAAGTAATAAAATAGGTTAGAAAATTGAATAGTCAACAAAGGGGGATTGTGTCTGGAAGGTATTGATGAAGAAGGTAAATATGACAAAAAAATTTTTTTTGAGAAGAGACCCGTAGAATTCTTCTAATATAAATGGGAACCATAATAGACAAAAAAATAAAAATAAAAAAAAAATGAGAAGAGTATCAAGGACTTGTAGAATTACAGGAAATTTAAGCCTTTTTTTTTCTCTCTAAATCCCATGCTGCTAAATCGTTGAGTTAAATTGTCAGAAGACAGCAGCCTTTGTGTACAGAATAGCAAGAAAGAGTTAAATCACCAAAAGTTTGCAGCTTTTGGTCCCATTCTGTATCCCCTTTCACTACCTCACTACCTCCCTCGGGGAACTGGATTCAGAAGTAGCTCTCAGAAGAAAGAATAGTGAGGAGAATATTCAAAGAAGCAGTGTTCAAGACTCCTAAATTCGGTGAAAACTGTTGCTGAACAAGAGATTCATGAGGTTGATGGAATAAAAGAAAGCATAAATTCAACCCGCAAATGCATGCACCCAAACTTCAGAAATTGACTTGAAAGCATTCAGAAAGAAATGGTGTAGAACATGGCTATGAGTTATAGTTTCACACAATATTCCAAGGATCCAAGAGCAGAGAAGCATTGCTGGGTCTCCAAATATCACAAGGTAGTAGTATATGTATTCTGCACCCAGGACAGTTATCAGCAGCAGGAAAGGAGATGACTCTTTTCCTCATAAAGGGGCAATGTGACCCAAGGATATATTCAAGAGAAAGGAAGTAATAAAATCTACCATTTTCAGTAGAAATCTGAGTACACAGAATAGAGTATCTCACATGAAATTTAGAAATTATATTTGCAGGGCTGGAGAGTTGACTCAGAGGTTAAGAAATTGTATTTGATAATTAAACCAAATTATAATCTATTATGACAGTAGGTGTCTTCTGAATGAGATTAAAACTCACTAAAAGAAAGACAAAAGAAATGTCTAACCTTTGGAAATTAAACCACACTCCTTAATAAGCATGTATCAAAACCAAAGCCCAGAGAAGGTTTAAAAACTGGTAATTTAGTGATTTTCAAAAATACAATCTTTCAAAATATATAATATTCAGGTAAAAAAATGCAGGGAAGGAAATTCAAAGAAATAGGTGCTTGTATTTTTTTTAAAAAAATAGATAAGATATTAAGTAAATAACATCACTGCATACCCAAACAAACTAGAAAGGAGAATGAAGATAAAAAGATATCAAAAATGAAAAAGAAGACAATATCAAAAAGAAAAAAAATATTTCCAGACTCCATGAAATTTTTGAAAGTTGTTACTGGAGAGAAATGCAGTGGTGATGTGTGCTTCCTGATGGTCCCGAGACCTCAGGTTTGGTTCTTAGTATCCATGTGAGGCAGATTACAACTGCCTGTAATTCTCTCTCTAACGGATTCAGCACCATCTGTTGGCCTCCTCAGGCAAGTGCACTCATGCACATACTGCCACACAGACATAGTTACACATAGTTAAACATTAAATATTTTTAAAAAATCAATTATCAATTCTAAAGTCATGAATAATTTGTTCTATGCTTCCACTAAGAACATTCAATCATTTCCCCCCAATTTTGTAAGTTGTCTTTACTCTGATGTTTTTGTTTGTGTTGCTGTAGAGAAGGTATATAATCAAATTTACCTCATGTATTTGTTTTGTTTTTGTGATTTTTGCTTCTGCAATGATAGCCTAAAACTCATTGCCTATATTAATAGAGACATGTTTTTCTCCTACAGAAAAATGTTAATCTGATTCAACCACCCCTGGGTTATTCTCCTATAATGTTTCACTTTATTTAAAATTATAGCATTATGAAAAATTGAGGTATTAGATATTCTGTGAGATCTGTTTTTCATAAAATAAGAATGTTTTGAGATAAAGTAAATTTCACCTGAAGAGATATAGTCATTCATGTATATATGTATATTTATAATTTCTATGTTAACAACAACTCATAGTGAAATTATCTAAGATAATGAGTTAGGCACGCTGACACTCACCCTCAATCCCAGTATTCATGAATAGGCTTTCATATCCAGTGTGGAGGAGATAGTAAGACACTATACTCAAAGCAAAACCAAGCCAAAAACATGAAAAAGAAAGAAAACAACAAAAAAGAAGAAAAGCTAAGTAACTGGGGACTATGTAGTATGTGTTCCATGACAGAGTGTTAGATTAAAAAGGAAAATACCCCTTTTAGGTCTAGTATGGTTTTGTACATTTCCATCACCAGTTTGGATGTGTTTTCCTGTTTTTCTTTAAGGACTTCTACCTGTTTGGTTGTATTTTCCTGTTTTCCTTTAAGGACTTGTAATTCTTAAGCAGTGTTCTCCTGTATTTCTTTAAGTGAATAAAGTCCTTCTTGATGTCCTCTACCATCATCATGAGATATGCTTTTAAATCCGGGTCTAGCTTTTTGGGTGTGTTAGGGTGCCCAGGACTGGCTGAGGTGGGAGTGCTGGGTTCTGATGATGGTGAGTGGTCTTGGTTTCTGTTAGTAAGATTCTTATGTTTGCCTTTCACCATCTGGTAATCTCTGGAGTTAGTTGTTTTATTTGTCTCTGGTTAGAGCTTGTTCCTCTCTTGATTCTGTTAGCCTCTATCAGCAGACCTGGGAGACTAGCTCTCTCCTGAATTTCAGTGAATAGAGCACTCTGCAGGCAAGCTCTCCTCTTCACCCATTCAAGATAAAAGTCTTGGAAAGATCAGGAATTCAAGGCCCACACCTAAACATGATAAAAGCAATCTACAGCAAACCAGTAGCCAACACCAAAGCAAATATTGAGAAGCTGGAAGCAATCCCACTAAAATCAGGGACTAGACAAGGCTGCCCACTTTCTTTCTACCTATTCAACATTGTACTTGAAGTCCTAGCCAGAGCAATTCGAAAACAAAAGGAGATCAAGAGGATACAAATTGGAAAGGAAGAAGTCAAAATATCACTTTTTGCAGATGATATGATAGTATATATAAGTGACCCTAAAAATTCCACCAGAGAACTCCTAAGCTTGATAAACAGCTTCAATGACGTACCTGTATATAAAATTAACTCAAATGAATCAATGGTCTTTCTCTACACAAAGGATAAACAGGGTGAGAAAGAAATTAGGGAAACAACACCCTTCTCAATAGTGACAAATAATATAAAATACCTTGGCGTGACTCTAGCCAAGGAAGTGAAAGATCTGCATGATAAGAACTTCAAGTCTCTGAAGAAAGAAATTAAAGAAGATCTCAGAAGATTGAAAGATCTCCCATGCTCATGGATTGGCAGGATCAATATAGTAAAAATGGCTATCTTGCCAAAAGCAATCTACAGAGTCAATGCAATCCCCATCAAAATTGCAATTCAATTCTTCAACGAATTAGAAAGGGAAATCTGCAAATTCATCTGGAATAACAAAAAACCTAGGATAGCAAAACCTCTTCTCAAGGATAAAAGAACCTCTGGTGGAATCACCATGCCTGACCTAAAGCTGTACTACAGAGCAATTGTGATAAAAACTGCATGGTACTGGTATAGTGACAGACAAGTAGACCAATGGAATAGAATTGAAGATCCAGAAGTGAACCCACACACCTATCATCACTTGAGCTTTGTCAAGGGAGCTAAAACCATCCAGTGGAAAAAAGACAGCATTTTCAGCAAATGGTGCTGGCACAACTGGCAGTTATCGTGTAGAAGAATGCGAATTGATCCATTCCTATCTCCTTGTACTAAGGTCAAATCTAAGTGGATCAAGGAACTCCACATAAAACCAGATACATTGAAACTTATAGAGGAGAAAGTGGGGAAAAGCCTAGAAGATATGGTCACAGGGGAAAAATTCCTGAATAGAATAGCAATGGCTTGTGATGTAAGATTGAGAATTGACAAATGGGACCTCATAAAATTGCAAAGCTTCTGTAAGGCAAAAGACACTGTCAATAAGACAAAAAGACCACCAACAGATCGGGAAAGGATCTTTACCTATCCTAAATCAGATAGGGGACTAATATCCAATATATATATATATAAAGAAATCAAGAAGGTGGACTCCAGAAAACCCAATAACCCCATTAATAATTGGGGCTCAGAGCTAAACAAAGAATTCTCACCTGAGGAATACTGAATGGCTGAGAAGTACCTGAAAAAATGTTTAGCATCTTTAATCATCAGGGAAATGCAAATCAAAACAACCCTGAGATTCCATCTCACACCAGTCAGAATGGCTCAGATCAAAAATTCAGGTGACAGCATATGCTGGGGAGGATGTGGAGAAAGAGGAGCACTCCTCCATTTTTGGTGGGACTGCAAGCTTGTATAACCACTCTGGAAATCAGTCTGGTGGTTCCTCAGAAAATTGGACATAGTACTACCAGAGGATCCCACAATATCTCTCCTGGGCATATATCCAGAAGATGTTCCAACCGGTAAGAAGGACACATGCTCTTCTATGTTCATAGCAGCTTTATTTATAATAGCCAGAAGCTGGAAAGAACCCAGATGCCCCTCAACAGAGGAATGGATACAGAAAATGTACATTTACACAATGAAGTACTACTCAGCTATTAAAAGGAATGAATTCAGGAAATTCCTGGTTAAATGGATGGACCTGGAGGGCATCATTCTGAGTGAGGTAACCCAATCACAAAAGAACTCACATGATATGTACTCCCTGATAAGTGGATATTAATCCTGACTCTTAGAATACCTAAGATACAAGATAAAATTTGCAAAACACATGAAACTCAAGAAGAAGGAAGACCAAAGTGTGGACACTGCCCCTTCTTAGAATTGGGAACAAAACATCCATGGAAGGAGTTACAGAGACAAAGTTTGGAGCTGAGTCGAATAGATGGACCACCTAGAGACTGCCATACCCGGGGATCCATCCCATAATCAGCCTCCAAACGGTGACACCATTGCATACACTAGCAAGAATTTGCTGATAGGACCCTGATATAGCTGTCTATTGTGAGGCTATGCCAGGGCCTAGCACAGTCAACTATTGGATGGATCACAGGGTCCCCAATGGAGGAGCTAGAGAAAGTACCCAAGGAGCTAAAAGGATCTGCAACCCTATAGGTAGAACATAATATGAACTAACCAGTATCCCCGGAGCTTGTGTGTCTAGCTGCATATGTATCAGAAGATAGCCTATTCAGCCATCAGTGGAAAGAGAGGCCCATTGGTCTTGCAAATTTTATATTCCTCAGTACAGGAGAACACCAGGGCCAAGAAGTGTGAGTGGGTAGGTAGGGGAGTGAGTGGGGTAGGGTATGGGAGACTTTTGGGATAGCAGTGGAAATGTATATGAAGAAAATACCTAATAAAAACAACAACAACAAGAACAAACAAGGAAAAGAAAATACCTAAGCACACAAAAGGACAAGTCCTCTTACCTGGTCCAAGATGGCAGCCTTGGCTCAGGTCAAGCTGAGTAATGCTTACCTGTTATGAATACCAAATTCCCCACCCTGGATGCCAGCTCTAGCATCATGGCCCTCACCCTTCTCACCTCCTTTACTATTCTACCTCCCAGGCTGTCCCTGCTACAGTTTACTTTCCCAGAAGCTTATCTGCTCTCTTACAACAAGCTCTCTTCCATTCTTCCCCAACTCCCTGCTATTTTCTCGACTCTCTCTACTCCCTCCACCATGCTCTCAGAGATAGTTCTGACCAAGGCCAGTTTGCTTCTTTTTCTTTCTGCTGTGGACACATCCAGATTCTCACCCCACCCCACCCCCATCTACAACAAAAGACCTTCCCCCTCTTTGCTGTGTCCTTGCTTATAGAGAGTAACTTCTAGACAGGATGAGGGATATGGGACATCTAGAGATTCAGTCCACATGAATCTTTCTCCCCTAAAATATGCTAACTTTAAAAACTATTCGTGTGAGTTGGGGACCCTTATTGACTGAATGCCTTTATTTGGTAACAACTGGATCTCTTCATAACACAACACAGTGATGGATATGTGAGGAACTGCATGTCAAATCCTAGTCACGGCCCTGTGGCTCTCATTCACTCTGTGAGGTATGTTGGTCTTACATGGCATCAATAAATTGTTATATTTTAAATCATCATGGTTAATTCAGTTATGAAGCTTATTTACTAGTATATAATAAACCTTTGTAATTTTCATATTTTTGTTAATAAAAGATAGAATATTCATAGGAGGCTCAATATTTTTTTACTTTGTTTTTGTAAATTTTAACCAAGATATTCTTCATTCTTCAAATATTCCAGCATGAAATTTTTCTGAATTATTTCATGGAATTAATTACTTGATCCATAATTTTAGAGTTATGGAATTATTCAAGAGCAACAAGATCTCTGTATAAATAATTAAAAAAATAAACAAATTCTCTGAGATAACAACTTTCTGTGGACTGAGACCTAAAAGGTAGGTTAAAATATGAGCTTCCTCACTGGAAAGTCAATATTGGTTTGATTAGATTCCTTCCTCTTGGTCAGTTTCAGGCAGCTATTTTGCCCATTTCTTCTCCCTTACTCCTGCCCCTCTATGCATGTACACACTCATAGACATACATGCACAAGCACACATACAACATACACACATTATAAATACAGAAATGAAATATATCATTGATACTTACTTACTTGTAAATGACCAGAGCTTTGTTCAGCAAGATTTATCATAGAATTCTATAAAAATAATGCCTCTGTGAACATGTAGAATAAAGAGAAGTCTAACTCAAAATATTTTTGAGAATAATAGAAGAAGATAGAATAGGCTAACTGCAGAGTGGATCCACTCTGGAGGCGTTCCCTGCCTGGCCTGTTTGTCTAACTGGCATGCATACTCTTACATTTAGCTTGCCAGTCACACTTGCCTCAGCATTTCAGTGAAGATAAATGATAACTGCCAGTAATTAGCTAATAGGTAATTTGTTCATTCATCATTATAAATATACCGCTGTTTTCTTCTACTTTGTTTATTGCATTAGGAATTTCTTTTAATTTTTAATTTCTGAAACAAAGGGGGCAATTTTGCAATAGATATTAACCCCTTGAATATCCAAGTAGAACAAGTAGAAGATGCTTTCATTGTTAAAAATTTTAATCTATGATTGGAGAAAAAAACTTGTAAAATAAGACCCACAAAAAAACATAATGTGAAACTATAATCCAGAGTGAATCAGAAACTACACACATTTTGTAGTTATAGTATTCCAATTTACTCATATACTACAGGAAGACAACAGACAGGTTAACTCATTTATCTAAGTTTCTGTTTCATTGTAACAGATATATTTTTAACATTTATTATATTTTTTCATGTACATGTATATGTCTCTCTCTTCGTGTCTCTTTAATTATGCATGTACATATCTCTATCTCCCTTAGGTTGTACACCTGTGTGTGTGTGCATGTGTGTGTGTCTGTGTGTGTGTGTATGTTGACACATTTGCATCATGACACCTGTGTAAAAGTTAGGGGATAAGTTGCTGGAATTGGTTCTATGCTTCTAAGATACAGATTCATAGGACTAAACTTAGGTAGTCAGTTTGGTGACAAGAGCCTTGCCCAAATTATCCTTGGCTTTCAAAATTGAATGTAGGCATTTCTTAATATTTGCATGCAATCACTTATAGACTCCTTAAAAGATACACCTCATTTAATATTTTAACAATACATTTGGCATTTTATCTATTTAGTGTTTGCTGCATGATGAGCATATTTAAAGAATAAATATGAGTAAGAACCAGCAAGTAATATAATTATTCACCTTTAAATAATGTGTTTAAGATGATATGATTTTTTTCAGTGATGGCGATTAAGGTATTAATAATTTAATGATGATCCAGGGAGAGGCAAAAATATCAGAAATAATACATTGAAATTTCAATCACAAGTCAACAAACACAAAACTATAGAGGAAAGTGAATGTAATTAAGCCTAAGTGTGTTTGGGGAGTGTGTAGAAACACACCTGTGCCAATTTGTCTATGATTCCATGAGCCACTGCTGCTGAGAAAAGAGACCAGCATCCTAAATGGATGGAATACACTACTGGATTCCTGAAAGATGCCGCTAGGTTAGGGAAAACATTAGATCACATGGGACAAAATACCATCTCACTTGGCTTAAATTTACTTAAAGCTCTCTTTGCCACAGTAAAAGTCCCTTTGTTTATCACACTGAGCATCTGGCTATGCTATTGGTAATTTCCCCACTGAGTGCAAATTATGGCCTGTCCTGTCCTTTGGAAGAGGTTCAGCTTCAAAGGACATTTCGTTTCTCTCAAAAAAATTTTTGAGGTTTTGTTCTAAATAGTAGATAGGGGTCCTCAGCTGTAAACACTGATATATAGTGTTTCTAAAATGTTTGTTCTTAAAACAGACCGAATTTTTCAATTTCCAACATGTGAAAACTCTCCTATGAGAGTGAGTGGAGATATGGGTGAGAACACACTGGTGAGTCTAAGGCACAGCATTGTCAGGCCCCAAACCAAATGACCTATGACTTTGGAGCATTCAAAACTTCTACATGGTGGTGAAATTTGGACATGCTCTACATTTTGAATGAGTAGTATTGATAACATCACATATCCAGGTCTGTTGCTTAATCTCTATGATGATGGAGTAAAGTGAAAAGCACTGGTCCTCAAAAGAGGCTTCAAGAGAAAGCCTTTGGTTCCTGTTGAAATTCTGAGGCCCATCACTCAACAAATTTGGCATGTCTGAGTATCTTTCTCTTTTGTGGATCCTTGTACAAACAGTGAATGTGTTGCTTTATAATGACGAAGGAACATACTTTTTTCACCATATTCTAAATTCCTCTTCTCTTTCCTCCACTTGACACTAGACTCCATTCAAGACATCTCCAAAGGTACTGCCATTGTGTCCATGTGCAGTATTGCACATGTGTGCATATTGCCTTCAAATATAGCAGATTAGCATCACTGTTCTTCTCTCTGTGAAATGGAAAGAGGTAACATGAGTTCACAGTTAGAGAGTTAAAGCACTTTGTAAACATCAAAAAATGAGACGACACTGTTCTCCGGGTGAGTGAGGACTTGGGAATTCTGTTTCTTTTATTTATTTGTTTTTCACTAAGATAAAGAAAAGTACAATCTGGGTCAATTCTCTGGGAGACTGAATGTGTTAAAGTTAAATTTAATATTAGAACCAGAGAGATAGTGGTTTGAAACTCAAGTGTTATAAAGTAAATTTTAAAACTGTCATTTAAGATTACAATATATGTACTAAAAAAAAAAAAATAACAAACCACTCTGGTTTGACACAGAAATATTCACAGGACCTGAGTTCAATCTGGCCCTGTCAAATTCTAGCTAAGTGATTGATTTCATGCATTTTAAATATCAATATTTGACCATCTTGTTCGTGAAATTTAGAAATTAAAAACTTTAAGCAACACATTCGTATAATGCTTAAATGCTGAGCTTCTCCAAACCACAGTTGCTGTCTTTGCGCATTTTGGTATTTACTTTTCTTCCTCACCTTGAGTGTGACTAATGCTGCTTCTGGGCAACACACTGACATACCATTGCTTTGCTCAGAAACTCAACTTGTGTGTATGTCTCCACCAGAGGTTTCACATGCTTAGCACACACTAGGTCGTCATAGACATATTTATTTCATAGGAGCCAGATAATAACTCAAAGCAACATGGGTTGGTTTTGTTCCTCTAAGAGCCAACTGTTATATATTTGTTAACTCCATATTATAGTTATTCTATTGTGCAACTGAGAACTCACCTTTGATGGGCCCTATCTTGACTATCAGAAACATGGGAGGGGTCTAAGTTTGCAACCAGTAGTGATATAAGGAAAGGGACACACACATGCTCAGGGCTCCTGGTATCTCAGAGTTCCAGTAGGCTGACTTCCAGTGCTCCAGTGTTCCTTGATTTCTGGAGACAGAAAACATGTTTTGAGGTCTGTGTGTCAATATTCATTACCTTATCCTGGGGGTAATGACCAAAACCACTTCTTATTATGCAAAGAGATAGGCACAGCCCCGATTCTGGGGTGTAGAGCAAGTTGATAAAGGTGGATGCAGTTTTCTCTGACTTTAGCCGTCGATTTTTTATTAGAACAAATAAGATGTAGAGCACAATGTATATTTAAAATTCATAATCTTTTTTATCAAATGTTTATATGTGAAAAAGGCTAAATTAAAAGGAAACACTGCCATCTGTTTAAGTGGACATTGGGAAATTTCCTTCCATGAAGTTTCATCAATAAATATTTTAAATGATTTAAAATAAGGGTGTAAATAAAATGAGATAAAACAATTCTGAGAAAAATGTGTCTACCTTTTATTAAAATAATTTTTCCTGAAGATTAATTTATTTGGTGACATAAAGTATCCAGGGGCTTAAAAATCCAGAAAGAATATAAGCCTGTACTACATATGTAAGGAATCAATAATATATAAAGTCTTTGCAGTGTAAGGGGAGTTTATTTCCTCTGTGGACCTGAAGAGTACACGATGTGTATTAAAATTCATTGACAATCATATCTGAGCAAATGTATTTTACATTAATTAATGTAGTGGAAAGAGCATATTGGAAAGATGAAAACTTATTCATGAAGTGACTCTAGAGTCATGATGCAAAAAAATGATTATTTCATCACCCATTATCTCTGCCTTTATGAATTTTGCATTACCTATAGACATTAATCAAATAAACTAACTGAATATATTATCCAATTCTCTTTTTGCCATATTAATAGAAATGAGCTGAAATATGACTTAGTTACCACCAACCACTAAATTCATATACTGAAGATCTAAGTCACAGGACCTTAGGCAAAATTGGTTATGTAAAGTATACCCATTTGAATAGACCTTAATTCAATTTGATGGCATTATAATAAGGCTACATTTGGATATGAAGAAAGTGACCATGGGTTTACACTAAGATAAAATATTATATACTTAAGGACATATTAGGGATGGTCATATATCACCATAGAAGTGAAATCTTAGAGCGAAACCAACCTGTCTTCATCTTGACTTTAGATATCTAGTCTTCAGGAGGTTGAGAAAATAGATTTTTATCATTTAATCTCTGTTATACTTTGTTGTGGCAACTCAAGTTAATGAATATAGTTAGTTTTCTAAATGGCATTCTCTTATCTACAACACTTTTAGGTTTAAATTAGAATTGATTAGAAGACATAGAAAGGATACCTCTCATGATGTTCACATTCATAGGCTATACTGTTATCAACACTTTCTATCAGAGATATATATTTAGCATAATTGTTGAACTTGTCCTGACACATCATCACTCAAAGTCTGTAGATTACATTGTTTTAATTTCAGGTCTTGTATAGTCTCTGCAGACATATATTTACCAGTTCAGTGTCTTATAAAGTAATCTCATTGCTTCCTAAATCCTGTGCTTTGTATGAACAACCAGTGATGTTTTTGTTTGTTTGTTTGGTTGGTTGGTTGGTTGGTTTTTCGAGACAAGATTTCTCCGTGTAGTCCTGACTGTCTTGAAACTCACTCTGTAGACCAGGCTGGCCTAGAACTCAAAAATCCACCTGCCTCTGCCTCCCAAGTGCTGGGATTAAAGGTGTGTGCCACCACTGCAGGGCCCTAAATCCTGTGCTTAACCCACTCATTCACCCTTCTCATAAATACTGGGAGCGAGTATTCATTTTACTATCTCCATAGTTCTTCTTATAACCATTTTTTTATAATATTATATATTTCAAAAATAAAGTATATACAATTATATAATGTATGTATATATTTTTTCATGGTAGGCATTGGTGTTTCTTTCGTGATTTACGAGTTATAATCACTTTGTTTCAGCACGTATGTACATACTCTGGATGTATTACATATTCTTTATGGATCACCTTCTGGAAGACAGTGTGAGTGCTTTTAAGTTTCAGCAATTATGTACAAATTTGCTGTAAACATCTACTTATATATATATGATCTTCAAAGGTCACAGACTAGGAAAATATGAGTACTGTAAGGAAAGAGACTGAACAAAAATGACAGTGAGGGGTTTTCTGATGATGGAAACCAACTGCTTAGGAACTTGTTTCCCCAGTTTGTGCATACTGAGATTGGTTCAATTGCTGTTCAAGGGAGTCAGGTTTACTCAAGCTATCAGCAGAACTTGTCATCAGCTTCTATGGGGTACTGGTTTTGCAGTCAGGACAGATTTAATGTTAAAGAATTCACAGAATCTTCTATTATAGCTCCAGAGAGCTTTGGAGACAGTCAATATGTAGCAGAATGGAAGTCTCCACATTAAAAACCAGAGAGGCTTCCATGGAGTATCTGCCAAGGAAAGCTGAGAACATGGAGTGGAACCTGCTTAAGATGCAGGCAATGCATGCTGTAGGAAGCCAAGTTGGAGAGGTGAGACTACTAAAGTCTTGTGGACTTGATAGAATTCCATCATGAGTCCCAGATGATGCAAATGGCCATGCAATAGTTGGTATTTACTCCATTTACTTTCACTCTTGTTTTTGTATAATCATTCCATTTTTCCATTTTTAATGGGAATGTTATTCTGAGGTTGGAAGTATATCACTTGTTTTTTGTCTAATAGGAGTTCACTGACTATACCCTGGAACTGTGAGCAAGAATAAACCAATTCCCACTAAGTACTTCAGTCTGGGCATTTTACCACAATAACAGAAAAAGAAGAAAAACAAATGAGCACAGATGATCCAAGCAATCATTATGTTTTTATACAAACTGGACTCCTATGTATTCCTTCCACTTCTCTGTTAGTGACATCAGAGAGATGTCTGACCCATTAGCTTCTGAATGCCAGCTATACCCAACATTAGCTAGGGTCTTGTGGGTAAGAAAAGATGAGTAAATAACTTGAAGGAGTAGAGTATGAATAAACCTAAGGGGTTATGCACAGCTTTCTTCTCTGGCTTGAAGTGAAATGGGCTTCCAAGGTGGTCTTAGGGACAGAAGGAATGAGACAGAATATAATGTGTCATCTCTTCCCCTTTCGACTGCTTTCTTCAGCCACTTTCTACTTGACTCCCATTTGTCTCAGCCATAGGTTGAACCAGGAGTGAACCTTAGTGTCCTGAGAGCAAGGTGAACAGAGAATTGATTGGAAGAATATGATGGTGTGAAATACCCCAAATCTCTGGCAGCAGATGACTGATGTGTTTGTCTTCTAGTGGAAACCAACAGTGGTTATTGGTATCACATTACAGCCTACCATGAGAAGTGCTGAAGTATTATTTGAAAAAAAATTAATTCTAAAATTTTGAACAAGAACTGTAGAAGTATGGAGTATCCTCAGTAAACAGCACCCACCTCAACTGATGTTTCCTTTAAAACTTACAGTGGGATTTAACATGCAAAAATGTTGGAAACAGCTAATCCAAGCTGCCTTTTAAATCATAATAACATAG
This sequence comes from Mus caroli, assembly GCF_978045245.1. Classification (NCBI taxonomy): domain Eukaryota; kingdom Metazoa; phylum Chordata; class Mammalia; order Rodentia; family Muridae; genus Mus; species Mus caroli. The sequence goes on from NW_028227266.1 coordinate 91,952,584, forward strand.
AGTGATATTATTGAGCATTTTGTATTTTATGTATTTAGTATCATACAGTCTAGTTTAAAATTTACGTTGATTGCAAAATGCTTTTTTGTTAACTAAACGTGAAAATAGGATAAATTTAGTAATCAAATTATTCTGGTTCTTCAGTGGCAAAAAAAAAATGTACAAAATATTTCACTGTGATAAGAAGCAATTCTGACATTTAAAATTTATATAATTGGATGTGAGTTTCTTATATGGCACACCATTTAAAAACCAAGGCTCAGAAAACTTCAACGAAGAGGAGGCAGAAAAATTGCAAGGCCATTCATGGGGAGGAGAGCTCTGAAACACAGATTTTTGGAGTTGACATGAGTATAGTATGCATCAACTCCCAGCGGAAGCTGCCTTTATAGGACCTGCACAAGATCAAGCCAGCTAAAATTCCAGGGTGGATATTGAGATGCTAAATGACAGCTGATGAAATCATTATTCTTTGGGGGTGTGGCCTTTAATAGGCTTCTCATACCCCAGTGGGTAGCCACACATTCATTAGTATACAAGCAAACACCAAATAGACTCAGTGGGATATTAATAGAATAATAAAAGACTTGATTTTGTTTGTTTTACAAAATCTGGGTTGGGACACTAGTTAGATGGATATGCTTAAGTATAAATATATGAGTCTTTCAGAAAATAAAAATAGTATGTAAAATACAATTACATAAATCACTAATGAGCCCCCTAAAAATAACCAAACAACAACAACCAACCAAACAACAACAACAACAAAACCATAGCTTTGAGCAGCTGTGGAAAACAGTAATACATTAGCCTGGCCCTGGCAGTCCATGTCTTTAATCCCAGCATGTGGGAGGCAGAGGCAGGTGGATCTCTATGAGTTTGAGGCCAGCCTAATCTACAGAGTAAGTTCTAGGACAGCAAAGGCTACACAGAGAAACCTTGTCTCAGAAAAACAAAAAACAAAACAAAACAAAAACCAAAAACCCAAACACAATACAAACAAACAAAAACCCTCAAAACCCAACCACTCCACCAAAGACCCCAAACCAGTTAAACACAAACAAACAAAACCAATAGTACATGTTTTATTCAGAAGACAATTTCCTGACTAGAAAACATGTATAGTCAGAGAATGGTGGACAGACCCAGAGTTATAATTAGTAACAAGTTTGTGAGTATGATCTTGTGAGCAGGTACACTTAAATGTTTACCCTACTGGGAAGCAGAGGAGATTTCATTCAATGAACCTAAGAGTGAGCTCTGGAGCAGGCTAATTACACTGTAATTAAAATATGTTCCAGTGGGCCCTGGGCTGGGAAAATGGCTCAGTGGATAAAGGCACCTGCAGCCAAGCCTCTGTACCCAACACCTGCAGCCAAGGTGTGCCTGGAACTCACGTAGTGGAGAGCTACTATTGACTCCTGCAAGTTGTCCTCTCACTTCCATACCTGTCATTACAGGCACATGCACACATATACACACATGGAGATGTTAAAATAAATGTCATGTCCCTCTATTATGAGATATTTATTTATTCCTCTCCACTCCTCAGCTGCTCCAATAGTAAGCTACACATTAAGATGAATGTTGAGAGAATTAATTGTAGGGGAAATGAGCAAAGAGTCTAATGGGGTACCTTACACGGAGGGACTGTGCATATACTGACTTAATATCAACATACTGCAAAGTTTCAATGTATGTATATTTAAGTAATACATAGAAACTTATAAAGCGTAGGTGCCCCTAGGTGAGGGTTCAGTGTGTGTATCCACCGAGTAATATTTAAATCAAAGGAGCCCCATCTCCAACCGCTAATCATGCTCCCTAGTTGAAATCCTTTCTGCTTTAGTTTATTGTTAAAGCCAGCCTTCCAGAACTTCCTGTTGATTGTAACTTAGTAGCTGCTCCTCAGCTCTGCATCCTCTCCCTCCCTGTCTGTAAACAGGCCTCTTGTAGATTCTATTGTGCATGAGATTACACGCTCTGCCTTTCTCTGTAGTTGGCTTTTGAAATGCCATTCTTCATTTATGTTCTCATGAAAGGCTTGTCAGAACTTAAATCCATACAGCAGTGTTAATTCAGAAACATGTTAAATGGGTAAGTCTTCAATTACAGTGCTGAATGCAGTGTGCTAGTGAGCACCAGAGGGCAAAAGGCTTTGTGTTCCTTAGTTTCAAACAGCAACCACTCTTCTCATCTGTTTTCCTCCTACACAGACTTTTTTCACTTTTATTATTTAAAGAAAGGTCTAGTGTGGAGCCTCCCCTCATCTCTATAAGGCATTTTTTTTAATGTGTGAAAATTGCTTTCATCACATCAAGACTTACTTTAAAAACTATCCCCATAAGTAAATCTGATATCTCCTAGATGATGAGTTTTTGTCCACTAATGGATATACGAAGAGAAAATTGTGTTTTAATAGCAACTTATTGCTGCTTCCAAACTCTTCATTCTGATGAACAAGAAGGCTTCCTTAGCATTTGGAAGTTTAATGTCTCTTTGTGGGTTTTCTCTCTCTCTAATGGAGAAAAATGCTTAAGTGTGTGCTTAATACAACATAGGATTATTTGTCAGAACTAATGAATCTAGATAAAACCAAAGTAATTTAAGATAACTATCTCCCTTTCCCAAACACTTTATGTGATAAAGTTGGACATTCTGATGTTTCAAGAGGATAACACAGTTCTGAGGCTGATTTGCAGGAAGATCGAATGATTGTTGAAAATAGCTCTAGTTTGCAAACTAAGCTTGGTAGAGATGGGGATAATTAAATCTGTGGTTGAGGGCACAATATAACCACTTCAGGAAAGGAGTTGACAATTCATCTCATTAAAAAGCAGTCAGAAAAACTCAATGTGTTACATGGGCAAGTAAAGATCTGTTTGTAGCATTGACATGCATGGTCAATGCTGTCCAAATCATCCTGTGTGTATGTAATACATATAAATATGCCAAACATGTTATATGTACATCCAAGTATTGAGTTTTCAAATATGCACTTCTTAAAATGTGTTTGAAGGAATGGGACGGATCAACTTATATTAAAAACATATCACTTTGAAAATTTCAGGAAATGATATTAGCAAAGTGGGAACATTGAGTATGTATGAGTAGTAGATGTATGACCCAAGGAAGTCTTTGTGGAGAACTACTTACCAAACACCCATTTTACCAGCTTTGTAGAATCTCATAAGCACTATATGAAACAAATTTTCCTAAGAGCAGAGTAAAAAAAAAAAAAAAAAAAAAAGAAAAAAGAAACTCTGATCCTCAGTCAGTGCTCTTGTAATGTCTTCTTAGAGAAAATGCTTTCCTCCAGAGCAGAACCACTTCACATGGAGCAGGCTGAAAACAGAATAGACATATAAGATGTAATTATTTTCTTTCTCACATGTAGACTTGCTGCTTAGGTCTATAAGGTGACTCTGTAGATGGCAGTGAAGGAGAATGTGGTTGAAATGGACCTTGGTAACAGTCCAGTCCTACTTCTTGTTGAAAATATTTAATCGGAAGTTTCTATCCTGCCTTAGGTCAGATAAAAGACACAATACATTTATATCTATTATATACCTTTAAATCATTAGAGCTGGGCAGATATCAACCCTTTATGCTGTTATGTCTAGCTCCCTGCCCACAAACTTGAGATCAGATATGTTCCATCTGGGCCATTCTTATTCAAATTGGCCAGCTCTCAAGGCCAGGTTTTTTTCATGATTCACTTACCCCATGTCGTCTTCTCTCTCTACCTTCTTCCCCTCCTTCCCTCCCTCTCTCTCCTCCTCTCTCTCCTTCCCTTCCTCCCCCACCCCCAACCCCTTGCATGGTGCCTTGCCTCAGACCTCTAGCCCAGGAGCCAGAACTCCACCTATCTCTCTTCTGCACAGCTATAGGCTGTAGGCATCTTTATTCAACCAATAGTTTTAAGTTAAGGACCATCACTTGGTGTAAGTGAGGATCCCCTCATCACCGAGGCCAGGGCCAGTGTTTAGCATCACAATGCATAACAACAACCCTAACATTTTATGCTTGAAACACATCTTCTAATGTGGAAGGCAGTGAGGGATGGACTATGCTTTCTTCTTTATAATGAACAAGCATCCTTGGTTTTCTAGTGAAAGTTGGATGATATTATACAAGAATAATTATTTAATGTAAAATATTGTCCAAAATATTTGCTTCAGTAATTTTTCTTGCTATTTTTCTGCAATATGACTCTTTTCAGCAAAGCATACTGGTGTCTATTAAACATATTTTGACTTCTATTTTGTAATAGTGAATTACAAACATCTTCTCAAAATTCAACTCAACTGAACTCTGTATAAAATTATGCCATATTTGAGCAGGCTAACTTGGGTGAGCATTTGTTACACTGTTTGTCCCAGTGAGTGGTTTTTACTAAAATTACACTCTTCTGTTGATGACTCTGTTTCATGGTGTGTCTCAAAATACTAATTACTGTCACATCTTCAAATGTCTTGGGTCAGCTCTCTCCTCTTTATATCAAACAGTTTCAGCACAATCCCAATTCAATTCTCTGCATATGCCCCCCCCCCCAAAATACAAAATAATCTTAAATTCCATATGTAACCTAAAAATCCCTAGGTAACAACATTTCATGGGTGCAACTTCCTGTCATACAGGACAGGAAGTATATATCAAACATCTCAGTCCTCTGAGTATTACAGTCTTCCTGCCCTTCTGCAATGTTCCCTGAGCTGTTGTTTTTAGTTGTATTGTAGCTGTTAGGATAGGTTGATACCAGGGGTATCTCCCCCTTCTCAGAGGACAACAGGAAGAGGGAAGCAAAAGGGGCTATATAAGGGGGTACTGGGAGGAGGGGACTGTGGTTGGGATGTAAATTAATTAATTAATCAATTAATTAATGGAAAAAGAAAAAAAAACTATCAAGAGTAAGAGGGAGTCAGGAGGATGGTTAGAGAGATGTACAGGAAATAGAAGGGAGGGACATTTAGTTTTTAAGAGTTTTTTTTTTTTTTTTTCAGAAAGTGGCATTGCAACTGGGATGTCTGCTGAGTAGGAAGATCAGCTGGGTCCTTTCTCTGCCTCTTTGAATTAGCAGGCTTTAACCCCAGCATCTGGATCCATAGTCTCCTTTGACAAAATTGAACAACTGAGATTTTGTTTAAAACAACAATTTCCATGTGACTCCTTGAACTCCTCTAATGTTTGGCTGTGGAGCTCTGCATCTGTTTCAGTCAGCTGTTGGTTGGAGCATCTCAGAGAACAGTTATGCTAGGCTGCTGTCTGTAAGCATAACAGAGTATCATTAATAGTGTCAGAGATTGGTTCTTGGACATGGGATGTATCTCAATTTGTGCCAGTCATTGGCTGCCCATTCCTCAGTCTCTGCTCCATTTTTGTCCCTGCACTACTTCTAGGCAGGGCACATTCTAATTCAAAGCTTTTGTGGGTGGGTGATAGGGAGTTTGTTGATGAGGAAGGATGGAGAGAACTGGAGGGAATAGGGACTCTACAGGAAAACCAACAGATCAACTAATCTGGACCCTTAGGATATCCAAGAGACTGAACCACCAACCAAAGAGCACACAAGAGTTGGACCCTGGCCCCCTGTGCATATGTATCAGAAGTGCTACGTGGTCTTCATGTGTATCCCATCCCCAAACAGTTGACATGAAGGCTATCTCTGACTCTATTGCCTGCTTGTGCATCCTGCTCCCCTAAGTGGGCTGATTTGTCTGGCCTCAGTTGGAGAAAATGTTCCTGGCCCTGCTGAGACTTAACATCAGTTCATGCCCAGGGGCCCCTCCAGCTTCTCAGAAGACCAGGGGAGGGAGGAGCAAGGAATGAGGAGAGGTATGTGTATGTGTGTGTGTGTGTGTGTGTGTGTGTGTGTAGACTGGGTGGTGAGGAGGGCTGCAATTAGGATGTAAAGTGAATGAATGAATGAATGAATGAATGAATAAATAAATAAATAAATGGAAAAAATAAAGAGACACAAATTAAAATAAAAATTGTTAAGCTTTTTTATTATTTACATATAGACTATAATAGAATGTTGACTCATCTACTTATTCTCAGTTGTCATGAGTCTCTGGATTCAACACTGTATATTGCAAAGTGTAGCTTCTCTGATTAAAGCTGGAAGTAGCTTATGCCTCTAGGTATAAACATAAATATTTAAAGGGCAGCTTAATGTGATGTCTATTTGGTAACAGTATTCAGTTTTCCACTAGGGCCTATGATCTCCTCAGCCATGAATTTTAGACCAGATATATAGTACCATTTATGAAAATTTTAATGGTATTATTATTTTACCATTCTAATTTAGTTGAGTTTCTATACAAATCACATCAAGGATTTGGAGGTTATTGTCTTAGGCAGGGTTTCTATTCCTGCACAAACTTCACGACCAAGAAGCAGTTTGGGAGTAAAGGGTTTATTAAGCTTATACTTTCCACATTGCTGTTGATCAACCAAAGGATGTCAGAACTGGAATTCAAGCAGGCAAGACAGCAGGAGCTAATGCAGAAGCCATGGAGGGATGTTCTTTACTGGCTTGCTTCCACTGGCTTACTTAGCTTGCTTTCTTACAGAACCCAAGACTACCAGCCCAGAGATAGTATCACCCACAAGGGGCTCTTCCCCCCTTTATCACTAGTTGAGAAAATGCCTTACAGCTGGATCTCCTGGAGGCATTTTCCCAACTGAAGCTCTTTTCTCTGTGATAACTCCAGCCTGGTCAAGTTGACACAAAACTAGCCAGTACAGTTATGTAAATTTACATTCACAAAGTTTGCAAGAACATGGTTACTTTTGCCTTTACTTTTAGCCAATCTTAAATGCATAGCTTTCTTTAAGTTTGATTTACATAATTTATTATCAAAAGTTCATACTATGACCATTTTATTTTTGGGTAGCAAATATAATTTATCTGGGATTGGAAAATTTTATTTTATTTTTATGTTAATTTTATTTATGTTTATAATTCTTCTTTTTTTTGGCCAATTAAGACACACTGATGTAATCCAGGGTGTCTCATGTTTGCTATTGTCCTATGGACAAATATACCACCATTATGCTTGTGCTTTATAATCAATGCAACCCATAATGAGCACAGAGAGCACTGTAAATATCACAGGGCAAAACACATCTAGGAAAACAATTCTTCATGAGGCACCCATTTTCTTTAATGTGCTTCTGTAGAAACTGAAATTGGATGTCAGTCTGATGCCCGTAAATAGATTATTTTAGAATCTGAAGGTCTATGCCAGAGGAGCTATTAGTTCACAGTTCTACAGAAATTACTGTGTTGTGAATAGTGGGCTGCTGATAAATTGGACTGGTTATTGTATTTTCGTGTTTAAAATTCTATTGAATCAACTCGGCCCGTCAAACTGAATGTGTCTTTATTCAAATACACAGTGAAGAAGTCACCTTAGCCATCAGCCGGAAACAGAAATCTGAATCCCTTCACATGTTCATCTGTCATCAAGCATTCATTAAATGCCAACTCACCATGCCCTGCAGTTACTGTGACACACACCAGGGCTCCAAAACCACTTACTGTTGCCCTTATAGAACTTTTAGTCTACTTTAAATGGGTCTTTCATGCCAGGAAATTGCATCATCAATCACCTGCCAATAATTATGTATGTCATTTCTAATGGGGACTTGAGAGTGTTTGTTTCAAGATGCCAACAAACATTAAAGCAGTAACTGATGTCTAGATTGATGCAGTGACATAATAAGTCAGTATAGAATATCATCTATTTAAAAATGTTTCAATATAATTGAATAAGATATAAACCACCTAGAACTTTACTAATCTGAATACATGTATCAAAGGAATGAAATAAACATTTTTAAATTGCTATATCCATTAAATGTTTAACAGTTACCAAGGCTTCTGTTTCTGAGGCTGTGTCTATTTTTATACTTTATTTTATAATTATATTATATCGAATGACTTCTTAATATTTTGAAAACTACTTTAGTGAATTTATATAACATTAGTAATGATATTAATCAATCAACAGACAATGTGTGGAAATAACTAAATATTTGTACAGAGTATTGATAATTATCTTTAAGACAGCAACTTTTCTTTTACAAATTTTTCATTGTTAGTAATTTCAAATTCATAAATACTAAGTATTTTTAAACTGTATGAGAAAACGTGATTTGTGCTTCTTTGTTTTACTGAGAGTTTCATTGTGTACTCTTGGTGGGCTTGGAAATCCCGGGCCTCAAACTCACAGAGATTCGCCTGCTTCTAACTCCTAATGTCTGGGGTTCAAGGTAGAATATTTATATGTCTTTCTTGATTCTTGATTCATCATTCAGTAATGTGCTATTGAATGTGGGGCAATGGGCTATGCACAGACAGCCTGGTCTCCAGTTGAGCTGAGGTCTTGAACCACAGTAGGACTCGTTGGTGATAATTTTCACCTACATAGGACAGAAGGCAATCCCTCATGTCTCCTGGACCACTGACTCCTGTCGAAGTTACCGACCCCACAGCCCCCACAAGAGAAGCATGTAGCTAATATTCATGTAGACAATTCCCCAAGCTTCTGGTCTTTGGGCTAGACTCCTCCCCACAGTTACCTATCAACAAGATAACAATCCCACTATAAGAGGGGCTGTTTCTCCTTGCTCCCTTACTCTCTAAGCTCTCTTACTCTCTAAGCTTTTACCTCTCTTTCTCTAAGCCTTCGCCTTTCTTACTCTATAACTCTCTTGCTCTCTTACTCTCTTTCCCTTCCCCCTTCTCTCCTCTTTGCCATGGCTTCTCTCTCTCTCTCTCTCTCTCTCTCTCTCTCTCTCTCTCTCTCTCTCTCTCTCTCTCTTTCCCTGCTCCCCCTTCCACCTCGGGGGGCCAAGTGTCGCCCTGGGGCACATATTCTGTTCTCAGCGCCTCTGCTGTATCCAGTGTGGGATGACGTAGACTTAGAGAACCTGGTACCAGGGGCTGCCCCTTGTCCACCTCCTGCTGTGTAGGGTCAGTGGCTTCACACAGCCAGATGCCCACCTGGGGCCACGTGGAAAATGTCCGGCAGTCCTCCCGTGTCTGCCGGCCCAAAGCACAGGAACTCTGGATGGAAACAGGCTCTCTCCCTCCCCTTTCTCTACACCCATGGCCCCACAATTTAATTTCTATGGAATTGTGGAATTATGAGAGATTCATATGCTGTCAATGTTAAGCTGTATATTATTATGTCTAAATAGGATAAACAATTATTCTAGTTTTTCTAGAATTTGTTAGTATCTGTTTTGCATCACATTATATGATCTATTTTAAAGCAGTCAGTGTGGGTTCTTTGGTGTTTCAATGAAATAGTCTCTACTTTTTGGCTAGTTCTATTTAAAGCATGTTTGTGTGGTTTTTTTTTGGGGGGGGCATCATTCAGCTGTTTATTGCTATCCTCATCAAGTTTACTAAGCTGTGTGTTTGTGACATCATTAAAGTCCTTGGATTTTTTTCTTCATGAAAGTTATTAGTTCTTTTATGTCCTGGGTTCTGTGATTAATCTAAATAATTCTCATTAAAGAACATTTGTATATGACTTTTGGATTTTGATTAAAGTATCATTTGCCATCACAGAAAATCTTCAAGTAGACACAATGTAGAGATAAAGAGATAATGGGTATCCCAGCCCCAGTGGACACATCTACATCATAGATGCTGCTCAGGGAATATCACAGAAGAGGGAATGGGAATATTGTAAGAACCAGAGGACTGGAAAATCAGCTGTGAATTTTAGGAATGGCTGAGAGAGAAACCAACGCCTGACTTAAAAATACAGTTCACAAGCCAAATGAAACTTTGAGCACATACTTTGATTTCAGGAAAATGTTGACTTAGGAAGATTTTTTTTTGACAAATTACAATAATTTTATAATTTTCTTTTTAAAATAGTCTCTACTTAGAGATGGAGTTGCCACCCCACAGTCAAAAACTCTGACCCAGAATTGTTCCTAGCTAAAAGAACTGGAGGGACAAAAATGGAGAAGAGACTGAGGGAAAGGAGGTCCAGTGACCAGCCCAAATTGGGATCCATCTCAAGGGGAGGCTCCAAGGCTTGACACCATTACTGATGCTATAGTGTGTTTATAACAGGAGCCTAGCATGGCTGTCCTCTGAGAGGCCCAGCAAGCAGCTGACTGAGACAGAAGCAGATACTTAACATCCAAGCCGGGACCCCTGTGGTTGAATTAGGGAAAGGCTGGAAGAAGGTGAGGAGGAGGCCAACCCCATAGGAAGACCAGCAGTCTCAACTAACCTGGATCCCTGAGATCTCTCCGACATTGAGCCACCAACCATGAAGCATACGCTAGCTGGTCTGTAGCCTTCAACACACACATATATAGCAGAGGACTTCCTGGAATAGCCTAATTGGGAGAAGAGAGACTTGAGGTACCTCAGAGTAGGGAAGCCTGATGGGTTGGGGTATGTGTGGGTGCATCCTCTTGAAAACAGGGGAGGAAGAATGGAATGAGGGACTGTGGGAAGGTGGACTGGGAGGCAGGCAATGACTAAACTGTAAAAAAATAAAAGTCATTAAAAAAACACTAAAAAGAAAAAAATACACAATTAAAACAATGGTCTCCACTTGTCTTATTTATCTATTTAATAGAATCACATTTTTTTTTCTTTTTCCAAAACATTTTCTAACTAAAGAATCGTATTGCTCTCTGTATTTCCAGGTTTATATATAATTAGTCTAACTTTTCTCTTCTCTTCTCTTCTCTTCTCTTCTCTTCTCTTCTCTTCTCTTCTCTTCTCTTCTCTTCTCTTCTCTTCTCTTCTCTTCTCTTCTCTCCTCTCCTCTCCTCTCCTCTCCTCTCCTCTCCTCTCCTCTCCTCTCCTCTCCTCTCCTCTCCTCTCCTCTCCTCTCCTCTCCTTTTCTTTTCTTTTCTTTTCTTTTCTTTTTTGTATAATGAGATTTTGCCCTGGCTCATGTGAACTCTCAGTGTAGGAGTACCACTGTGCTTCTGGTTTTCCCATCTCAATGGAGCACTCAATAGCATCACGTCATCCATGAGATATGTCAGTTATGGGAAGCTAAACTAAGACAGGATAAGAAGCTAAGCTTCATCCAAGAATCTCTATAATCACTTGTTTCAGTGAGACCCGTGTTAGTACAGATAAATATGCCTGTTCTTAACATTCCCCATTATCCCATGGATAGTTGAGAAGTGGGTTTTGAAGAGATAAAGGAGCCATCTGCTGTTCATGTCAGTGGGAGACCACTCTGATGGATGTGCCCTTCCACGTAATTACTACTCTGAGGGTTACTAGGGAGCATAAAACCGTCTTCGGTTTTTGCTATTACTTCTGTCCTGCTCTTCTTTAAAAATAGACTCAGCAATTTCCTGCTCAATTTCCTTGGTGGGACCTATTATTAATTACATTTTTGACATTGCCCTGAAAGTCACCTCATGCAGTCACAGGTTCAATCATTAAACCTGCGATTAACTGACATGATTTTATCACCAAGGAGTGTAATGTTTGGAACCAAAGAACTTTTATCTGGAAAGGTGTTAAGTAAGTAGCAAGTGTCACTTTGTAGTGTTCAGGCTACTAAATTTAGAAGGCGTGAGTCTGAGAACTGGAGCAAAGTGTATACCTTTAGGACTGTGTTTTTATTAAGGTTCTGGCTTCAAAGATTCTATGAAGTTTCAGCTTTTCTGGATTTGCTTTGTTGGCATTATTTTCTTAAGTAATTACAGTACCAGTTCTACAAATGCTTAATCACAGGTACAAAAATCAGCTATAAAAGTTGACACAAGTTCAAAATCTCTGCTGTGTGTTCAGTTGGTTCTTCAGTCTGTCAAGGGAATTGTTGAGTAGTGCAGTCCACAGCAGATTTTTGTATAATGTTTACTTTTCTTGTATATAGTTTTAAAAGTCAGAGTGCTCTAAAGTACAAATCAACAACAAATCCAGTGGTAAACAACTCATAGTCACCCCACACTCCAAAAGAAGCAGAGGCTTGATACCTAGTGGTAATTTATAATTTTATAATATTGCCTCTTGTTTTCCTCTCACATGCTACTTATTGAGTTTAACTATGGGAGAGCTAAATTCCTTTAATTTTTTCCCAAAAATGCAGGTGTGCTAAACTATTAGTTATTCAAACTGAAAACAAATTGTAATTCATTGCCATTACACCTGTGTTGTAGGTTTGCTAGAATTAGATGCCTCTTTTGCAAACTTCATTTTTTTAAAAATTTTTAGAAGGTCTCCCTTCTCTTCTACCTTTCTGTGCTATTAGTGGCTAGTTATATACATTGTGCTCTCAAATTTGGAAGTGTTTAAGATAGTCTTTGGCTTACTGATATTCTGCCAACTCTGTGTATGAATGTGTGTGAGCACGTTTGCATGCCTATATATATATCTTCACATTTTTATAAATAATATTTATCTACCTTTTAATCTGAGTACTCATATTCTTTAGTTCTGGAATTTTATTTCTATGTAATATTGCTAATTATTTGATCCCCTGCTTTGTATCAGTGGCTGGCCTAGAATAATCTTTCTACTCAACAAAGTATCTTTTCATGTTTCGGAGAATACTAGTAACCATAGCTTCTCCTGTGACAAGGTTTTATTATCTTTTCCCATTTTTTTCAAAGACAAACAAAAAACCCCCACCTTTGCTCAATTTCTTCCTCTCATGTTAATAAATTGTGCCAAACACACATACACACACACACACACACACATACACACACACACACACACATTCGTTATTGTTGTTTCCTATTGTTTCTCTATCATCTAAAATTTTACAAGACATGGGACCAGCAAGGTGGCTCAGTGGTGATGGCACTTGCTGTCCAGCCTTATGATCTGAATTCAATCTCTGGGATGCATACTCTGGAAGGAGAGAAGCAGCTCCCAGAAGTTTGGACTCTGACTTTCATGAGACTGCCATGGCACACACATACATCCCTCCTCCAATTAATAAAGAAATGCAATTAAAGACTGGTGAAAGACTCAACAGGTATTTGATGAGTGAATAAATGACCAAACAGGTAAATTTTGGGCTGTCTCTCTTCAAAAGAAGGTATCCCGGACACATTAAAATTCAAGGACAATTTCTATGAGAGGCTGAATTTGCTAACTTCTCAGGTTTTGTTGAAGTGATTGCAAAAAGAGATAGCGGGGCCTTTTGGTTGATCATTCACATATTAGACTATGTGCTTTTAGGAGTCTGTTCCTCCAAAGAAGTCAGCTCTCTCTAGCTTAGTGAAGGGGTGCAATAGGCATTTCTACCTGGTGAAAACAAGAACCTGAATGGAGAAATGAATGCAACTAATGGGGTGCCTTCTTAGTTTCAAATTTCCAAAGTTTTAGAGATGACTGAACTCTGTACTTTGATGCACTGTCTAGCATCTTAGATCCCTCATTTCATGTCTAAGGGTCAGTTTTTCTGGAGAGTAAAACTCCATTGTTCAAGGGCTGAAGCTCTTTTGTGGGAACGAGATCTAAAAATTAAACCTGTTCCAACAGGTACTTTCAACTACTAGTTACATATGCATCAACTTTCCATAAACACTGATAAGATGCCCATTACATTTAAACTTCAGATAGAGTCTTTGTTTGTGTACATTCCGTACATTCTCTTAGATCTACTAAGACTTATTTGCTTGAATCCCAACTTTGTGTGTCCTCTTTTTGTTTTGTTTATTCTTTTCTTTTTCTTTTTCTTTTTCTTTTTCTTTTTCTTTTTCTTTTTCTTTTTCTTTTTCTTTTTCTTTTTCTTTTTCTTTTTTTTCTTTTTCTTTTTCTTTTTCTTTTTTTTTCTTTTTCTTTTTCTTTTTCTTTTTTTTTCTTTTTCTTTCTTTTTCTTTTTCTTTTCTTTTCTTTTCTTTTTTCTTTTTTTGAGACCTCTGCTGGAGAGTCTCATTGTCTTAAATTTTGATATCTGTATTCATCTAATTTTGCTATACACCTAATCTAGCTTGTCAAACCCAGCATATTCCTTTTTTAAAGCCAATGTGGGAATTCTGTTCTCTAAAATACTGTTTGTCCACTTTACATGCTTTCATTTCATCCCTATTTTCTATGTGCTGGAAACTATCATTGTCTGTGTGGCATCTTGTGCTCTTATTGCCCACTTACTAGAATTTGGGAGAGAGTGAGAAAAAAATAAAGAGGTCTCATAGAACAAGATCAGCTGCAAGGCTCCACTGCAATTTTAAAACTTCGATATTTGGTTTTCAACATGTGCATTCATTTTGCAATAATACTTTAGAAGTCCAAATAGAAACAGAGCTAGCTTTATTGTGCTATAAAAGGATTTTGTTGCTATTAAGTGTCAATTGAACATATATACGGCAAGCTGGGCAGGACAAGACACTCAGTAATTCCAGTACTTGGCATGATCAGGGACAGTGGGTGAATATTGGAGGCCAGCCTGAGCTACATAGGAAATCCAAGAATATTTTTATTTATAGAGAAAATCTCACCCGCCAAGACTAGTCTGTGCAGGTGAGAGTGTGGACTACAGAAGCTAACAACTTCTGGGACAGGCAGAAGCCACAGAGCTTCTGAGGCAGACCCCATTTCGGGCTCCAGACATCCTTCCCCCTCCAGACAAGAGGTGTCTGCTCTTCAAGCATCTGGGGGAGCCATCTTGGTTCCCAGATCCTGCCGAGACTAGCCTATGCAGGTGAGAGTGTGGACTACAGAAGCTAACAGCTTCTGGGACCGGCCCTGTTTCAGGCCTTCACCTTCTGCCAAGAGGAAGGTCCAAACGCCAGATATCTGTGCACCTTCCCTGCAAGAGGACAGCTTGCCTGCAGAGAGTGCTCTAACCATTAAAGCTCAGGAGAGAGCGTCTCCCACGTCTGCTGATAGAGGCTAACAGAACCACAAGAGGAACAAGCTCTAATCAGAGACAACTATAACAACTAACTCCAGAGATTACCAGATGACAAAAGGCAAAGATAAGAATCTTATTAACAGAAACCAAGATCACTCACCATCATCAGAACACAGCACTCCCACCCCACCTAGTCCTGGGCACCCCAACACACCCGAAAAGCTAGACCTGGATTTAAAAGCATATCTCATGATGATGGTAGAGGACATCAAGAAGGACTTATTAATTCACTTAAAGAAATACAGGAGAACACTGTAAAAGAGTTACAAGTCCTTAAAGAAAAACAGGAAAACAGAGCTAAACAGGTAGAAGTCCTTAAAGAAAAACAGGAAAACACATCCAAACCAGTGATAGAAATGAACAATACCATACTAGACCTAAAAAGGGAAGTAGACACAATAAAGAAAACCCAAAGTGAGGCAACTCTGGAGATAGAAACCCTAGGAAAGAAATCTGGAAACATAGATACCAGCATCAGCAACAGAATACAAGAGATGGAAAAGAGAATCTCAGGTGCAGAAGATTCCATAGAGAACATCAGCACAACAATCAAAGAAAAAACAAAATGCAAAAAGATCCTAACTCAAAACATCCAGGAAACCCAGTACACAACGAGAAGACAAAACCTATGGATAATAGGAGTATCTGAGAATGAAGATTTTCAACTTAAAGGGCCAGCAAATATCTCCAACAAAATTATAGAAGAAAACTTCCCAAACCTAAAGAAAGAGATGCCCATGAACATACAAGAAGCCTACAGAACTCCAAATAGACTGGACCAGAAAAGAAATTCCTCCCGACACATAATAACCAGAACAACAAATGCACTAAATAAAGATAGAATACTAAAAGCAGTAAGGGAAAAAGGTCAAGTAACATACAAAGGCAAGCCTATCAGAATTACACCAGATTTTTCACCAGAGACTATGAAAGCCAGAAGGGCCTGGACAGATGTTATACAGAAACTAAGAGAACACAAATTCCAACCCAGGCTACTTTACCCAGCCAAATTTTCAATTACAGTAGATGGAGAAACCAAAGTATTCCACAACAAAACCAAATTCACACATTATCTTTCCATGAATCCAGCCCTTCAAAGGATAATAACAGAAAAAAAAAATACAAGGACAGAAACCAAGTTCTAGAAGAAGCAAGAAAGTACTCCTTCAACAAACCTAAAAGAAGACAGCCACAAGCACAGAATGCCAACTCTAACAACAAAAATAATAGGAAGCAACAACTAGTTTTCCTTAATATCTCTTAATATCAATGGACTCAGTTCTCCAATAAAAAGACATAGACTAACAGACTGGCTACACAAACAGGACTGAACATTCTGCTGCTTACAGGAAACCCATCTCAGGGAAAAAGAGACTACCTCAGAATGAAAGGCTGGAATACAATTTTCCAAGCAAATGGTATGAAGAAACAAGCCGGAGTAGACATTCTAATATCTAATAAAATCTACTTCCAACCCAAAGTTATCAAATAAGAAAGGAGGGACACTTCATACTCATCAAAGATGAAATCTTCCAAGAGGACCTTTCAATTCTGAACATCTATGCTCGAAATGCAAGGGTAGCCACATACATAAAAAAAAAAAAAAAAAAAAAAAACAAAAACTTCAGTAAAGCTCAAAGCACACATTGCACCTCACACAATAATTGTGGGAGACTTCAACACACCACTTTCATCAATGGAAAGATCATGGAAACAGAAACTAAACAGGGACACAGTGAAACTAACAGAAGTTATGAAACAAATGGTTTTAATAGATATCTACAGAACATTTTATCCTAAAACAAAAGGATCATCTCAGCACCTCATGCTACCTTCTCCAAAACTGTCCGTATAATTTGTCACAAAACAGGCCTCAACAGATAAAAAAATATGGAAATTGTCCCATGCATACTATCAGATCACCATCATCTAAGGCTAATCTTCAATAACAACATAAAGAATAGAAAGCCAACATTCACGTGGAAAAGGAACAACACTCTTCTCAATGATACCTTGGTCAAGGATGGAATAAAGAACGAAATTTAGGATTTTAGAGTTTAATGAAAATGAAGCCACAACATACCCAAACTTATGGGACACAATAAAAGCATTTCTAAGAGGAAAACTCATAGCTCTGAGTGCCTCCAAAAAGAAACTAGAGAGAGCACACACTAGCAGCTTGAGAACACACCTAATAGCTCTAGAACAAAAGGAAGCAAATTCACCCAAGAGGAGTAGATGTCAGGAAATAATCAAACTTAGGGGCGAAATCAACCAAGTGGAAACAAGAAGAACTATTCAAAGAATCAACCAAATTAGGAGCTGGTTCTTTGAGAAAATCAACAAGATAGAGAAACCCTTAGCCAGACTCACTAGGGGGACAGGGAGAGCATCCTAATTAACAAAATCAGGAATGAAAAGGGAGACATAACAACAGATCCAAAACACCATCAGATCCTTCTACAAAAGGCTATACTCAACAAAACTGGAAAACCTGGAAGAAAAGGACAAATTTCTAGACAGATACTAAGTAACAAAGTTAAATCAGGATCAGGTTAATGATCGAAACAGTCCTATATCCTTAAAGAAATAGAAGCACTCATTAATAGTCTCCAAACCAAAAAAAAAAAAGCCCAGGACCACATGGGTTTAATGCAGAGTTCTATTGGACTTCCAAAGAAGATCTAATTCCAGTTCTTCACAAACTATTCCACAAAATAGAAGCAGAAGTTACTCTACCCAATTCATTCTATGAAGCCACAATTACTCTAATACCTAAACCTAACAAAGATAGAGAACTTCAGACCAGTTTCCCTTATGAATATTGATGCAAAAATCCTCAATAAAATTCTTGCTAACCTAATCCAAGAACATATCAAAACAATCATCCATCCTGACCAAGTAGGTTTCATTCCAGGGATGCAGCTATGGTTTAATATATGGAAATCCATCAACGTAATCCACTATATAAACAAACTCAAAGACAAAAACTACATGATCATCTCTTTAGATGAGGAGAAGGCATTTGACAAAATCCAACAACCATTCATGAAAAAAGACTTGGAAAGATAAGGAATTCAAGGCACATACCTAAACATGATGAAAGCAATCTACAGCAAACCAGTAGCCAACATCAAAGTAAATGGTGAGAAGCTGGAAGCAATTCCACTAAAATCAGGGACTAGAAAAGAGTGCCCACTCCCTCCCTACCTATTCAACATTGTAGTTGAAGTCCTAGCCAGAGCAATTCGACAACAAAAGGAAATCAAGAGGATACAAATTGGAAAGGAAGAAGTCAAAATATCACTTTTGCAGATGATATGATAGTATATATATATGACCCTAAAAATTCCACCAGAGAACTCCTAAACCTGATAAACAGCTTCAATGAAGTAGCTGGATATAAAATTAACTCAAACAAGTCAATGGCCTTTCTCTACACAAAGGATAAACAGGCTGAGAAAGAAATTAGGGAAACAACACCCTTTCATTAGTCACAAATAATATAAAATACCTTGGTGTGACTCTAACAAAGGAAGTAAAAGATCTGTATGATAAGAACTTCAAGTCTCCGAAGAAAGAAATTAAAGATCTCAGAAGATGGAAAGATCTCCCATGCTCATGGATTGGCAGGATCAATATAGTAAAAATGGCTATCTTGCCAAAAGCAATCTACAGATTCAATGCAATCCCCATCAAAATTCCAAATCAATTCTTCAACGAATTAGAAAGAGCAATCTTCAAATTCATCTGGAATAACAAAAAACCTAGGATAGCAAAAACTCTTCTCAAGGATAAAGAACCTCTGGTGGAATCACCATGCCTGAACTAAAGCTGTACTACAGAGCAATTCTGATAAAAACTGCATGGTACTGGTATAGCAGCAGACAAGTAGACCAATGGAATAGAATTGAAGACCCAGAAATGAACCCACACACCTCTGGTCACTTGATCTTCGACAAGGAAGCTATAACCATTCAGTGGAAAAAAGACAGCATTTTCAAGAAATGGTTCTAGCACAACTGGTGGTTAACATGTAGAAGAATGCGAATTGATCCATTCCTATCTCCTTGTACTAAGGTCAAATATAAGTGGTTCAAGTGGTTTTTTACTCCACATAAAACCAGAGACAGTACAAAACAAAAACAAAAACAAAAAAACAAAAACAGAGACAGTGAAACTTATAGAGGAGAAAGTGGGGAAAATCCTCGAAGATAAAATTGCAAAGCTTCTGTAAGGCAAAAGACACTGTCAATAAGACAAAAAGGCCACCAACAAATTGGGAAAGGATCTTTACCTATCCTAAATCAGATAGGGGACTAATATCCAATATATACATAAAGAACTCAACAAGATGGACTCCAGAAAATCAAATAACCCCATTAAAAATGGGGCTCAGTGCTAAACAAGAAATTCTCACCTGAGGAATACCGAATGACTGAGAAACACCTGAAAAAATGTTCAGCATCCTTAATCATGAGGGAAATGCAAATCAAAACAACCCTGAGATTCCACCTCACACCAGTCAGAATGGCTAAGATCAAAAATTCAGGTGATAGCAGATGCTGGTGAGGATGTGGAGAAAGAGGAACACTCCTCCATTATTGGTGGGATTGTAAGCTTGTACAACCACTCTGGAAATCATTCTGGTGGTTCCTCAGAAAATTGGGCATAGTACTATAGGAGGATCCTGCAATACCTCTCCTGGGCATATATCTAGAAGATGTTCCAACCGGTAAGAAGGACACACGATCCACTATGTTCATGGCAGCCTTATTTATAATAGCCAGAAGCTGGAAAGACCCCAGATGCCCCTCAACAGAGGAATGGATACAGAAAATGTGGTACATTTACTCGATGGTGTTCTACTCAGCTATTATGAATTTATGAAATTACTAGGCAAATAGATGGACCTGGAGGGCATCATCCTGAGTGAGGTAACACAATCACAAAAGAACTCACATGACATATACTCACTGATAAGTGGATATTAGCCCAGAAACCTAAAATACCCAAGATATAAGATACAATTTGCAAAACATATGAAACTCAAGAAGAACAAAGACCAAAGTGTGGACACTTTGTCACTTCTTAGAATTGGAAACATTATACCCATGGAAAGAGTTACAGAGGCAAAGTTTGGAGCTGAGACAAAAGGATGGACCACCTACAGACTGCCATACCCGGGGATGCATCCCATAATCAGCCTCCAAATGCTGACACCATTGTATACACTAGCAAGATTTTGCTGAAAGGATCCTGATATAGCTGTCTCTTGTGAAACTATGCCTGGACCTAGCAAGCACAGATGTGGATGATCACAGTCAGTTATTGAATGGAGCACAGGGCCCCCAATGAAGGAACTAGAGAATGTACCTAAGGAGCTAAAGGGATCTGCAACCCTATAGGTACAACAACAATATGAACTAACCAGTACTCCCCCCCCCTGCCCCCCCCGAGCTCGTGTCTCTAGCTGTATATGTATCAGAAGATGGCCTAGTTGTCCACCAGTTGAAAGAGAGGCCCATTTGTCTTGCAAACTTTATCTTCCTTAGTACATTGGAACGCCAGTGCCAAGAAGTAGGAGTGGGTGGGTGGGGGAGTGGGGGACTTTTGGGATAGCATTGGAAATGTAAATGAAGAAAATACCTAATAAAAAAAAGAAAAAGAAAGAAACTTAAAAAAAAATCTCTTTCTAAAATCAAAACAAATAAACTACCCCAAACAAACAAATGAAAATCACACAAACACACCCAAACAAAATGGAAATGAACAGAAATATCTAACAGTTCCAGAAAAAGTGCTATTATATAGTGTTAAATTATTTGAGGATATTATTATTTATTTACCATGACAAAGTAGTATTTTATTTGGATAAATTGTAAGGTACAAAATGGTTGTGCTGAGCATGGTCGTTTTTCATACAAATGAAGATGTAATCAGTCATTCTAAAACTTAATAATACATCCAAGACTGCCTAGGAGATTCCTAATGATAGAAATGGCTTTTTTTTGTATTTGAACCTAGTAAACACCAATACACACCAACATTTTCTGTGGATTAAATGGAAAGATTGCTTGATTTGCTTCAAGGAGGCATTACAGTACCTACTGGAAAATAAGAATGGGGAAGCCAAAATAGGAAGGAACTAAGCACTTGTCAAGCTAGAATTGAAGGTGTCAGGCAGTAAATTGGTTTTTGTTTTGCAATAGCATGTAGTTTACCTTGTACCATGGTAACGAATATCATAATATATACCTTATGGCAGCTTTTCTTTCATTTATTTCTCTTGTTAAAATTTTAAGACTAGAATGGGTCCTTATTTTATTGTAATATAATTCACTCTTATGCATGTTAGCTTTGTTTAAGGGATATGTTTTTCCTCAGAGAAAAGGTTAGCTCTCAATTGTCAGCTCAGATAGAGAATAAATAGCCCTATCATCACTCAATCTAGACTCCAAGAAGTCTTTGAATCACATGGCATGCAGCATCCTACAGGAACTGTGATTGCTCAGAATTCAGCTGTTCTCCACTGCAGACTGGATTCAACATGGTATTTTGCTTTATCTTTCATATTAGTTAGATGATAAAGAAAGAAAGACAGATACAATAAAAATGAATTCAAATTCCTGAATGTACCTCATAATTTAAAGGGTATATACAAAGTCATAGAACCAAATCAACAAGATCTTTCTTTATGAATTCAGTTAAACTTATACATTAATTTTGTGCATTCAATAGAGCCATGCTGACTGTTCTCTTTAGCCTCCTTTCAAGGGAGGAAAAATGCATCAATACAATATGAGGTGTGTCACACAAAGGATTCCAAAACTCGGCAAAGTCCCAGTACAAAAAACAAAAACAAAAACAAAACAAAAAACCAAAACAAAACAGAAGCATAGATTCTTGTTGGGATATTTTTATGTATTTTTGTTGGTGTGTGTGTGTTTGTGTGTGTGTGTGTGTGTGTGTATGTTGTGCATGTGTATACATGGATATGTGTATGTAGTTGCACACATGTATGAACATATGTAGCGTCCAAAGGTCAATATTGTGTGTCTTCATCAGTAGCCTCCATATTATTATTTGAGACAAGGCCTTTCAGAGAACACATAATTCATTGATTTGACTGGGCTAGCTGATTGATGGGCTTTAGGGATCCTCCTGTCTTTATTCTCCTGCCTCACAGACATAGGGTCATTGAGCTTTGTTCCCAGATGTTAACTGGTACTTAAAATCTGAACTCAGGACCTTATGCTTCCTGGGAAGCTCTTTACAAACTTAGATACCTCCTTAGTTTAGTATCAATCCCTTTCTCAATTATTCATTTTATTTCTCTGTGAAAGTACATGTCTGTGTGCATAGGTCAGCGTGGGTGTGTGTAGGTCAGAAATTAATAAGGATGGCTTGAGGTTTATCTGAGAAGTGTGGAATTCAGTTCTTTCTTCCTACCATGACTGTCCTGGAATCAAACTTAGGTCATTAGGCTTGGGCAGCAAGGTAGGTTACCCAATGAGCAATCTTGCCATCCCAATATTTTAAATAATAGTATATTTGATAAGTTTCTAAAATACTCTAAAGTCTACATCAGTTGGTGATGCACAGCTATTTACTATCACCATATACAGCTTGTGCAATCCACCACACACATTAACTATGTCAGTAGTGTGTTCACTGGAGTAGACAGTTTTAGTAAGTCAACACCTTGGTGTTCAATAGTACTGTAGTGCTGTAGAAGGGGATTGAAGAAGTACATGGAATTTGTACTCCTCTGTAATACTTTCAGATTATTTAGCTAACAGAACTGCAAGAATTACAAGTGAACACCAGCCCGAGGACTCACTAGAGGGCACATTGCTGTAGAGATGGCAAAAGTGAAAGCCTGAGACTTCTTTGGAATCGGAGAAAAGAATGCAAACAGGGAAGGAACATCCCCGTGAGTTATAACCCTAACTTAGAACTTACAGCAGAAGCTTCCAAGTGTTGAAAGAAAAGCAACTGCTGGACAACCGCCCTGTGCACAATAAGCCTAATGAATGAAAGCAACATAAAGACATCAACCAAATGAATCTTAAGTTCATCACCAATTGACTGCAGGAATTCTTCTTTGATTATAATGAATGGGTACAAAGTATTAACATTAAAAAATAGTTGTAAAGGTGAATATATAATCAGTTTCAAAGTACTTTAGTCAATTTTAATTTTGGTATATCATTTGAAGACAAAAATAGTAAAAATAAGAATGTCTAAAATGACTTGTGTAAATAAATATATCAAAAGCAACTGTAAGATGTAACTTCATAGCAATATTATCAATGACAAGAGAGGCTAAAGAAATCTCAATTCACATCTCAAGACGTTAGACAGAAGAAACCATGTGATAAAGTAGAAGCTAGTGATAAAGATTTCAGTGGAAATACTTGAGACATTTCTACTCCTAGTTAGTTTTATGAAAAGTTGAAATTGATTAAGCCTTCCCCAACATAAATCAATATATTGGCAAATGAAAAACAAATCACAATAGAGAAATACAAGTTAACTCTAATAACTCATGAAAGAGATATGTGAACAAAGTGGATAATGTAGAAGTTAACAAATCATGAAAAGAAAAAGAAAACCCGAAGAGCAAAATGATAAAGATGAGATGGGAACTATAATCAGTAAGTCCTAGCAATTTCCCTCAACAGCCAGCTGGGTGCACAGGCTAGCGAGTATTTAAAGAGTAAGTGAGGCCAATGCTTCTCACACTGTTCTAAAAGCATCAAAGAAGAAGGGAAATGTTTTTCAAATTTGTTTTACAAGTGCTTTTAAAGCCAATCCTTATGTCATATTTGTTCACACTTGAGATGCTATGGCAGAAGGATGCAACGAATTCAAGTCCAGCCTAGGCTACAAGAACCCCAATAGTAAGACTGTAAAAAGAAAAATGATTTAAAAGTTTTGTGGGTGAGTTGGCGTCCCTATCGTTCCACTGGGGTTTCTGTCTGGCTCCAGGAGGTGGTCTTTTCAGTTTCCATATCCCCAATGCTGTGACTCACAACTGAGGTCTTCCCCATTGATTCTTGTCCTTTTTCCTGGTTCTCTTTCTCATCCTGGAGATTCTCCCTACCTTCCTTCCCTTCTCTGTCAGTTGCAGATTTTCATTCATTCTCATGGTCATCTCTCCTGTCTCTCCTCACACCTGATCCTGATCCTGACTCTTCACCATTCCTCTTTCCCATTGCCTCTCCCACACAGTTCCCACCCACAATCTACCTCTTATAACTATTTTATTCCCCTTTCTATGTGAGATTCAAGCATCCTCACTTGGGCCTTCCTTCTTATTTAGCCTCTTTGGGTCTGTGGAGTGTAGCATGAGTATCCTATATTTTATGGTTAATATCCACTTATAAATGAGTACATACCATGGATGTCCTTTTGGGGCTGGGTAACCTCATGGGAGCTATCCCAAAAGCCTGTATGTGGGATATGTTTTTTTTTTTTTTTAAACCTGGGCTGCCTTGTCTGGTCTCAGTGGGAGAGAATGTACTTAACCTGGCAGATGTGATGTGCTGGGTAGGGGTATACCTAGGAGAGCCCCCATACATTCAGAGGAGAACACAAAAGGGGAGGAGAAAAGGATCATGGGAGGAGTAACCAGGAAGGGGGCAATGAGCAGGATGTTAAGTGAATAAGTAAAATAAGGTTAATAAAATTAAAAAAATAAATAAAATAGTGAAACATCCTAAATTACCTTTAAATGATAACTCACAGAATTTATTATATTTTGTACAAAGTGATCTACTTAGTAAAGTTTTGATGTTTGTTGTGTTTTTAAAATTAAAAACCCACATACTGAATGGTAGAAAAAAAAAAAAGAAAAGAAAATGAGAGAGACAGAGGGGAGAGAAGAAGGGAGGGAGAATGGGAGAAGAGAGAGGAAGAAGAAAATTCCATGTAAATATTTTTAATTAGCATATATTTTAAACAAATGTTTCAGAAATTATATCAAGTCAATTGAAAGGAGACATCCATAACCAAGTAAGATTTAACCTTTGTATGTAAGGGTGGCTCAGCATATATAAACCAACAAAGTTTTATAGCACATTAATACTGAACAATAAAAATCTTAGAAACGTCTAAAAGATACACAAGAAAATAATTGACAAACATTTTCTGACCAAAAGCCTCAGAAAATTAGTTATAGGAGACATATATTATGGAATATAAAGGTTATTTGTAACAAGCTAAAAGCTCATACTATATTTGATTAAAAAATAAAATATTTTCCTCCAAAATTAGAGCAAGTTAAGGAAGTCCACTCTTGCACCTTTATTAAAGCTGTAAATAATAAACAGAGCAATATGATAAGGAAGGAACATAAAAATTCCCAATTTAGAAAGGAGCAATAAAGTTTTTTTTTTGTGCTGATAAAAAGGATGTATACAGATATCATTAAAATTAGACATACATGTAAAATTTTAGAAATAATACAAACATCAGAATATCTATTTAATTATTTAAAACTTTTAAATATTCACTTATTATGTGCGTACATATTTAACCTTGCATTTATAGGTGCATGTTGTGGACAGCCCTGGTCTTGTATTTTGATGCAATTTCTGCTCTCCTGGGAGGGGTTGCAGAGGAGGTGCCTTGTAAAACTTCTCCCCACCTTAACTTTTCAAATAAAGGCTGGAGCCTGTGATTGGGCAGAAGTAGGGAAGGTGGAACTGAAAAGTTTGGGGGAGAAGAGAGAGGGAAGGAGAGGGAAGATGGAGGAAGAGGAGGTGGAAAGAGAATGGAGCAGAAGCACGTGGCTTGGAGAAATTGCAAGTTATATGGGATCTCACAGATTAGAAATAGACTAGTGTGGTGGTAGATCTGCCCAATATAGTCGTGTAGCTTGTATTCCAATTAATTGAGTTGTGATTTCTTTGACTGTACTTATTTGGGTTGGAGATTTACCACAACAGATGCACACACAGCACATTACACATGTGCAGAAGTCAAAGAAAAACTTGCAGGAAACTATTCTCTTTTAACATCTGGCTCCCAAGGACTGTGCTCAAGACTTTTTCTTGGCAATAAGCGCAGTTACCTACTGAGACATCTCTCTAGAGATATCTTTCCATTCCCAAGAAGTTTATAAGATACAAACTCAAGAAATAAGAATCAGTAGTATTTCTGTAAACTGGAGAACTATCATAATAAAATGAAGAAGATAGTCATAATGATAATATCAAGTTAACAAAACAATAAAATTCTACCTATTGTCACATTGATAGAAACAAACTTTAATCCATACCCTTTTTTAAAATATTTTTTATTAGGTATTTTCCTCATTTACATTTCCAATGCTATCCCAAAAGTCCCCCATACCCTCCCCCCCCACTCCCCTACCCACCCACTCCTACTTTTTGGCCCTGGCGTTCCCCTGTACAGGGGCATATAAAGTTTGCATGTCCAATGGGCTTCTCTTTCTAGTGATGGCCGACTAGGCCATCTTTTGATACATATGCAGCTAGAGTCAAGAGCTCCGGGGTACTGGTTAGTTCATAATGTTGTTCCACCTATAGGGTTGCAGATCCCTTTAGCTCCTTGGGTACTTTCTCTAGCTCCTCCATTGGGGGCCCTGTGATCCATCCAAAAGCTGACTCTGAGCATCCACTTCTGTGTTTGCTAGGCCCCGGCCTAGTCTCACAAGACACAGCTATATCAGTGTCCTTTCAGCAAAATCTTGATAGTGTATGCAATGGTGTCAGCATTTTGAGGCTGATTAAATCCATACCCTTTTGTTTCTTGTCCCTAAGATCTCATGTGAATAGTACAATATAACATTCAGTTCAATTTTTAAAAGTCCTAATGTGTTTAAAAATCTCTGCAAAAATCCAAGATCTTTTTAAAAGTTCAAATTTTCTTAACTGATTTCTTGGAAGTTAAAAAAAATAAATTATACACTTTCTTATTTTAAGAGGAAGTGATTTTTTTGGATTTGTCTGGGGGCCCTTTTTATGTGTTTGTTTGCTGATTGATTTGAGTTGCACTATTCTGGACAGATAGGCCTGCACTGTAGAAGGAAGGTTACTGAATGTGAGTGGGAGTGAAGCTGGTAAGCAGAGTTACTCATAAAACATAGAAAAGAGCTGATTTCTAAACTTTGTGAAATTTTATATGCAAAGCAAATGAATGTCATTAAATGCCAAGGGGGGGTGTCTTGAAATAACGATTGTGCCCAAGTGCAGAGGTTCCTGTAGTGAGAAAATCCTGCACTAACCCAAGTCCTAACAATGAGTTCAAGAGAATCCTTTTCTTATGTTGGGAGCTTCTGAGAGAATCTCTGCCCTCCTCTCCAGGCTTTCTGCAATAAGAGTCTGTTGGATGGCGTGCCACCTGCCCTTTCAGTATTCATCCAGCACCCTGGGGACTTCTCAGCCATCTGGAGTTTGTTGTCACACTGAGACTTCTGCAGGTTTGGTTAACTTTTAGCCTCTCCAGTCAGTTCTTTTATTATTCTCTCTGTGCATAATTTTTGCATTATGTAGTCTTTACATGTTTCTTTAGACTTTATATTGAAATTGCGCGATTTAATGGTGAAAGCGACTGCAAAGTGTCTGTATCTTAAAAGTAATTTCCCTCTTCCATGGTGCTTAAAGATGTGGCTCTATTGCAGTCAAAGATCAGAAGCCAAACCAAACCCACCAAATGAACACAAACTCAAGCAGGACTGGATGAGAGTCAGGTGGTGCTGTGGGTATGCACAAGTGACACACTTGATGGCTTGAAAGTCTCCATTATTTTCTGCTATGTTTTTTTTTTTTGAGGGGATAAAGCCCATCAGTTTTTATCCATTTCTCATATTTGTAAAACAAGAAAAATTAAGACAGAAAAAGCATTGCTGCTGTTGATGTAATTATGACAGGATGATTCTCATAAAATGGACTTTATTGATGACTAATTCACAACCAGAGTCCTTGTTCAGCTAAAACTTAACCTGTTCCTAAATATCATGGCTCTTTTCTTGTCTCTGCTCTTCATGGTAATTTCTCCTTGATCAATTCTATGGGTGAGCTTCAGCTTTTGCACAGTAATTGGTTCCTATATTTGGCATCCACCTCTGTCTCAAGGCCTGAGGACTGCTCCTTGGTACATCACAGGGATGCCCAAGATGAACATGATGGGAGATTCTCCATCCTTTGGCTGTATTTGTGAAAACTGTGTATTTGTCTGTAGACAACTTACTAACATTCTTCTTTACTGAAACATCTTGGGCCAGGTCTGTACAGTTCAAATCACCCTCAGCGCCAATGCCCTCCATATTCCTACTAGGATAGCTCATTAAACTTCACTTAAAGCATTCCATGACTTTCCAAATACAAAGTCCCCAAATCCACATTCCTACAAACTAAAACATAATCAGGTTGATCACAGCAATACCCCAGTCCATGGTACCAACTTCTGTGTTAGTTAGGGTTTTATTGCTGTGAAAAGAACAACGCACATAAAGGACAGTTAATTGAGACTGGCTTACTGGTTCTGAGATTCAGTCCATTCTCATCTATGGGGCAACAGGCTATGCACAGACAGCCTGGTCTACAGTTGAGCTTAGGTCTTGAACTCCGGTGGGACCCAGTGGGTGGAATTTCCACCTACATGCGACTAAAGGGATCATGTGTCCTGGACTCCTGGCTCCTATTGAACTTACTGCCCCCACAGCCCCTACAGGAGAGGTTCATGGCTATCAGTCACATAGGAGCAGCACCAAGCCTTCCCACATACAAATAAGGTTTTCTCCAAACTCTCAGTCTAAGCCAATGAGAGGTACCTGCTGTCGATCCCTGAGTCACCCCCAGAACTGTATATAAATCCATCCAGGGAACTAAAGGTATGCGAGAACTACTCTTTCGTCTGAGTCTTTTGTTCCAAGAGCTGTATGTAACACTTGGAAAGAGATCTTCTCTCCTGAAGAGCCACCTGAGGTCCCGTTGCACTCCTTACTGGATAGTAGGCTTCCTGTCGGCCCAGTCCGACCCAACTCAGTTCAGAGCTGCTCGGAGTTACTGAGCGACCTAGAAGGCAGGGCAGAGATTTCGCCTCCCTGCCTGCACTTGCTTCCCTTCACTGGAACCCTTGCACCAGGCCAGGACAGAGATCTCCATGGAAAACCTCGGGTACCCAGGCCCACAATCACCATAGCCTGAAGCATGCATGGCAGCATCCAGGCAGGCATGGCACTAGAGGAGCTGAGAATTCTATATCTTGTCCAGAAGGCAAACAGGAGACTGGTTCCCATGTGATTAGGAGGGTCTCCAAGCCCACCCTCATAGCGACACACTTTCTTCAACAAGGCCACATCTGCTCCAACAAGGCTATATCTCCTAATCTTGCCGTTCCCTGGTCCAAGCATATTCAAACCATCCCAGTTTGATACATCAATATTGCTTTTCTCTGCCTGCTGCTTCTTTCATAGCATCACCACATCATTAGTAAGACTGTCTCAGTCATCTAATGAAGTTATAGGTGGGGTTGCACTCCTACACTTGATCTTAGCCAAAAGGCCGAGAAGCGATGGGGTTGCACTCCTAAATGAAGAGAATAAAACAACAACAACAAACAAAAAAACAAACAACCCCGCTCTTACCTAAAGCATCATACTAAAACCATTTCCTTCAATTTGGACTCTTGTTCTTTCCTCATTTGAAAGACAAAACTAGGAGTCAACTCAGAATTACATGACCTCAACACTTGATTTGATTCTTATTTTTATCACATATATCAGACCCCTTTCAGAAATGGCATATGGTAGAATTTTCAGCATTGTTCCTGCCTCAATCTAATCATTCTATTTCAACCATTTATTATCACCCTCTATTAGTACATATGTATTATACAGAGTACCAGATCTGTACATCTTTCTTTTATTTTCAAGTATTTTTATAAGGTATTTTCCTCATTTTCATTTCCAATGCTATCCCAAAAGTCCACCATACCCTCCCCCCTAATCCCCTACCCACCCACTCCCACTTTTTGGCCCTGGCTTTCCCCTGTACTGGGGCATATAAAGATTGCATATCCAATGGGCCTCTATTTCCACTGATGACTGACTAGGCCATCTTTTGATACATATGCAGCTAGAGTCTAGAACTCTGGGATACTGGTTAGTTCATAATGTTGTTCCACCTATAGGGAGGCAGATCCCTTTAGCTTCTTGGGACTTTCTCTAGCTCCTCCATTGGGAGCCCTGTGATCCATCCAATAGCTGACTGTGAGCATCCACTTCTGTGTTTGCTAGGTCCCAGCATAGTCTCACAAGAGACAACTATATCAGGGTTCTTTCAGCAAAATCTTGATAGTGTATGCAATGGTGTCAGTATTTGGAGGCTGATTATGAGATGGATCCCTGGATATGGCAGTCTCTAGATGGCCCATCCTTTTGTCTCGGCTATAAACTTTGTCACTGTAACTCCTTCCATGGGTGTTTTGTTCTCAATTCTAAAAAGGGGCAAAGTGTCCACACTTCGGTCTTCGTTCTTCTTGAGTTTCATGTGTTTCATAATTGTATTTTGTATCTTGGGTATTCTAAGTTTCTGGGCTAATATCTGCTTATCAGTGAGTACATATTGTGTGAGCTCTTTTGTGATTGTGTTACCTCACTCAGGATGATGCCCTCCAGGTCCAACCATTTGCCTAGGAATTTCATAAATTCATTCCTTTTAATAGCTGAGTAGTACTCCATTGTGTAAATATACCACATTTTTTTTGTATCCATTCCTCTGTTGAGGGGCATCTGGGTTCTTTCCAGCTTCTGGCTATTATAAATAAGGCTGCTATGAACATAGTGGAGCATGTGTCCTTCTTACCGGTTGGGACATCTTCTGGATATATGCCCAGGAGAGGTATTGCGGGATCCTCCAGTAGTACTATGTCCAAAATTCTTTTTTTTTTTTTTTTTTAGTTTTTTTTTTAAATTTTTAATATTTTTTTATTATGTATTTTCCTCAATTACATTTCCAATGCTTTCCCAAATGTCCCCCATACCCCCCCCAAATCCCTACCCACCCATTCCCATTCTTTTGGCCCTGGCATTCCCCTGTATTGGGGCATATAAAGTTTGCAGTCCAATGGGCCTCTCTTTCCAGTGATGGCCAACTAGGCCATCTTTCGATACATATGCAGCTAGAGATAAGAGCTCCAGGGTACTGGTTAGTTCATCATGTTGTTCCAACTATAGGGTTGCAGATCCCTTTAGCTCCTTGGGTACTTTCTCTAGCTTCTCCATTGGGAGCCCTGTGATCCATCCAATAGCTGACTGTGAGCATCCACTTCTGTGTTTGCTAGGCCCTGGCATAGTCTCACAAGAGAGAGCTATATCTGGGTCCTTTCAGCAAAATCTTGCTAGTGTATGCAATGGTGTCAGCATTTGGAAGCTGATTATGGGATGGATCCCTGGATATGGCAGTCTCTATATGGTCCATCATTCATCACAGCTCCAAACTTTGTCTCTGTAACTCCTTCCATGGGCGTTTTATTCCCAATTCTAAGAAGGGGCATAGTGTCCACACTTTGGTCTTCATTCTTCCTGAGTTTCATGAGTTTAGCAAATTGTATCTTATATCTTGGGTATCCTAAGTTTTGGGCTAATATCCACTTATCAGTGAATACATATTGTGTGAGTTCCTTTGTGATTGTGTTATCTCACTCAAGATGATGCCCTCCAGGTCCATCCATTTGGCTAGGAATTTCATAAATTCATTCTTTTTAATAGCTGAGTAGTACTCCATTGTGTAAATGTACCACACTTTCTGTATCCATTCCTCTGTTGAGGGGCATCTGGGTTCTTTCCAGCTTCTGGCTATTATAAATAAGGCTGCTATGAACATAGTGGAGCATGTGTCCTTCTTACCGGTTGGGACATCTTCTGGATATATGCCCAGGAGAGGTATTGCTGGATCCTCCGGTGGTACTATATCCAATTTTCTGAGGAACCGCCAGACTGATTTCCAGAGTGGTTGTACAAGCTTGCTATCCCACCAACAATGGAGGAGTGTTCCTCTTTCTCCACATCCTCGCCAGCATCTGCTGTCACCTGAATTTTTGATCTTAGCCATTCTGACTGGTGTGAGGTGGAATCTCAGGGTTGTTTTGATTTGCATTTCCCTGATGATTGAGGATGTTGAACATTTTTTCAGGTGCTTCTCTGCAATTCGGTATTCCTCAGGTGAGAATTCTTTGTTTAGTTCTGAGCCCCATTTTTTAATGGGGTTATTTGATTTTCTGGCGTCCCCCTTCTTGAGTTCTTTATATATATTGGATATTAGTCTCCTATCTGATTTAGGATATGTAAAGATCCTTTCCCAATCTGTTGGTGGCCTTTTTGTCTTATTGACGGTGTCTTTTGCCTTGCAGAAGCTTTGCAGTTTCATGAGGTCCCATTTGTCAATTCTCGATCTTACAGCACAAGCCATTGCTGTTCTATTCAGGAAATTTTCCCCTGTACCCATATCTTCGAGGCCTTTCCCCACTTTCTTCTCTATAAGTTTCAGTGTCTCTGGGTTTATGTGGAGTTCCTTGATCCACTTAGATTTGACCTAGTACAAGGAGATAGGAATGGATCAATTCGCATTCTTCTACAAGATAACCACCAATTTTGGCAACACCATTTATTGAAAATGCTGTCTTTCTTCCACTGGATGGTTTTAACTCCCTTGTTGAAGATCAAGTGACCATAGGTGTGTGGGTCATTTCTGGGTCTTCAATTCTATTCCATTGGTTTACTTGTCTGTCATTATACCAGTACCATGCAGTTTTTATCACAATTGCTCTGTAGTACAGCTTTAGTTCAGGCATGGTGTTTCCACCAGAGGTTCTTTATCCTTGAGAAGAGTTTTTGCTATCCTAGGTTTTTTGTTATTCCAGATGAATTTGCAGATTGCTTTTTCTAATTCGTTGAAAAATTGAGTTGGAATTTTGATGGGGATCGCATTGAATCTGTAGATTGCTTTTGGCAAGATAGCCATTTTTGCAATGTTGATCCTGCCAATCCATGAGCATGGGAGTTCTTTCCATCTTCTGAGATCTTCTATAGTTTCTTTCTTCAGAGACTTGAAATTTTTATTATACAGATCTTTCACTTCCTTAGTTAGAGTCACGCCAAGATATTTTATATTATTTGTGACTATTGAGAAGGGTGTTGTTTCCCTAATTTCTTTCTCAGCCTGTTTATTCTTCGTGTAGAGGAAGGACATTGACTTGTTTGAGTTAATTTTATATCCAGCTACTTCACCGAAGCTGTTTATCAGGTTTAGGAGTTCTCTGGTGGAAATTTTAGGGTTACTTATATATACTATCATATCATGTGTAAAAAGTGATATTTTGACTTCATCTTTTCCAATTTATATTCCCTTGATCTCTTTTTGTTGTCGAATTGCTCTGGCTAGGACTTCAAGTACTATTTTGAATAGGTAGGGAGAAAGTGGGAAACATTTTCTAGTATCTGATTTAGTGCGATTGCTTTCAGCTTCTCACCATTTACTTTGATGTTGGCTATTGGTTTGCTATAGATTGCTTTTATCATGTTTATTTATGGGCCTTGAAGTCCTGATCTTTCCAAAACTTTTATCATGAATGGGTGTTGGATTTTGTCAAATGCTTTCTCCATGTCTAAGGAGATGATCATGTGGTTTTTGTATTTGAGTTTGTTTATATAATGTATTACGTTGATGGATTTCCCTATATTAAACAATCCCTGCATCCCTTGAATAAAACCTACTTCGTCAGGATGTATGATTGTTTTGATGTGTTCTTGGATTCGGTTAGCGAGAATTTTATTGAGTATTTTTGCATCGATATTCATAAGGGAAATTGGTCTGAAGTTCTCTATCTTTGTTGGATCTTTCTGTGGTTTATGTATCAGAGTAATTGTGGCTTCATAGAATGAATTGGGTAGAGTACCTTCTGCTTCTATTTTTTGGAATAGTTTGTGAAGAACTGGAATTAGATGTTCATTGGAAGTCGATAGAACTCTGCATTAACCTCATGTGGTCCTGGGCTTTTTTTGGTTGGGAGACTATTAATGACTGCTTCTATTTCTTTAGGGATATAGTACTGTTTAGATCATTAACCTGGTCCTGATTTAACTTTGGTACCTGGTATCTGACTAGAAATTTGTTCATTTCCTCCAGGTTTTCCAGTTTTGTTGAGTATAGCCTTTTGTAGAAGGATCTGATGATGTTTTGGATTTCTTCAGGATCTGTTGCTATGTCTCCCCTTTCATTCCTGATTTTGTTAATTAGAATGCTCTCCCTGTCCCCCTAGTGAGTCTGGCTAAGATTTTCTCTATCTTGTTGATTTTCTCAAAGAACCAGCTCCTCGTTTGTTTGATTCTTTGAATAGTTCTTCTTGTTTCCACTTGGTTGATTTCACCCCTAAGTTTGAATATTTCCTGCTGTCTACTTCTCTTGGGTGAATTTGCTCCCTTTTTTTCTAGAGCTTTTAGGTGTGTTGTCAAGGTACTTGTGTGTGCTCTCTCCAGTTTCTTTTTGGAGGCACTCAGAGTTATGAGTTTCCCTCTGAGAAATGCTTTCATGTGTCCCATAAGTTTGGGTATGTTGTGGCTTCATTTTCATTAAACTCTAAAAAGTCTTTAATTTCTTTATTTATTCCTTCCTTGACCAAGGTATAATTGAGAACAGTGTTGTTCATTTTCCACGTGAATGTTGGCTTTCCATTTTTTATGTTGTTATTGAAGATCAGCCTTAGTCCATGGTGGTTTGATAGGATGCAAGGGACAATTTCCATATTTTTGTATCTGTTGAGGTCTCTTTTGTGACCAATTATATGGTCAGTTTTGGAGAAGGTACCATGAGGTGCTGAGAAGAAGGTATATCCTTTTGTTTTAGGATAAAATGTTCTTTAGATATCTGTTAAATCCATTT
This sequence comes from Mus caroli, assembly GCF_978045245.1. Taxonomy (NCBI): domain Eukaryota; kingdom Metazoa; phylum Chordata; class Mammalia; order Rodentia; family Muridae; genus Mus; species Mus caroli. The sequence continues at coordinate 91,987,373 of NW_028227266.1, forward strand.
GTTTCATAACTTCTGTTAGTTTCACTGTGTCCCTGTTTAGTTTCTGTTTCCATGATCTGTCCATTGATGAAAGTGGTGTGTTGAAGTCTCACACTATTATTGTGTGAGGTGCAATGTGGGCTTTGAGCTTTACTAAAGTTTCTTTAATGAATGTGGCTGCCCTTGCATTTGGAGCATAGATATTCAGAATTGACAGTTCTTCTTGGAGGATTTTACTTTTGATGAGTATGAAGTGTCCTTCCTTGTCTTTTTTGATAACTTTGGGTTGGAAGTTGATTTTATTCGATGTTAAAATGGCTACTCCAGCTTGTTTCTTCATACCATTTGCTTGGAAATTTGTTTTCCAGCCTTTCACTCTGAGGTAGTGTCTGTCTTTTTCCCTGAGATGGGTTTCCTGTAAGCATCAGCATGTTGGGTCCTGTTTATGTAGCCAGTCTGTTAGTCTATGTCTTTTTATTGGGGAATTGAGTCCATTGATATTTTAGAGATTATTAAGGAAAAGTAATTGTTGCTTCCTATTATTTTTGTTGTTAGAGTTCGCATTCTGTTCTTGTGGCTGTCTACTTTTTCGTTTGTTGAGGGATTACTTTCTTGCTTTTTCTAGTGTGTGCTTTCTGTCCTTGTATTGTATTGTTTTTTTTTTTTTTTTTTTTTTTTTCTGTTATCATCCTTTGAAGGGCTGGATTCCTAGAAAGATAATTTGTGAATTTGGTTTAGTCGTGGAATACTTTGGTTTCTCCATCTATGGTAATTGAGAGTTTGGCTGGGTATAGTAGCCTGGGCTGGCATTTGTGTTCGTTTAGTGTCTGTATAACATCTGTCCATGCTCGTCTGTCTTTCATAGTCTCTGTTGAAAAGTCTGGTGTAATTCTGATAGGCCTGCCTTTATATGTTACTTTATCTTTTTTCCCTTACTGCTTTTAATATTCTATCTTTATTTAGTGCATTTGTTGTTCTGATTATTATATGTCGGGAGGAATTTCTTTTCTGGTCCATTCTATTTGGAATTCTGTAGGCTTCTTGTATGTTCATTGGCATGTCTTTCTTTAGGTTTGGGAAGTTTTCTTCTATAATTTTGTTGGAGATATTTGCTGGCCCTTTAAGTTGAAAATCTTCATTCTCATCTACTCCTACTTTCCATAGGTTTAGTCTTCTCACTGTGTCCTGGATTTCCTGAATGTTTTGAGTTAGGATCTTTTTGCATTTTGTTTTTTCTTTGATTGTTGTGCTGATGTTCTTTATGGAATCTTCTGCATCTAAGATTCTCTCTTCCGTCTCTTGTATTCTGTTGCTGATACTCACATCTATGGTTCCAGATTTCTTTCCTAGGGTTTCTATCTCCAGCATCGCCTCACTTTGGGTTTTCTTTATTGTGTCTACTTCACTTTTTAGGTCTTGGTTTGTTTTATTCAATTCCATCACCTGTTTGGATGTGTTTTCCTGCAATTCTTTAAGGGATTTTTGTGCTTCCTCTTTAAGGTCTTCTACCTGTTTAGCAGTGTTCTCCTGTATTTCTTTAAGTGCGTTATTAAAGTCCTTCTTGATGTCCTCTACCATCATCATGAGATATGCTTTTAAATCCCAGACTATCTTTTCGGGTGTGTTGGGGTACCCAGCACTGGGTGACGTGGGAGTACTGGGTTCTGATGATGGTGAGTGGTTTTGGTTTCTGTTAGTAAGATTCTTATGTTTGCCTTTTGCCATCTGGTAATCTCTGGAGTTAGTTGTTATAGTTGTCTCTGGTTAGAGCTTGTTCCTCAGGTGGCTATGTCAGCCTCTATCAGCAGACCTGGGAGACTAGCTCTCTCCTGAGTTTCAGTGTTCAGAGTACTCTCTGCAGGCAAGCTCTCCCCTTGCAATGAAGTTGCCCAGATATCTGGTGTTCGAACCTGCCTCCTGGTAGAAGTTGTGATCCACTCATCAGAGGTCCTAAGATCCCGTGGAGAGTCCTGTGGTGACCTTGGGGTTGTCCGCAAACTCTGGGCCCAAGGTGCCCCGGTGCTGGTATGAACCACAAGGGACTTGTGTCCATAATAAGGCCGGGTTTTCTGCTCCCTAATTAATGCAGTCTCAGGTCCCATGCGATTAGATTGGACCAGAAGTTGTGTTCCACTCACCAGAGGTCTTAAGATCCCATCGGTGGTCCTGTGGGTACCTTGGGGGTGTCCTCAGACTCTGGGCCCAATGTGCCCCGGTGCTGGCGTGGACCAGAAGGGACTTGTCATCTGTACATCTTTCCCATAGGTATGTACACTATTTGTTTTTCTACCTCTATGAAATACACTGGTTTCAAAATCCTTAAAAATATCTTCAAAAACATCACTAAATAATCCTACCAGCACATGAACCATAAGGGCATAAAGGTAAATGTGCAAGCATAATAAGAAAAATATAAACTTCAGTAATCACATATACAAGAAATGCTAACAGGTTAAAAATAAAAATATAAATAGTTGAACATGTTCTATTCATTGAATAAATATCTCCTGGTTATTTGTTTTGTGTTGGTAAAGGTGAAAAACATTCAGTGCGTACTTGAAAACAAAACAATGTAACCCTTGCTGCTCTGTGTGGACTGAGGAGAAAGGAAAACCTAAGGTTATAGATAAAGTATCTGTGTCTCTTGAGAAACCCACACTAGCTATATCTTTTTATATTTCTCACTAACACTCTGATACCTGTGCTTCAATTTATTTTAAAATCTTTTGAAAAACAAAACCTTTGGTTCATAAAAAATAAAATTGTAAGGACTAAGAGGGAATGCAACATGAGAGTTCTTTTGCAGAAAATAACAGCTAACAAAACAAGCTAAGCTCATCTAATCACTGTGTTGAGACATATAAAAGAATGAGACTTGGTTGCCAGCCAAGACATTGTGTTAGGGTAGTGATACCAAGCTATGATTAGTGTTAGGGCTCACATCACACATAAAATCAAGTGAATATACTTTGGCAGTCTAGACTCCCAATTATATAGACTGTGGTTTTACTTAGAAATAAAGTTCTTTCACCTGTATGTGCTGCTGCTACACAATGTTAGCTGCATCTCTTTAAAAAGGAGAGAATTGAAAATAGAAACAAACATGTACAGAGAAAGTTGACCTGAAGGCACATGTGGAAAGTTCAGTGTGGCTGCATTGGTAAAGTAACAAGTCAAAGCAAGGAGACTCTTGACAATCATCCCAAACTTGAAGAGGCACAGCCTGGTCTACAAAGTGAGTTCCAGGACATCCAGGGCTATACAGAGAAACCCTATCTCTAAAAACAAAATAAAACAAACAAACAAACAACAACAACAACAACAACAAATCAGTTTTCCAATGAAGACTCCCAATTCTGACTCCATTTGTCTTTGCACATGGCCAATAGTGTAGGATGGGGCATGGCAACTTACATGACTGGCAATATTATCATAGCTATATCAGCCAATGCAACTGGCTTCTTGACTTGCTCATAGGCCCCAGCATCTCTCACAGAGACTGAAAGTTTCGTGGCGTGAAGCTCTCCCTCTAACCCCCAGACCTATTACACTTGAAACAGTTTTTTTTTTTTTTTTTTTTTTTTTTGTCAGTGATCTGTGGATTCTTCATGGTGATCCAAGGTTTCAGTGCTGAGGCATATGCCTGATTCTAGAAATATTTTGTGTCAGTGTGTAAAGATGGTAGAAATATTTCTTTTCTGTTTTACTGCTAGTACATCTTGAAAGATGCGAGTTAAGTTCGTCACCTCTCAACATGTACATCTGAGGGACAGTTCTGTTTCCTTTTCTATTTCTGTCAAAATAGTTCATATTACATAAGACCAATAACTATCCAGCTGGATAAGGCTCAACATACTTGAGAAAATGACAGACACTACTTTAAAAATTCTCATTTCTTCCTCATTCAGTGTGCTTGATACTGGTATCATGTAGGGGAATAAGAAATACTCTTGAGAGTACCCTGAAAAGCAACTAGGTTAGTTCTTCTTGAGCAATCTTGTCAAAGACTGGGAATTATAGCCCTTCTTCTCAGCACTTACTACTTTTCAAAAAGAGCCAAAATGAAGTATTTGTTCTCTCACGAAACTCCATTTCACTTTCAAAATATCTATATTAGATATTTTTAAAAATTCTATTTATTTTTTACTCTTGTTATGTAGAACAGGTCTTTTGTTCAACAGTTCTCCCCTCCTTCTACCCAATTTGAGGAGTCTTTGATAATTCTGTAGTCATAGCACAGTCTACATTCTAAGCCACTCAGAACTACAACAACTTTAACTCATGGAGTCTGGATAAAACTGAGCTATTGACTGTAACTGCATCTTTGTACCAATGCTTTACCTCACAAAATTATGATGGTTTACAACTGAGGAGACAGAGACAACTGTCTCTGTCAAGTTTTTACCTAAAAGAAAAAAACTTCTCCTCCTCCTGCTCTTCTTCTTCCTCCTCCTCCTCCTCCCCTTCTCCTGTTCCTCCTCCTGCTCCTCCTGCTGCTGCTGCTGCATTCACCTGAACATATTCAGGTAATGTCCATGTTAATATCTAAAAAGAAACCTGTTAACTAAAGATGTTGCATAAGATATGGTACGTTTTAATTGCATCTACATAAGTATTCTTATATATGGAAAATAAATGATTATTTTGTTTTAGAAACTTCATAAAAGTTGGTTACACACATGATAAAATCAGCATATAGCTGTGGGTCTTCCAGCTTTCATGGATCATTAGCCAATTCAGTCTACAAGGGCAAATGGCAACAGAGATGTGTGTGAATGAAACACACCCCTTTCAGCAATCAATAGGCAGATCAACCTAAAATGATTGAAGGCTTACAATGTTTTGGAGAAATGAGGGTAGGGTTGTCCAGGATGGGCAAAGGTCACTGGCTGGGGGCTTGGGGTACATGGGGGCCTCATTGGCTTGGAAAAACATTTCAGGAATCTCATGTGATGGCTGAACAGGTTTTGTTTGGAGAAAGGAAATTGATCTTCTAAACTTATTGAAGCTACGTGACATTCCTTAGGTAGAGGTGAGGATGGGGGCTTAGAAATCCCCAGACAAGGTCAGAGAAGGAGAAACTCTGCTAACAAAGGAGTCCTGCATTATTCACAGAGTCCCAGAAGGCTCTCAGGTCAATGGTCAACTTCAAGAGCAGAGTTTTTCCACACATAGCAACTCTTCAAGGAGATTATTTAGGATTCTAGAATGAAAGCAGAGATTTCTGAAAGAATAATACAAAGTTATTTTTAAAAAGAAAGAAAGAACGAAGGGCAGAACATGAAAATTCTGTGCAAGGGCATCCTCCTGGATTCTTTGGGTCACAAGATTTAGTGAATTAATTAGATTGTCTTTGAAATCAAATTCAATCTTAAATTTGGGAGCATAACAGCAGAGGACTCATACAACAAAGAATAGTTTCAAGTAAATAATAAAAAAGAAATAGGTGAAAAAGTGCAGAGGAAGTCTCCATTGTTTATCCACATGACCTGCTACATTCTTGTCCTTCACTTGCCCTGGCCAGTTCTGACCCTGGAATAGTAAATCTATGACTACATAGTGTGGAAATGGGCTTAATGGAAGCAGCAGCTTATCATTCATAAAAATAACAAAACAAAAGCCAACAAAAAATGGAGGAAAGGAAGACCCCAAAGTCTCCTCTGTGTAATAATGTTTGTCTCAAAATTTCAATCTCATCACTGTGAAAACAGCCTCAAAGTAAAGAAACCCAGCAACCTAACATACATTGGCGTGGCTTCAGCTATAGTGTAAGTACTCATGTGCAGTAAGAATACACATAGGGGAGAATTTTTAATACATTTCACCAACTTACACCAATCACATCTTCAGAGGCATAAAATGATGTCTATAAAGACATGCCTTTATAACACTAACCTCTGTAGATTTCAAGAGGAGTATATGCTTATGTTCATTTGTGAGTTTTTCCACAAGGTGGAAAAAAATCTAGTTATTGCCAATTGGGTGGTTTATAATTTGCATTTTTAATAAGACCAACCATTTGTAAACTAGAGTCTGCTCATGAGAAAATTATATAAAATTATATAGTAAAAATTTACATGAGTCATGGATTTTTATGTACTGTTATAAGTTAGATTAAAAAAGTAATTGTAGAAAAGCAACTTCAAATATATAATTTCTTAGAAAAGGATTCTTCTATTTATTTTTAATTGTGATAAGAAATATTTACCACACGTTGTTTGGAAGAATATACTTTTCAGTTATTAAGCTATTCTTCTGTACTGACACTGAATACAGAAGTTTTAAAAATAGAGGCTGAAGAGATGGCACAGCAGTTAAGAAAAAGTGCTTACTATACTTTTATAAAACCTGGGCTTGGTTCAAAGCCTGTATGTAAAAGCTTAGGTTGGACCATAGATTGAGTGACTGTGTGAATTAGGAAAATTTATGTGTTGTGATGGTAGATGGGCACTTCTGGCATGTGTCTTAATGGATTATATTTCTGATAGTTTCACAGAAGTGAACACAGTTCCACATAGAATTGCTACCATTGTTTTGAATATTCGTATGACACTATTCCCCTCCTTAGAATTGGGAATAGAACACATAAATTTGTTGATTCCAAAGATTGCCAATATTATAATTTACTGACAGATAATAGCTAAGTATTTTAGTTTAAGAAGTCTAAAATTTGTATGCATTTTCCAAAAGATTAAATTAAAATGTAATGTTTTGATACTATGGAAACACAGTTGACAATCCAAAATTTTTGTTGTTTTAGCATACAAAGACAATTATGCTTGAAATAATGCCTGATTTAGCATCCATCTACGTACTTACTGCTGTAAGAAAATGCATTTTAGACTGATGTTCTGATATTTCTCTATTTTTATAATATTCTTGTTTATTTTTATAAATTGGGGGTAGATCAAGAGATGTATAGGGAAAGTTTTGAAATAGTCCTCAGTTCAGGAACTTCCAACCCTGTGGAGTTGGGCTATATCTTACATAGCACAAGGGTGAGTTCTTTCTTGGTTTCTTACAAGCCCCTTGCACCCTGCTGTCTAGAGGTTTCAGTTCCTGTCATGGTGTGCATTTTTATTGTTTTGAGACTTTAATACACATGTACAGTGTACTCTACTCATACTCACTGTCTACCAACTTATCACAGAATCCCCACACTCCTCTAAATTTCCTATCCTATTCTTATAAAATAATTATTAAAGTTAGGCCATCTGTTGGAGCATAGCCTACCTATAATAGACCACAGTGATGGAAAAAATGATCTTCCCACAGCAGTCATCAGCTTCCAATGACTTTCAGCTAGGGGCTGGATCTTGTGAGCCACAACACCCCCCATCTATAATATAAACTTGGCTTAATCTTGCACTGATCTTATGCAGACAGCCATAGCCACTGTGGACATGATCCTATTATGTATAAAAGACAGTACATATCAGTCTTTACGAACCTCTGGCACTTAAAATCCTTATGCCACTTCTTCCGAAGTATCCCCTGATCTATGAGGAGCAGAGGGAAAAATATAAATGTCCCACTTAGTATTGACACTTATTTTCTGCTTTGACTAGACAGATATTTAGAAGTGTAGGAAATTAGGGCCCACATTTCTTAGCTGTTTTAAAGAATGGAATAAACAAACTCAAAGACAAAAACCACATGGTCATCTCGTTAGATGCGGAAAAAGCATTTGACAAGATCCAACACCCATTCATGATAAAAGTCTTGGAAAGATCAGGAATTCAAGGCCCATACCTAAACATGATAAAAGCAATCTACAGCAAACCAGTAGCCAACATCAAAGTAAATGGTGAGAAGCTTGAAGCAATCCCTCTAAAATCAGGGACTAGACAAGGCTGTCCACTTTCTCCATACCTATTCAACATTGTACTTGAAGTCCTAGCCAGAGCAATTCGACAACAAAAGGAGATCAAAGGGATACAAGTTGGAAAAGATGAAGTCAAAATATCACTTTTTGCAGATGATATGATAGTATATATAAGTGACCCTAAAAATTCCACCAGAGAACTCCTAAGCCTGATAAACAGCTTCGGTGAAGTAGCTGGATATAAAATTAACTCAAACAAATCAATGGCCTTTCTCTACACAAAGAATAAACAGGCTGAGAAAGAAATTAGGGGAACAACACCCTTCTCAATAGTCACAAATAATATAAAATATCTTGGCGTGACTCTAACTAAGGAAGTGAAAGATCTGTATGATAAAAACTTCAAGTCTCTGAAGAAAGAAATTATAGAAGATCTCAGAAGATGGAAAGATCTCCCATGCTCATGGATTGGCAGGATCAACATTGTAAAAATGGCTATCTTGCCAAAAGCAATCTACAGATTCAATGCAATCCCCATCAAAATTCCAAATCAATTCTTCAACGAATTAGAAAGTGCAATCTGCAAATTCATCTGGAATAACAAAAAACCTAGGATAGCAAAAACTCTTCTCAAGGATAAAAGAACCTCTGGTGGAATCACCATGCCGGACCTAAAGCTCTACTACAGAGCAATTGTGATAAAAACTGCATGGTACTGGTATAGTGACAGACAAATAGACCAATGGAATAGAATTGAAGACCCAGAAATGAACCCACACACCTATGGTCACTTGATCTTCGACAAGGGAGCTAAAAACATCCAGTGGAAGAAAGACAGCATTTTCAACAAATGGTGCTGGCACAACTGGTTGTTAACATGTAGAAGAATGCGAATCGATCCATTCCTATCTCCTTGTACTAAGGTCAAGTCTAAGTGGATCAAGGAACTTCACATAAAACCAGAGACACTGAAACTTATAGAGGAGAAAGTGGGGAAAAGCCTTGAAGATATGGGCACAGGGGAAAAATTCCTGAATAGAACAGTAATGGCTTGTGCTGTAAGATCGAGAATTGACAAGTGGGACCTCATGAAACTACAAAGCTTCTGCAAGGCTAAAGACACCATCAATAAGACAAAAAAACCACCAACAGATTGGGAAAGGATCTTCACCTATCCTAATTCAGATAGGGACTAATATCCAATATATATAAAGAACTCAAGAAGGTGGACTCCAGAAAGTCAAATAACCCCATTAAAAAATGGGGCTCAGAACTGAACAAAGAATTCTCACCTGAGGAATACCGAATGGCAGAGAAACACCTGAAAAAATGTTCAACATCCTTAATCATCAGGGAAATGCAAATCAAAACAACCCTGAGATTCCACCTCACACCAGTCAGAATGGCTAAGATCAAAAATTCAGGTGACAGCAGATGCTGGCGAGGATGTGGAGAAAGAGGAACACTCCTCCATTGTTGGTGGGATTGCAAGCTTGTACAACCACTCTGGAAATCAGTCTGGCGGTTCCTCAGAAAATTGGACATAGTACTACCGGAGGATCCAGCAATACCTCTCCTGGGCATATATCCAGAAGATGTCCCAACCGGTAAAAAGGACACATGTTCCACTATGTTCATAGCAGCCCTATTTATAATAGCCAGAAGCTGGAAAGAACCCAGATGTCCCTCAACAGAGGAATGGATACAGAAATTATGGTACATTTACACAATGGAGTACTACTCAGCTATTAAAAAGAATGAATTTATGAAATTCCTAGCCAAATGGATGGACCTGGAGGGCATCATCTTGAGTGAAGTAACACAATCACAAAAGAACTCACACAATATGTATTCACTGATAAGTGGATATTAGCCCAAAACTTAGGATACCCAAGATTTAAGATACAATTTGCTAAACACATGAAACTCAAGAAGAATGAAGACCAAAGTGTGGACACTGTGCACCTTCTTAGAATTGGGAACAAAACACCCAGGGAAGGAGTTACAGAGACAAAGTTCGTAGCGGTGATGAAAGGATGGACCATTTAGAGACTGCCGTATCCAGGGATCCATCCCATAATCAACTTCTAAACGCTGACACCATTGCATACACTAGCAAGATTTTGCTGAAAGGACCCAAATATAACTGTCTCTTGTGAGACGATGCTGGGGCCTAGCAAACACAGGAGTGGATGTTCACAGTCAGCTATTGGATGTATCACAGGGCTCCCAATGGAGAAGCTAGAGAAAGTACCCAAGGAGCTAAAGGGATCTGCAACCCTATTGTTGGAACAACATGATGTACTAACCAGAACCCCGGAGCTCTTGTCTCTAGCTGCATATGTATCGAAAGATGGCCTAGTCAGCCATCAATGGAAAGAGAGGCCCATTGGACTCGCAAACTTTATATGCCCCAATATAGGGGAATGCCAGGGCCAAAAGAATGGGAATGGGTGGGTAGGGAAGTGGGGGGCGCTATGGGGGACTTTTGGGATAGCATTGGAAACGTAATTGAGGAAAATATGTAATAAAAATATTAAAAATAAATAAATAAATTATTATGCAATGGCCACTTGAACAAAAAAAAAAAAAAAAAAAAAAGAATGGAATCTACCTCTAGGTGGAGACAAGACTCCTTTAGAGAGGAGTCTCTAAAGGATCAATCCAGTAGTGCAGGTCAGGGACCCATCTAGGACATCATCCTAGCCTTATGCTAATATGCTTTTTCCCTCCCAGAATCCCTGTGCCCTACTGTAATCTCTACAAGTTGAGCTACCAGGAGGTTCTGCAGGGTCTGGCTGCCTTTCTGAGACCTGTCTCCAAAGGTCATAGTTGTTCTTTTTGTTCTTTTTTCCCTTGTTTTTCAAATTCTGGACAGAGCCTGCATATAATTTTAAACTTTCTAATTAATGCTTTGGGCTTTCTTGTTCTATTTCTAACCCTTTCTTTTTGCTGTACAGCTCCCTGCCACCCTGTGGCTGACCTTGCCAGCTTATCTTCGCCTTTCTCCTCTGGGCTGTTGTGACACTTATAGCTTGCCTGTTCTTTGATTTTCTTTTTAAACTCTAATAAATTCTCATGAAGCTCTAGATAGAAGTTGGAGTTCATTCTTTGCCTTCAATTATGTTTGCGTCTATTCATAAAGTAGTTTATTGATGAGACTTAAAACTCCAAAATGTGTCCTAATTTTCTCAGTATCATGTGATAGCTGAGTTGGGAACCCTTAGATTTCTGCTAATACACCTTTCCTACCCTTTAATTCCTTAACAGAGATAAAGACACCGTTCCTGCAATCCTTGATGTTGGCATAGTTTGTTCTCCATATTGCCTGGGTGAGGTTAGCTCAGTAACTTGGAGTATTTCATGATATAACTAGTTTATTTTTTCTGTTTTCACTCAGTTGTTTCATACCACAGGTTCTCTCTCTCTCTCTCTCTCTCTCTCTCTCTCTCTCTCTCCCTCTCCCTCTCCCTCTCCCTCTCCCTCTCCCTCTCCCTCTCCCTCTCCCTCTCCCTCTCCCTTCCTCCCTCTCTTTACAATGATGTCTAAGGTACCATATCTGAAATATTAACTTCTTCCTTTGAGTTTTATTATTTTGTCTGGAGGAAATGTAAGGATATTGACACTGATTTGATTCTGCTGTTCTGTCATCTGGTGGAACTATGACTCCTCATTCTTTTTATATAAAAAACATCGATTTCCTATTACTACGTGTGGGATTTTGTTGTGTCCTTTTGAAGAGCATAGGGTTCTATCAGTTTAGTAATTTGAAACTGGTTTGATCCTTTACAAGCCTGCCTTTATGTGTGCTCAAAGTAGTTCTTAGTAGATGGTTAATTTATCACCTGTAGCGAAGTAAGCCTCTTTGGTGACGTTTTGTCTAAGTATCTTAGGCAACCGGTCCGTAGCACCTGCTCTCAGCTCACGTCTCTCTTCTATCTCAGTCACAGCGGCCTTATGTTTCCATTGCCCTTCTAAGTTGTTGCTGTAAGTTCGCCTCTAAGAAGTGAATAGGACAATTATATTAGTGTTATCTATTTCCATCTGTCAGTCTCTGACTCCTGTGTGTTCTGTTGCCCGATATCTAAAAATAATTGCTTCATATATTTTTGCTATGATTGTGTTGTATAAAGTAAGGATCTGATCTCTTTACTTCATATAATTTCTCATTGAGGCATTACATAAGGGGTTTTATTTATTATATTTTTCTATCTTCCATTAAAACTTTCTTTTAGTGAATGAGTTCCTCTGATTCTGATCCACTCTTATGTGGCACAGCACAAAGAACAAAGGGAATTCTACAATGCTGAGACTCTACAGGGATATAGTAACCAACACTCCTGGGAGTCAACTGTAGAGGTTCATAACATTTGTACCTAACAGCTCATATTCTCATCTACCACTCCATGTTTCTGCGTTGATCATGATCTCTGATTTCTCAACAGAATAAAAGGGGGCAATTGCCTTGGTTTCATGGCGTAATGCATGACACCTATCAGAAAGACAAAGATCAATGAGATACATGATGGCGCATGCTGGTGAAGATGTAGAGTAAGGGGAACACTCATCCATTGCACACCAAGAAAGTAAGGCTCTCTAAATATGCAGGATAAATGCATATATGAACTCACAGAGACTGGAGCAGCATGCACTGTGCCTGCAGACAACTGGACCAGATGTGGTCCTAAACTCAATGGAGAAGTGAACACATGCCTGGTCCCGAAACCAGAAACAAAGTACAGTTGATAACCATTTGCTAATCAAATTAGTTTTCTCTAAGGAAGTCTCACTGGGGAAACAAAATACTCTTAAGAGTAGGCTGCATGCCAAGCAGTAGATGACCAACAGGAGACAAGGACAATGGCATTAATATTATGGAGGCTCATAATGTTATCCTAGAGCTCTCCCTTTAAAATTACATATACATATATGTGTAGATACACATGCACACACACACATATACACACATATATAATTTCTTCATTTTTATTTATTTGCACATTTTTCTTCTCTACTTTTACCAAGAACCTTTTCATATATATAGTTCAGCATTTTATGAGGAGACCAAGTGGGTCTCTGTTTCTGAATTTGTTTCTTGTGCCTTCTTGCCTGCCCTTGGGATCTTTTCCTTTGGTTATTAATATTTTTTGTTTGTTTGTTTGTTTGTTGTTCAGTCACAATGTATTGTTTTCTATTTTATTTTATTATTATCTGTAGAAGCCTGTTTGTTTTCTAATGAGAGATAGAGAAGAGGTGGACCCAGATGGGAGGAGAGGTGGGGAGAGAAATTTGGAGGAGTAGAGCAATGGAACCATAGTCAGGATATATTATGTGAGAAAATAAATCTATTTTCAATTAAAGGGAGAAAATAAAACAAAACAAACATATTTGAAGAATTTTCCCTCACTGCCATCTTTGTGCTCCTTATTCACTTACACTATAAGGAAAGGCTTCCATGTTTCTGCTTTCTAAGAGCTAACATTAAGGAAAGCCTAGAAACAAGTCAGTTGACTACCATAATAAAGGGTAACTTAGTGAAATGGAAGTGGGTTGGGAAGGGGAGAATCTCAGCGCTGTTATTGTTAGTCAGACCCAACTGAAATCGTTTAGTGTTCATCATCTAAAAGAAGACTTTCAGTTTCTGCATTTCCCAATGTCCATCCCAGAAAGTTTTGGCTGCTCTTTCTGCATTCATTTTTCTTTACACATAAAGAGGTACAGCCTTTTTCCCCCATTTCTTTTAACTTTATAAATATACTCTCAAGATTATCCAGACTGTCTTCTTTGGTAGTAACACTACCTAATTCTTGACTATCTAGGTCTATTCTGGGGTCCACATGCCAAATTGTGCTAGATGACATTGATGACCACGGAGCATCTCTGCCTTCTCTGCTCCTGGCAAACTGCTCTGCTGTAAACGATAGCTCTCTGTTGACTTAGAGCTGTCATCTGCTTCAGCAAGGGAGTTGAGCAGGTTGAATGAAGCCTTGGCTCCTATCATTCTTTATCACAACATTGGGTCAGATGTTGACACTCAATATTTGTATAATTTGCTTCACTCCTGCATGTTATCCTTTTGGGCAGCTTCTCTTGAGTAACCTCCATCTGCTAGAAGGATGCTTGGCAGAACATTCTTGAGGTTTTTTTGTAGGTATTTCATCTTCAAAACACCATATCAAACCAGGATCCTCATCTCAATCAACCATGCCTCTGCCAGAAAAGTCCACGGGGTGATACTGTCACGATCCTATTTCTGTGTACTCTAAACAGTAAACCCCAAATGACTGGATCAAGTAACTGCTATTTCAGCAATAACAAACAGAACAAAACAAAACTTGCTTAGCACCACATACAGATAGCCTTTGAATTTCTTTTCTCAATTGTTCAAGAATGATATCTTGTAAGTCTGGAAGTTGCCTCCACAATACCATCTTCACTTTCAAAGACACATGGTATCAGAAGTCCTTGATATTTACTTAGGAATGTATCTTAGAAATGGAGCATTTATCTATTATTTCTGAGGTCCTGGGATTTAATAACTAACACTGTAACAAAATAAATAAATAAATAAATAAATAAATAAATAAATAAATAATAAATATGTCACCTTCTTTGCTTTAATTTAAATATGAATGCTTATAAGTACATGCAAATATTGACTAAAACATGATAACATATATTAGTACTTTCTAAATGCCAAGGGTATGTAAAGATAAAATTATGAATCAATGATCTTTTACATACAGTTTATTATCATTTTTTCTGTAAATTTATTAGAATATGTTAAATATGCAGTATGTAGGCCACGGGTTACACAATATTGGGTTATAAAATAAAGTACACATATTTCCTTTATCTCAGAGGAAACATATTCTTTAGCTAAGGACATGTATTTGAAAAATGTTGACTGAATCAAGTATATCAATGCATGTGAAGTAATGTATCCATGAAGAGAAATGATGCTTCTATTCAAACAGAGGAAATTAGTATGCATCATTAAAAACATATGAGGTATAAACTATAATAACATCTTGTTGAAATGATTCAGTGAGCCTCTAAAAATGCTTGTTGCTAAAAATTCCTAGAGATGTCTTATTTTCCTTGTCAATCATTATGAGTTGAATCTTTTCAAGAAATAACTTAGAAACAGTGAAATGACTTAGCATGTTGCCCTACTCCTCAGGCCCTTGGGATGATCCTTGGGGGTAGGTGTTAAGAAGGCATGACATCAATGAAGCAATTCTGCAGAAGCAGACCCAATTATTGCAGAATTGGAGAGTGACTTTAGACCCTCCACCCATGTCCCTTGGTACACCACATCACACTCCTTGTTGCTGGGACCATCTGATTTGCTGGCCAGGTCATGATTTGCTGGCTAGGTCATGTGCTCTGTTGCCATTTGTCACTGTGTGCCAGGCAGATCTTAAGGTTGTAAAATAAGGATGCAGTTGTTGTACATTTTTTGGGCCATTAGTCAGTATATGCTGACTCATTCCTCCTACATTAGTAGATAAATGTACAGAATACTCAAACCTGTCTGCCTGAGTTCAATACTTTAGTTCCACCTAAAAGTGACAGGAGGGAACTAATACTACAGAATAAACCTCTGAGCTTCACATGTGTACTGCAATGTGCACACTCATGAACATATATCATGCATACATGCACACACACACTAACCCATTTAAAAAATAGTTTAATATTTATTTTGATAGCTTAATTATCTAACCATTTCATTTAATTAAAAGTAAGAATGTGGAAACATTACTCATAATGTGAGAATGAAATCACTGATATGCATGAAATGTTAATTAGTTTTGTACTTCTAGAGATAAATTATTGAGTTTCCTTTCAACCTCAGTTATTATTTCCAATGAACCGCTCGGATTGCTGTGTGAACTCATGCACATACTGCACCCCTTATTCCTCATGGTCAGCTATGGTCTATTGTAAGAAAAGCCTTCTTGCTTTTATCTCAGAACATTAGAAATATTATGTATTTTAGCCTTTAATATTTAGGTTTCCTTTATGACTATGATGTCATCTATCTTGCAATTTCTCATCGCACAGAAGGAAAAGCTTTACTTAATAAAATATATATTGAGGTTCTACAAAATTTCAAGAGCCATGTTAAATGATTTTTAAAATTTAGTACCTATATACATGTCTTGATATAAATTTATAAGATACATTTATATATGCATATATCAGATAAAAATTGTAGAAGACAAATTGTATATTTACCCACAATATAAAAGACCTATGTGTGTGTGTGTGGTGTAAATTGGTTCCTCTGAGAGTTTTGTACTCTTATATTTACCCTTTTCTTAACTAACACTTCACAGATGCACTCCTCTTTTCAAACTTTGCCTTTTTTTTTAATCCATAAAGACTAATTTGTTCTGCCAAAATATTCTTGGATCTGTGTTCTTCCACTGGAGCATGGTCAACTTAGCAGGGTTTACGTATTTAATAGTCTATACCAGAGAAAAAGGAATATGTTGGATCAGTGTTGTAAGTTTTCAATGTAGAAAATTAAGAAAAGAGAGAGAATTGCAATAAATAAAAGAAAATTATTTGTTAATGTAAAAAGAAATGGGACTTAAGATAAAAGCCAGAACAGTGTCAGAAACAGAAGAAGAAATAGTGATACAAATTTTGCAGCAATTAATACTGTGGTAAATATGCATTATCAATACCTTTATATGATGTGCCAGCTTTGTGAAATGAACAAATTACTTGAATGTTACAAATTCCTGGAAATTATTCAAGAATAATAGACAAGGCCGGGCAGTGGTGGTGCATGCCTTTAATCCCAGCACTCAGGAGGCAGAAGCAGGCAGATTTCTGAGTTCGAGGCCAGTCTGGTCAAAAAAGTAAGTTCCAGTAGACCCAGGGCTATAAAGAACAATAGACAATATCTATCTGTCTATCACCTAAATTGACATAGTTGTATGCAGTAATCCTTGAGTCTCCTATTTTGTTCCTGTGGTCTATATGTCTGTTTTTACTACTACAGCTTCATAATGAAAAATGATCTTTTGTGCTGATGTCAGAGAATTTCTAGATGGTCCTTCCTTTTTTTATTGTTATGAATTTCCAATATGTGTAAATTCAAGATGTTGCAAAATACATGATTTATATCTTTTATGTTCCAATATTACAAATCATTAACACTTCAACACCATTGTCAATATTTTTTCTGAGTGATGAATCATCCCTATAATTTGACATTCACACACATAAATAAACACACACATGCACATACTGTTTCATATTCAAACATAAAACATTTGTTACTTTATAAGCATGATTACTACTAAATATATGAATTTCCCTGTGTTCTACTATACCACTTATGAACTGAAATAATTGTTTTTCTCTATGTGTGGGAGATTTGCTAATAATAGATTATTTCAATATTCCACTTTATCCAACATATCAAACATCTGGACAAAAAAAATACCATAAGAATTCAATGACATCAAGTGGACCTAATGGTTATATTTAGCATATTACAACCAAACTCCAAAATGTCAATTCTATTCAGCAGCAACAGAGGTATCTTTACAATAAACCAGATATTGGGACATAAAACCAATCCATGGAAATCTGTAAAAATTGAAATAACTCCATGTTGTATGCTATCTGACTACAATGATATAAAATGTAACAGCAAATACAAAGAAATCCCCAGTGAGTACACAAACTCAGGGAGATTATGCAACTCATTACTTAATGATGAATGGGTCAAAAAAATCAAGAAAGATACAAGTTTCAAAAACTGAATGATAACACAATTCAGCAAAATTTTGGGATGCATTAAATTCTTTCTTCAGAGGGAAAAATTAAAGATAAATAAAAAAATGGAAAGAACACAAATCAATGACTCAGTAATTCAACTAAAGTATTAGAAAACAAGGAAAAAACCAAACTTAAGTCTCACATCTAATATTTCAAATAAATAGAAAGAAAAACCTATGGTAAAATTCCCCAAATTCCCCACAAAATACCCTGGATAACTAAAACAATTTTGAGCAAAATGTCAACTCTTGAGCGATTACTCTTCCACATATCAAGATACATTATGAAGCTGTAGTAGTAAAAACAGACATATAGACCACAGGAACAAAATAGGAGACTCAAGGATTACTGCATACAACTATGTCAATGTAATATTTAATAATGATAACAAAACCATGCACTGTAATAAAGAACCATCTTCAACAAATCGTGCAAGAAAACTGGATTCCCAGATACAGAAAAATGAAGTTAGATCTGAACCTGACACAAAATACAACTCTCTATGTATGAAGAGGCACAAGTGAAACCTGGATCATTTAAAATGCTAGAAGCAAGCATAGTATGTACATAAAAGTGTATGAAGGGATACTGCATAGTTAATTCCACTTTGAATAAAATGCCACCTGCCTATAAACAAAGTCTCTATTGACAGGTAGAATCCCAGAAAGTTATTAGGGTTTTGCAACAATAGGAAAAAAAAAGTGTCGAAAGAAAGCCCACCACTCATGAAAACGTCTTTGTGAGCTATAAATCTGACAAAGGTGATTATCCATAATACACAAAGAACTCCAAGAACAAACAGTGAAGAAAACAAATTATTGAATTAAATATGGGTTATGGATATTGAACAGAGGATTCTCAAAAATCTCAATGAAAACATTTAAGAAGTATCCCAAAAAGTATTTCACCATCCCTAGAAATTCAGGAAATGGAAATCAAAATAAATTTGACGTTTCATCTTACCCATCAAAATTGCAAAGGTCAACAAAGCAACTATCAATAAATTCTGCTAACCATTTTGTGAATATGGATTCCATATTCACTCCTAGTACAACTGCAAACCATTACATCTACTCCTCTAGAAATAAGTCTGTATACTTCTCAAAAAGCTAAAAGTATATCTGCCGTTTGACCTAGCTAAATTATTCCTCAGGATTATGCTACAAGCACTTTATATCTTATTCTATTAAGAGATACACACTTGCTCATCCATAGTCATTACTCCTCTGTTTCCAAGACCTAAAAAATGACAACAACTTAATGTAGTTCAACTGACAAATGGATATGAAAATTGGGTGCATATATACAATGGAATATTTCTTTAGCTATATAAAATTGAAATAATAAAATCTGTTAAATTATAGATAAATGGATGGAACTAGGAAAGAGCAGAAAAAATGAGGTAACCAAGATAAAGAAAGACAGATATTGCATTTCTCTGTCATCTAATTCCAAATCTTTTAATATAAGTATGTATCCTGTAGTAACAACAGAAAACAGTAAAGTAAAAATGGTCCTAAAGTGGGGAGGCTGGAGAGATGAATAGGTTACAAGTGATTTTTAAGCTGAAGGTTGTGAAAAAATATTGCATGGAGGCAAGTGAGAATATCCCTTTCAAATTATTGAACACGGGAGTCCAAGCGACTTACAAAGTATTTTAGGATATTACTTTTTCTATTAGTTGTCTCATAGAGATTGAAGTGTGACTTTTCTCTTATGTTGTTATCTATCTGCAGCCAACAGTGCTTTAATATTAATGTATGCTGAAACATTGTACATTAAGAAAAATATACATATGGCAATAGACTAGAGTAGAAAACTTCTAAGTAAGCTTATATATCTACAAGTTAACTGATATTCAATAGTGTGACTTATGTACATTGGAGAAAGAAAACTATTTCACAAATGATGCAATGAGGAATCTGTACAGACATACTTAAAGATGGAAGTGACATTTTCTCTTACTCTGTATAGAACTCAACTCTAATGGATGAAAGAGGATGCTAGACCCAAATCTATGAAGATATTGTAGGAATCTATTGTGAAGAACATCAATATATTGGTACAGGCAATGACTGACTTTTTGGAGATAGCTTTCAAGACTTAGAAATAAAAGCAAAATTGATCAGTGGCATTATAAAGCTTACACACAGCAATGTTAATAGTTGATAGAGTTAAGAGACAACATATGACCTATATTTAATGTTTAAAATGTAAATAATTTGTGATAGTCAATTTCCATTACCAACTTCAGTGGGTTTTGTATCACAATGTAAACAAGCCTTTTGGTACATTTATTGGTGTTTTTCAAAACCATTTTAGTTGATCAGTGGAGACATACCCTGAACATAGGAGTATCCCATAAATGGAGTCCAGGACTAAATAAAAAAAAATAGAACACAATTTGCTTTTGCCATGTATTTTGTGATGTCAAGGAGAAAGAAGCAAATACAGAAAACTATAGTGAAGAATAGAATTATGTTTTGATAAATCTGATCATTTAGTTTATACAACTTTAGACTGCTTTGTGACACTAATCATGAAGAATCTGAAGCTATTTGTAGGACAACCCTAACTGCTATGAGCAGAGATTTATGTGCCATTCTTGTAGGGGTATGGATGACCAGAATACTTAAAGAAATTGGAGAGCAGGCCTCCAACAAATATTTAAGAGGAGAACAGGACTCTGTTGAAAACTGGGTTACAGGGCATTCACATTATATCTATTCATGAATGTTGCTCTTTTCTGTTCTTGTCCTCAGAACCTGAGTGTGACTGAATGTAAGAGAATTAACTTACTTGTTTGACACAGAAAATCCATCCAGAGTAGCACCAGGCATCTGGGTCTTGTGTCCAGGTCATCACTCATATTCAATGTAGATTGGGAGTAGCAGGTAAAGAAGAAGATGAAAAACAGAAGCTTGGTGAAAATATTTAGTTGGTGGTAAGCTGATGAGGAAAAAGCAACTAAAATATTTAAAGAGATTAAGAACATTAAAGAAAAAGCTTGTGTCTCTTTGCTGAGGGCAAGACACACCATTTATTGCCTCTACATTGTTAAAATATAAACCCACTTGAAAGGGGGGAATTAAATGGGAATGGTGTTTAAGTGGTTGTTGAAAAACTGCAACACAAGAAACTATTTTCACAGAATCTACCTGAAAGGCCCACAGAGGACAATTCAACTATGGTCCAAAGGGTCCACCCACATCCTGTTCTAGCAGCAGAATATTGGCAGTGTCATCCATACCATATTGGATCATTTGAGGCATGATAGGTGCAACTGTAAAGGTCACATAAAGACTTATGTCAAAGTTCCAGAAAGTCCAAGCCATATATACAGTAGAGATGAATTTCTGCCAACAGGCCCTGTAAAGATATGAAGATGAAATGATGCATTTAGGCAAATTGCAATGGAAGGCACACAATTTTGGAGGTGTGAAGACTGTAGGATTCCACAGAATAAAGCTACAGACAAGGAGTAAAACCAAATTAGAAAGAAGCTATGTGTACTTCAGAGGGAAAAGATAGAAGGCCAGGGATGCCTATGATCATTTGGGTACAGATTATCCTATTCTAAGGCTTGTCTTGATAGCTTTCATTCTTTTCATTAGTCCTGTTTGTTTGTTTGTTTGTTTGTTATCTCCCTAACTCATCCATGGTGGAATGATATACTTACTTTGAATCACACTAAATTCAATGTTTTTAACCTGATGTTTTATTTTTTGAGAAACTCATAGAGTACTTCTGAAATTCAAGGTTTTATATTCAATCTCAGAAGAAGTATAATCTTTTGAACACTATTGTGTGACAAAAACCACACAATTTGGGGGATTTTCAGAGATGATCTAAATGTGTTTTGAATTATGAGATTAAAATAATGCTTACTGGGGAAGTAGTGGATTGCTATAATTTAAAGTGAACGAATTTGGGTGTCAAGATGACAAAGAACAGCATTGTGTTGGTCATTCTTCATTGCCAACCTGACTGGATAAGGATCACCGTGGAGACACACTGCTAGATGTGTCTATGAAGAAATTGCAGAAAAATCTAACCGAGAGAAGATTCATCATAAATGTTGGTGGTACTATTGGATGGAGTTGGGTCCATAGTGACTAAAAATAATTAATCAAGTGAACACAAGCAATCATCTCTCTGCTTGCAGACAGCAGATGGTAAATGATTCAAACACATACTTTTCTTTTTTAAAATTTACTTTACTACAAAAACCTGGAAGCTAAAGAACATCACACACCAAAATTAATCATACCCACATCTGTACACATCAGTTACACAGTTAGAATATGCATTCTGAAGCTGTGCAGCTTCACATAGGGATGTTCACTTTCACCATTTTATCCTCTTATCTACCATCAAAAAATGATGAGGCCTTTACAGAGTGAGAACTAGAAACACAATTGGCTTTATATTCTCTTTCGTAGCTCATTCCCATCACCTGCATTCAGTCCTTCCTCAACCCCTAACATTTAGCCTTTATGATGTTTCCTATGTGTTTTATTCTATGTACCTGTGCTTATTTACATTTATATTTGTATATATAATTGGCTAGATTCTACAGATGAGGGAGAGCATGTGGCTCTTTTTTTTTTTCTTTTTGAGGATTGTGTGAACTGACTTTATATTATACATTTCAAGTTTGTTCATTTCCATGCAAATTTTGTGATTTTATCTGCTTTAGAGATGAATGGTATTTAATTTTATATTTTCTTCATACATTCTATTTCCACATAGATATCTTTCATGAACAAAACTAAAAATAACCAGTAATTATATGCAAATGTTTAATATACATACAAGGAAAATGAAAATCATAACTACAGTGAGATATGATCTCATTTCATTAGAGTGGCCTTTATGAAATGACAAAAGTATGTTAAATACAAATATGAGGGGGAAATAATTTTTTTATACACTCTTGATGTGAGTCTAGCTATCTCACAACTGGGTATAGATATAGAGGAAATGAAGTCAGCATACAAAAGAGGCATCTATATATCTGCGCTTATTAAGCGGCACTATTCAGAGTAGCTAAGATGTGGATGATTCCAGGAAACCCAACGGCAGATGAATAACAAAAGAAAAAATATAGATTCATGTATCTACTTTTATATTTACTTTTATATTCAGCTATTTATAACTGCATAATACTCAATTGTGTGTGTATGTTTATGTAAAAATGAGTGAATTCCTTGAATGTCTATCAAAGTAGTTAGAAGTGGAAGTTACCAAGTTAAGTACACAGAAAGGCAAACATCACACATTCTCTGTCATATGTGGCAATGAATATGAATGAATGACAACTTGGAATTACAAGGAATGGGAAGGGAAGGCAGAGGGTTGCTATTTGTGCTGATGTGAATCAGAATGTTCCCCAAAGGCTCTGGTATTTGAACACTTAGTGGCACTGTTTGTGGGAGGTTTAGAAGGTGTGGTCTTGTTGGGGGAATTATGTCACTGGAGAGTTTAAATCTTCACATGATTTACAGTTCATTGTTTCTGCTTTGAGCTTTTGGATGAGATGTGATCATTCAGCTTCCTGCTCCATTCAGCAAGTCTTGCTTCTCTGCATCCTTACCAGGACAGAACTGTATCCCTCTGGAACCATGAGCCCAAACAAACTCTTCCTTCTACAAATTGCTTCTGGTCATGGTGTTTTATCATAACCACAGAAAAGCAAGTCATACAGAGTGACATTCTCCGTATGGAACTGTCGAAACAACATCTAATAATGTATAGAATTAGCCCATGTGAATAAAAATAATGATGGTAAATTTGTAGAAGAGTTGTAACACAAAAATTCACAAGTATCCTTTCACTGAAGAGACAAACTACTTACGGGACTGAAAGGTAGGCATCCCGTGGAAAAGGATGACAGGGGTGGAGTTGTGGAAGGACTCAATTTTATTTAAGGAGCTGGCAGCTGAGAGTTTGACCATGCACCAATGAGTATTCGGCAACACAAAAGGGACTTGGTGGCTTCTTTTTCTTTCTTTTTCTCTTTTTCTTGGGTAGAGGTCACAAAGGTTGAGAGGATGGACCTGGGTGGATTGGCAAGTGAGTGTGATCAAATTTCATTCTGTGAAATTTCTAAATAATCCATAAAATACTATGTGTGATTAAAAATGTAAATGACCCTGCTACTAAAGCATAGTTTCAGTAATGTAAAAATGGTTGTGATGTCATGACTGCCTCTCCCTTTTTCTTGGTTTTGAAGTTGACTTCATCATCATATTCTCCCACCTGGTATCTGGAGATAAAGTATCATACCTATGCATCCTAAGTATCATCTCACAATTCCTGATGCACAAATATAAATTAGATCACTAGTTGGAAATCTAGAATTGTTATCTTTTGCCAAGGAGACCTACCCATATAGCATCCCATACAGATAAATTTCTTCAAGGTAAATAACTACTACTACATGTGACAATTTTGTTCTCAAAAATATTTATCATAATATTTACAAGATGCATCATTTATTACCTATGAATGTATTCTTTGTAGCGTATGGTTTCAGATGATGATGGCATTGCCCACAATCATTTGAGTATTATCTTCAGTAACAGAAAACATGGTATTAAATTAACTAAGCACTGAGCATGTATTCTGAGAGGTAAAAGGGCATCACACATGTCTTCTGAGAGGTAAAAATCCTTTGGCATCACAGCAATAGATTTCATTTTATTGAACAATTTTGCAGTTTTGTATTTGGGTCTTTTATAAATTGTGGTTTTAAAATTACCGTGTCAAATTTCTTTTTGATGTAGTTATATAATTTTGATGTGGCTTTTCAATATTTATTTACTTAATCTGGGCATGATAGTACACACATCCTCCCAGCACTTGGGAACCTGAGGGAGGAGAGTTGTGAGTTTGAGGTTAACCTAAGCTACAGAGGAAAATTGGGGGAAAAAAACCTTCTCATAATAAATATCTATGCTGTAACTTTAATGTTTCTAAATTATAATGATGATTCTTGTTCAATAAATTCAATTTCTCATAAAAATATGTTAGTACAACAATCTCTTTAATTTCTAGTCATTCCCTGAATCTAACACTCCTATCCCTATAAATATATTTTTAATGTTTTGAAAAATCTATATAATTGTAGTTCATATAAAGCACTTTGATAGATATATGGAAACATTTCACATGCGATTCTTTGAAACTACTTAATTCTAGGAAGGAAAAGAGATGTGTGAAACGTACAAGTTAGGTTAGGCTTAGATAAGATGCTGGTAAGTAGAGCATGTGTGAGAAGAGCAGAGCACCAAGGGCACAGATTATGCATGAGGCATCAAGAATGTATGAGACACCAGAGGCACTGAATAACAGGATAAATTAAATATACATGAAACACATGAAACACTTATTATTCATGAGGTCTTAATTCAGTCACATATTGTTGACATCCATTTTGGCCCTCACAGTTCTGTGCCCAGAAAACTCACATAAAACCCATAGCTGTGCAGTAAGATCATCTGCAAGCCGTTGCTATCAGGCAGGCATACTTATCTATGTGTTTCTCCAGTGGAGCAAGAACCTAGCACTTGCCCAGGGCAATTCCTGCCAGTGGGTATTTTGTTGGAATATCAACCCTTATTTTGGAAGCTCAGTAATTATAGAGAAAGCAGAGATAGGAAAATTGCATACTTCACTCTGAATTTATATGCATGCACTGTTGAATGCACACACTGCTATAAATGTACTATTGTCTCTGTCTTCCCTCATGCTGAATATATCAGGTGCATCTAAAATATAAGGTGTGTTTGAACTGTTGGATTTGATGTTTCCCCCAGTCGGTGATTCTTTGTGACTTCTTCTTTTGCACTGTACTGGGAAATCCTTGTTGTCTGAAGTAACTTCCCATAGAGACTCTACTGGTCCAAGTAAGTATTATTTTATCTTTGAATTCATTTCATTGTCAGAGAACCCACAATACCTTTAACAGAATGCATAAAACATTCATTAAATATTTAATCTTCTTAGAAAATCTATTTAATTTTCAAGCACTAATAATGTTGTCACAGATACACTGTTATGCATACTAATACAACATAAATACAAATCATATTTGATGTGAAGCATATGAGCAAGCACACACACACACACACACACACAAAAGCAATAACTTATACAGCTGGACATTGTCATAGGTGAGCTTACAGGAGAAGATGCAGACTCTTATTGGTCTTTTCAACTGATCCCCTGATGTTGAGTAAAACCACAATTGCATTGTTGGCTTACAAACAGAAAGATAATAATTCTGTCACAGTAAGCCTACTCAGAGCCCCTCTCTTTTATTTTCAATCAGTTCCTGCCAAGACATCAGCACTTTGTGGCTGATATTTTAGACCAAATCCCACATCTCACCTTGAATTCAGAAATTCCTATGTAAGACAGGTCAACTAAGCCTATGCTAAATCTATGGCCCAGCCTGTTTAATAGTAAAAAGCACCAGTAGTTGTAGCTACTGTTGGAAAGTCTAGATTAAACTAAAATTGATGATATAGATAATTTATAGAAAAATGCAAGATTTTTGAAGTAACTGAAAGTGCATTGGAAATGATGCTTATCTTAGGATTGATTCTCTACAAATACTCTTTTCAGATGTGCTTACTTCCAGGAGGATGCACCATGTAATGTAATACTGTTACACCATGTAATGTAATCCTGAGTATTCCACACGATTGGATACAAAATCATCGGTTCCCATATTCTTTACTTCAACAATTTCTTTTAAATGTAAACATTTCCCACAAATAACATAAATGTTCAGAACTTGTAAGCATTAGAAGATAAACTGAATAATTGTTATTTAATGATGATTATTATAAAACACATGATTTCTTTACTTTGATAGATTCAATTATAGTTCTTCTAAATACATTTTATTTACATGATATTTTGTTTGGCCTCATTAATTAACCAGCTAGTCAAATGGACAGTTCATGTGATAAAGTCAATTATGTAGTTAAGTTAAACTCAAACAAACAAAAAAAATCAATAAGTGAGTAATTACCACTGTTTTACCTCTTCTGGGTATTTTGTGAATTTATACTGATGGAAACCCAAGTCTTTATGGTTTTCGGAAGCAACTATATTACACCACATAGAGTAGAAACATGCACTGTGGATGGTCTGTACAGAAAAATAATGACCACCTTCTCTCCACTAATCTCAAGGACTTTGCACACAGAAGAAAATGCATTATATGTGTGACATAAAAGCTTTTTGTTAGGGAAGTTGGAATTTATAAGTAATGTCCTGAATAGAAGATGCCACATGAGATGAGTGATGAACATTTTAAATAGAAAAAGAAATCTTTTGTTCTCTTGAAAGCTCAATACTGTACAATGACAGGCAGCTCCTTTCATAATGGATTATGTTTTTCTTGTTTTGTTTTAGGTTGAGACAAAGTCTCAAGTAGACCAAACTTGAATTTACAATCCTCTTGCCTCTGCTTTTCAAGTAACAGGATTCAGACACCTATCAATCACATCTGATTTGTTTCTAATTTCTTATTATGTTATCAGACTCAATTATCTGTAAGATGCCACTTTTAAAAACACATTTAAAGTATTTAGTAGTTTGCATAAGTTACAGGATAGTTGTGCTGGCTAGTTTTATGTCAACTTGACACAAGCTAGAGTTGGTTGAGAGGAGGGAACTTCAACTGAGAAAATGTCTTCATAAAATCAGGCTGTAGGAAAACCTGTATATGGAGTTTTTAAAAATTAGTGATCACTGGGGAATAGTCAAGGCCATTGTGGCTGATGCCACAATTGATGCTGTAAGAAAGCAAGCTGGCCAAGTGCTAATGCGCAAGCCAGTAAGCAGCACTCCTTCATGGCCTCTGTGCCAGCTCCTGCCTTCAGATTCTGCCCTGATTGATTGACGTCTACCTTAACTACCTTTGGTGATGTACTTATAAGTGGAAGTGTGAATGAAATAATTCATTTCCTCCCTAAGTTGCTTTCATTTGTGGCATTTCATCGTATCAGTAGTAACCTTAACTAAGACAAAAGTCAAAACATATTCCCAGTGGCACTTTCCCAGTCACATGTTGTTAGGTTCTTGAGTTAACAGTCCCAGTCAAACTCACATATCAATAACAAACCAGAACATATTAGCAACATCCAGCTATACTTTTTCTCTACATGTAGACACTTAGCTATATTTTATAGGTAAGCTTTCTACTATTCCTATCCTTTTTACCACTTTACCCACCATCTATTCAGACATTCATGTATCCGTCCATCCTTCATCCTACTGTAGAGAAAGAAAAAGGCTTTCTTTTATCCCCCCTCCTTCTTTCTCTGAGGATTCAATTACATTTTCATGAAGTGGATTAACATGTAAGAAATCAGTTTAATTATACTTCATGGATAAGCATCCAACAAGAATATAAAATTCAAAAAGAAAAAAAGGCTAGATGATTGAAGCTGACATGACATCTGGGGCTTTAAAACAGAATAGGGTGTCAGGATTTCCCCCAATCTATGGGAGTATGCGAGGAGGACAAACACGCCGAACCCACCTGGTCTTATTGTTCATACAAAGTCTCTCTAATGGTAGGCCTTGCCTAGAGTAACTCACGAATGAAAATAAGATTTATTAATGAAAGCTTTCTTTATAGGTGTAATCTTCCTTTCCAGTTCTCACAATGTGTAAGAATTCTCAAAACAATCTGCTTGAGAACATAGCAAGCAGGTTCATAGTGGAGTTTTTGCTTACATCCACGTTGTGCAATGCTATGCCCTATACCATGTCAAGGCTCAGGAGTCTGCACCTCAAAGCATAGCACCTTTAAACAATAAGTACCTTGAACTGGAAGAATATTGTCCTGCCCTTCCTTTTCCTGTCTGTCCATCTCTTATTCCATGAGACATAGAAGTAAGAAACCTTGGTTTGTTGTTGTTTTGTTTGCTTTTGTTTTTTGTTTGTTTGTTTGACTGCAGGGACATAGTGGACTCTTGACCCTTCCCCTGTGCAAGTCATAAACTAGAAACATGTTTCTGTTCCTAGTCTACTGAGGACTCTTTTCCCAGGTGGTGCCTTCTCCCTTACCAGTAGAATCAGTGCTAGCCAGGGAAGACAAGAAGAACCTGAATGGACCAGCCTTTCGGAGTTTCCTTCCTCAGAATATGATCATTAGATTGTATGCCCCTGAAAAATAAAATGGTGATGAAAAAGAGCAATAGAATAAGTATAAAACAAACAACAGAGTACTAAATAGAGAAGATTGTCTATGTTAACATTTAGTATAATGATCTAAACTAAAAAACAATTAGGTATCTGTGAAAGGTCTTTGCAGAATTCTTACACAGACAACTGAACATTCAAGTCTGAGTTAGAGAACCTTCTATGATTAAAAATATAAATGCGCCGGGCAATGGTGGCACACGCCTTTAATCCTAGCTCTCGGGAGGCAGAGGCAGGCGGATTTCTGAGTTCGAGGCCAGCCTGGTCTACAGAGTGAGTTCCAGGACAGCCAGGGGCTACACAGAAACCCTGTCTTGAAAAACCTATATATATATATATATATATATATATATATATATATATATATATATATATATACATATATATAAATGCAGTGTCACTACTCTGACTAAATTAATGTTTAAAATCAAACCAAGAGAGGGTCTGGTACTGGGCATCAGTCTGTATTAGAATGGAAATACAAAGTTAATATTATACAAATTTAAATCTCTTCTTTGAGTCTAAGTTACCTTTATGTATAGGTATTCTGGCAAAACCTACATTGAGAAGTTATAATGGTGGCATAATTCTTTGTTATTTCTATACCAAATTTAGGAGTAGTTTTTTGCAGAAATAAATGAAATAAATGCAGAGATGATTTCATCTAGCAGATCACATTTTAAATTGATTTTGTGTCTGCATGGGAAGTATGTGCACTAGTCAGAGGACTTTGTAGAGTGATTTCTCTCTCTTCCCTTGGTGGATTCTGGGATCAAACTCAAGTCATTGCATTTGGTGCAAGCACTTTTACTTGCTGGGTTTCTTACTGGCACAATATTACTGATTTTAAAAAGTTAATTTAAAATATTTATAAATTATTGAAACAATAGAAGGCTATCAAATCGTATTTGCAGAGCCTGATGTTCTGAAAGAAGAAAGTGAATACCATAAAGACATGTAACTATGGTAATAGACCTGGGCAAGCACCACTTTCATCAAGCAAATTCCGAGTTGACTGATACTCCTAGTATTTGAGTTAATTACCCATGCTGAAGTTTCTGGAATTATGGTTGTTAACATTTTTAGTTGGCTTAAGTATATAAAGGAAAAGGACAGGCTGGCATCTGCATATGAATAGTCTGGGCTGCTACGGTTTCTCTTAGAGAATATTTGTGGCATTTCTCATTATTTGTACTTTCTTTATAAGTTTAACTGAAGCCTTTTGCTTTTAATATTTCTCCTCAGGGAAGCATTATGCTCATGTGCCCGTGATCAGAATTCTAAGTCCAAAGCATCTAAACATCCCATCTCATGTTGAATTCAAACTAGTGCTTCAGCTCAGCATTTCAGGACATATGATGCAGGAAATGGTGACATTTGTGTAATAATTAACATTCTTCTGCAGTACATGGTTGCATCTATACATCTATCCTGTTAATGCATTGTAAAGAACATGATTATGCACACACAAATGTATGTATGTTTACATAATATGCAACTTACTGGCTTAAAAGTTAAATGATATTACTTCATGATTTCTTAGTCAATTCTGGTGTGACAGGTATCAAATGATTATGAGTTCCAGATGAATCTAAGCTATATATTAAGGCCATCTCTTAAAACAGCAAAAACCAAAACCCAAAAGGAAACAAATGAAAAAGTTGAATGACATAGGTGAAGGAATCTCCAAAGACATCACTAGTTAAGAAACAGTGACTCCTTTCATGGGTATTTTGTTCCCTATTCTAAGGAGGAATAAAGTATCCACACATTGGTCTTCCTTTTTCTTGATTTTTCTTGTGTTTTGCAAATTGTATCTTGGGTATTCTAAGTTTTTGGGCTAATATCCACTTATCAGTGAGTGACTTCTTTTGTGATTGGGTTACCTCATTAAGGATGATATCCTCCAGATACATCCATTTGCCCAAGAATTTCATAAATTCATTGTTTTTAATAGCTGAGTAGTACTCCAATGTGTAAATGTACCACGTTTTCTGTATCCATTCCTCTGTTGAGGGACATCTGGGTTCTTTCCAGCTTCTGGCTATTATAAAGAAGGTTGTTATGAACATAGTGGAGCATCCAGAGACTACCCCACCCAGAGATCCATCCCATAATCAGCCACCAAACCCAGACACTATTGCATATGCCAGCAAGATTTTGCTGAAGGGACTCTGATATAGCTGTCTCATATGAGGCTATGCCAGTACCTGGCAAATACAGAAGTGGATGCTCACAGTCATCTATAGGATGGAACACAGGGACCCCAATGGAGAAGGTAGAGAAAGCACCCAAGGAGCTGAAGGGGTCTGTAACTCTATATGTAGAACGACAATATGAACTAACCAGTACCCCCAGAGCTTGTGTCTCTGGCTGCATATGTAGCAGAAGGTGGCATGGTCGGCCATCATTAGGACGAGAGGCCCCTTGGTATTGCAAACTTTATATGCCCCAGTACAGGGGAATGCCAGGGCCAAGAAGTGGGAGTGGGTGGGTAGGGGAGCAGGGCTGGGGGAGGGTATAGGGAACTTTTGAGAGAGCATTTGAAATGTAAATAAAGAAAATATCTTTAAAAGAAAAGAAAAATAAAGAAACAGTGAAATATGCAGAAAATAATGTAAAACATAGCAACTTTCTATTTTTAATCTATACGTACAAATTTATTCTCACACATAACTAAATATCCACAAAACCTTTATATGTGGACTTGTAAATATATATAATTGGTTTTGGAGACAGGTGCAAAACTGATGATAATGAGTTATTCTAGGTGATGAAAAAATATTAAAACATTTTGATTCTTAATTTATGGTTATAATTCTTATATTTTATATGGGAAATAATATTTTTTGCATGTACAAAATATACTTTTTACATTGATATATGCTGTTTATCATCTTAGGGAAAATAAATTTTATTTATTTTTAAGTATTTTTATTATTTTGTATATTTTTATATTGTGAAGATGTAATTTTAAAGACAATAATTAAAACTTTTCAAGTAACTAGGTTATATTTTATATTTTATTAAAAGCATATGTAAGGTTTTATGAAGTACTCAGTAAAAATGCAAATAACCAAACACAAATTTGCTCCAAAATGGTTGGTTTCTCAACATGTCAGTGTGATTTCCTGTCTGTCTGTTTACAGTGAGGCAACGGTTCTTCAACTCATCAGATAGGAAGAGCACCTGTGCTTTCAAGTGTAGAGAATCCTTCTGAATTGAAGTGCATTTACCCATGAACATTTTGTGCACTGCGTTGTAGACACTGTTTTGTATGTAATAGAACATATTTTTCCCAAGCACCACTATGTCATCCAATCTCTAGTTTCTCTATCACCATCATTAAACTTTATGAGCATACCTTGTGATATGCAAACAGAAGCTTAGAAAAGATAAGTGACAATTTGGACTTTTATAAAACAGATTCAAGTTTTGTGATCATCATAATAAGTATTATAATTAATTATTATTTAAAACAATGTTTATATTGAGTCATTGTTATGTGTGCAAATGAAGTATAGGTAACATCAGGTTTTAAAATAATTTAATAAATTTCAGATTGATAAAATAATATGAACTGTCATAAATTTTAAGCTACCTTGCCTTTCCAGAAATCAATTTTCTTCTCTTCTTTCTATAGAATGGAAGCAGATATCATACAAGAAAGAAATTTTTTAAAGACCATCTAGGCTATTCTTGTTAGGGAAATTGAAGATTGTAGAGATTTATCCCACGTGGGAGGAAATGGAAGTTTCTAGAGATAGAAGGACACCCAAAGAATATGAAAAGGTGCTTTTCCCAGCTTGCATGTGGGCATTTTATATCCTCCTAAACACTTGTTTCCACAGGTTTTATTATGATCAAATAAGAAGCCACAATATTCAGGATATATAATAGGTATAAATTCTATTCAGTGAATCTTTATAATTACTTTTTCTCTTGACATAGTGTTACAATGTACTACCCCTGGAGTTATCTCTGCTTTGATGAATAAAACCTGGATGAAATATGTTATTTGCACATTTTCAGCTGAGTGTAGAGCCTGTGGGAAGCTTGTCTGCATATCACTTCCATATTCAGGGAGTACAGAAGCCCCGGGGCAGTGTATAAAACTGGATCCTCAAGTGAAAGGTAGACCAGAAGTTCCCAGGTCTATAGGTCCCATAAAAATGGAACCTTAGGGTTTGTAGTAAAGATGTGCTCCATAAGCTGCAATAGAAAAATGTTTATTCCATTATTATTCTTTTGTATTTGAAGTTAACAGTGAAGCTTTCTATATATATATATATATATATATATATATATATATATATATTTTTATTTTCCTTTTCCTGTCTCAACTAGGGAACCTTCTATGGGATCTCTTTGTGTAGGCATGATTGTTATGAGCAGAAGAGAATCATGATGGGCCTGAGCTGCAGCACATTGGAGTTCTGTTAAAATGTATTAATAGTTACAAATACAATAGTTTAAAACAAAGCAATGCCTACAGCTTGGTGGTGTGGCTGAATACTCATGAGACCCTAAATCCAATCCCCAGTACTGCAAAATATTGAGATGATGATGATGATGATGACGACGACGATGATGATGATATTGATGATAAAAATAATATCTAAGTACTTGTTTATTAGCCTGTTACATTTAGTAAAGCAACATGAATCATAAATAAAAACATCCATATATAAAATAGTTTTGAACACATAGACTGACTGACATGGTTTTTGACCTTTCACAGGATCCCAGGATTCAAACCTTAGATGGTTTAGAACTAGGAGCAGTGATGCCTATACAATTGAGCTGTTTCCTGGCGTCTTTCCTTTTAGCTTCTTGCAGAATTTAGTGTGAACCTTTCCAGGGTACTGCAGAGAGGTTCCTGGAGACATGTGTCAGTATTCTGTATTATGCTTTGCATTATCCACAGACCAAGCATTGATAGATGCATCCCTTAATCCTCTGAGGGGTATTTTAGACTGTGGGAGAATGATGGCCACTCTTTGAAATCCTTGCTCAGTTCTGAATTTAGTCGTTCAGTTTTCCCTTAGTCATGGTGATTCTCTCTGTGCTGTTTTCTGAAATACATTGTCATCAATCTATTTTCTTTTTCTCTTGCTCCAGGTGACCACACATCTATCTTTTCTGTTGTTTTGTGTCTTTAAGAGCTTATGGATGTCTATTGTGGAGAAGGGCATCAGAGTGAGGGACTTCTTTCCAAAGGTGATGCCTTTGGGATGTGTGGGTGTGCTTGGATGTCATCTATTAATAGCTTATAGTTTTTAAATTTGTACATGAATCCCTTTTATTTTATATTATTACTGGTACATGAGAATCTGGGCTTCTGATTTTTGGTATTGTGAAGAGAGCTAAAATTAATATTTTGAACAAGTCTTAATGGAGACAGATTTTCAGTTAATTTTCATGCTTACGAGTTTGTTGATGAAGCTATTTGCCATAAGCCATAAACACACTTCTTGTTTTTCACTTCAAAAAAGGGATAGAATATATAAAGATAAACAAGAGAAATTCAATTTATTGATTTGAAGCAAGTATGTTTGATGTAAGATTAAGCATATTTAGAAGTTTTAACTTAGAAGTTATACTTCAGAACATTCTAGAAAATTTCAAGATGTTGGTGTATTAGGCAATAGCCCAAGGGCAGGGAAGTTGTGTGATGGATAGAGCACATTTTATTCCAAGGACCAGCATTTGGGCATAATGATCTGGGTGGACTGCCTGAAACCTTAGCTTTTGGGAATCAGAGAAAGCACTTCCTGGAAACAAGCTTACTGGTTAGATCAGCCAAGTCTGCAAGATCCAGTTTCTGCAAAAGACCCTGGATTAAAATATGAAGTGAGGAGTAATGGAAGGTGGTATCGATATCAACCTCCAGCCCACATGGCCATGTATACACACACTCACATTCAGTTTCACACTCCTATGTATTCACACGCAAGTGCATACAATATGAACATGCACATACATGCACATACATGGAAAAGAAACAATAAGCCAAACAGAACTCCTAATTATTGTTACAGTTACTTGTGACAGAATTGGTGTTAAGCAATCTGTATCAACCTTACTACAACTTATGTCTAAGATAATAGTTTCAAATATTTACAGCCTAGTAGCATTATCCATTAGCAACGCCTCTTGGTCTCCTATCCCAGCTCCTACTTGCCATAGCCTAATAAATCACATATGAATATGAGTACAGGGTACTTCTGAGATTGGCATAACCCACTCAACGAAGTGGTTCTCCTTCTATGTTGTCATAAACGTGGTCATTCTTTGTATGGCTAATAAGATTGGATTGGAAATGTATAGCATACATTCTTTATGCAGTTTTCAACTGATGGGCATCATCATCATCCCTAATTTTCTGCAGAGTAGTTATCTAGATCCTTATGAATAGTAGCATATGATCCCCTACCCAATGACTCTCTTAGCTCCTATGGTACATTTTTAATTGAGTTTACTCTTACATTTTTGTCATTTCTTATATATTCTGAATATTAAGCCCTTGCAGATGCGGAGTTTGAAACAGGTATTAGGGCTTCTGATTTAGAGTTTTTATCAGATTCCTGAGTGCATATAGAGTTGGTTTCTGTGTCTATATCTGTTTCATATCCCTTTTTTGGGGCTTTTTTCCTTCTGTTAGTTTTGTCCTATTCTGATGTGTTAGCTTTTGTTTTATCTTATTGAATAGAATTTTATTTTATTTTACTATTATTCCTTAGACACCTGTTAGTTTTCCAAGGAGAAACACCAGTTAGAGCTAATTGGGAGGGGAGGTAAGGAGGTACTCAAAGAAGTAGAGGGAGGGAACACCCTAATCAGAAATTTTTCTGTAATAGCAAAGTCAATTCTTTAGTCACAGAGTACAATGATGTTAGATGATTTTTGACAATATAATTATATTAAATTAGGAGCCAAGCAGTTATTTTCAAAGTGCCCGTTCAACTGGCTGATATCACAAACTTCTGCATATTATAAGGTGCATATTCAACAGCTTCGACTGCACTCAAAACAGTTTATCTTTCCTCGGCATCTTAGAAAACACTATACATATCAGGTCAACAGTATACAAGCATTGCATTTTGGTAATAAAAATCAGGATGCACTGATTTCTTAGCATTAATTATTGCAGTCCTACTGGATGCCTACACAGTGACACAGCCATAGATGTATTTCAAATGCAATTACATTTGAAATTTGTTGATATGTACTTTATATAGGTGATACATTTTACAAGATAAAACATGACCTTGCTATAGACTATTTCCTCCAGTGTAGCAAAATTTTCATTACTGCTGTAGAATTTCCCAGGTCAGTTTTCCTTTGACACCAAGAAAATGAAATGGAACAGGAGAATGCCATGACTGAGCTCCCATTGACTCTGAACTAAATTTTTCATACCATACTATTTACTTTAGAACTTACTTGTTTCGTGACTCTCATTTAAGACAGTACATTTGTGAATTGTTGTCTATATCTTTGTTAATTATATCCTTAGCTGGTTTGTTTCTCTTAGTTGCCTAACTTACGAATACCTTCTAGGAAAAATTATTTAATGAACATTTGAGGATTTGATATCTCTCATTTGATAAAATCATCATTTTGAACATACAAAATGTTAGGTCATAGGCAGTTCAAATGTCAAAAAGTGAACCAGTTGAATTTCTGATGGTTAAATAAAAGCAAACATGCCTCAGGAGCTTAGGAAACTGGTTCTCATCTGCTCAAAGGAGCCATTTGCCTTACCTTTGGGAAAAGTGACTCATGGCTCCCTGGATATGCACTTGTAGTTGCATACCAAAACCCATGCAGCTTCTAGGCCTCCCCACTCCTTACACTCAAGCACTTGTTTTACATTCCCAAGTCCATGATGGCTGTCCTGGGCCTCCATCCTCCCAGATACCAATATTCTTTGTATAAAGACAAGTTTTAACCCCATCTCTGCTAGTCACTCCCTTACTCTCTCTACTGTTTACTCCTGTCACTATTCTCTTTTTTGCTATTCTTGCTTCTTTCAAAGATAGCCCTGACCATTTCCAGTCTTCTTTCCTTTCTCCCTGGTCTGGACTCTGGATATTGTCTGTCTCATATACACAATTAAAACCTTTCCCTTAACCATAGCATGGAGTGGTCATGTTGGCAGTTTCTTTACTGTGCCCCCATCTGTTGCCCAAACCCTCACATGCACACTGTAGTTATTATGCAACATTACTAATAAAATGTTATAAATAAATAATCATTCACTTTTAAATTATTAATACCACACATATGCATATAAACATGCAAACGTGTACCTTAATTTTTTTCACAAGGAGTTTCAATCAAAAGAGTGAACAGTTTTGAAAACTGCATCCTGGATTATCCATCTATAATTCTGGTCTTCACTGATAATAATTCACAGAACCAAATGGTAACTGCCATTTTAATGACCCAGATGAGAAATACTAGGTATAACAATTATTTCTCCTAAAATATCTGAGCCAAACGTTTTATTATTGGTAGTTTAACAGCTCTAATAGTTTGAGCTTGTTGACTAAGGCCTGTGAGTTGATGACACCAAGGTAGCCATGCACCGCATAGTTTCTCTCTTCTTCCCTTGTTCACAGACTCTTCCTAGTTGACAGTTTCTAGGTTTCAAGAACATTGTTGCTACTTTTACTCTTGAGGTAAAAGGAGAAGGAAACCTCAAGCTGTCATATTTACTTTTGAATAAAAGTGAGGCTTAGCAAACAAAATCAAATGCTAGACATTTTTGTGAAATGCTTTATGAGAAGCTCTTGTCTTAGAGGAAGTCCAGTGCCCAAATTGACAGACAGGACAGAATGCAGGCATTCAGCACAGGTGTCTCTGCATCAAAAATGAATTCTAAAAGA
The DNA here is from genome assembly GCF_978045245.1 of Mus caroli. NCBI lineage: Eukaryota > Metazoa > Chordata > Mammalia > Rodentia > Muridae > Mus > Mus caroli. The sequence continues at coordinate 92,025,101 of NW_028227266.1, forward strand.
GATCAGTTTTCCAAACCCTTACTGACAGTGGCAGAATGAGAAGGTAGTATCGTCTACAGGAAACCCCCATTTAACCTTGTTAGGAAGACAGCTTTGGAATGACAGACCAGCTTTGTCTTCTGATTTCAACATCTGTCCTTGTCTGCCATCTCTCCTCTTTCACATCTCCTCCCACCCTGGTCATCCCTGCTTCTGTAGCTGTTCTCATGGACTTCTATTTTTTTCTTTTTGTGGCATAGGAACCTTAACCTTGCATAGCCCAGCCATCTCGACAGCCTCTGTTCTCTTTCTGTCCTCGTTGAAGTCAAATAATCTGATTTAAATCAGCATTATAGTCATCTAGTATTTATAAAACATGTTTTAATCACTTTTAGCTTTGGCATTAGTAATATCCCTTGTGCCTTCTTAATCTAGCAAGAATAATTATAGTATGAGACATTCTTATAAGCACTGTTTCATATTACATGTACTTTAAAAGTCTACATTAATTTATTGTCATGATAATAATTTCTTATTTTGAAAAACACCGAGTTCTTGATCTGCTTTTAAATTTTCAGATCATGTAGAGAAGAAGGTTAATTATTTGTATACAAAAAAAGATAATTCTCCCTCTGTGTGTTTATGTCTCTGTATACGTTCACATTAGTAATTATGAGTATATAACTCTTCTGAATTTCTGTATGGTATGAGTGGTATTGTTTTTCCTCTATCATTGGTTGGGTTTTCATCAAGCAGGGATGACTATGGGGTGGTAGAGTAGAATGATTTCCTCTCTCAGTCCCTTCCTCTTCCTCTTCCTCTTCCTCTTCCTCTTCCTCTTCTTCCTCTCCCTTCTCTTTCTTCTGTCTTTGATTGCCACTGCAGGTTCGATTACACCAGACTTTTATTTTTATCTTCTGTTGTGTGTAGTATCATAATGAAACAACGAGTTTCATAAATAATATGTTTTCCTTCCTTTTCTTTTTTTCCTTTTTTTTTTTTTTTTTTTTGGTTTCACAAATTTACTGGTTTTGAAGGAAACCAGTTTAAAATGTGGCACAGTTACATTTTCCTATTTCCTGTTAGCCAATAGACATCATTTCTTACACAGCACTCAGTCTTCCACACAGAAGGCTGATGCCCCAGATTGCCACAAAAATGCTGATGGTGGCTTGAAGATAGTCTCATTTGTTCCTAAGTAAGAAACTCAATCTGCTGTCCTCAATTTCTGTAGTAATTGATGTAATATGTACATCTTGGGGGCTGTAGAGATGTCCCCTCTGGTTAAATGAAATGACTACTTCCTCAAAAGACTCAGGTTTGGTTCTCAGCACCTACATCATGCCTCACAGCCACCTGAAACTCCTATACCTGGAGACTTCATGCCCTCTTCTGGCTAATGCAGGCATTGCTTATATTTGTCATACATTTAGGAAAAATGCATGCATAAAATAACAAGATAAAAGTAATAAATTATTTTAACTATATTGCATTAGATACTTTATTGGATTTTTTTCTCTCCAATGCAGGATTTATTTCCAGTCTTTCTGATTTTATTGCAACATGTGAAACAATTCAATTTTCAAAATAGTCAACTATCACAAACAATCATGTCAAAATTGTTGATCCTGTTGGCATTTACCTAGCTTCCACTTGGTGTCTGTAACAGCCTTGCTGGTATTTCACTATAGCAGGACACAGGATGTTAGTTTTCTAGTCTTTCTATTTTATACCTTTACTTGTGTATAGCGTCTTGTCTTGCAAGCAAGCTTAGGATCATGTGAAACTTCAGTGCATTCTTAGTATGTAGTGATTCAGAAGGTAGTCATCGTATTGATCAACTAAATCTTTGTCTCTTTAATTCCTTTGATGAATTTGATATCTGTTGTCAATTCAGATACTTCATTATGCACCACGAAACACTAGAAGATTTGCTTCTATTCCCCTGCCCTTGAACTCATGGCATCCTTTTACTCCCATTGCATTCCCTCACTTTCTGGACTCTGAAACTACCACTCTGTTCTCCACTTAAGTGAGATCAGCATTCATCTTCCACATGGAAGTGAGGACATTTGGAATATTTTCCTTAGTATAGGGTCCTACAGTTCCATTCCCAGTCCTATAAATGACAGCGTTTTATTTATCTTATCCATGAAGTGTACTCCAACTTGTCCATATATATTTTTTATTCATCTGCTGATACATTGGTTTTCTGCTAGCTTAGGGGTGGACTTCTTAGTGTTATGAGCTGTGTTACAGTAATTATATGAATGCAGTTGTGTCTCCTACATAATACTATATATTTACATACATAAATTATTTATACATTATATAAATATAATATGTTTATACACACCCAATTTTGTATTGCAGCCAAGATTTATAATGAATAAGACTGTAGAAGTGGTTACCCTATTGTTTTTAAGTTTACGAAGAGGAAAGATTATAATATATACACTTTAGTATATTAAATTACATACTTTCTACATTCAAATTTTGAATGACTAATTTCATGAAAGAAGGCTTCATTTTGGAAAATTACTTTTATGCATCTGTTGTGATTACATGATGTCACACTTTATTATTTTGCTATGATTTAGCATGCTGATATATATGCTGATATATCTTAACCTGCCTGGGATAGAGTTAATTTACCCATGATGGATCATTTCTTTTCTATGATGATTGATTTAATTTGTTAGTATTCACTGAAACATTTTGAATGAATTTTATCAGGAATGCAGTTTGTTCTTCTCTTTCTTTTCTGTCTCCTTGTGTAGTTTCAGTATCTGAGTAAGGCCAGCCATAATTGATAACAATAGCTATCAGTTTTGTTTTTGTTTTTGTTTTTTTGTTTTTTTTTTTTTGGTTTTTTTTGGTTTTTCGAGACAGGGTTTCTCTGTATAGCCCTGGCTGTCCTGGAACTCACTTTGTAGACCAGGCTGGCCTCGAACTCAGAAATCCGCCTGCCTCTGCCTCCCAAGTGCTGGGATTAAAGGCGTGCGCCACCACTGCCCGGCCAGCTATCAGTTTTTAACAATGGTCTTCCTTTCAATTATGTACAATTTCTTTCTTCAACCTAATATTTTTATTGATGATTTTAAAATTTCACATAATGTACCCTGGTCACACTCACTTTCCTATCCTTGCAGGTCTGTCCTCTAACCATTCTGAACCCACCCCTAAATAAAAAAAAAGAAAGAAAAAATTACAAGTCTAATTTGTGTTGCTCATGTATTTCCTGGAGTCTGGTCAAACTCCCAGTGCTCAGCCCCTGAAAGAAAACTGAGTCCTTCTGACCCACCAGAGGCCATCACCTGGGGAGGGGTTCACTTCAGTTTCCTTATCACAAGTTTTAAAGCATTCTCCTCTATGTGTTCCTGTCTAGTCTATTACTGTTTTGGGGGCAGGGAGTTGTCACAGGAGCCTTCTATGAGAGTCCTCCTCAGCTGGGAGTCTGTAGTCATAGACACCTGAACAAGAGCAACTCTCTTGCCCTTAGATTCCCTCGTGGATGCGTTCATGTTTTCATCCCTTCACTCCATCTTGGCTTTTATAAATCTCTGCAATCTGCTTTCTTCTCCAGTTGGAGAATTTAACTAATTTATATTCAAGATACTGATAGGTTAATAAAAGACTTTCCTCTCTTTCCCTCTCTCTTTTATTTTGGTTGTTTTGTTTCTCATTTCTTTCTCTTGTGTTTTTCTTTGTTTTGGGATATATTTTATGTTGATGTGATATATTTCTCTTTACATTTTGTGTGTCTATATTGCTATGAAGGTTTGTAACTTTATGTGTTCATGATTTTATCTATCTATCTATCTATCTATCTATCTATCTATCTATCTATCTATCTATCTATCTATGTATCTATCTATCTAAAACACACACACATATATATAATTATCTTATATGACACATACACATATGTGTCTGATGATGCTAAATTTCTTGTTTTCTTATAGATAAGTTTATTTGTTGTCATCAAAAAAATTTATTTCTTGTCATCAAAAACCTCTCCATGGTTTAGTGAAGAATTGCTTTAAAAAAGTATTTAACATTTTAATATAATTTATCTTTATCATATTTCCCCCTCTCCCTACCTCCATACTTACCCAACTTTATATCCCTCCTCTCTTTCTCTTTGTCTCAAAATACAAAACAAATCAAAAGCAAACTAAAACAAAACCCAACAAAAATATAAATATCAAAGTAGCCAAAGCAAAACCAAGAAAATAACTAAGAAAAAAAATTAAGATTCTAAAATTAAAAAAAAAAAAAAGCACACAGAAAAGAAACCTGGAGTCTATTTTGTGTTGGCCACCTACTCTTGCACACGGTGCCAGTTCTGAAGTGTGGTTTAATACTCAGTGACACAGCACTGGAGAAGATTCAATCACTGTCTCAGAAAGTATCAGTTGGAAATATCTTGTTTGCTAGGAGTGGGACTGTGCCTGCTTACCTTTCTCAGTGCTGGGATTTGGTCCTGTTTGAACTTGTTTAGGTGGTATTGTGTGTTGCAACAGTCTCTGTGAGTTCGTGTGTGTGTGTATGTGTGTGTGTGTGTGATTTCTGTTGTGTCTAGTTGATGCTCTCTCCTTCCAGTGATCCACTCCCTCTTGATGGTGCTTTCTGCTTCCTCACTTTAATAGGTTCCTGAATATTGAGGAAAAAGTTTGATGAAGACATCCTATTTAGGGCTGATGAGTCCAAAATCTCTCACTATCTGGACATTGTGCAGTTATAATTCCCATCTATTGCAAGAAAAAACGTCTCTGTAGCGGGCGGAGCAATGTGCTGACCTATGAGTAGAGTTATTGATCATTAGGAATCGTTTTGCTGCTCTGTTTCTTCAGCAGAATAATACCGGGTTTTCCCCAAGGACATATGACCTAATTTTTTTCTTTCAGGATTTTGAATAAACCATATAATTCTACTGGCGCGAAGATTTCAAATGGGAAGCCAGATGTTTGTATAATTGGAATTTCTTCATGTAATTTTTTCCTTTCATGCTGTTCTTATGGATTTTGTGTGTGTGTGTGTGTGTGTGTTGTGTTGCTAACAGGTTAGCTATAATATTTGTGAGAGGAGATCACTTTAAGCTTTTTTTTTTGAGCTTTCTAGAATTTAGTATCCTTATTTTCCCTTACATTTGCAAAGTGTTCAGCCATTATTACATATACATCCCTGTCTTTTCTTTACCCCTTCTTTTTCTTTTCAGACTACCTACAAAGTATGAAGTTGATCACTTACAGGCACACTAGAAATCTCAGAGGCTTTCTTCTGAATTTCCATGTCTTTTGTTTTTTCTTTCTGTTTTTTTCCCCATCTCTTTCCTTATCTTACTGGGTTATTTTAAAATACCTGTCTTTATGTTTAGAAGTTGTTTTCTTTTCTTCTCTTTTCTTTTCTTTTCTCTTTTTTTTTTTTTTCCTGTCTGCCTCATTTTGTGCTGAGGCTCTTAACTGTGCTTTTAAGGATATTTATTGAGCTATTTATTTGAGGGATTTCTGTTTGGCTCCTTTTTCTCCCCTCTGCATCTCTTTGCTGACTTCCCACTCATTTCACATGGAGCCCTCTCAGCATTCCATCAAGCTGACTTTAAAAAAAATAATCCTCCGAGTTTCTCTAAAATCCATATTTTGAATTATTTGTCAGGCCATTTACTGATATCTTCCTCATGATTTGTTGCTAGGTGGTTATTGTCCTTCTAAAGAGAGTTGCTTACCTCTGCCATGCCACGTTCATCATGATTCCTACAGTACAAAGTTGTTATTTGTGCATTTGGCAGGTGGTTTTTCAGGATAAATTTTACTGCAAGATATTTTTACCTAGTGGTCCATCCTAGGGTTTACTTGTGTCATTTGTGTTGGCTTGTTGTCATGTGCAATGTGGACACTAAGCTATAATCTATGTTGGTGACACCACCTGGTCTCCCAAAAGCTTCAGGGGGTGTTGGGAGGATTATACAACACATGCTTCAGGTACTGGCATGGCACTCATAGCCAAGAGTCTGTTAGTATGAACATCTGTAAATTCCTGTAGGACAGGGTGTGCATGTGATCACTCTAGTGTACCCAGGAAGGTGACATGCAGTCAAGGAAATTGCAGAGGCCCAGTGTTTTTTGGTTTCCCAGGGCTGTGTAATCTGGGGTTGCCACAGGAAGCCTAGGCCAATGTGAATCAAGGTACCAAGTATGAAGATGGAGCCCTTGTCAGTCTCTGACATCACCACATGGGCCCCACTGTAGCTAAGAGCAGTGAGCCCAGATACCATGCCACATATTCTACATCTATGGACAGATAGTTGTAGGCTTAGATTTCAAAACAAACAAACAAACAAACAAACAAACCCCAACAAATAAACAAAAAAACCCTACTTTACTATAGGAGTATCAAATTTTCTTCAGCTGTCATCTCTCTGATAAATTCTTAATGACAAACTTTAGATTTTACACAACACTGAAATTGATGACTTCCTACCTATTTTTCTCTTGGCTTCTTTATCTGTACAGACAATGTGGGAGGAAAACATTCTTTTATATTACAACTATGCTAAAATTTTCAAGGAATAATAACCTGAACTAGAAGTTGTGTCCTTTGGAAAAATAGTATAGGGTAGTTACCCACAAAGATCAGATGTGCCAGAGAAGAGAAATTTCTGTTTCTTTCACCTACACTTATCTTAATAAATAGCTAAGGAATAGTGTTTGTGGGAGTTCTCAGGAATTAGGTGCAGAAGCATTAAAATGAATAAACTTCCTCATTTAGTTTCAAATTCAAGCAGGTACTGCCTCAAAGTTCATAAGTTGCACAATTAAGGCAATTAACAGTAAACCACTCTAATTGCCTTAAAGGTTTTCTAATTGCTTTTGATTTTTCTTATAATTTATATGAATAAATGATAAAGTAAAATCATGTCAAAGAGAGAAAGTGTTGCTAATTTTGCAGAGAATCCAGGGTTCTTTGATGTTTGGAAGCAGGAGGAAGGAAAGGTGGAGGAAGGGCCACCTATCAGATGAAAGGTAGTGCTGCAATGTGTGATGTATGCACAGTGAGAACATATTTAATAAGAAAGGGTCAGCGGTTTGTAATATTTAAGGAAAGGCATACAGTAGCTACAGATATTGGCATTTTAATATGAAAGATAAAACATGTTAATCACATTTGTATAAATTAAATTGAATTTTGAGATAGAGAACCAAAGGATGAAACTAAGGGAACAAACTAGAGGAAAAAGGCTTGGCAGATGAAGACCACAGGAGTCAGAATCCTCCCTTCCTTCTGCCTCCCTTTCCCCAGCCTTCTTAATATTGTCTTTCCTTCCTTACTTTCCTATTTTCCTCTTTTGCTTTCCTGTTTAGAAAATTGTTAAAAAGTACCATTCTACAAAAATGAATCTAGTGCAATGATCTATGATGGCATGATGAAGGTTGTATAGGAAAAATAATATTCAAAAGATGATTATTAGTTACAAAGAGTTTTTATCAAAATGAGTTTTTCTATAGAGAGTTCTTTTTCTGCACAGATGTGCCTACTAGCTATTCCACTCCATGTGCCTGTGGCAACAAAGTCTGCAGACAGCTCAGGGCTTTCTCTTCTTTTATTTTAACATTTTCAATCTCTGTATCATTAGTTTGGTGTAATTGCAATTAACAATAAAAGTACATTTTAAATTATATGTAGATATAAACACATACACATAAAACTGAACATATTTGAGCAAAATAAGTTTAATATATATATATATATATATATATATATATATATATATATAGCCTAGAGTTCTTTCAAAAATATGTGAATCCATTGGAGTCAGATAGTGCGAGTTAAAACTGTTTGCATGATAGTATTAAATAATTCTGAAGGTTTTAGTTTGTTTCCAGAAGCTAAATGTTGATAGGAAAACCATTGTGTTTTTGTATCATGGAAGAAGAAACTAAGGTTCAGCTCTCAGAAAATTTCTAAGAGCTTCCAAAATGGCTTCCACAGTGACCTGGGGGAAAATGATGAGGTTGCACTTACAAGTATGACTTACTTTGTCTAAAATGGTACTCTTTCAGCAAGCAAAATGCCATATTTCAGTGCCCTCAGAGCTAAAATATTGTGATATGTGTTGTGGATAGCCCTGGGGCTAATTACATTTGATATTAATTCATTCTCCCCTGAGTGGCTGTGAACAAGGAATGAGTCAGCACTCAGGTGATTTCCTGTAAACTTGCTTCCCACCTTAATTTGTAAAATAAAGGAGAGCTGATTGTTGGACAGATAAAAGGGAAGGAAGGTGGTACAGAAGGTGCAGGAGAGAAGAAGGAAAACAATGGAAGAGGGAGAGGATGCAAAGAAGGAGGAAGAAAAGCAGAGCAGAAGCACATGGCCTAGAGAATCTACATGTTTTAAGGGGTCTCATCGATGTGGAAGATGGTAGTGTAGCAGTAGATCTGCCCAGTCTAGGCGCACAGCATGTATTAATATTAATTGAGTTGTATTTTCATTGCCGGGGCATATTTGAGTTGGAGATTTACCACAACAGATATGTAATGCTCAAAGTTCAGAATTTAAATAAGATCTGCTGAAGTGTTAGAAGAGGTGAAGATTTCAAGTAGATTTTATCATGTATTACAAGTCATGGAGAATTTCTTTAGCAATTTGTGTGTGTGTGTTTAATTAATTATTTTGCTTATTTATATTCCAAATATTGCCCACTCCTAGTGCCCCCTGAGTTATTCATTGCATGTCCTTTCCCTTTTGCCTCTGAGAGGGTGCATGCACCCTGCCCTGCATCCCTCTTCCATGTAGAATCAAGTCTGTACAGGATTAGGCACATCCTAATCCATTGAGGCCAGAGAAAGAGTCTTTTGCTACATATATACCAGGACCTCAGACCACCCTGTCTATGCTCTTTGGTTGGTGGCTTAGTCTCTGGGAATCCTGGGGGACGGGGAGAGAAAGGTGGGCAGGATCAGGTATGGGGAGGAGATAGGAGAGAAGCCCAGTGGGCCAGTGGAGTGAATTAAAATATGCAGCTGCTGGGGTTGGGGTGGGAAGAGGAGGTGGGGAAAACTTCTAGAAAGTCCCAGGGACCTGACAGATGCCCAGAACATAATCTGGGTGACTTTAATCAAAATACCCAACAGTGATGAGGTAGAACCTCCACAGATCACCTCCAATAATTAGACAGGGTCCCTGTAGAGGGATGAGGACATCAACCCACCTTAAGATTTTTGATCCAGAATTGTTACTGTCTTTAAAAAAAAGCAAGGACAAAAATGGAGCAGAGACTGAAGGAATGGCTGACCAGTGACTGCCCAACTTGGAATTCATTTCATGGACTGGCACCAAACCCTGACACTATTACTGATGCTACGTTGTGCTTGTCGACAGGAGCATAGCCCGGCTGTCTTCTGAGAGGCTCTACCAACAGCTGACTGAGACAGATGCAGTTACTTAACAGCCAAACATTGGACTGAGTTGGGGACTCCTATGGAAGAGTTAGGGGAAGGACTGAAGGAACTAACAGGGATGGCAACTCCATAGAAAGACCAATAGTGTCGACTAACCCAGACTGCTGGGGGCTTCTAGAGACTACGCTACAAGCCAAAGAGCAACTTTATGAGCCTTCCACTTGAAGTGTTTGTTTTAGTTAACTTTGCATGAGACAGCAAGTGCCTCTCTTCAATGCACTATGTTACCACCATGGCTGTGGGTTCACGAAGTATTTCTGTACACTTCAGTATGTCACAATGATGGCTGTAGGGTCCCTTGAGTTGAAAGTGAAAGTATCCTCTTTTAAATTGAAACACTGTTTTGACTTGAAGGAATATCCAAGATACAGTTTATTATTCAAACTTGGATACTTAGCAGATACATTCTGGAACATTAAAGTCATAACCCATGCGCACAGGTTAGTTGTCAGTGAGGAAACCAGCTTTTAAGCAGAAATCAACAGTTTGAAGAACTGGGAAGTACTTCCACAGGTGTGACAAATGCCCAATGCTCAAAGCACTTTCTCTAAGTCTGATGCTGATGAGAGGGGAGAGTGCTGCCTAGCAGATGTTTGGCTGTTTTAATGATGTACAAAACATTAATAACCTGGGAGAACACTATGCTGGAATTCAAAAGACAGTATATTTACTTATTTTGAAGAGAACTTTGTAATTTCTTCTATGCCTATAGTTTACAATGCTTACAAAAAAAAAATTGAAAACTTCTGATACGTCCAAAGCTAAGCAATGAAACTGTAGCTAGTTAGAATTTCAAGAGACCCAGGAATTTAAGGCAGCAACTGAATACTTATGAGGAGGGGGTGCTGACCATTCTGCAGACACATGCTTTTTCTACAATCACTTATATTTCATGTTGTTTTGTTTCAATCAATATGAGGTGTAGAGGAAATAAGTGGCTAAAGTATTTGGCCCTTTTCCTCTTAATATTTCTTATTATTCCCTAAAAAACAACCTCATGGGATGCCTTTCAGATAGCAAATGTTAGGGTTTAATTGAAAGACATTCTCCAAGGTGAAATAAGTTTTGATATCACAAGGCCAGGTGTATTTGCCTTGTGATAAGTAAGATCCCTATTGAAGTGACAAATATGCTTGTAGCCTGGTTTCCAACATAGGGTATTTTAGGTGCTCTACCAGAAATTTCAGATTAAGTGAGTACAAATAAGCAAAAACACAGAAAAATATCAATTATTACAGCAAGAACCCTTCCATTTTGGCATTTAGTTGAATTTCATACAATGTCATGTTAATTGGTTACATAATGAAAATTATTCCCTTCTCAGAAATACAAGAACATACTGAATACTCAGGAGTAACCTATAGATTTCCTCGGATTTTTCAATTAAATATGATTTGATTACCAGAGGACAGGGAATTACAAATTCAGAAATGGCTTCAAGGTGAATTCTTGAACAGAGGCAATTTACTTATGCTAATGTTAGCTACCATAAGCAATTTGAGTAACTGTCAACACTTTAAAAGGTTTGGAAGGCATTGATGATGCTTAGAAATATTTATACTTAATGTCCTAATTTCATTTAGTTAGTTATGAGGTGATATATAAACATGTAACTCAGTTTTAGCATATATATATATATATATATATATATATATATCAAAACACCTTTATCTTTCTCATCTACCAGTCTTTCTCCATTTTTATGTCTTCATTTCTTTTGAAGTAAAATTGAGTTGAATGTGTATTTACCAAAATTGACAAAATGTTTCAATCCGATTTTTGCTGGTACGGAAGAATACTTGAGCCTGGGTAATTCAAGCAAACATAGACATTTTAAGTTTAATTTTAAGAATGTATTTAATTTCAGTTTTTAGGACTTCACAAATGAATATTATAGTTGCATCCTTTCTACCTTACACTCACCCTGTCAACTTTTCTTGTATCTCCTATTTCAATTCTGTGACACTTTTAAAATTTTATAATATACACATACACAGAACCTGCTGAGTAAATTTAATATTGTTATATGTAATATTGTAATATATGGTTTAAGGAATGACCTTTTGGGATCAAATAACCCTTCAGGATCATTCCTAGAAAAGACTTATTTGGCCTCTCTCAGCAGCCATCTATAGTTTTTTTTTAGGAGTGGGATATTGTGAGATTTCCCCTATCCAAGGTGACATGTCAGCTAATAACATTGTGCAAAGTCTTGTTTAGGGTAACGTATTGTTAAGATTTCATGGAAGCAACTATGTCATGTGTAGAAACCAAATCTCACACACACATTCTGGTCCTCTTGGTCCTATAATCTTTGCACTCTACCTTCATGATGTCTATCTAGCCTTTGCAGTAGGTGACTGTAGATAAATCATCTGCAAATGGAGTTGTTCTCTCCATTTGACCAGTTCTTGATTTCTGTGATTGTCTCCATTATGACTCCATTTCCTTGATGAGAGCTACACTTATCTGTGGATACAACAATAAGTATTTAGAATGCAACAGGTAATCATACTGATTTAGGAAAATGGCAGTAGTGGGTTTTCTCTTGTTCTTCAACTAGGGTCTTAGACATCATCAGACACAGGTAATTGACTTTGCTTACAGTATCTGGGATATTTTCCTTCCTCACGAGCAGGTCTTCAGTCCATTTGGACTGCTATTTGTTATCGCCAATATAAAGTTAACACTATAAATTTGTAGCCTTGGGTTGTCTTGCCCTGCTGATCATTGCTGTGACTTGTAGCTGCGACTGGGAAAGACTTGCTTTCTTTTCTCACATAGCAGCTAGCATAGCATCCTCTTCTGTTATGGGAGACAATTCCCAGGGAGGAGGGAGAATGACAGATCATCTATCACCTGTGCCCAAAGTGTGTTCTGTCTTTAGCAACAGGGTTTTTCTCTTTTACTGAGAGACAGCCAAAACAATGCCAATAGCTTGTTTGTTTTGTGAGTCTCTTTGAGATTGAGATTCCATATGCTCAGTAGTGAGGTTTTTTTTTTTTTTTTTTTTTTTTTTTTTTTTTTTGTTAAAACTCTTAGGGTGAACATTATAACTCTTAGTAGCCTAACTTCAATTAAATTATTTATACCTCTACACATACACATTGCATAGAGTATCTATGTGTCTTGAAGTAAACCTGATGTTTTCCTGTATGGTATTCCATAGTCCTTAGTGGTCTTTATTCTCTTCTCTGCTTCTCTCTCCCTTAATATTGCTTTTCTTAGCCATCTCCAAATGAAACTTGCAATGCTTCTTATATTTCCATTTACAACACCTGTGTTCTACTATCCCGATCTCTAAATCCCTTTCTCCTACCCTGTTTCCCTTTTTACTTTCCTGACTTCTGCAGAGACTCCAGGTTTTTAATCACATATAAAGATTCAGAGCTAATACCCACAAGTATTAAAGAACACACAGTGTTTGTCTTTCTGGGTCTGGGTTACCTCACTCAGTGCAATGTTTTCTAGTACCATCCATTTACTTTAAATATAAATTATAGGGGATGTAGTTCTGCCACTGAGAACTCTCAGAATTCATTGCCAGTGTCTGGTGAGTTCTGTCATGCTGTGTCTTAACACTGCTGAGAGAAAACTAAGCATGGTTAAGTCAGAGGGACAAGCAGCCCCTCCTAAAAACTGAACTTCTACAGGAGCCCTACTCCTGCTGCAAGTGACCCCATTCATTCATGAGAACAATGATCTCATGATGTAATTATCTTTTGAAGTATGTCTTCTCCATAGAGCAAAAATGACAGTTTAATCCCAGCATGAGTTTAGGAGGGCACAAAATTGTATATGGAGCTACTGGAAGTCCCCAAACTCTGTTCAAACTCAGTGGTATGCTTGGCTCCTTCTCTAAATGTTTATTATTTTAACTTAGCTGTTTTTTTTCTTTTTTTCACTTTCCATTTTCCAGGAAAATTTGGAATTTTCCAGTGCAATAGGATTAAAATCTTAGTACGTTTAGGAATTCTATGGTAGAGCGGTTTGAATTATAACTATTTTATATTCATATCAATTTAAATTCGTTAAGTTAATATAAAGTATAAACATTGTATTACATATTACATTAATATTTATGCTACTTATGATATGTGAGTGTCCTTGAATACTGTATACATGATTTTTCATATTTATTTCCTTTAGTAGCAGTGTATAAATGGATTTTAAGTATAAACCATCAGAGGAAAGACTTAAAGCATGTGCCAAGATTCATCAAAGACATTAATATGAACTCTGTTCAGCCTGATGCAAATTCGATGATCAAACACATGTTGGGCAATGGTAGTGGAGAAATAAAGGGGGTGGGAGAGATGACCCATAATCTGTCAGAGCTCTGGGGCTCTGAGCAGGTGGACGCGCATGTTCTCTATGTGCGGCAAAGTGGGTGTCTGGCTGTGGGAATTCACAGAACCCCAGTTCTATAGGGATGGAGAGGAAGCAGTCCAGGTCCCTGGGCCTCATGGACTCCAGATATTGATAGGTTCTAGCTCTTGGGTATCACAGGACATCACTGGGCACTGCGGAAGAGCTGAGAGCAAAGTGGGAGCCCCGGGGGTGGCTCAGTCACTACTGGGGCCAAAGGGAAAATGGGCAGGGGGAGAAGGTGCTGGATAGTTCCCACGTGGGCTAGAGTCTTTGGTCTGGTCTGGTAGTGGGGAAACTAGGCACAGCTCTTTAGGGGAAGGACTATTCCATTGTTCTAGCATGGCGGGTCTTGATGAGCAGACATGGTCCATAGTTTTAGAGCTTTATTTTAGAAAAGTAGAGAGAGAGAAGAATAAAGAAGTAGAGGGCAGCCATAACCATATGGAGAGAGGGAGAAAAGGGAGGAGGAGAGAAGGAGCAAGAGGGCTAAAGAGAAAGCAAGAGAAGCAAAAGAAGCAAGAGAAGCAAGAGAGACAAGAGAGAGGAGGGGCCAGGAAGCTCCTTTTGTAGTGGGCTGGGCTATCTTGCTCTTGCTGAATAACTGTGGAGAGGAGCATACCTGGCTATTACCAGGTAACTGTGGGGTGGAGTCTGGACAACCTACCTGATTGATGGCCACAGAATGATGGAGTTGAGAGTTCGTGGTGTCAGTCATTTGTTTCTGGGGGTGTAGCTCACTGTTCCTTCCCATGTAGGATTTTCTACTAGGTTTCCAGAGTAAGCCTTGCTCGACAAGAACACCAACTCACTTTCATAATCCCACAGATACAGAGAGAGATGGACATGTGAGCATAGGGTCAAAGTATCCAGAGACCCTCTCATCCATGCATACTGAAGGGCTAGAAACAATGACCACCATACCCACAGTAGACTTGAGTTTCTAAATATACTTATCCAAAAGATGATTGGAGAAGCCATCCATTTGGTCTGATTGGAAGGGAAAACACATTCTGCACCATGAAGAAAAAGAAAAACATTTTTCAAAGGAAAGTATGTACAGGAGTGCAGTAGGCAACCTGAAGCAGTTTCCTGCCGACCCAACTGCAAAAGCAGTGGCAAAGAAATAAGAGTATTGTTGATTAGCTCATAATATCAAATCAGCATCCGAAAGTTCCCCGAACAAAAGTGATCCATATGTCATAGTAAGGGTAGCCAAAGCTTCCTAAATTCTCATTTGCTGAGTTTTTCAGGAAAGTACAATCTTCTTGATGTCTAGTATTGTTCCCTCCACTATGTCTCCAGCTATTTTTTACTTCAGGATGCAAAGAGTTATCTAATGTATATCCTGGGGCTCAGAAGTATCTTCTGTTTTGTCCATAGGTTCAGTCACCTAGCAGAAAGCCTGCCTGTGACTTTCCATCCCTAGGATGATTGAAAGTGCCCAGACAAACAGGCATCAGCTGTCAGCAAGGTGAGACAGGGTTATTTAACAATAGCAATGTTCATACTTATTTGTCAACATTACATAGGGCATTTATAATTTAAATATGCTCACATAGGGCTTCCTCCTTGGCTTGGACTTCTCCCTCCTCAGATTGTATAAATTATCAAGTGTCTGGAATATGTGGGAATCTAATCACAGGCCACTAGGCCTAGTTATTTGTGAGGTTCTGATGAGCTAAAATGCACCGTAAATTTAAAATTCACACAATTCAGTTTTTTACATCTATAGAAATATAAACTGTTGTTTGCCACAGTGAGATTTGTGGCCTGCGTTGAGAGTCCCACATATTGCAGAGGTTTGCTAATTTATACAATCTGAGCAGGAAAATGTCCAAGCCAAGAGCATCCCCCTGCCCCCGCCATGTGAGCATATTTAAATTATAAATGTTCTGGGTGATGTTTACAAAAAAGCATGGACATTTGTATTGTTAAATAATTTCTTAGTGGTACAAATTTGAGTTTAACTCTTTCCTTCAGTATGAGTTCAAGTAGAAAAGACCATTCTATTCAATGGAAAAATATCCAGTGAAAAAATTATTATAAAATGTTTAATAAAAACATTAATCACAGGATCTTAAGACTTCTGGTGAGTGGAACACAGCTTCTGCTCCAATCCAATTGCACGCGGGACCTGAGACTGCATTAGTTAGGGAAGCAGAAAACCGGCCTGAGTGGGGCCACAAGCCTCTTCGGGTCTGACCAGCACCTGGGTAGCTAGAGCGCAGGGTCGGCTGACACTCTCCAGCTACCCACGACACCCGCCACAGGATTTTGAGACTTCTGGTGAGTGGAACACAGCTTCTGCTCCAGTCCAATCCCGCGGGACCTGAGACTGCTTTGGTTGGGGAGGCAGAAATCTGGCCTGAGTAGGGCCACAAGCCTCTTCCGGTCAGACCAGCACCGGGGTAGCTAGGGCGCAGGGTCTGTTGACACTTGCCAGCTACCCACAACACCCGCCACAGGATCTTAAGACTTCTGGTGAGTGGAACACAGAGTCTGCTCCAATCTTTAAACAGTGACAACAATAACAACTAATCCCAGAGATTACCAGATGGCGAAAGGTAAACGTAAGAATCTTACTAACAGAAACCAAGACCACTCACCATCATCAGAACCCAGCACTCCCACTTCGCCCAGTCCAGGGCACCCCAACACACCGGAAAAGCTAGACCCGGTTCTAAAAGCATATCTCACGATGATGGTAGAGGACATCAAGAAGGACTTTAATAACACACTTAAAGAAATACAAAAGAACACTGGTAAACAGGTAGAAGACATTAAAGAGGAAGCACAAAAATCCCTTAAAGAAGTGCAGGAGAACACTGCTAAACAGGTAGAAGACATTAAAGAGGAAGTACAAAAATCCCTTAAAGAATTGCAGGAGAACACTGCTAAACAGGTAGAAGACATTAAAGAGGAAGCACAAAAATCCATTAAAGAATTGCAGGAGAACACTGCTAAACAGGTAGAAGACATTACAGAGGAAGCACAAAAATCCATTAAAGAATTGCAGGAAAACCAGACCAAACAGGTGATGGAATTGAATAAAACCATCCAAGACCTAAAAAGGGAAGTAGAAACAATGAAGAAAACCCAAATTGAGGCAACACTGGAGATAGAAACACTAGGAAAGAAATCTGGAACCATAGATACGAGCATCAGCAACAGAATACAAGAGATGGAAGAGAGAATCTCAGGTGCAGAAGACTCCATAGAGAACATCGGCACTACAATCAAAGAAAATACAAAATCCAAAAAGATCCTAACTCAAAATATCCAGGAAATCGAGGACAAAATGAGAAGACAAAACCTACGGATAATAGGAATAGATGAGAATGAAGATTTTCAACTCAAAGGACCAGCAAATATATTCAACAAAATTATAGAAGAAAACTTCCCAAACCTAAAGAAAGATATGCCCATGAACATACAAGAAGCTTACAGAACTCCAAATAGACTGGACCAGAAAAGAAATTCCTTCTGACACATAATAATCAGAACAACAAATGCACTAAATAAAGATAGAATACTAAAAGCAGTAAGGGAAAAAGGTCAAGTAACATATAAAGGCAAGCCTATCAGAATTACACCGGATTTTTCACCAGAGACTATAAAAGCCAGAAGGGCCTGGACAGATGTTATACAGAAACTAAGAGAACACAATTTCTAGCCCAGGCTACTATACCCAGCCAAACTCTCAATTACCATAGATGGAGAAACCAAAATATTCCACGAAAAAACCAAATTCACACATTATCTTTCCACGAATCCAGCACTTCAAAGGATAATAACAGAAAAAACCAATACAAGGACGGAAACCACATCATAGAAAAAGCAAGAAGGTAATCCCTCAACAAACCTAAAAGAAGACAGCGACAAAAACAGAACACCAACTCTAACAACAAAAATAAAAGGAAGCAACAATTACTTCTCCCTAATATCTCTTAATATCAATGGACTCAACTCCCCAATAAAAAGACATAGACTAGCAGGCTAGCTACAGAAACAGGACCCAACATTTTGCTGCTTACAGGAAACTCATCTCAGAGAAAAAGATAGACACTACCTCAGAATGAAAGGCTGGAAAACAATTTTCCAAGCAAATGGTAGGAAGAAACAAGCTGGAGTAGCCATTATAATATCTGATAAGATTGACTTCCAACCCAAAGTCATCAAAAAAGAGAAGGAAGGGCACTTCATTCTCATCAAAGGTAAAATCCTCCACGAGGAACTATCAATTCTGAATATCTATGCTCCAAATATAAGGGCAGCCTCATTCATTAAAGATACTTTAGTAAAGCTCAAAGCACACATTGCACCTCACACAATAATAGTGGGAGACTTCAACACACCACTTTCACCAATGGACAGATCATGGAAACAGAAACTAAACAGGGACACAGTGAAACTAACAGAGGTTATGAAACAAATGGATCTGACAGATATCTACACAACATTTTATCCTAAAACGAAAGGATATACCTTCTTCTCAGCACCTCACGGTACCTTCTCCAAAATTGACCACATAATTGGTCACAAAACAAGCCTCAATATATACAAAAATATTGAAATTGTCCCATGCACCCTATCAGATAACCATGGACTAAGACTGATCTTCAATAACAAAATAAATAATAGAAAGCCAACACACACGTGGAAACTAAACAACACTCTTCTCAATGATACCTTGGTCAAGGAAGGAATAAAGAAAGAAATTAAGGACTTTCTGGAGTTTAATGAAAATGAAGCCACAACATACCCAAACTTATGGGATACACTGAAAGCATTTCTAAGAGGAAAACTCATAGCTCTGAGTGCCTCCAAAAAGAAACTAGAGAGAGCACACATTAGCAGCTTGACAACATACCTAAAAGCTCTAGAACGAAAGGAAGCAAATTCACCCAAGAGGAGTAGACGGCAAGAAATAATCAAACTCAGGGGTGAAATCAACCAAGTGGAAACAAGAAGAACAATTCAAAGAATCAACCAATCGAGGAGCTGGTTCTTTGAGAAAATCAACAAGATAGATAAACCTTTAGCCAGACTCACTAGAGGGCATAGGGAAAGTACTCTAATTAACAAAATCAGAAATGAAAAGGGAGACATAACAACAGACCCTGAAGAAATCCAAAACACCATCAGATCATTCTACAAAAGGCTATACTCAACAAAACTGGAGAACCTGGATGAAATGGAGAAGTTTCTAGACAGATACCAGGTACCAAAGTTAAATCAAGATCAGGTTAATGATCTAAACAGTCCCATATCCCCTAAAGAAATAGAAGCAGTCACTAATAGTCTCCCAACCAAGAAAAGCCCAGGACCAGATGGGTTTAGTGCAGAGTTCTATCAAACCTTCAAAGAAGAACTAATCCCAGTTCTTCACAAACTATTCCACAACATAGAATCAGAAGGTACTCTACCCAACTCATTCTATGAAGCCCCAGTTACTCTGATACCTAAACCACATAAAGACCCAACAAAAATAGAGAACTTCAGACCAATTTCCCTTATGAATATCGATGCAAAAATCCTCAATAAAGTTCTCGCTAACCGAATTCAAGAACACATCAAAACAATCATCCATCCTGACCAAGTAGGATTCATACCAGGGATGCAAGGATGGTTCAATATACGAAAATCCATCAATGTAATCCATTATATAAACAAACTCAAAGACAAAAACCACATGATCATCTCGTTAGATGCTGAAAAAGCATTTGACAAAATCCAACACCCATTCATGATAAAAGTCTTGGAAAGATCAGGAATTCAAGGCCCATACCTAACTATGATAAAAGCAATATACAGCAAACCAGTAGCCAACATCAAAGTAAATGGTGAGAAGCTGGAAGCAATCCCACTAAAATCAGCTACTAGACAAGGCTGCCCACTCTCTCCCTACCTATTCAACATTGTACTTGAAGTCCTAGCCAGAGCAATTAGACAACAAAAGGAGATCAAGGGGATACAAATTGGAAAAGAAGAAGTCAAAATATCGCTTTTTGCAGATGATATGATAGTATACATAAGTGACCCTAAAAATTCCACCAGAGAACTCCTAAGCCTGATAAATAGCTTCGGTGAAGTAGCTGGATATAAAATTAACTCAAGCAAGTCAATGGCCTTTCTGTACACAAAGGATAAACAAGCAGAAAAGGAAATGAGGGAAACAACACCCTTCTCAATAGTCACAAACAATATAAAATACCTTGGCGTGACGCTAACTAAGGAAGTGAAAGATCTGTATGACAAGAACTTCAAGTCCCTGAAGAAAGAAATTAAAGAAGATCTCAGAAGATGAAAAACCTCCCATGCTCATGGATTGGCAGGATCAATATTGTAAAAATGGCTATCTTGCCAAAAGCAATCTACAGATTCAATGCAATCCCCATCAAAATTCCAACTCAATTCTTCAACAAATTGGAAAGGGCAATCTGCAAATTCATCTGGAACAACAAAAAACCTAGGATAGCAAAAACTCTTCTCAAGGATAAAAGAACCTCTGGAGGAATCACCATGCCTGACCTAAAGCTGTACTACAGAGCAATTGTGATAAAAACTGCATGGAACTGGTATAACGACAGACAAGTAGACCAATGGAACAGAACTGAAGACCCTGAGATCAAACCACATACCTATGGTCACTTGATCTTTGACAAGGGAGCAAAAACCATCCAGTGGAAAAAAGACAACATTTTCAACAAATGGTGCTGGCACAACTGGCGGTTTTCATGTAGAAGAATGCAAATTGATCCATTCCTATCTCCTTGTACCAAGGTCAAATCTAAGTGGATTAAGGAACTCCACATAAAACCAGAGACACTGAAACTTATAGAGGAGAAAGTAGGGAAAAGCCTCGAAGATATGGGTACAGGGGGAAAATTCCTGAATAGAACAGCAAAGGCTTGTGCTGTAAGATCGAGAATCGATAAATGGGACCTCATAAAGTTGCAAAGCTTCTGCAAGGCAAAAAACACCGTCAATATGACAAAAACACCACCAACAGATTGGGAAAGGATCTTTACCTATCCTAAATCAGATAGGGGACTAATATCCAATATATATAAAGAACTCAAGAAGGTGAACTCCAGAAAATCAAATAACCCCGTTAAAAAATGGGGCTCAGAACTGAACAAAGAATTCTCACCTGAGGAATACAGAATGGCAGAGAAGCACCTGAAAAAATGTTCAACATCCTTAATCATCAGGGAAATGCAAATCAAAACAACCCTGAGATTCCACCTCACACCAGTCAGAATGGCTAAGTTCAAAAATTCAGGTGACAGCAGATGCTGGCGAGGATGTGGAGAAAGAGGAACACTCCTTCATTGTTGGTGGGATTGCAAGCTGGTACAACCACTCTGGAAATCAGTTTGGCGGTTCCTCAGAAAATTGGACATAATACTACCAGAGGATCCAGCAATACCTCTCCTGGGCATATATCCAGAAGATATTCCAACTGGTAAGAAGGACACATGCTCCACTCTGTTCATAGCAGCCTTATTTATAATAGCCAGAAGCTGGAAAGAACCCAGATGCCCCTCAACAGAGGAATGGATACAGAAAATATGGTACATTTACACAATGGAGTACTACTCAGCTATTAAAAGGAATGAATTTATGAAATTCCTAGGCAAATGGTTGGATCTGGAGGGCATCACCCTGAGTGAGGTAACATATTCACAAAGGAACTCACACAATATGTACTCACTGATAAGTTGATATTAGCCCAAAAACTTAGGATACCCAAGATATAAGATACAATTTGTTAAACGAATGAAACTCAAGAAGAACGAAGACCAAAGTGTGGACACTGTATCCCTTCTTGGAATTGGGAACAAAACAGCCATGGAAAGAGTTACAGAGATAAAGTTTGGAGCTGTGAAGAAAGGATGGACCATCTAAAGACTGCCATATCCAGGGATCCATACCATAATCAGCTTCCAAACGCTGACACCATTGCAAACACTAGCAAGATTTTGCTGAAAGGACCCAGATATAGCTGTCTCTTGTGAGACAATGCTGGGGCCTAGCAAACACAGAAGTGGATGCTTACAGTCAGCTATTGGATGGATCACAGGGCCCCCAAGGAGGAGATAGAGAAAGTACCCAAGGAGCTAAAGGGAACTGCAACCCCATAGGTGGATCATTATTATGAACTAACCAGTACCCCAGAGCTCTTGTCTCTAGCTGCATTTGTATCAAAAGATGGCCTAGTAGGCCATCACTGGAAAGAGAGGCCCATTGGATTTGCCAACTTTATATGCCCCAGTACAGGAGAATGCCAGGGCCAAGGGGTGGGGGTGGGTGGGTGGGGGACTGGGGGGGGGGGAGTGTATTGGGGAGTTTTTGAATAGCATTGGAAATGTAATTGAGGAAATTACCTAATTAAAAAAAACATTAATAAGTTATACTGTATCTTATGAATATACATATTACAAAACTAAAGATGTATTTATAATATATTAGGAAGCAGTCATATATTGTTGAACTAAGATAAAATTTTAAAAGAAATCAAAACATGATTTATTACACGGTTATTTCTAGGTTATAAATTTTAAGTGTATATTAATCATGCAGTCATTTACTTTCTCAAAAATGTAAAAGATAGCATATTTTTTTCTCAAAGTGCATTAATTTTATTCATGCATTATCCTTTCCTCTCAGGCATCTGTGGTTGAGAGTAGTTTGTAAAACCCTCCAGATAATTACATTTTAAGGCAAAGACTTGATGTGATTTAATTGGATTTCTTTTTTAGTTTCACTTGCCTTTTTAAAGTATTTGTACAGTAGTATATGTGATGATATTTTTGTATCTTTAATTCAAATAAGTTTTAAAAATTTTTCCAAAGGTAACTATTTCTTTTTCCATTGCAACTATTTTATTTGAAGAAAGTAATAAATTAACCTAGTTAAAATATAGCCAATTTTAGTGCAGAACACTTTTCCTAACAATATTTATGAACTTAACATTCTTAACAACATAGTCTATTTTTTAAAATTATCTTTAATCTTTTTACAGTCCAGTCATTATCCCCCTCCCTGTCTGCCCTCTTGACAATTCCTCATCCCATTCCTCCATCCCTATCTCCAAGAGGATGTCCCCACCTTCCCCCCACCCTGCAAAGTCTCTCCACTCCATGAGGATTCTCAAGTCTCTCAAGAGTTCTCATTGAGGCCACACCAGGCAATCAGTCCTCTGCTGTATATTATGGGGAGCTTTGTACCACCTAGTGTATGTTACCTGATTGGTGGCTCAATGTCTGAGAGATCTTGGGGGTCTGGGTTAGTTGAGACTGCTGGTCTTTTTATGGAGCCATCCTTCTCCACAGGTTCTTCTAGCCTTTCCCTAATTCAACCATATGGGTCTCTGAGTTCAGTCCATTGGTTAGGTGTAAGTATCTGTTTCTGTCTCAGTCAGCTGCTTGTTGGGTCTCTCAGAGGGCAGCCATGGTAGGCTATGGTGTTTAAGCATACCACAGCATCAGTAATAGTGTCAGGCCCTGGAGACTCCCCTTGTGATGGCTCCCAAGTTGGGTCAGTCACTGGCCCTCCTTTTCCTAAGTCTCCTCTTCATGTTTGTCCTTGCATTTGTTTTAGACAGAAAAAATCTGGGTCAGAAGTTTTGACTGTGTGATTGCAACCCCATAGCTCCACTTGATACCCTATTTTTCCATTGGAGGAAGAATCTGTAAGTTCCCTCTGTTCACTGTTGGGCTTTTCATCTAAGGTACCTCCCTTTGAATCTGGATAATTTTAGATGAAAGATACATATCTTGTATGTTCCATAAATAGTGCATTAAAGATTTAACTAACTTATTAGAAAAAAATCAATAAATCGAGTTTTGAAATAAATATGAACATTTCAATAACTGTTTTCTTTATTTTTATTTTTATTTTTTGGTAGTTCAGTAGGTGACACCAACAGTCCTTCCTGACCAACAATGATACAATGATGCCTTTTACTTCTTTTGTGACAGTATTATAAATGGTATGCAAAATAGTGATATAAGACCAATCATCCAGGAGTCACCTTTTCTCAACACTTTGGATAGGTATGATCCTATGTTCTGCCCACTACCCATTTTGAACAAGGCTGTTTTGATCAAGGCTGGGAGCAACATCCATCTTGAAGCTTCCAGAATGGTATCTTTTAGTGATGTCCTATATTTTACCTAAATTGCTGTTTTATTCCACTTGCTCAAGTGGAACTCTAAAACTCCTTTAAGTCTCTCTGAGCATTTCATTGTGAGTTTTCCCTGTGCTGTAAACTGTGCATAATTACAACATGGTTTTCATTTTTGTACTCTTTGTTCCTTTCTAGGGATCTTACATTTCCTACATATCCTTCACAGTAGGTTCCTCTTTGCGCTTCTCTAAGGAACTGGATCAAGTGTTTGGACCAGTAATTTGACTGTCTGTTACTGTTCCCTAAACTGTGCAAGTGTGGCACTCAGCACTCAGGCCTCATATCTCCAAGTTCAGTGTTGAACGGCTCTAACCACTTCACATGGGAGAAATGAATATACTCACAAATATTTCCACAGGAGGGAGGGGGAAATCTTTGCATGTGTTGAGACTGTCTATCTAAAGAGAGCATCATCTCCTGCTCTCCACACATGCCTGCTAAAATGCAAATCTGCTAATTATCTTTACTTTGAGAAAGAGTCCTCAGGTATATAAAATCTCATTTAAAAAAAAAACTTTTACTGATTGCATACTTGTTTTTTAATCTATTTACCATTTGTAGGCTTAGATTTTTCAAACTCTACTTAGTGTCCTAGAACACTTCAAACTTCCTTCTAACTTACCAATCTTAGGTACCTACCTTAGGTTTATAAAAAAAAAAAAGAGGGTCTTAGACCTTTTTAAAAGTAGTTATTTGGAGCAAGTCTGGGTTGTCTGTCTACTAGAATTAAAGTCCAATAGCAAACACCAAATATGAAACAGTAGCTGTAGTTTGATCCAGCAGAAATCACAAAATTCTCCCAA
Source organism: Mus caroli (assembly GCF_978045245.1). NCBI lineage: Eukaryota > Metazoa > Chordata > Mammalia > Rodentia > Muridae > Mus > Mus caroli. Next base: position 92,049,913 of record NW_028227266.1, read on the forward strand.
ACTGGCACAAGTCAGCTGAAGCAGCAAAAAATCATTCAGAATAGCATGAGAAGTTCTTTGGTGTGCTTCTCTCTACAAAGTGAAGATAAGTGAAGAACAGCAAAGAGCAGCAAAGCGCATGGCATAGCAATGCAAGAACAACCTCTCACTGTTTATAGGGTTCCATTTAAAATCTTTCCAAGCATCCACTCCAGCAAGACATCACATTCCCTCTTATGTGTCTGTTTCAGCAAAACACCACATGCCCACTCACAAGACAGCTTCCAGAGAAACATCACCATCATATGACACAGCTGAGTTGTTAAAGAAACCAGAAATTTTCAGTTCAAGTACTATGCCTAGGTATGCAAGCTTCTAGCCTCTGTACAGTCTAATCTTCTGTAAACCTGGACCTTGAGGGCTTCAGCTTCCAGCCTCCTTCTACTACTCTAAATCAAAAATGTTTCAGCCTCTAGACTCAAATGCTGAGTAAACTCAGTCTTATGAGCTCATTCTGAACTCTGTTTGACTGATGCAACTCAGATGTTCTGACTCACATTCCTCTTTAAGCTGACTGATTCAATTAGCTTCTCTAATTCTGACTGGACTGTATTGCTTGGAAGTACTGCTTCTGAACTTCACAAACTGCTTGGGACTTAACTGAGCACAACTGCACTCAACTGAAGTGCACTGAACTAAACTGAAACTGAACTGAACTGAACTGAACTGAACTGAACTGAACTGAACTGAACTGAACTGAACTGGACTGAACTGAACTGAATGGAACCAAACTCATTCTTCTCCCTCCCTCACTACTCTTTAAGTAGCTTCCCTTTTCTGTCTGTTCTCATGAAAGTTACACATATCCTATCTCTGACTCATCCTGTCAAATCTTGCTCTGATTCATCACTTTGTCTGTCCCTCAATTAGATGTCATTGTTTGTGATTAATGGTGTGTACTAAGAGTGTGTCTGTATTCTAGCCAGAGGCATTAAAGGTGTGTGGTGTGTCTGCATTTCAGTCCAATCATATCTTTGAATGTGACCCTTTGCCAGAGCAGCCTTGTTGCTGGATTAAAATTCATCTGTAACCATGAGACAGCAAACTTGAGGACCACTGTCTCAGGTTAAAGTTTGATGACCCCTGATTGGCTGGTACCTTAGTCCATGGGTCAAGTTAATCTGGGCTGAGAGAGGCCCTATTGACAACATATATATAAAACATCATATATAACAAATAATACCAAGATGAATTTCAATAGAATTTTCAAATATGTTACTAACTGCAAGAATATTTCCCTAAAATGTAGTTTAAAAAACCAGAGCCCATTTCTATCACTAACACCGTATAATAGATACATAAAGGTCAGTAGGGTGTTAGAGACATAGAGCTATATGTTTAGTTAAGTCTATGGAAAACTAATATGTATTTATGATTTATATAAAACTACTATAATGGGAATAAATTTGTGTGCGGACATTAGCAATACACATACACTATATTTCAGTACCTATAACAAGGTAGCCAAAGATGTGTGTATATGAATAAAGAAGGCCTAATTAGTGAAATCAGAGTGGGCATCTGTATGTCTATATCTATAAAATTGAAATATTATATATTCACACATTCAAACAGGACGAGTTTTAATTATTCAAAACAAAACAGTGAATACTACAGTAATTCTAAATTTATTTTCACTCAATAAGTTGCTCAAATAATTGTCAACATTTAATCTATATTTTATCTGCATGCAGTGCTACAAAATAAATTATAGTGGTTGATGTATTTTAATTTTCAAGTCAATTAAATCGTGAATAATTATATAGAACTGCTAATTTAATCATCTCTGGCTTCTCCCTTTAGTGGGTACATTATTTACATAACATTATTGTTATAGCAGACTTAGACTCATGGAGAAATTGAAATGAAAGAAGAGATTTCTCATTTACTTCACTAACCCCTCCTCCAACACACACACACACACACACACACACACACACACACACACACACTAATGGCCTTTCCAATTATCAATAGCCCCCAGCACAGTAGCTTGTGGTAGGGCTGATGAGCCTGTACTGACGATCATTATCATCTCAAGTCCTTGGTTGATGTTTACACTTGTATTCTTAATTGTCATTTCTACTTCCCACTTCTCAGCTCTAATACATTCCTGAAATTGTTTTGCTTTCATTTAATTAAATGTAAATATTGTCACTGATATGAGTTTAGGGCAGATAACAAATGCTTTGTCTTTATTTGTATTTCCCTCAAGAAACTGACTTAAAATTTATAACTTTCTATTTTAAGAGAAATGACTATATAAACTGTGCTCTTTTGTTCTTATTTGTAATTAATTTGTTTGTTGTTGCTTTTAGGTGTTATATCAAAGGCAAGACCTTTATGCATAACCTTCACACTAACAAAGCTACATTAATTGGGGTGATTTTTCCAACAATCTGATCAGACATCCAAACAAAGAGACAGCTTGGTACATCTTACAACATAGAACTTGAGAAACCACTGAACTTCACTGTCTAGATTAATCTGATCCATCCAATCAATATTTTCTTAATATAAAAAAAAAGTACAGGTTTGGAGTGACCAGGGTTTCTTATTCAAAGGTCCAAAGGGTGCATCTTTTCAAGAACCTTCAGTCATAGCTTAGTACAGTATAGACAATCAAGGAAGCACACTTTAAATAACTGGTAAACAGTGCTTGTATAATTTAAAATTAGCTGCAAACTGAGGAATATTACTGAAACTTCGGCTCAGCAGTGTCATCTGAGATTCTGAAAGAGAAGGTCTCAACCACAGGTGGACAGATGAGGACACTTCAAATCTTTTGTGTCCTGATTGTACCCTCTCCCATTGCACACTACTCTTTATTTTTGATTCCACTGGAATTCACGTTAGAAAATACACAATGTTTGCTAAATTCAAATTTTAAAGCAATATATGTCAATGTGAAAAGATAAGAGTGGAATATATAATTTTCTATAGAAAGAAGAACTTAATTTAATTTCTTTTTTAATTTTTGTTTTTTAAAGTAAAACATTCCTGGATGATATGAAGACTCTAGAAACACATGAAGCTCATGGTGTCTATGTCTACACATTTGCCTGGTAAACAGTCAAGAACCACATATAGAAAGCCACACATAGGCCACAAAGTTATTAACTGAAATTGACAAATATTTTTAACTTTGTTTCTCTACAGTATGACTTTTGAGGCAGTTGACTAAAAGGTGGCTTCGTTTTAAAAATTATAGAGAAGAGAAATGGTGTTACAGAGAAAAAAATAAAACTTCCTCCCAAATTCCTTTGAAATGGCTTTCAAATCTTTTGTCTTTCTTTGAGTCATATTGGCACATGATGCTCTGTAGTACATGATAATTGTCATTTATAAGTATTAAAATATAAAAGTACTAATGTTCAAATTCAACAACTGTTTACAGAGCACACTAAATTTCACTGAATATTGGGCAAGTGGGGAGAAATTTAACTGTATCATTTTATTCACAGTATTAACATAAAATAAATATCTCAATTTCATAAATTAAGCAAGATAATTTGTAGCATTATATGAAATCAACTTTTTAATACTTGTGAGGGTTTATTTGCTTAACACATAACTATGGTTGAATTTTCAAACCTCTCAGTTTTTCTGACATAAAAAAAACCATATCTCATCACAAGTGAATATCTTCATAAGCAGCAATATTTAGACACTTGTTCTATAGGTAATGAAAATTATTCATACGCTAATATAAATCAATTCCATTTAGATAACATAAGGAATCATCCACTAATCATAGGTAAATTTCAATATGTCTGAGGGTCATTCTTGACTGTTAACTTATTAGGATTTGGAACCACCTAGGAAAGAATTCCTGGACAAGTGTGTGACTTAGGGAGGTTTGGCTGAGATAAGACACCATCAAAGTATCCATCCCTTGTGCTGGGGTCCCAGAGTGGAAAAACAAAAGGGAGAATAAATGGACAGACAACATTCATCTGCCTCTGCTTTCTCAGTACAGGCTTAGTGTGCCCAGTCTCCTCACATCCCTGCTGCCCTGCTTTCCAGTACTGAAGGGGTGAATCATCAAACTTTGAGCTCAAATTATCCTTTTACTTCAAGTTGCTTTCATCAATACACACACACACATATATCACATCAATGAGGAAAGTAACTATTGCATGACTAATGCACAAGTTTACTTTAAAATCAGTAAAAAAACAAAACAAAACAATAAAATCGCAAATGTGTTCTCCTATGTTATGCTTGTCCAGAAAGCAATGAAAAATTCACACATACACACACACACACACACACACACACACACACACACACACCCCACAAATAGATTAGTGTAGCCACTCAACCAAAAATTTGCCCAGTTCTAAACTCTAAGCAGTTCGATGAACTTCTACATGTTAGCATATCCATCATAAAGCCGTTGAGCTTTGTTTAGGGTCTTTCTCTTTCACTGCCAATTACATTTTTTTATGCACTTTTCCTCCTGGAAAAGAGAGGGGAAAAAAACCTAACTCAATTGTTTAAAAGAAGGATTGATTTCAGAACCCTGCTACCTTAAACCCCTTCCTATCCAGTTTACTTCTTTTTATTGAAAAATAAGTAGTAAGTAACTGTCAGGGAGTTAATAAACACAAAGACATGTTGTAAAAGGTGCTAAAGATAAATGTTAAAAAACAACCTGATGGATATTTTGTGTTTACAGCCAGCACTTAGTTGCCTGTGTTGATAAGCAACAGCAGAAGGTTGGCCAGCATGATAGAAATCCCTTGAGTCTAGATTTGGCATAGCATTTCCTGTGGGAATTAGTATCGCTGATGTTTTACTAAGTATGACTTAAGAATTGGTTGTAATCCACAAGCATACAGATTAATGTCAGGAAAAGAATAAGGGGTATCCTGATTGACAAGACACCGGTGATATGAACTCATAGCACTGGGAACATTGTCGAATTGTGGATGGGAAATGCAAAATCTCACAGTGCCAATATTGGTTTTATAAGTGTGGTACTGGCACAGATAATATGAACCCATTTCTAAATGATATGTGTTGTTAAATAGCTGTTATAACTAAGTCCTTACTTTCATTATATTCTATATTAAAATTTACATGTAAAAGCTCACTCCTTGAACTAGTTCCATTATTCGTATGATGTTTTAAAAGATTTTAAAATTTATTTTATGTATATGACTAGCTGTCTTTAGACACACCAGAAGAGGATGTCAGAAACTGTTACAGAAGGTAGTATCTGACTATGAACATTAATTTAGGTAAATTTTTATTATATTATGACTGACATACAGAAAATAAATAAAAGTGGACTCTATGTCACCACCCTGATATCATTATGAAAAAACAGCTCTTTTTTTTTCTCTTTAATACAAATAAAATTAACAAGTTATGGGTGAGGCCCCTTTTTTTGCCAGAGAATTTATTTGTAAGAGATATCCATGAATTTGTGAATAGCAAATATATTATATTTATAAATCGTGCATAGCATCCCATTATTTTCCAAGCACTTGCTTTGTAGGACTGTAATGAAGAGAACAATCATGGTCATGTCTAAAACTTTTTGTTGAGGATGCATCATTTGTGCATGGCAGGGCTATTCCTAAATTTTATGTTTTATACCACTGTTAAAAATGTAAGCCGGGCGATGGTGGCGCACGCCTTTAATCCCAGCACTCGGGAGGCAGAGGCAGGCGGATTTCTGAGTTCGAGGCCAGCCTGGTCTACAAAGTAAGTTCCAGGACAGCCAGGGCTATACAGAGAAACCTTGTCTTGAAAAACCAAAAAAAAAAAAAAAAAAAAAAAAAAAAAAAAAAAAAAAAAAAGTAGCCTTCTCGCCTCTCTTTGTCTTATTTTGGTTATGCAACATTTCATTTAATTCCATGATTGGACATAAAGCAGTTGCAAGGACAGGGGAATTTTGGGGACAGAAGAAGTGAGAAAGTTTTGACCCCATTGTTCTGTCAAAGTCTCTTGACTACTGAGAAGCAGGAATTATAAACATACCCACATTTGTGATGATGTTTTCCCATAGGGATGATTTCCCCTGCAGATGAAAATATTTGTGTTAAACTAATGAACCAGCGTTAAGGCCTAAATGTATGTGATCTTAGTGACTATATCCTAACTCCCTTCATCTCTGTAAGGCATTGTCTTCATGGAATTATTATTTTTTTTATGTTTCATTTTCCATCACAGGAAAGAGTTAAGTAAATGCTCTTGTCATTTAAAACCTAAACTTTTTATTTGTTAATATCCCTATTCTTGACATGCCCAATTTAATGTGTGAGAGTGTATGCTAAATACTTTAGGAGTGCATGTTTAAAAGCATGGCAAATGCTTTATAGGTGTTACTGTATTAGGTTTTCTTCCTGTTTATGTGACATAGTACTCCTATAAACATTAGCTTAGGGGGGAAAGACCAGAGGGAATGTAGTTAACCATGGTGATGAAAACACAGTGCCCATTTGGTAGGTAAGAAGTGGAGAGGGTGACCAGCAAGTCAGGCTTTATTCTTAACCTTCATAAGCTGGGCCCCAATGTCCACATTCCCTTCAGCATTACTATCTTCCAATCTTTTCCTAGAATGGCCATAAGTGCTGCTTACAGCTCCTGGTGGCTTTTTCAGCTCAAAATTCCAAAACCTTCTCCATTTCTCCCACAAAACAAAGGCTTTAAAGCCACAAGTAAGGTTTCCTAAAACAATGACCCAACTCCAAGTACCAATTTATGTTTCCATGTCTTTTTTCTTGAAGGGACGAAATACCCTGATGAAAAAAAAGATGTTACCATAGAAAGAGTGTATTTTGGCTGACAGTTCTGGAGGGATACAGTCCATTATGGCAGGGAAGATGTGACAGCAGGCAGAGAAGGCAGGACGGCAAGAGCAAGAAGCTGATGGATCACAGTAAGCCCACACAGAGGAAACAAGTGAGGGAAGGGGGCTAAGCCATAAAACTTCAAATTTATCCCCAGTGATTTACTTTCTCCATTAAGGATGACCTCTTAAAGTTACCAGGACCTTCCTAACAGTGCTGTCTCCTGCATACCAAGTATTTAAGCACATTAATGAACGAGGCCCACTTCACATTCAAACCACAACACTTACGTATTTTAAATGTCTTAAGCCTAAAAAAAAGGATGTGGGAGATTACTAAATACGTTTTATAAATCCTTAAGATACTTTAAATATTCTTTACTAAGTAAAAAATATTTATTTATATATTTACTTAAATATATAAATAAATATTCTTTATTTAATAACTTTTATTAGAGTTATAAAACACATGTTTCATCGAGCTATACAGATTACATTGGTTACATAGACCCAAATAAAATTTTTATCCCAATGGAAATTCTAAAAGTAAATTGAAATTGTGGTACATGTGTGTGTAGGTGTTCGCGTGCACACACACAGACACACAAGTTAAATTAAGCAGGTTGAGCTAAGATGGAGCCTCCTTGATAACGTCTTTTTTCAGTTTTGATTTTACAAGATGACCCAAACAATCTTTATTGCCTGAGAGACTCTATTTCTTAGAATATGATTGCCTCATTCTCATGGGCACTTGCCTTCATTCCGGGGAGTCCTGCAAGCTTTTCTTGTTTGTAGAATTGAATACAGCTGGGTATTTAAGATGATGGTGTATCTCTCTGCTTTAATACCTATATGTACAGAAGGAAGCCGGTAGCCAAGAGGGAAGGAGATACAAGAAGAGAAAAAAGACGCTATCATTGCATTGCTCGAATTAGAAGTCAGCAGCTCTTTTTTTTTTTTTAATGGTTTTAGAGCTTTATTGTGGAAAGGCAGGGGGAAAGAAAGAAGGTAGAAAGAGGGAGAGAGGCTGGCCATGGCCACCTGGAGAGAGGGAGGAAGGGAGAGAGATAAGGAGGGCTAGAGATGACAGTAAGAAAGTGTCAACAGTTCTTAAAAAGGAGAGTTTCTAAGTCTCTGTTCTAACAGGACTTAACACTCTAACAAATCAGATGATTTAAAATTTTTGGTAGAAAAAGAAATCTCCAAGACAAGACTGTTAAAATATTTCTTTCTGTGTTTAGAAATATGCACAAGACCATAGCTTCAGTCCTATTCAGTGCTGACCATGGAAAGTGGATACAGTACTGAATGGCTATAATCCCAGAGCTTGGGGGATACATGCTGGAGGATTCCATGTTTGAGATCATCCTAAGCTACAGAGAAGCCAGCCGTCAACTAACTCTCTCTCTCTCTCTCTCTCTCTCTCTCTCTCTCTCTCTCTCTCTCTCTCTCTCTCTCTCTCTGTGTGTGTGTGTGTGTGTGTGTGTGTGTGTGTGTGTGTGCCTGAACCTATCTTAGTAAATGAACCAGGCTTAAGGACTGAGTGTATGTGACCTTTGTCAGACCTCATTGCTCCTCCAGAAAGTTGCTAGAAATCTCACACAAGACTATTAAATTTGTTGACAGTAAATATCTAAACAGTTTCTCTGTTCCTGTGATCCCTATAAATTATAATACGGTCAGTGGTTCTGCAGAACTACCCTTTGACCTCATTTAAATTTCTATCAATCCTTCTATGAGAAACACCGTGACAAAAAACAACTTGGCAAGTAGAGGGTTTATTGCACCTTATATTTCCAGGTAATGCTGAGGGAAGTGAGGGTGGGAATCCAAGTAGGGCAGGAACCTGGTAGTAAGCACGGAAGCAGAAGCCATGAATGTATGCTGTTTACTGACTTGATCTCTCCATGACTGGCTCAGCTTGATTTCTTATACCACCCAGGAAAACCTGCCCAGGGGTAGCATTACCTTCAATGGTCTAGGCCCTACAATATCAATAATCAATCAAGAAAATACTCTACATACTTGCCTACAGAATATTTCTTTGGAGGCCTCTTCTCAATTACCATTCTCTCTTTTAGATATGTCTTGGCTTCTGTCAAGTTGTCAGAAGCAGACTGGGACAATAATGAAAGGTGATTCTTTTGGATAAGTCCACATCCAGGCTCTAGGGGTGTCTTACTTTCTTGGTGCGTCACCTTTTCATACAGATTTACCTTAAATAAATCATCACATTATTTCATATTCAATTTATGCCACACTGTGATTAACTTCCCATCTGTCTGTTTTGCCACATAAAATTGTTGAACTGTTTTATCGGCTTTTCAGTCAGGAGGCAGACGTGTAGCTAATATGACCAGTTTTTTTCAATGAACTGTTATATGAATCTTTAAAACATACTTGTCTAGAAAGAACCAGCAAGACAGAGCCAGGAAATGAGTAATTCCTCCATAGGCATAGGTTTCTTGATATACAGCACAAACAAAATTAAACTACTAATCTAAGAAAATAAAAATATGATGCACAAACTCATATCAATTATGCTATATTGAACTTATGTATATAATAACATAAATGTGTATAAATAAAAGTGGACATATTGGAATGTTTTTAATTTATGTAAAATGGTAATTTTAGATAATTTACATACTTTCAATGTTGCCACTTAGTCTGTGAGGGGCCCCGGAACACTCACTTGATGAATATAAATAAAGCTTATGTTTCACAGCTCTAACATGGAACAACTAGGCAGTTGTCAATCGGGACACATAATGCACTGAAACTTCTATTTGAACACAGCTGATAATCACATTGTAGTTTTGTATGAACAAACATGTGTTATGTGTATTCATTTGTTACTCTTAAAATCCATGGGATATGAAAATAGATCTAAGCATCAGGTAAAATTCATTTTATGTAATCACACTTTCCCATCTTTCTCTAACCGAAGACACACAGTAAATAGTAATACCATTGACATAATAACACCTCATGGAGTAAACATTATGCTTCATTCTAAAGTGATTTCCATGTAATAATCTAGTGTTAATAGGAATAATATCAAGTCAATAATATCAGCTGCTGTTGAAGAAACAGATGACCCCTTTCTCTTCATAATGCAGAAATGAAGGCAGTGGAGAGTAGGTATTTAGTAGAAGTGGGTCAGCCTGTGTCTCTTTTAATGATTAAATTAATACTGATGAGTCTATCATTAGTAAAACTGAATCACTAGTTTAAGGAAGTATATGAAACCATAAAGAAACTTTCTGTTATGTTTTATGTCAGGTCTTGGACACTGAGCATAAGCCAGTAACCTATTCAAACAGGTCGGAAATGGTAGGATGCCTTAGCTGAGAAATACATTATTTACTTTTATTTCTGAAAAAAAAAAAAAAAAGATATCAAAAGCAGTTTGTCCCCTCACGTCACTAAAAGTGACAATTATGTTTGACTTATTTTTCTCAATATTTACATCCTTTCTTAACCAGCCTTATGTTTCTAGGTTTTCTGATGAACTACAGAACGTGTGGTGTGTATTTCACTTCTGTGCATGTACATATCTGTATACATGATTTCTCATGTTTTATTATTGTATATATTATACATATTAAAAACAAAATGTGGGTTCTGACTTTTAAAACTCATTATAAAGAATTATACTAATCTAAAATAAAATATAGACATCAGATTCAAAAAATAGTATGAAAATTGGTTAGATGTATATTGTAATGAGATAAGTGTGGGCCATTATAATTATTCTTTTGAAATTCTTGCAACAAATGTAAACTTCAGATGTAAAGAATCAGCAGAAGTGGGGGTGAGCAGAGCAATACTTCAAAATAAATGAGACAGAACATTTTTTTTCCCAAAATAAACATGGGATCTGAATGGCACCCAAGTTGTGCAGCAATTTGCCCAGCAAATTTCAGCCACTCAACATACTGTGTATGCTATGAGTCTCCATTTCAGATACTATTACCTGATATGGAATATAACAAACTGAAAGATGGAAGATTTTTAACTTCACCAAGCTCCGGCTGTGGCAGAGTCAGTAAACAGAACTTTCCTCTTATAAAATCAGAGAACATACAGGCATCTTTAAAAGCAATTCAAATGTTATTAATTTTTGGAGTTTAAAATAAAATATTAGAATGTAAGTATAATGAGTCTTCAAAGAAAGTAGCAACTTTTTTGTAAATGACAGAAAACATGTGAGATATTAAAGTGTATATTAAATATTCATGTTAGTATCATCTATATAATGAGCCTGAGTAGAATAAATCAACACAGTATTTTAAGAAAAATTGCTAACCACTTAAATTGTCTAAATTAATTATTTGCCTTGTACTTGCTAAAAGTTGTGCTGCACAGCTTTCCCCTAAGGGAATTCATACTTTTGTGTGAATTCAAATGGTCAGGACAAAGCCTTCTGTATATATAATGCGATTCTTCATGCCAAGGTAGCAGTACTCAAATTAAAATTCCCTTAGAGCTGGAAAAGCCCATTTTGTTAACTCCCACGCTCAGCATTGCTGATATTGTAGGTCCCTGGGGGAAGACGATATAATTTGCATTTCTAGTGATTCCCCAGGTATGTTAGTGGTGATGATAAAAGAAAGGGAGAATTTCCATCCTGCTACACTAAAGGCAAAAGCTTGTTCTCATCTGTCTGTCCTCACCAACCCACACAGCATGATGAAGGATAAGCCCCCTTCATGGACAAATATGACAATTCTCACCATATAGTGAGAAACACCTCCCATGGTGGCCAAAAGGGACCTTTATTGTACACCTTGAAATCTTTTGTATTTCTCAAAATGGAACTAGAGATATTCACAGTGCTCCAATACCTAAGACCTCTGAATGTCTTTCATGATGTTTGAGGACCATTCTGACCTTAAAACCCAACACAGAGGGGCCCAACAGCTGTCAAAATGGAGAGAAAGACCTAGTCCCTTGTTCCAGAATAGCTCCCAAATAAAAAGTCTCAAAATCTACTAACCTTGATTTTCTTGCTTCTGTAGTCCTGCTTCTTATTAACTGAAGTGTACCAACCAAGATATGTTTTTTGTTTTTGTGTTTTTCATTTGTTTGTTTGTCTTTTTTTCATAAAAGATAAAAAGTGGCAAGGCTCAGGGCTGCATGAACTGGACAAGTTCTCCATACAGCCACGAGCTAGCAATAAAGGCATTCTTTTCAGCTTTGACTGTGTCCATGCGGTAGTCTCTATTACTCTGTTACTCTGCAACAATAATCTCATAGAATTTATTCCCATTCTCACCCAAGAAATGTCAGTATAGATGTGTTGAAAATGAGTCTCCCCAAACCTCGCCAAATTAATCAGTAATTAGGGATGAGATAGAGAATACTCACCAATCAGAAAGACAAATACCCAAGTGAATCTGACTCAAAGCACCGAAGGACCTAAGCAGAACTCACAGAGCTGTCTGATAATGTCTGGTTTATGCCTCCTCCTTGAGTGAATGGCAAAGCCAAAATGTAGCCTGTGGTCTGTTTCAAAGCTTATACACTGCTCATTTGCATCAGTTCTGAATAGGAGGACAATTTGCTAGTTTATATCAGCAGAAAACTCATTTTCTAGCAGCAGTGCTGAATACATCAGCTTCTTCTTGTTTTTGTATCCCTGAGTACACCAGGCATACTGCCTAAAAGACAGGAGATGGTCAACAGATGAACCTACTCAGACTGTTGAAAACATTTTCTATTCATATGGAGGCAATTTCAGTGGATGTGTGAAGGGAGGCTTTGGTTTACACTCATACAGTTCAAGAAAGAGCAGAGGTGCCAGGAACTCTCTTCTACTTAAGAGCTGAGCCTTCATGGCTATGAATGTTTTGGCATCATTTCTGCTGTGCTTTGAGAATGGAATTCAGTAGAGTGGATTCATGTTCTGTGACTTGAGTTTGGGAAGAGCAAAGGATGAATTATTTTAAGAGATATCTTTATAATCCTGTTTCTTATTTTGCAAATTTTACCTCAAACTGCAAGCAGAGTAATGCTCTGTCTTTGCAATGCTTGAAATATATTTTCTTACATAAATATGAGCCCCAATTCTGTTCTTATTAAGTTCTAAAATCTTTCTAACATTGGAGGAAAGTTAACTAGCTGCCTTTAATGAAAGTGTACACTATCTTAGACTCTTGAGTGTATTGATCAATGGGATGCCTACCTACTCAACTCTATATTCTACGCTACCTTAAAACTCAGTCCTTGGGTCCAGGTTGGTTGAGACTGCTGGTCCTTTTACAGGGTCAACCTCCTCAGCGTCTTCCAGTCTTTCCCTAATTCAACCACAGAGTCAGTAGCTTCTGTCCATTGAGTGGACCAGCAGGAGAGGGGGTGGATAAAATCTGGAGTGGAATAAAATCTGGAGTGTATTTAAATAAATAAATAAATGAAACCCAGTCCTTGGGTTTAGTATAACCCCATTGGAGGGTGATACTTAATTCATTATGATTTGCTTCCATTACAGGAACCTCGCCAATAAACTCTGTTTTATGAAAAACATTTCCTGTAAAGTATTATAAAGTAAAGGAAAAGAAGCATTTAAATATTAACTTCTTGGTTTTGAATATCTATATATCTATATTAATATTAATATAGATATTGATATAGATATGTGTGTGTGTCTGTGTGTATGTCTGTGTATGTATAAACATATACTAATATCACTTAAAGTATATAAGTTGGCATATCAAAAACCTGTCGAAAAGTCCCAAAGAGACTTAGGAGAAAACTTACTAAGAAACATAAGACCTTTAAAAAGAGATTGAAGTACTATGATACATGCTTACTGAGTTCTGTGTTTTATTATCCACGGCACCTCTGTTTTGTAATCATTTAAACATTTTGAGACTATTTATTGATTCTTTGGGAGTTTCGCATCATGCACCCCAGTCCTGTTCATCTCCCCATCCCCTCATATCAACACTTCACTTTTGTAGTCTCTCCCTAAGAGGCATAGAAGCACCTCATCATGGAAGCTGTAGTGTGTCACAGTGTGTCCCACACTATATCCCTCTGTCTACACAACTTCACTTGCAAAAGTTCATTGCAATGACTCGTTGGTCTGGTTCAAGGTCTCACGCTTTTGTGACAGCATCTATATTGGATCCTTATGGGTCTTCTCCCAGTTATCCTGTTGTTGCCCTGTGTCATGAGTATCCTTCAGCTTTGGATCAGCAGGACTAGCCCTTTCATGCATCTCAATCTTTTGAAGAATATATGGATTTTAGGGTGGGTCAATTCAGAGCTCTGGATCTGGGTCTGGGTGGTAGCTGAGCCTGTTAGCATACAGGCTCTTCCTTATCCATACCACCACATTGAGCTCTCCAGCACTGTTCTAGTAGGCCAACCAATGCCACTACTAGCAGGAATCAGGGTCAGCTCTGCTGTTCTCATGTTCTCTTCTGCTCTCATACCTGTACCCATGACTCCCAGGACACTCCACTGAACTGCCCAGTCGAGACTCAGGACCCACTGTCCCATGTGCTGCAGCTTTTAAGGGACTAGACCAGCTGTCTGATTTTCACACTCATGGGATAGCTCACCTGTACCTTTACTATCAGTGACAGCTCCACTATGTTACCCAGGCAAGGGACAGGCCCCTGCTCTCCTAAGTGTTACAGCAAGTGAAGAGACAGGACTTAGTCTCCAGGTATCATGTCCTTGGAGTCAGCTCTCCTGGTTACCACAGGTGATGAGCAAGGAGAGTATCACTCCTGTGGTGATGGCAGCTCTCCTGCACTCTTGCCTTCTGGCTGGCTTACCTGAGTCAGCTCTACTGTGCTGCCGAAGTGAGATTCAGGGCCTGACCTCCAGAATGTTGCAGCCAACAATGGACATGGCCAGATCACCTGCACTCATGACACCAGTGCCAGCTCTCCTGACTGCTGCAGGTGACAAGGAATGGGGGAGGTGCAGCACGCGCACACCCATGCTGCTTCACAATTGACTAGTGGTGGGGCCACTCTTCCATGTCACTTCTTGATCAGATAAGGTCGTTTACTGAAAACTTTGAAATGATCATTTTTTTCTATTGCACAATTAGTTCATTCTCTTATTATTTGATACAAATTGAACATTGATTCTATTATATAGATGTTAGCCTGAAATCTTGTTCTGATTCAGATATAGAAATGTGTTCTTGAAAGAAAATGTATGCTGAAAAATGTCTAAAATGTATTGAAATTGAAGTATTTTTTCCCTTTTTTAAATTTATTAGGTATTTTCTTCATTTACATTTCCAATGCTATCCCAAAAGTCCCCCATACCCTCCCCACCCACTCCCCTACCCATCCACTCCCACTTTTTGGCCCTAGCATTCCCCTGTACTGAGGCACATAATTTTGCAAGACCAAGGAGCCTCTCTTTCTAATGATGGCCAACTAAGCCATCTTCTGCTACATATGCAGCTAGAGACACGAGCTCTGAGGGGTACTGGTTTGTTCATATTGTTGTTCCACCTATAGGTTTGCAGACCCCTTTAGCTTCTATGGTACTTTCTCTAGCTCCTCCAATGGAGGACCTGTGATCAATCCAATAGCTGACTGTGAGCATCCATTTCTGTGTTTGCTAGGGCTCAGCATAGCCTCATAAGAGAGAGCTATATCAGGATCCTTTCAGCAAAATCTTGCTAGTGCACGCAATGGTGTCAGCTTTTGGAGGCTGATTATGGGATGGATCCCCGGGTATGGCAGTCTCTAGATGGTCGATCCTTTTGTCTCAGCTCCAATTTTTTTCTCTATAACTACTCCCATGGGTGTTTTGTTCCCAATTCTAAGAAGTGGCAAAGTGTCCACACTTTGGTCTTCGTTCTTCTTGAGTTTCATGTGTTATACAAATTGTATCTTGGATCTTGTGTATTCTAAGTATCTGGGCTAATATCCACTTATCAGTGAGTACATATCATGTGAGTTCTTTTGTGATTGGGCTAACTCACTCAATGATACCCACCAGATCCATCCATTTGCCTAGGAATTCCATAAGTTCATTCTTTTTAATAGATGAGTAGTACTCCATTGTGTAAATGTCCCACATTTTCTGTGTCCATTCCTCTATTGAGGGGCATCTGGGTTCTTTCCAGCTTCTGGCTACTATAAATAAGGCTGCTATGAACATAGTGGAGCATGTGTCCTTCTAACCAGTTGGAACATCTTCTGGATATATGCCCAGGAGAGGTATTGCAGGATCCTCCGGTAGTAATATGTCCAATTTTCTGAGGAACCACCAGACTGATTTCCAGAGTGGTTGCACAAGCTTGCAATCCCACCAACAGTGGAGGAGTGTTCCTCTTTCTCCACATCTTTGCCAGCATCTGCTGTCACCTGAAATTTTGATCTTAGTCATTCTGACTGGTATGAGGTGGAATCTCAGGGTTGTTTTCTTTTCTTTTTTTTTTTCATTATGTATTTTCCTCAATTACATTTCCAATGCTATCCCAAAAGTCCCCCATAATCCCCCCACACACTTCCCTACCCACTCATTCCCATTCTTTTGGCCCTGGCATTACCCCGTATTGGGGCATATAAAGTTTGCAAGTCCAATGGGCCTCTCTTTCCAGTGATGGCCGACTAGGCCATCTTTCGATACATATGCAGCTAGAGACAAGAGCTCCGGGGTACTGGTTAGTTCATCATGTTGTTCCCCCTATAGGATTGCAGATCCCTTTAACTCCTTGGGTACTTTCTCTAGCTTCTCCATTGGGAGCACTGTGATCCATCCAATAGCTGACTGTGAGCATCCACTTCTGTGTTTGCTAGGACCCGGCATAGTCTCACAAGAGACAGCTATATCTGGGTACTTTCAGCAAAATCTTGCTAGAGCATGCAATGGTGTCAGCGTTTGGAAGCTGATTATGGGATGGATCCCTGGATATGGCAGTCTCTAGATGGTCCATCCTTTCATCACAGCTCCAAACTTTGTCTCTGTAACTCCTTCCATGGGTGTTTTGTTCCCAATTCTAAGAAGGGACACAATGTCCACACTTTGGTCTTCATTCTTCTTGAGTTTCATGCGTTTAGCAAATTGTATCTTATATCTTGGGTATCCTAAGTTTTGGGCTAATATCCACTTATCAGTGAATACATATTGTGTGAGTTCCTTTGTGATTGTGTTACCTCACTCAAGATGATGCCCTCCAGGTCCATCCATTTGGCTAGGAATTTCATAAATTCATTCTTTTTAATAGCTGAGTAGTACTCCATTGTGTAAATGTATCATAATTTCTGTATCCATTCCTCTGTTGAGGGGCATCTGGGTTCTTTTCAGCTTCTGGCTATTATAAATAGGGCTGCTATGAACATAGTGGAGCATGTGTCCTTCTTACCGGTTGGGACATCTTCTGGATATATGCCCAGGAGAGGTATTGCTGGATCCTCCAGTAGTACTATGTCCAATTTTCTGAGGAACCGCCAGACTGATTTCCAGAGTGGTTGTACAAGCTTGCAATCTCACCAACAGTGGAGGAGTGTTCCTCTTTCTCCACATGATCGACAGCATCTGCTGTCACCTGAATTTTTGATCTTAGCCATTCTGACTGGTGTGAGGTGGAATCTCAGGGTTGTTTTGATTTGCATTTCCCTGATGATTAAGAATGTTGAACATTTTTTCAGGTGCTTCTCTGCCATTCGGTATTCCTCAGGTGAGAATTCTTTGTTCAGTTCTGAGCCCCATTTTTTAATGGGGTTATTTGATTTTCTGGAGTCCTTCTTGAGTTCTTTACATATATTGGATATTAGTCCCTTATTTGATTTAGGATAGGTAAAGATCCTTTCCCAATCTGTTGGTGGTTTTTTGGACTTATTGATGGTGTCTTTTGCCTTGCAGAAGCTTTGCAGTTTCATGAGGTCACACTCGTCAATTCTCGATCTTACAGCACAAGCCATTGTTGTTCTATTCAAGAATTTTTCCCCTGTGCCCATATCTTCAAGACTTTTCCCCACTTTCTCCTCTATAAGTTTCACTGTCTCTGGTTTTTTTTTTTTTTTTTTTTTATTTTTTTATTTTTTATATTTTTATTTTTTATTTTTTTTTAATTTTTTTATTTTTTTTTTAATATTTTTATTACATATTTTCCTCAATTACGTTTCCAATGCTATCCCAAAAGTCCCCCATAGCGCCCCCCCACTTCCCTATCCACCCATTCCCATTCTTTTGGCCCTGGCATTCCCCTATATTGGGGCATATAAAGTTTGCAAGTCCAATGGGCCTCTCTTTCCATTGATGGCTGACTAGGCCATCTTTCGATACATATGCAGCTAGAGACAAGAGCTCCGGGGTTCTAGTTAGTACATCATGTTGTTCCAACAATAGGGTTGCAGATCCCTTTAGCTCCTTGGGTACTTACTCTAGCTTCTCCATTGGGAGCCCTGTGATACATCCAATAGCTGACTGTGAACATCCACTCCTGTGTTTGCTAGGCCCCAGCATCGTCTCACAAGAGACAGCTATATTTGGGTCCTTTCAGCAAAATCTTGCTAGTGTATGCAATGGTGTCAGCGTTTAGAAGTTGATTATGGGATGGATCCCTGGGTACGGCAGTCTCTAAATGGTCCATCCTTTCATCACCACTACGAACTTTGTCTCTGTAACTCCTTCCCTGGGTGTTTTGTTCCCAATTCTGAGAAGGTGCACAGTGTCCACACTTTGGTCTTCATTCTTCTTGAGTTTCATGCGTTTAGCAAATTGTATCTTAAATCTTGGGTATCCTAAGTTTTGGGCTAATATCCACTTATCAGTGAATACATATTGTGTGAGTTCTTTTGTGATTGTGTTACTTCACTCAAGATGATGCCCTCCAGGTCCATCCATTTGGCTAGGAATTTCATAAATTCATTCTTTTTAATAGCTGAGTAGTACTCCATTGTGTAAATGTACCATAATTTCTGTATCCATTCCTCTGTTGAGGGACATCTGGGTTCTTTCCAGCTTCTGGCTATTATAAATAGGGCTGCTATGAACATAGTGGAACATGTGTTTTTTTTACCGGTTGGGACATCTTCTGGATATATGCCCAGGAGAGGTATTGCTGGATCCTCCGGTAGTACTATGTCCAATTTTCTGAGGAACCGCCAGACTGATTTCCAGAGTGGTTGTACAAGCTTGCAATCCCACCAACAATGGAGGAGTGTTCCTCTTTCTCCACATCCTCGCCAGCAACTGCTGTCACCTGAATTTTTGATCTTAGCCATTCTGACTGGTGTGAGGTGGAATCTCAGGGTTGTTTTGATTTGCATTTCCCTGATGATTAAGGATGTTGAACATTTTTTCAGGTGTTTCTCTGCCATTCGGTATTCCTCAGGCGAGAATTCTTTGTTCAGTTCTGAGCCCCATTTTTTAATGGGGTTATTTGACTTTCTGGAGTCCACCTTCTTGAGTTCTTTATATATATTGGATATTAGTCCCTTATCTGATTTAGGATAGGTGAAGATCCTTTCCCAATCTGTTGGTGGTTTTTTTGTCTTATTGATGGTGTCTTTAGCCTTGCAGAAGCTTTGTAGTTTCATGAGGTCCCACTTGTCAATTCTCGATCTTACAGCACAAGCCATTACTGTTCTATTCAGGAATTTTTCCCCTGTGCCCATATCTTCAAGGCTTTTCCCCACTTTCTCCTCTATAAGTTTCAGTGTCTCTGGTTTTATGTGAAGTTCCTTGATCCACTTAGACTTGACCTTAGTACAAGGAGATAGGAATGGATCGATTCGCATTCTTCTACATGTTAACAACCAGTTGTGCCAGCACCATTTGTTGAAAATGCTGTCTTTCTTCCACTGGATGTTTTTAGCTCCCTTGTCGAAGATCAAGTGACCATAGGTGTGTGGGTTCATTTCTGGGTCTTCAATTCTATTCCATTGGTCTATTTGTCTGTCACTATACCAGTACCATGCAGTTTTTATCACAATTGCTCTGTAGTAGAGCTTTAGGTCCGGCATGGTGATTCCACCAGAGGTTCTTTTATCCTTGAGAAGAGTTTTTGCTATCCTAGGTTTTTTGTTATTCCAGATGAATTTGCAGATTGCACTTTCTAATTCGTTGAAGAATTGATTTGGAATTTTGATGGGGATTGCATTGAATCTGTAGATTGCTTTTGGCAAGATAGACATTTTTACAATGTTGATCCTGCCAATCCATGAGCATGGGAGATCTTTCCATCTTCTGAGATCTTCTAGAATTTCTTTCTTCAGAGACTTGAAGTTTTTATTATACAGATCTTTCACTTCCTTAGTTAGAGTCACGCCAAGATATTTTATATTATTTGTGACTATTGAGAAGGGTGTTGTTTCCCTAATTTCTTTCTCAGCCTGTTTATTCTTTGTGTAGAGAAAGGCCATTGATTTGTTTGAGTTAATTTTATATCCAGCTACTTCACCGAAGCTGTTTATCAGGCTTAGGAGTTCTCTGGTGGAATTTTTAGGGTCACTTATATATACTATCATATCATCTGCAAAAAGTGATATTTTGACTTCATCTTTTCCAATTTGTATCCCTTTGATCTCCTTTTGTTGTCGAATTGCTCTGGCTAGGACTTCAAGTACAATGTTGAATAGGTATGGAGAAAGTGGACAGCCTTGTCTATTCCCTGATTTTAGAGGGATTGCTTCAAGCTTCTGACCATTTACTTTGATGTTGGCTACTGGTTTGCTGTAGATTGCTTTTATCATGTTTAGGTATGGGCCTTGAATTCCTGATCTTTCCAAGACTTTTATCATGAATGGGTGTTGGATCTTGTCAAATGCTTTTTCCGCATCTAACGAGATGACCATGTGGTTTTTGTCTTTGAGTTTGTTTATATACTGGATTACGTTGATGGATTTCCGTATATTGAACCATCCCTGCATCCCTGGGATGAAACCTACTTGGTCAGGATGGATGATTGTTTTGATGTGTTCTTGGATTCGGTTAGCAAGAATTTTATTGAGGATTTTTGCATCAATATTCATAAGGGATATTGGTCTGAAGTTTTCTATCTTTGTTGGGTCTTTTTGTGGTTTAGGTATCAGAGTAATTGTGGCTTCATAGAATGAGTTGGGTAGAGTACCTTCTGTTTCTATTTTGTGGAATAGTTTGTGAAGAACTGGGATTAGATCTTCTTTGAAGGTCTGATAGAACTCTGCACTAAACCCATCTGGTCCTGGGCTTTTTTTGGTTGGGAGACTATTAATGACTGCTTCTATTTCTTTGGGGGATATAGGGCTGTTTAGATCATTAACCTGATCTTGATTCAACTTTGGTACCTGGTATCTGTCTAGGAACTTCTCCATTTCATCCAGGTTCTCCAGTTTTGTTGAGTATAGCCTTTGGTAGAAGGATCTGATGGTGTTTTGGATGTCTTCAGGATCTGTTGTTATGTCTCCTTTTTCATTTCTGATTTTGTTAATTAGGATGCTTTCCCTGTGCCCTCTAGTGAGTCTGGCTAAGGGTTTATCTATCTTGTTGATTTTCTCAAAGAACCAGCTCCTTGATTGGTTGATTCTTTGAATAGTTTTTCTTGTTTCCACTTGGTTGATTTCACCCCTGAGTTTGATTATTTCCTGCCGTCTACTCCTCTTGGGTGAATTTGCTTCCTTTTGTTCTAGTGCTTTTAGGTGTGTTGTCAAGCTGCTAATGTGTGCTCTTTCTAGTTTCCTTTTGGAGGCACTCAGAGCTATGAGTTTTCCTCTTAGAAATGCTTTCATTGCGTCCCATAAGTTTGGGTATGTTGTGGCTTCATTTTCATTGAACTCTAAAAAGTCCTTAATTTCTTTCTTTATTCCTTCCTTGACCAAGGTATCATTGAGAAGAGTGTTGTTCAGTTTCCACGTGAAGGTTGGCTTTCTATTATTTATTTTGTTATTGAAGATCAGCCTTAGTCCATGGTGATCTGATAGGATGCATGGGACAATTTCAATGTTTTTGTATCTGTTGAGTCCTGTTTTGTGCCCAATTACGTGGTCAATTTTGGAGAAGGTACCATGAGGTTCTGAGAAGAAGGTGTATCCTTTTGTTTTAGGGTAAAATGTTCTGTAGATATCTGCCAGATCCATTTGATCCATAACTTCTGTTAGTTTCACTGTGTCCCTGTTTAGTTTCTGTTTCCATGATCTGTCCATTGGTGAAAGTGGTGTGTTGAAGTCTCCCACTATTATTGTATGAGGTGCAATGTGTGCTTTGAGATTTACTAAAGTTTCTTTAATGAATGAGGCTGCCTTTGTATTTGGAGCATAGATATTCAGGATTGATAGTTCCTCTTGGAGGATTTTACCTTTGATGAGTATGAAGTGCCCCTCCCTGTCTTTTTTGATGACTTTGGGTTGGAAGTCAATCTTATCTGATATTAGAATGGCTACTCCAGCTTGTTTCTTCAGACCATTTGCTTGGAAAATTGTTTTCCAGCCTTTCATTCTGAGGTAGTGTCTATCTTTTTCTCTGAGATGAGTTTCTTGTAAGCAGCAAAATGTTGGGTCTTGTTTGTGTAGCCAGTTTGTTAGTCTATGTCTTTTTATCGGGGAGTTGAGTCCATTGATATTAAGAGATATTAAGGAAAAGTAATTGTTGTTTCCTGTTATTTTTGTTGTTAAAGTTGGCATTCTGTTCTTGTGGCTATCTTCTTTTAGGTTTGTTGAGGGATTACCTTCTTGTTGTTTCTAGGGCGTGGTTCCTGTCCTTGTATTGGTTTTTTTCTGTTATTATCCTTTGAAGGGCTGGATTCGTGGAGAGATAATGTGTGAATTTGGCTTTGTCGTGGAATACTTTGGTTTCTCCATCTATGTTAATTGAGAGTTTGGCTGGGTATAGTAGCTTGGGCTGGAATTTGTGTTCTTTTAGTGTCTGTATAACATCTGTCCAGGATCTTCTAGCTTTCATAGTCTCTGGTGAAAAATCTGGTGTAATTCTGATAGGCTTGCCTTTATATGTTACTTGGCCTTTTTCTCTTACTGCTTTTAGTATTCTATCTTTATTTAGTGCATTTGTTGTTCTGATTATTATGTGTCGGGAGGTATTTCTTTTCTGGTCCAGCCTATTTGGAGTTCTGTAGGCTTCTTGTATGTTCATGGGCATCTCTTTCTTTAGATTTGGGAAGTTTTCTTCTATAATTTTGTTGAAGATGTTTGCTGGTCCTTTGAGTTGAAAATCTTCATTCTCATCCACTCCTATTATCCGTAGGTTTGGTCTTCTCATTGTGTCCTGTATTTCCTGGATGTTTTGAGTTAGGATCTTTTTGCATTTTCCATTTTCCTTGATTGTTGTGCCCATGTTCTCTATGGAATCTTCTGCACCTGAGATTCTCTCTTCCATCTCTTGTATTCTGTTGCTGATGCTTGCATCTATGGTTCCAGATTTCTTTCCTAGGGTTTCTATCTCCAGTGTTGCCTCATTTTGGGTTTTCTTTATTGTGTCTACTTCCCTTTTTAGGTCTAGTATGGTTTTGTTCATTTCCATCATCTGATTGGATGTGTTTTCCTGTTTCTCTTTAAGGACTTCTACCAGTTTGGTTGTGTTTTCCTGTTTTTCTTTAAGGACTTGTAACTCTTTAGCCATGTTCTCCTGTAGTTCTTTAAAGTCCTTCTTGATGTCCTCTACCATCATCATGAGATATGCTTTTAAATCCAGGTCTAGTTTTTCAGGTGTGTTGGGGTGCCCTGGACTGGGCGAAGTGGGAGTGCTGGGTCCTGATGATGGTGAGTGGTCTTGGTTTCTGTTAGTAAGATTCTTACCTTTACCTCTCGCCATCTGGTAATCTCTGGAGTTGTTATAGTTGTCTCTGTTCAGAGGTTGTTCTTCTGGGGATTCTGAGTATCCTCTGTCAGCAGACCTGTACAGACTAAGTTCGGCGGAGTCCCGGAGCCAAGATGGCGCTCCCTGCAGGGCAGGTCACTGTTCTCCGGCTGGGAGGGTGTCGGATGTCTGCGGCCCCAAAAGGGTGCTGCCTCAGCGGTTCTGTGGCTCCCGCCTGTCCCAGAAGCTGTCTGCCTCTGTGGTCCTCACTCTGACCTGTACAGACTAAGTTCGGCGGAGTCCCGGAGCCAAGATGGCGCTCCCTGCAGGGCAGGTCACTGTCCTCCGACTGGGAGGGTGCTGGATGTCTGCGGCCCCTAAAGGGTGCTGCCTCAGCAGCTCTGTGGCTCCCGCCTGTCCCAGAAGCAGTCTGCCCCCGTGGTCCCCACTCTGACCTGTAGAGACTAAGCTCGGCGGAGTCCCGGAGCCAAGATGGCGTTCCCTGCAGGGCAGGTCACTGTCCTCCGACTGGGAGGGTGCCGGATGTCTGCGGCCCCAAAAGGGTGCTGCCTCAGCGGCTCTGTGGCTCCCGCCTGTCCCAGAAGCTGTCTGCCTCTGTGGTCCTCACTCTAACCTGTAGACTAAGTTCGGCGGAGTCCCGGAGCCAAGATGGCACTCTCTGCAGGGCAGGTCTCTGTCCTCCGGCTGTGTCTCTGGTTTTATGTGAAGTTCCTTGATCCACTTAGATTTGACCTTAGTACAAGGAGATAGGAATAGATCAATTCACATTCTTCTACATGATAACAACCAGTTGTGCCAGCACCATTTGTTGAAAATGCTGTCTTTCTTCCACTGGATGGTTTTAGCTCCCTTGTCGAAGATCAAGTGACCATAGGTGTGTGGCTTCATTTCTGGGTATTCAATTCTATTCCATTGGTCTACTTGTCTGTCACTATACCAGTACCATGCAGTTTTTATCACAATTGCTCTGTAGTAAAGCTTTAGGTCTGGCATGGTGATTCCACCAGAGGTTCTTTTATCCTTGAGAAGAGTTTTTTCTATCCTAGGTTTTTTGTAGCTCCAGATGAATTTGCCGATTGCACTTTCTAATTCGTTGAAGAATTGAGTTGGAATTTTGATGGGGATTGCATTGAATCTGCAGATTGCTTTTGGCAAGATAGCCATTTTTACAATGTTGATCATGCCAATCCATGAGCATGGGAGATCTTTCCATCTTCTGAGATCTTCTATAATTTCTTCTTCAGAGACTTGAAGTTTTTATTATACAGATCTTTCACTTCCTTAGTTAGATTCACACCAAGATATTTTATATTATTTGTGACTATTGAGAAGGGTGTTGTTTCCCTAATTTCTTTCTCAGCCTGTTTATTCTTTGTGTAGAGAAAGGCCATTGTTTGTTTGAGTTAAATTTATATCCAGCTACTTCACCGAAGCTGTTTATCAGGTTTAGGAGTTCTCTGGTGGAATTTTTAGGGTCACTTATATATACTATCATATCATCTGCAAAAAGTGATATTTTGACTTCATCTTTTCCACTGTGTATCCCTTTGATCTCCTTTTGTTGTCAAATTGCTCTGTCTAGGACTTCAAGTACAATGTTGAATAGGTATGGAGAAAGTGGGCAGCCCTGTCTAGTCCCTGATTTTAGAGGGATTGCTTCAAGCTTCTCACCATTTACTTTGATGTTAGCTACTGGTTTGCTGTAGATTGCTTTTATCATGTTTAGGTATGGGCCTTGAATTCCTGATCTTTCCAAGACTTTTATCAAGAATGGGTGTTGGATCTTGTCAAATGTTTTTTCCGCATCTAATGAGATGATCATGTGGTTGTTGTCATTGAGTTTGTTTATATACTGGATTACGTTGATG
The DNA here is from genome assembly GCF_978045245.1 of Mus caroli. NCBI lineage: Eukaryota > Metazoa > Chordata > Mammalia > Rodentia > Muridae > Mus > Mus caroli. The sequence continues at coordinate 92,075,359 of NW_028227266.1, forward strand.
GATTTCCGTATATTGAACCATCCTTGCATCCCTGGGATGAAACCTACTTGGTCAGGATGGATGATGGTTTTGATGTGTTCTTGGATTCGGTTAGCAAGAACTTTATTGAGGATTTTTGCATCAATATTCATAAGGGAAATTGGACTGAAGTTCTCTAACTTTGTTGGGTCTTTTTGTGGTTTAGGTATCAGAGTAATTGTGGCTTCATAAAATGAGTTGGGTAGAGTACCTTCCATTTCTATTTTGTGGAATAGTTTGTGAAGAACTGGAATCAGGTCTTCTTTGAAGGTCTGATAGAACTCTGCACTAAACCCATCTGGTCCTGGGCTTTTTTTGGTTGGGAGACTATTAATGACTGCTTCTATTTCTTTGGGGGATATAGGGCTGTTTAGATCATTAACCTGATCTTGATTCAACTTTGGTACCTTGTATCTATCTAGAAACTTCTCCATTTCATCCAGGTTCTCCAGTTTTGTTGAGTATAGCCTTTTGTAGAAGGATCTGATGGTGTTTTGGATGTCTTCAGGATCTCTTATTATGTCTCCTTTTTAATTTCTGATTTTGTTAATTAGAATGCTTTCCCTGTGCCCCCTAGTGAGTCTGGCTAAGGGTTTATCTATCTTGTTGATTTTCTCAAAGAACCAGCTCCTTGATTGGTTGATTCTTTGAATAGTTCTTCTTGTTTCCACTTGGTTGATTTCATCCCTGAGTTTGATTATTTCCTGCTGTCTACTCCTCTTGGGTGAATTTGCTTCCTTTTGTTCTAGTGCTTTTAGGTGTTTTGTCAAGCTGCTAATGTGTGCTCTCTCTAGTTTCTTTTTGGAGGCACTCAGAGCTATGAGTTTTCCTCTTAGAAATGCTTTCATTGCATCCCATAAGTTTGGGTATGTTGTGGCTTCATTTTCATTGAACTCTAAAAAGTCCTTAATTTCTTTCTTTATTCCTTCCTTGACCAAGGTATCATTGAGAAGAGTGTTGTTCAGTTTCTACGTGAATGTTGGCTGTCTATTATTTATTTTGTTATTGAAGATCAACCTTAGTCCATGGTGATCTGATAGGATGCATGGGACAATTTCAATATTTTTGTATCTGTTGAGGCCTGTTTTGTGACCAATTATGTGGTCAATTTTGGAGAAGGTACCATGATGTTCTGAGAATATGGTATATCCTTTTGTTTTAGGATAGAATGTTCTGTAGATATCTGCCAGATCCATTTGATTCATATCTTCTGTTAGTTTCACTGTGTCCCTGTTTAGTTTCCGTTTCCATGATCTGTCCATTGGTGAAAGTGGTGTGTTGAAGTCTCCCACTATTATTGTGTGAGGTGCAATGTGTGCTTTGAGATTTACTAAAATTTCTTTAATGAATGTGACTGCCTTTGTATTTGGAGCATAGATATTCAGAATTGATAGTTCCTCTTGGAGGATTTTACCTTTGATGAGTATGAAGTGCCCCTCCCTGTCTTTTTTGATGACTTTGGGTTGGAAGTCAATCTTATCAGATATTAGAATGGCTACTCCAGCTTGTTTCTTCATACCATTTGCTTGGAAAATTGTTTTCCAGCCTTTCATTCTGAGGTAGTGTCTATCTTTTTCTCTGAGATGAGTTTCCTGTAAGCAGCAAAATGTTGGGTCTTGTTTGTTTAGCCAGTTTGTTAGTCTATGTCTTTTTATTGGGGAGTTGAATCCATTGATATTAAGACATATTAAGGAAAAGTAATTGTTCCTTCCTGTTATTTTTGTTGTTAAATTTGGCATTCTGTTCTTGTGGCTGTCTTCTTTTAGGTTTGTTGAGGGATTACCTTCTAGTTTTTTCTAGGGCGTGGTTCCCGTCCTTGTATTGGTTTTTTTCTGTTATTAAGTCTGCACAGGTGAGAGTGTGCACCACAGAGGCAGACAGCTTCTGGGACAGGCGGGAGCCACAGAGCCGCTGAGGCAGCACCCTCTTCGGGCCGCAGACATCTGGCACCCTCCCAGCTGGAGGACAGTGTTCCGCCCTGCAGGGGAGCCCTCTGCCTCAGGAGCAGGGAGCACCATCTTGGTCTGGGACTCCACCGAACTTAGGAACTTAGTCTGCACAGGTGAGAGTGTGCACCACAGAAGCTGACAGCTTCTGTGACCTGCCAAAGTAACACAGAATCAGGGAAAGGTCCTGTTTTGGGCCTTCTTCTTCGGCCAGGAGGAGGTCCAAACACCAGGTATCTGTGCACCTTCCTTGTAAGAAGAGAGCTTGCCAGCAGAGAGTGCTCTAACCACTGAAACTCAGAGGAGAGAGCCTGTCTCCCAGGTCTGCTGATAGACAGTAATCAGAATCACCAGAAGAACAATCTCTAAACAGATACAACTATAACAACTAACTCCAGAGATTACCAGATGGCGAAAGGTAAACGTAAGAATCTTACTAACAGAAACCAAGACCACTCACCATCATCAGAACCCAGCACTCCCACTTCGCCCAGTCCAGGGCACCCCAACACACCCGAAAAGCTAGACCTGGATTTAAAAGCATATCTCATGATGATGGTAGAGGACATCAAGAAGGACTTTAATAACTCACTTAAAGAATTACAGGAGAACATTGCTAAAGAGTTACAAGTCCTTAAAGAAAAACAGGATAACACAATCAAACAGGTAGAAGTCCTTAAAGAAAAACAGGAAAAGACAACCAAACAGGTAGAAGTCCTTAAAGAAAAACTGGAAAACACATCCAAACAGATGATGGAAATGAACAAAACCATACTAGACCTAAAAAGGGAAGTAGACACAATAAAGAAAACCCAAAAATGAGGCAACACTGGAGATAGAAACTCTAGGAAAGAAATCTGGAACCATAGATGAGAGCATCAGCAACAGAATACAAGAGATGGAAGAGAGAATCTCAGGTGCAGAAGATTCCATAGAGAACATTGGCAGAACAATCAAGGAAAATGGAAAATGCAAAAAGATCCTAACTCAAAACATCCAGGAAATACAGGAAACAATGAGAAGACCAAACCTACGGATAATAGGAGTGGATGAGAATGAAGATTTTCAACTCAAAGGGCCAGCAAACATCTTCAACGAAATTATAGAAGAAAACTTCCCAAATCTAAAGAAAGATATGCCCATGAACATACAAGAAGCCTACAGAACTCCAAATAGACTGGACCAGAAAAGAAATACCTCCAGACACATAATAATCAGAACAACAAATGCACTAAATAAAGATAGAATACTAAAAGCAGTAAGAGAAAAAGGCCAAGTAACATATAAAGGCAGACCTATCACAATTACACCAGATTTTTCACCAGAGACTATGAAAGCCAGAAGATCCTGGACAGATGTTATACAGACACTAAAAGAACACAAATTCCAGCCCAGGCTACTATACCCAGCCAAACTCTCAATTAACATAGATGGAGAAACCAAAGTATTCCAAGACAAAACCAAATTCACACATTATCTTTCCACGAATCCAGGGTTGTTTTCATATGCATTTCTCTGATGATTAAGGATGCTGAACATTTTTCAGGTGCTTCTCAGCCATTCAGTATTCCTTGGGTGAGAATTCTTTGTTTAGCTCTGAGCCCCATTTTTAATGGGGTTATTTGATTTTCTGGTGTCCACTTTCTTGAGTTCTTTATATATATTGGATACTAGTCCCCTATCTGATTTAGGATAAAGATCCTTTCCCAATCTGTTGGTGGTCTTTTTGTCTTATTGATGGTGTCTTTTGGCTTACAGAAGCTTTGCAATTTTATCAGGTGCCATTTGTAGATTCTGGATTTTACAGCACAAGCCATTGTTGTTCTATTCAGGAAATTTTCCCCTGTGCCCATATCTTTGAGGCTTTATATGGAGTTCCTTGATCCACTTAGATTTGACCTTAATACAAAGAGCTAGGGATGAATCAATTCTCATTCTTCTACATGATAATCACCAGTTGTGCCAACACTATTTGTTGAAAATGCTGTATTTTCCATTATATGGTTTTAGCTCCCTTTCAAAGATCAAGTGACCATAGGTGTGTGGGTTCATTTCTGTGTCTTCAATTCTACTCCATTGGTCTACTTGCCTGTTTCTATACCAGTAACATGAAGTTTTTAATCACAATTTCTCTGTAGTACAGCTTTAGGTCAGGCATAGTGATTCCACCAGAGGTTCTTTTATCCTTGAGAAGAGTTTTTGCTATCCTAAGGTTTTTTTTTGTTTGTTTTTTTTTTTTTTTTTTGTTATTCCAGATGAATTTGCAAATTGCCCTTTCTAATTCCTTGAAGAATTGAGTTGGAATTTTGATTGTGATTGCATTGAATCTGTAGATTGCTTTTGGCAAGATATCCATTTTTACTATATTGATTCTGCCAATCCATGAGCATGGGAGCATGGGAGATCTTTCCATCTTGTGAGATCTTCTTTACTTTCTTTCTTCAGAGACTTGAAGTTCTTATCATACAGATCTTTCACTTCCTTAGTTAGTGTCACATCAAGGTATTTTATATTATTTGTGACTATTGAGAATGGTGTTGTTCCCTAACTTCTTTCTCAGCCTGTTTCTCTTTTGTGTAGAGAAAGGCCATTGACTTGTTTGAGTCAATTTTATATCCACCTACTTCACTGAAGCTGTTTATCAGGTTTAGGATTTCTCTGGTGGAATTTTTAGGGTCACTCATATATACTATCATATCATCTGCAAAAAGTGATATTTTGACTTCTTCCTTTCCAATTTATATCCACTTGATCTCCTTTTGTTGTGGATTTTCTCTGGCTAGGACTTCAAGTACAATGTTGAATAGGTAGGGAGAAAGTGAGCGGCCTTATCTAGTCCCTGATTTTAGTGGGATTGCTTCCAGCTTCTCACCATTTACTTTGATGTTGGCTACTTGCGTGCTGTAGATCGCTTTTATCATGTTTAGGTATGGGCCTTGAATTCCTGATCTTTCTAAGACTTTTATAATGAATGGCTGTTGGATTTTATCAAATGCTTTCTGTGCATCTAACGAGATGATCATGTGGTATTTGTCTTTGAGTTTGTTTATATAGTGGATTGTGTTGATGGATTTCTGTACATTAAACCATACCTGCATCCCTGGAATGAAACGTACCTGTTCATGATGAATGATTGTATTGATGTATTCTTGGATTCTGTTTGCGAGGATTTTACTGAGTATTTTTGCATCGATATGCATAATAGAAATTGGTCTGAAGTTCTCTATCTTTGTTGGATCTTTCTGTGGTTTAGGTATCAGAGTAATTGTGACTTCATAGAATGAATTGGGTAGAGTACCTTCTGCTTCTATTGTGTGGAATAGTTTGTGAAGAACTGGAATCTTCTTTGAAGGTCTGATAGAACTCTGCACTAAACACATCTGGCCCTGGCCTTTTTTTTTTTTTTTTTTTTTTTTTTTTTGACTTGGAGACTATTAATGACTGCTTCTATTTCTTTAGGGGTTATAGGACTGTTTAGATCATTAACCTGATTCTGATTTAACTTTTTTACCTTGGATCTGTATAGAAATTTCTCAATTTCATCCAGGTTTTCCAGTTTTGTTGAGTATAGCCTTTTGTAGAAGGATCTGATGGTGTTTTGTATTTCTTCAGGATCTGTTGTTATGTCTCCCTTTTCATTTCTGATTTTGTTAATTAGGATGCTGTCCCTGTGCCCTCTAGTGAGTCTGGCTAAGGGTTTATCTATCTTGTTGATTTTTCTCAAAGAACCACCTCCTCGTTTGGTTGATTCTTTGAAGAGTTCTTCTTGTTTCCACTTGGTTGATTTTGTCCTTTGGTTTGATTATTTCCTGATGTCTACTCCTCTTGGGTGAATTTGCTTCCTTTTGTTCTCGAGCTTTTAGGTGTGTTGTCAAGCTGCTAGTGTGTGCTCTCTCTAGTTTCTTTTTGGGGGCATTCAGAGCTATGAGTTTTCCTCTTAGAAATGCTTTCATTGTGTCCCACAAGTTTGGGTATATTGTGGCTTCATTTTCATTAGAACAAAACACCCATGGAAGGAGTTACAGAGACAAAATTTGGAGCTGTGATGAAAGTATGGAGCATGTAGTGATCGCCATATCCAGATATCCATCCCAAAATCAGCTTCCAATTGCTGACACCATTGCATACACTAGCAAGATTTTGCTGAAAGGACCCAGATATAGCTGTCTCTTGTGAGACTATGCCGGGGCCTAGCAAACACAGAAGTGGATGCTCACAGTCAGCTATTGGATGGATCACAGGGTCCCCAATGGAAGAGCTAGAGAAAGTCCCCAAGGAGCTAAAGTGAACTGCAACCCTATAGGTGGAATAACATTATGAACTAACTAGTACCCCGGGGAGCTCCTGTCTCTAACTGCATATGTATCAAAAGATGGCCTAGTTGGCCATCACTGGAAAGAGAGGCCCATTGGACTTGCAAAGTTTATATGCCCCAGTACAGGGGAATGCCAGTGCCAAAAAGGGGGAGTGGGTGGGTAGGGGAGTGGGGGTGGATGGGTATGGGGGAGCTTTTGGGATAGCATTGGAAATGTAAATGAGGAAAATACCTAATAAAAATTAAAAAAAAAAAAGAAAAAAGGAAAAAAAAGTAAAAAGTCTTTAATTTCTTTCTTCATTCCTTCCTTGATCAAGGTATCATTGAGAAGAGTGTTGTTCAGTTTCCATGTGAATGTTGGCTTTCTTTTTTTTTATGTTGTTATTGAAGATCAGCCTTAGTCCATGGTTATCTGATAGGATGCATGGGACAATTTCCATATTTTTGTATCTGTTGAGGCCTGTTTTGTGACAAATTATATGGTCAATTTTGGAGAAGGTACCATGACGTGCTGAGAATATGGTATATCCTTTTGTTTTAGGATAAAACGTTCTGTAGATATCTGCCAGATCCATTTGTTTCATAACTTCTGTCAGTTCCACTGTGTCCCTGTTTAGTTTCTGTTTCCATGATCTATCCATTGATGAAAGTGGTGTGTTGAAGTCTCCCACTACTATTGTGTGAGGTACAATATGTGCTTTGAGCTTTACTAAAGTTTCTTTAATGTATGTTGCTGCCCTTGCATTTGGAGCATAGATATTCAGAATTGAGAGGTCCTCTTGGAAGATTTTAACTTTGATGAGTATGAAGTAGCCCTTCTTTTCTTTTTTGATAACTTTGAGTTGGAAGTCGATTTTATTTGATATTAGAATGGCTACTCCAGCTTATTTCTTCAGACCATTTGCTGAAGAAATTGTTTTCCAGCCTTTCATTCTGAGGTAGTGTCCATCTTTTTTCCTGTAAGCAGCAAAATGTTGGGTCCTGTTTGTGTAGCCAGTCTGTTAGTCTGTATTTTTATTGAGCAATTGAGTGCAGTGATATTAAGAGGTATTAAGGAAAAGTAGTTGTTGCTTCCTATTATTTTTGTTGTTAGAGTTGGCATTCTGTTCTTGTGGCTGTCTTCTTTTAGGCTTGTTGAAGGATTACTTTCTTGCTTTTTCTAGGGCGTAGTTTCCATCCTTGTATTGTTTATTTTCTGTCATTATCATTTGAAGGGCTGGATTTGTGGAAAGTTAATGTGTGAATTTGGTTTTGTCATGGAATACTTTGGTCTTCATTTATGGTAATTGAAAGTTTAGCTCTGTATAGTAGCCTGGCCTGGCACTTGTGTTCTCTTAGTGTCTGTATAACATCTGTCCAGGATCTTCTGGCTTTCATAGTCTCTGGTGAAAAGTCTGGTGTAATTCTGATAGGTCTGCCTTTATATGTTACTTGACATTTTTCCCTTACTGCTTTTAGTATTCTATCTTTATTTAGTGCATTTGTTGTTCTGATTATTACATGTAGGGATGAATTTATTTTCTGGTCCAGTCTATTTGGAATTCTATAGGCTATAGGTAGGGATGGTAATTGAAAGTCTATGGTTCCAGATTTCTTTCCTAGGGTTTGTATCTCCAGCGTTGCTTCACTTTGGGTTTTTTTTATTGTGTCTACTTCCCTTTTTAGGTCTAATCATTTTTTTTTTCAATTCTGTCACCTGTTTGGTTGTGTTTTCCTGTTTTTCTTTAAGGAGTTCTACCTGTTTGGTTGTGTTTTCCTGTTTTTCTTTAAGGACTTGTAACTCTTTAGCTGTGTTCCCCTGTATTTATTTAAGTGAGTTATTAAACTTGATGTCCTCTACTATCATCATGAGATATGCTTTTAAATCTGGGTCTAGCTTTTTGGGTGTGTTGGGGTGCCCAGGACTGGCTGAGGTGGAGTGCTGAGTTCTGATGATGGTGAGTGGTCTTTTTTTTCTGTTAGTAAGATTCCTGTGTTTGCCTTTTGCCATCTGGTAATCTTGGAGTTAGTTGTTATAGTTATCTCTGGTTAGAGCTTGTTCCTCTTGTGATTCTGTTACCCTCTATTAGACCTGGGAGAGTAGCTCTCTCCTTAGTTTCAGTGGTCAGAATACTCTGTGCAGTCAAGCTCTCCTCTTGCAGGGAATGTGCACATATATCTGGCATTCAGACCTCCCTCCTGGAGGAAGATGAAACAGGGCCTGTCCCAGAAGCTGTTAGCTTATGTAGTCCACACTCTCACCTGTGCAGAGTAGTCTCTGAGGGATCTGGGAACCAAATGGCTGAAATTGAAGTCTTAATGTTATATAAAGGTGCTTGCTGCCACAGGTAACAATTGAGTTCTACACAAAGAAACTCCCATGGCAGAAGGAGAAAGAACTCTTGAAGTCATCCTCTGAGCTCCATATGTATGCTTGGGCATGCTTATGCTCATACAAAAACACACAAACACACACATATACACATGTATATACACACAGAAAGAGACTATATTAAAGAAGATTATTTTAAAATCAGATGACCCTCAAACTTATTTTGTAAGTTTGTATTATTTTGTTTTATTTTTGTAGATCTTGTCTGTATGGGCTTTCACAATTAAGTTCACAGGCACTTGATCTTTGTTCCTAATAACCACCTTTTTTGGTATAATGTGTTTCCTAAACCAGCTCTGTAGTGTCATTGGCATATCTTGTCAATTCAATGTAAATTATAATATATATATATACATATATACATATATATATATACACACACACATATATATGTGTGTGTATGCCATATATAATATATACATATGTGTGTATATATGACATAATATATATGTGACATTTTATATATATATATAAATATAAATATATATATATAAATAAAAATATAAATATATATATATAAATATAAATATATATATTTATATATATATAAATTTTATATATAAATATATAAATAAATATATAAATATATATATATTTATATATATATTATATATATATAAATATAAATATATATATAAATATAAATATAAATATATATATATATAAATATATATCATATGTATGTATGTATATATATATATATATATATATATATACATACATACATATGATACTCTCCTTTGGATAAGTTACTTTTGTGTTTTCTGGGTGATTTTATTTCCTCTCTTTGGTTATTTGAGGGAGTGTTTTAGCCATTTTTTTTTTTTTTTGCAAATAAACAATATTGTGGCCTCATAGTCTGTACTAGTAATGTCATTCATACCATGTGCATTATGAAGTAATCTAGGCATGGATTCATCTCTATTTCATACTTCCCATTGGTTCTCCATGTATCTTTAATTTCCTGACACAGCTGGCAGATTTTGTTTGAAAATTAGCTTCTTCTGTTATTGACATGTCTGCACTTACTCAATTTGCAAGCCCCATTTGAAGGCATGATTTCTATCTATAAAATGTTTTTAAATGTTGGGAGTATACATATATACAGATGCACATGAATATTTCTGCAATCTTTTTCTTAAGTGATAAATAGGGGCAATTTTTGCATATTTCCACACAGACTAAGTAAGACTAACATAATTAGAGTTTGGGAGTAAGGAACCTTCCTGGTTTCTTGGAAGTTAATTAGAAGTGATCAGAGGATCAGGATTGTAGATTTTGACAGATTATTTTCTACTTAAGCGTACTTTGGAGAATAAAGATTTGAAGGTCAGGAGAGAAAAAACAAAGAGTTTAACTCTTTAATGCAATCAAATATTAAATAAACTCATAATTAACTCAAAGTTTTATAGCGTTCCGATGCAGGGAGACTTGCAACGTCAAGAACTTGCTGTGTATGTGTGGGTGGCTCAGAATCAGAGGAGTGGGAGAGAGGCAAAGGAAGCACAAAGGCCACCCAGTCATTTTAAGGTTACTATCTGTTAGCCATAGTTTCATCAGCTAAGCTTTTTCTTACGTTATATTTATAGTAGATTAAATGGAAATATTTTTAAAAATTAGCACCTACTTGGTTAATCCTAAAAAGTTTTAGTTTAATAGTGAGATAAAATAAGTAACTTAAACAGTTTATTACTCATTGTAATTATCATTTAAATCAGAAGACAAGAGGCTTGAATAATAATGATATGATTTCTAGGTTATGTTATATGAACCACAGCTATGCCACATGAGTTTGTTTTTTTGATGTTCCTTGTGAAGAATTTTTAAAATTTTCTTTGTATTTATTAAAAAAAATATTGCCTAATCTTCTTGTATATGAAATCAGAGTCAAAAACCCATGTCATCAATAAAACAGAAAGTCCAAATTTCTTGTTAAATATGTGTTTTTCCAGCACATGTGCTGTGCATTTCTGAGAAAAGACTGTTTTTCTTTTTGATATTAGCATCTAAAATGAAAAGTTTAGCTTCATATTTAAAGCAGTATGCTAATATACCGACACTCTGGGGATAAAATTGCTTATAAGTCAATTATTACTCAAATGCCGAAGCACTTTGCCAAGATGCTAATCCTGAGTATAACAACTTGACCTTTCAAAATTCTTAAAACCTTTCTGAATAATTACAGCTCAGGGCAGTGTTGACAGATTTTCAGATTAATGATAAAATTATCTTTTTGATATGTTAACATTTTTTTAATGTATTTCATTCTATTACCTCTGAGTCTTGATCAGAGTCTTTTTCTCAGGCTGATCTCTCCTGGATTTCCTTTCACTACTTCATTATCTGGTTTCTTTCACTGAATCGTTTATTTGTTAAAACTTTAAGAATGATCTCTCTGTAGCTAGTCAATAGATTCTGTCCCAAGGTTTCTTGTCTTAGAACATGGTTGTCTTTTGGATCATAATAGAAACCAAGTCTATTGACTATGAACCTTCCAAGATCTAATGATTCAGATGCTTTTCTATCTGCTAAAGATGGGACTTTTATATGTAGATTGTTCCAGAATGATATGTTGAAAAGCTAACTCTAACATGGGTATATTGAGGAGTTCCTAAGGAACTAGGATAAAATAGGATTATAATGGTAGGGTCATGTCAATGGGATTACTGTCAACCCTAGCTTCATTTCTGTTGCTGTGATGAAATACCCTGACACAAAGCAACTAATGAGAGAAAGATTTTTATTTTACCTCAGAATTCTAGGTAACGTTCCATATCTGAGAAGTCACATGGACAGGAGCTTGAGATAGCTGATCACATGACAGCTGCAGTCAAGAGCAGAGAGAGAATGAAGGTATGGGTTCTTCCTGCTGAGATAGGTTCTTGTACTTGTTCCACAAAAGAATTCAGCAGATTGGGCTAAGGATGTCATCGTTCAACAGAGCACATAGCATGCACAATGACAGAGGTTTAATCTCCAGTACTGGGATAAAGAGGGAAATTTGAATTCACCTTATTCTCAGAGTCATTTAGGAATGAAATTTAGTTTGTGCTTCTGTTGAGGAAGCCAACTGAAGCCATTACCCTCATTACTTATTTTTAGCCACATCCAGGTACAAAAGTTAAGCCATTCTGTAGTGGCAATGAATCTTTGCTATCCTGGGCTCAGATCCTCAGCTGTCTAAGGTACCCAGCTCTGTTATACTTGCTAGCTGGGACTCCAGAAGTTTGGACTTAAAAGAGAGCCAATGCAATGGTGAACCCAGTGGATCCAGTTTCTGTTTACACATTGTCTTCACAATAACGTGCATAGCCTATTTTGTGTTTGTTTGTTTGGTTGGTTGGTTTTGGCTTTTCTTGTGTTTTGTTTTGTTTTTGCAACTAGCATTAGTTTGGAGAATTGGTGACTATTAATAATAAAACAGAAAACTTTTTCTTTTGTGAGATGATGTAGATATCATCAAATATATAGTTCAACCAATTAAAAACTTTAATAAGAATAAACTTGTGGACAATACAACTGTATCAGAACACAAGACATTAAAGTCACAATACTTAAATTTATAATATTCATAATTCATAATAGCTTTGACAAGTATGTTGATGACACATGTTCACAATTTTTTATATTGTTTTTAAACAACAAAACTACAGCACAATTAATTGTAACAGTCAACATTATTATGGTTTGGGAAAACCATGAATCTGTTCTTTATTTCAGAAAAAAATTATTATTAATTGACAAAAATGTGTTTTTCCCTACACATCATTATTTTAATGTATTGGTCAAAGCTGTGCTGCAGTACTGGACCAAATAATTCAAGAAAAAGTGATATGAATGTTGAGTCCCTCCAAATTCCTAAAGGATGAAGATCATGTTTTGTGACTTTAAACATGGAATAATTTTCCAATAAACATTCAGCAAAAAGCTCTGCTATTTTTATATATCACAGATAATAGCTTAACATTACACCATAGACTCCAAATATAGTCAAGATACTGACCACACAACTCAAAATGATACATGCAACAGAAAAACTTGCACCCGTTGTTAAATTATACTCTAAAGTGTACTGTACCTTGATTTCTCCCAACAGGAATACATTTTTCATAACAAATAGAGAACTATACAAGCATTAACCTGCTAAAAATCTCTGAAAAACAAAACAAACCAATAAAACTTGTTTTCATCTTTCTATGAATGAGGAAGTTGGTATTTTAAAGAAGTTCTTCCTAGGGTGGGGGTTATGGGGAAAAGTTGTCAACTCAAAACAGATAAATGAACAGGCACACCTGGTGAAATAGAGCATTGCATGCAGCAGTGTAGGCAAAGATGAAAGGAGCCTTACCTTACTTGCTGTAGGGAATTCTTGGTGCACTTAGATTAATCTTGTGTGACTTCAAAGATCTGAAGTGAGGTTTCACCAAAAGTGTTTGGCAAACAGTAAATGCCTAGGAACAATGGCTGCTTGAGGCCAAGATTCCTTGACAATAGTGGCAATGCAACAGTAGCTTTATTAACAACTATAAATTTATTTGTGTTACCGTTGGATGATGATTACATGATGCTAATAATCATTAGGAAAAGGTAACTAATTTATTATCTTATGAAGCTCAGAAATGGTGAATGTATTATGGATATTTATGGGTTTATGACAATTCCATTACTATTCCAAACTTTGTTTTAGAAAAACCTTGTCTAGTGAATTTATCTTTGATCAACAAATACCACACATTACAAATTAATGTAAATCATGGCTAATATGTCTCAAAGGTTACTAGATTATCTACGTTGAGAGGTTTTAGGAAGTCTTCTCACATCTTCTAAGCTACTGACTTGTATTGGATATGTATTTACTATATTGTGCAACTTTCATTTCTTCCATTTTTATTTATTTACTTATCTAGTAGTATGCACTGTACATATTGATGAGTTTCATGAAGAACTTCTCATGTGTTCTATACTTTAGCCATATCCATTTCCCAACCTCCATCTCTATCCCACTCATTCTTCCAGGCCGTCTCTCTTCTGCTTTAATGTCCTATGTGTGTATATGATCCACAAATGAGAGGAAATGTGAGAGTTGCTTCTAATGTTTCTTACTTAGCCTAATATTTTTTAATTTGCATCAATTTTCCTGTCTTTATAGGAAAATAGGGCATTTTTTCAAAATGTGATTTGTTTTCTCAATGCTATGTGTGGTTTAGTGCTTTGGATTGAACCTAGGGATTTGCATATGGTATATAAATGTACTACCACCACCACATTAGTTTAAAGGTGCCTCATTACATGGAGCATCTGTGTCTTTAAATGTCTAGACCAGCATTTCTGAAAGTTCTCTCCACACTGACCCACAACTCTTTAAAGCACAAACCAGGGTAGCTCTAAGGGCTTGTGCTGCCTCTAGATATTCTGATGTCTCATTGCTGCCTTTCTGATGATAATCCTGCTTTTTAAAAATTCAGTTTTGAACATTACATGTCAGAAACATTTTTATGATATCTCTGTTTTGAATAGATTTGTCATTTCTCTTTGATGTCAAAAAGCACAATTTTGTACATGGCTATGTTATATAGTAAATGATGTTTGAACAAGCTCACACTTTCCTTGAGTGAAAATGCCCTGAACATGTTTATTGACTGCTTGCAGAAATGACAAGCTCCTGTTTGAGGTATTTTGTTGTGTATTTCAGAAATCTCAGTTGTCTTCTGCCCTTTGAAACAGAACATTATTCACAATAAGATTAAAACAAAAATACATTGTTGGTTATCATGAATGACTTTGGTTATATCAATCTATTACATCATAGTGGGGTGACTGAAATTCCCAGTATGAATACTGAGTCAGTGATTCTCCAGAGGGCACAAGCTGTTCTGAAGAAGACTGTTGCTTTCCAGGGTTGATTCCTATATCCCTCCAAATACTCCTGCTACTAATAATGGCAAGATGATTTGCCTATAAAAAGAATTCAGTTTGTATGGAGGTACAAGTTGTTCTTTGAACATGAACCTAAATCTAAGTATGATTCTATTTACCTGCCACACAAGTGGACATTTTCTCAGACATATATAATATAACATTTCTTCTGAATAATTATTATTTGTTTGTTTGTTTGTTTGTTTGTTTTTGAGACAGGGTTTCTCTGTATAGCCTTGGCTGTCCTAGAACTCACTTTGTAGACCAGGCTGGCCTCGAACTCAGAAATCCACCTGCTTCTGCCTCCTGAATGCTGGGATTAAAGGCATGTGCCACCACGCCCGGTGATCTGAATAATTATTCTTGGAGGAAACAATGTTCTTTTACCACTAGTAATGAAACAGCAATTGGTAACAGAACAGAAAGCAGTTAGAAGAACTCAAAAAAACCTGTGCTATTCCTCTTTGCCAAAATAATGAAACAGACTTTAATATAGTATTATGACTGACTAGAACATTTCAATATATGGAAAAATATAATCAATATTTTAAATATTTTTATTTTTAAAACATAAGATCTAAATGGAAGATCTACATTTTGATACTAAATTGAAATATTATCAGCCTTTTATTAAATGAGGGTATAAGTAGAAATCAGAGATACTTGAAAATAACCCATTATTAATGTGTTGGATATAAAAATAATTTCCTGTTTGAAAGCAGAAATACTTGTTAAAGCAGTTAAAGAGTTTTTCTACAAAAATGCATTTACAAAATGCACACATATATTTTATGAGATGAGTAATCTTTCTTTACAAATGAAGAACATAAAATATATCTACTGATTTTTGGTAAAAACAAGCTCTAAATAATATTTTATCTGACCATGCTTTTTCTCCTTTGTGTTTTTTAAAAGCTCTCTTGTTGTTACATTCAATTTAAGATCTTAGTTGCAGTTTGCAAAGAGGAAATGTTTTTCAAAATTAATAAGTATTTTAACATTTGTATCTTAAGAAATTGATGGGGTTAAAAAAATACTTGGTATTGTTGAGAACTATCCTACAAGTCAAACTGATGATGTCATCAGGAATTCAGTGTCCCCACTCACAAAAGATTACCACATCTGAGCTTAACAACATCCTTTCACAGAAGGAGGGCAATGAAGATCACCAGACCCTCATCTTAGCATCTAGCCACTCCTTGGAACTATTTGTGAACAATTCTATCCTAATTGCAAGTAGCCTTTATGTATCAAGTAAGGGCTAGAATATGTAGGCTAAGGGAGAGTTCCAAGTGACAGCCATTTGGAAGGCATTTTCCACACTGGGTGCAGACTTTCTATGACAGCTATGGGGACCCCTTAACTACACAAAGTGAAAATCTACCAAAGAAGCTGCTTTATAGTCAGATGAGCATTCTTCCATTGCAATGCATCCCACATGAGCTGTAAGTAACCACAATAAACCAATTTGTCCCCCATAGTGAACTTTGGGGAACAAATTATGAGGAGGTAGGTCATTGCTGTGTAGTTTCTCCCTTAGGGTAAAAATGCCCAAAGCACCTGGAATATCCATTCATAAATTTAGTATAAGCCAGAGAGTTTTAAGATTTTGAAATAAAATAATTTCATAATATTATAATGCTTTTTATTTGAAGTTTTTGAAGAATCCATAAGAGTACAGTAGTTATATCTTTTCTACCCCACCACCTCATTTCCTCTGCAATTCATGACCTTATCTTTGATTATTATATAATCTGTGGACTCCATTAGTGTTGCTCAGATGTGTATGCTTGAAGGCTGACATCTCAGGCATAGTTCTTCTCAGTTTTTGACCAGGTATAGATTTTGTTGATGGTGTCTATCTGCAGCAAAATGTAGCTTCTCTGACAAGAGCAGCATCTCTGCTTATGTATGGTGTAACTTAATTGAATATTTCTGTCCCTGTCTAGTTTTCAAATGAATGAAACCCAGACTATGAATTTTTTCATTTAGCTTAGGCACAGTTACTGGGTAAATTACCTCTAGTTTAACTTTCTGATGGCTGGACTGGCTTCTTCCTCAACTTTCCTCCCTATTGCTGCTTGAATCTTACCCTGCTATTTCTGCTCCAGTAGTCTGTCCTGGGGGAAAGGGAGGGTAAACATGTTCCTAGTCCATCACATCTAATGGAGATCTCCTCTTCTCCCTATTTCATTC
This sequence comes from Mus caroli, assembly GCF_978045245.1. Classification (NCBI taxonomy): domain Eukaryota; kingdom Metazoa; phylum Chordata; class Mammalia; order Rodentia; family Muridae; genus Mus; species Mus caroli. The sequence continues at coordinate 92,092,121 of NW_028227266.1, forward strand.
TCCCCTGTGCTCCTTCTTTCTCCCTCTTCTTTCTTCCCTGCCTGGTCCCTACTTAGGTCTTTTCACCTGGTAACTCAAATCTCAACTTTTCCTATTCTCCCCAGTAATTGGAAGTCACCAGTTTTATTGAAACCATGGTTTTATATTGGGGAGCAATGACTACACAACAAAGACTGTTGTACATGAAAATTTACTTATCTTGGGGCAACCAAATCTTGGGGTACAGAATTTAGCATTTGGATACATAGCAGCACCAAACCAATCCCAAATGGTCTGGCTATACATGTTATGTATTTAGAATACAACTAGAAAATACTAGCTTAGAAAATTAACATAATTGCATCCTTCCCTGGAGTTGATGAACTCACTAACTACAGGAAGTTGGCTAGGTTTACTGCTTGGTACATTAATTCTATCCTATTGAGTGGGCCTAATTCTGGTTAAAAGCTGTTGGTTATCCCCACACCCAACACACATGTTTCTAATAAACATTTGAGGATATTTTTGTCATCTTGATCATTTTTATTATTTGTAGACTTTATAACTGAGTAGGACTATTGATTGCTTTTTCTCTCTTGGCAGCTTGCATAGCATTTTTAGGTACTCTGAGAGCTAGTCTTCAGGGATGGGGGGACGCTCCTAGCTTAGTTATAGCTGGTCTACTCTAAGTTCAGTGTCCAAACTGTTGTGTCTTTAACAATGGTGTCTTACCTTCAAGTTTAGGAGGCAGTCAATGACCAAAGTAATGGCCCATATCATCCTGGGAGTCTCTTATATTGCCCTGACTAACAACTCAAAGGACATCTGCAAACTCAAAGTAAATCTACTGTATGACCAAGGTGTACCACTACTTGATGTATGGCCAAAGAACTCTCCTTCCCACTCTGTAGATGCTCAGCCATGTCCAATGCTATTCTATTCACAAAAGCTAGGAAACAGAAAAAAGGCCACATGTCTTTTAACAGAAGAATCATAAAATTGTGGTACAGATAGAAATTAAATTCTAGTCACTTGTAAAGAAAAATGATATTATTAATTTTTAGGTAAATGGATAGAACTAGAATATATTATATTGACTGAAGTAACTCAGTTCCCAGAAGACAAACATCACATGTTCTCTCTTATTCATGGATCTTAGTTCCAATTCTTCAAATAGAAGAACATACACTAGAGTATATACAGGAACCAGGAAAGTAAAAAGAGACTATGGATAAGGAGAGAAGGGTCTTTAGAGAGGGGGATAATATAAACAGATGTTACAAGTGGGGGAAACAAAAAATGGTGTGTGTGTGTGTGTGTTTGTGTGTGGGTGTGCACGTTTGTCTGTATGTGATAGTTTTAACTGGAAGGAGGAAAGGGAAGCCAATACAGAGAGTGAGAAATGGAGGAGAAATAACAGTAAAGATATTTGAAAACTCATAGATAACCATTTTATGTTTACTTAGAATGCATATAATATAAATATAAAATTAATGATTTTATGCCACTCGAGTGAAAATTCTTTCCCTAAGACATAGACTACCTAACATCATGACTGTTGATATTAAGGATCATGAAGTTGACATTTGCTTGTTTTCCTTGAATGTTTAAGACCAGTATCTCAGACATGATATTCTGTTGCATTGTTCAGGGTCTGCCTGAGCAGGTCCTTTACAAAGAACATAGTTACCAACATAATATGGCAAGCACATATGTTTGTGATCTCATAAACCTAAAATATTTTGGAAAGAATGTTAATTTATCTTCCGTATAAATTCAGCAAATTAAATTTAGAATGCTTAAGTAACTCAAAACTCAGATATTTGGATTCTAAAATTACCACCTTAATACAATTTGTCAAAATATCCATATCAAATGGCTTTATTGGTATGTTGTTTTCTAACCAAGCTTAGAATTCTATGTTTTCATACTCCTTAAATTGTGTTGAAAATTTAGATGTTGGTGTGACTTTTCTCTGCTTTACCCATGTCTGTTTAGCCTTTTGTTCTATTGGCTGTGATTTTCACTGATTCAATTTTCTTTTTATTTCTTTTGTTTCATTTGTTTTGTTTTAGTTTGTTACTTTAATTAAGGCTCATTGTAAATATCAACAATAAATTGAAAATATTAGAAGTTCTGGTTTGTCTTTCTTTTTTCCTGGTCTATTTTGAAATTTTTTTCTCAGTTTCTATAGACATAAATATTTAAATGATCATAGTCATTATTTTATTTTATATGGTTACTGTTATTTAATTTACTTCATTTATATGAGCAACTAAAGGAAGTGATGTTTTCTTCTAGATTTTCAAACAAAGGAAAAAGAAACAAGTGAGCAAACAAAAAGTTTTCCAGCAAAATTTGAAATTAATTGCTCTGAGAACTGCAGAATCCTGACAGGGTTAAGTAGCTCCAAGATACACATTTCAGGTGACTGAACAGGCTGCTAAGGTGAAATAACAAAATCCAGCTAGGTTAATTTCATAGGCGCTTCCACAGCTGCTCCAAGTGTTTAATTTACTTTAAAATTAACATTTTCTTTCTGGATACAAAAATGTAGGCTTCCTGTATTTACGTACATAGTCTAATAATGTTAGAAATACTACAAATCACCACCTGTGTTTATTATTGTTCCTTTCCTTAATGAGTCTACCCCCAATGGCCTATTTTTAATTACATGTTTAACCACGCTGCCATTTTATGATTTACTCCACTAAAATATAAAACAAAAGAGTCAAAGTTATGATCCCCTGTGATGGCCATAGATGGATTCCTCTTTCTGATGCTGGATGATGTCACTTAGTTTATTTTTCTAGTTCCATCCACTTCCCTGAAAATTTAATTTTTTTTTACTTGATGACTGTCTTAGGTAGGGTTTTACTGCTGTGAACAGACACCATGACCAAGGCAAGCCTCATAAAAAACAAAATTTAATTGGGGCTGGCTTACAGGTTCAGAGGTTCAGTCCATTATCATCAAGGTGGGAGTATGGCAGTATCCAGGCAGGCATGGCACAGGTAGAGCTGAGAGTTCTACGTCTTCATCCAAAGGCTGCTAGTGGAAGACTGACTTCCAGGCAACTAGGGTAAGGATCTTATACCCACACCCACAGTGACACACCCATTCCAACAAGGTCACACCTATTCCAACAAGGCCACACCTTTAGATGGTGCCACTCCCTGGTCCAAGGATATACAAACCATCACAATGACTATTCCAGCTGTGTAGATGGACCATATTTTCCTTATTCATTGCTCAGTTTGTAGACATGTGCATTTTTTCTGTTTCTTAACTACTGTGAATATAGCAGAAAAGAATGGGGATATGCAAATGTCTCTGTAGTGGAATGCAAAGTCCTTTGGGCATGTGACCAGGAATGGTGTGGGTGGTTCATATGGTAGTTCTATTTCTAGTTTTCTGAGAAACTACGCTGATTTTCAAGTGAACTACACTAGTTTATACATCTGCCAACAATATGTAAGTATGCTGTTTTCCCTTGTGTTCATTCCATCATTTGTTGTTACTTGGGTTCCTGTGTATCATGGCCATTATGACTTGTGTGAAGGATAGAATCTTAGAGCAGTTTTAATCGGAATTTCCCTGAGGTCTCAGAATTTTCAATAATTTCCAAAGTGTTTGCTATCTACTTGTATTTATTATCTTGAGAATGCCTGGTTGTTTATAGCCCAGTTTTGGGCTGTTTTCTTTAGGTTTGGACTTTTAGGATATTTGTATAATCTATACATCCATCCTATGTCAGATATATAGGTGGCAAAGGTTTTCTACCATTCTGTGACTGCCTTTCCACTCAAATGACAGTTTCATTTGCTGTACAGTTTCATTAGCCTTTTAGTTTCATGGGATCCCACATGGTTATTTCTGTCCTTCCTGTGTTGGAAGCCCTATCAAGAAACACTATATGCCTGTGCCTACACATTAAAGTGTACACAATACCACATTATATAGTGATTCCAGAATACAGGTCTTGTCTGAGGTCATTAATTCATTTGGAGTTGAGTTTTGTGTAGGGTAAAAGATAAAGACTGAGTTTTGTTTTTTTGCAGGTTAAAATTCAGATTTCCTAGCAAAGGGTTTTGAAGATTTTGTCTTTTTTTTTCATTGTATACTTTTGGCCCCTTTGTCAAAAGTCACATAACAGTATTCGTATAAACATCCAGCTCCCCAGTGACACCTCATTAATATATGTGTTTGTTTTTGTGCCAATACAAATTGTTTGTTTTTAACATTGTGGTCTGTAATATAATCTGAAATCAAGTATGATTTGAGATTTGAGAGCATTTTTTCCCATTTCTGTGAAGAACAGCTCAGGAATTTTGAGTGGGATTACATTGAATCTGTACATTGCTTTGGTAGGATGATGGCTATTTTCACAAGATTAATTCTTTCACTACGTGAGCATGGCAGATATTTTTATCTTTTAGTGTCTTCCTCAATTTTCATTATGGAGGGCTTTTGTTTTATTGTTAAGGTCTATTCCAAGGAGTTATATTTTATTTTTGTTATTGTGATTGGGAGTATGTCCTTGATTTCTGTTTCAGCCTGGTTGTCATTGGTGTACATGAAATCTCCTCATATGTGTAATCTGCAACGAGCCTCTTTGCTGAAAATATTTATAACTGTAAAATTTTTTTCATGGCATCGTTAGAGCTGCACCCATAGAATATACCATTACAAATATGGATACTTGGACTCCTTTTCTGAAATACTGAGGCAGAAGGGTTTGAGCAACAAAAGAATGGGGGTGGAGAAATGAAAGACTAGAGAAATGCTTATGCTTAACAAAAATGAACAGTTTATGAAAAAAACTATATGTCAACCTATGATCCTGGAAGCTGAATGTAAATCATCATTAGAGGATATACTAGAAAACAAGTTACATAAAAGAATGGGGAGATAATCCAAGTTAAAAGTGTAAATGTGGAAGGAGAAAGAGGGGAAGGGAGACTAGGAGGTTGTTTAACTAAAACTAAGGCTGCATGAAGGTGCCTTTTGGAAATCTACTAGTTTGTAAACTAATTTAAAAATATAATATAAAGGAGGAGATGTGATCAGAGGAACTGCATGGGTAAATGCCACTGCTCCCATAAGGCATAATTTATTTAATAAAAACCACAGTGTCATATATAGGGTACACCTTTATCATTTGCTGGTCAGTGAAGCTCCAAGGTACCTCAACACAAGGTACCTCTTGAAGCCCTACATTGTAGAGAGAAGCTATTGGTAGCTGATAACTGTTTAGGGAGGAGAGGTGGGGAAGTCAAAATGCAATTGAGATGAGAATGAAAGATAGTAAGCTGTTAATTAAGATAATAATAAATCAATTAATTACTCTCTTCTGAAATTTATCAGAATCTACTAATCGGAAGTCAGTTATATTTATTATACTAAGAGAGTAAGATCCTCAGTAATAGATGGAAACATTTAAGGAAAGTCAGACTACATCTACAAAGTGTCAGTGCCATGCTGATACTTCAAACCCCAAATTGTGTTTGGATGTAAAATGAAATTTTAGTTGTCCTAGGAGACATACAATAAGGAATGTAGATCCAATAATTACACAAAGGCCAAGAAATCCTGTTGCTATAAAGAATGTAGATCTATAGATTCTGTCTGAGACAGAAAATGGAGTTTTGAAATATTCTGAGGCTTGTAGAATAGTGAAATAAAGTCCTAATATAATAGTAATTAGTAAAACTTGATTTAGATGATTTTGTTTCCTTTCTATAAAACTGTGATGGGCTCATGTGATTGAGACTCCTGATTCTAGAAGTACTGATGTATTTAGTAGAGGGACTTCTAGTGGATTGAGTGGTGTAATTCCTTTCGGTGGTTAGCAGCCTCCTAGGTCATGTATAGGTACTAGGCTGGGGAGATAAAATCCTCAGAAGAAGTCAACGAAGAAAAATACTTTGGAAACCATAAATAAAATTATTCCATATCGATGTCCCTTTTGTACAATAGGAGTGTAGTGGACTTGATATGTTCCTTTGTGAATCATGTCTTGCCATTATTGATATATGGTTAGGGTATTTGCTAGGAGGCCTATAGTTAAGAATGTGGTAGAATTATAATGAAATCATATCACTAGGCCAGATGTTAGTAAAAGAGCTGAAAAAGCTTCTGTTAGTGGTCATGCACTTGGATTAACTCTCTGGTATGCATGAGTTTGGGGGGTCATCATGTAGATATAGAGAGAAAATATCTAGGCTTGAATTAAAGCTATGGCATATTCTTGTACTGTAATTAGAAGTAAGATGATAAATGTAATAGTAGCAGTTGGTGGGCTAATATTTATCAGTACTAGAGTGGCCCCTCAGATTCGGTGTAGTAATAGGTGTCCTGCAGTGATATTAGCTGAATCAGACTGTTAGCGTTATAGGTTGAATTAATAAGCTAGTTGTTTCAATAATAATTAGTATAGAAATTAGAGAAACAGGAGTTTTTTTGTGGTAGGAAATGAGCTAGGGAACTTTTTAGTTTATGCTGAAACCCTAGAATTACAGCTCAAGCTCATAGTGGAATTGCTATGCATAAGTTTATGGATAATTGAGTAGTAGGTGTAAATGTATGTGGAAGAAGTCCTAAGAGGTTTGTGGATCCAATAAATATAACTAAGGATGCAATTATTAGTGCTCCAGTTCATCCTTTTGGTGTGTGGATTAGTATTATGTGTTTAATAATAACTTTAATGACTCAAAGAAGATTATTGCTGATTAAGCATTTGATGATGGGAACAGGGTTGATGCGAAGATAATGATGGTTACGACAACTGGTAAACCTATTACTGTAGGGGCAAGGAAAGACACAAATAGATCTTTGTTCATTTTGATTCTCAAGGGCTTTTTGTTTTTAGTGTTGTTAGAATTCTGGGTGATGGAGATGCTGGAAAGGTTTGTGAAGAAAGTTTTAATTGAAATAAAATAAACAGTGTAATTATTGAAAATGGTAATAAATCACAAGGATGCGTCTAGTTGTGGGACCTCTAACTTAAAAGGTTAGTGCTCTAAACTTCACAGTAAGTTGAAGTTACTGAAGCTGATCAATTTTCAAAATATTTTAGTGGTACTTTTTCAAGTATAATTGCTATAAAACTATGGTTAGATCCACAAATTTCAGAGCATTGTCCATAATGTAATCTTGTGCAATTTGATGTTACTGTGACTTGATTTAGGCATCCTGGAATTGCATCAGTTCTTAATTCTAGTGAGGGAGGGTACAGTTCATGAATGAAGTACATCTTCAGGTGAAATTAATATATGAATTGGAAGTTCTATTGGTAAAACAACTTGATTATTGACTTCTAGGAGGCAAAGGTTGCCTGGTTTTAGGTTGCTTGTTGGATTATATAAGAACCAAAGCACAGATCTTCATAATCAGTATACCCATAGCTTCAATATCATTGATGACCTATAATTTTTACTGTTAACATAGGGTTATTAATTTTGTCTATTATATATAAGATTCGTAGGGGAGGGAGCGCAATCAGAATAAGGATAACAGCTGGTAATATAGTTCAAATCATTTCTATTTCTAGAGCAACTATTGTACTTGCATGTGTTAATTTTGTTGTTACTATAAGTGAAATAATGTAAAGCACTAAAGAGCTAATGAGCAATACAATATTAATGCGTGGTCATGAAAGTTCACTAGCTCTTCTATAATAAGTGACAAAGCATTTTGTAAGCCTAAGCGAAAAGGGCAAGCCACATAAGATAAATAGATTTAAGTCTCTAATTTAACTTTGGCAAAGTTATGTAATTCTTTTACTAATATCTCATTGAGAAAGACATAGAGCCAGGCGTGGTGGTGCACACCTTTAATCCCAGCACTCGGGAGGCAGAGACAGGCAGATTTCTGAGTTCAAGGCCGGCCTGGTCTACAGAGAGAGTACCAGGACAACCACGGCTGCACAAAGAAACCCTGTCTCAAAAAAACAAAAAACAAAAAACAAAACAAAACAAAAAAGACATAGGGGTTATGAGACTGGCTGAAGCCAGTTTTAAGGGGTTCAAATCCTTCCTTTCTTATTTTACTTTTACAAAGGAAGGTTCCTCGAATGTATGAGAAGGTGGTGGACAGCTGTGAAGTCATTCTAAATTTGTTGAGGAATAAGAGTCTGATAATATCTCTCATTTTGAGGCAAAGGCTTCTCAGATTATAAAAATGAAAATGACTACATCTGTGAGTGAAATAAATGATCCTGTAGAAGAGACTATATTCCATGTAGTATAGGCATCTGGGTAATCAGGGTAACATCGAAGTATTCCTGAGAGACCTAGGAAACGTTGAGGGAAGGATGTTATATTTATTTCTACAAATATAATAGTGAAATAGACTTTAGCTCATGTGCCATCTAGAGTATAACTGATAATAATGGAAATTAGTGAACAAATCCAGCTAAAATAGCAAATATTGCTCCTATAGACAAGACATAGTGGAAGTGAGCAACTACATAATATGTATCATGCAGTACAATGTCAAGAGAGGAGTTTGATAGGACAATTCCAGTTAGTCTTCCAACTTTAAATAGAAAAAGAAAGCCTAGAGCTCATAGTCTATCTGCTGATCATTTAATATTACCATCATGTAATGTTGCAAGTCAGCTGGATACTTTTACACCAGTTGAACTGCTATAATTATAGTAGCAGATGTACAGTAAGCTCATGTGTCTACATCTAAGCCTACTGTAAATATATGATGTGCTCATACAATAAATCCTATGGCATGGCTACGGATAAGGAGCATGTGGTCAGAGATAATTGGACTTAGGACTTAGGGGGCAATAAATTATATATATATATATATATCATGAAGTTGGGAGGCAGATGATTTGATTGGTTTCAATCAGATATAGCAAGGAGGTAATCTGAGCCACCTCAAAAATCAAAATCAAAATGGTAAAAGAGTAATTTGGGAAGTATTTTTCTTTCACTTTTTTTGTTGTTAATTCCTAGTTTCTTTTGAATGTATTTTATAAATTTCTCTCAAGAGTCCAGCTGTACTATAAAGAAATTACATAGAGCACAGTTCCTAATTAGGAATGTGTTTGTGGTGAACTCAGCTAATTATGGTGCAAATATGCTTACCTGGACATGTTCTAAAAAATGTTAAATCTAGGCATGCACCAAGATTTTTAAATTCCAATTCATAGAGCATTCAGCTCAGTAGCTAATTGGATTAAGGCAATCAACTGGAGCCTAGCTGCTCAGCTAAGATTCAATAATCCTTTCTAATTAGAAGGTGGCAACATCTGGAACTGGTATAATTTTCCTTTGGCACTGGCATTTGGGTTCTGTTATGATGGTGTAGCTAGCATCTGATTTGACTGCTGTGATAAACACTTATGAAAGGAGAAAATGCTAACATCAAAGGAAAAAACAAACAAACAAGCAAAAAACAAAAACAACAACTTATCCAGCCTTGAGAAGTGAAAAATTCAGGCTCTGGTCTCTGACAGATGGGAAATACAGGTATTGATTGACACCTTCTTCAATTGTATTCTGGAGAATTCTTTCTAATGTCATTAAAAAAGGTGGAATCAAAGCAAAAAGCAATTTTGACACCGGATGAAAATTCATTTGGAGGCTTGTGGATGCCATGGTTCCTGTGAAAGTAAAACCCTGCACTCTGGTAAATTGTCCTGAGGTCTCTGTACACAAAGAGCAGTGTATGAGTTCACATACTGCTGGACCAGTGGACATGCTTAAAGTGGAAAGACACAGTAAATACCAGGCTTCATGGGGACAATAGAAGGCCTCTGGTTATGATGCAGATGTAAAATTTCAACTGAAGGAAAAGATGATTGTATTTAGAAAATGCTACTCAATCAATTAGCTATTGAGGGTGCAGCCTGGCTGGAAAAAGCAGGTCACCAGGAAAGGTCTTTGGAAGGTAAGTCTTCCTCTGCCCAGACGTTCCTGCCTGTCTCTCACACTTCCTGGCCAAATGTAGTGAAGGACCTTGTTCCTATATTCCCTTCAGCCATGATGTTTTACTTCATCATATGCCCCTGAAAATCACTGTTCTCAGCAACTTAGGCAGAAACGCCTAAAAGTATGAGCTAAAATAAATCTTTTCTCTTCTCACATTTATCTCATTGGCAAAAGTCTATGGCTGCCATATACATGCTCTATGACTGCAGGCCAGCCCTTAGAAAATCCTAAAACCAAGAAACTGACCAGGAGCTGTTTAAGCCAAAAATTGGCAAGAGTAAAATCACTGGACTGAGTCCAGTGGAAGAGTTAGGAGAAGGACTGAAGGAGCTGAAGGACATTCTAATCTCATAAAAAGACCAACAATACAAACTAACTAGACCCCCCAGAGCCCCCAGGGACTAAACAACAAACCAAAGAATATACATGAGTGGGTCCATGGTCTCCTGCTACATTTGTAGCAGAGGATGGCCTTATATGGCATCAGTGGCAGGGCAGGTGCTTGGGCCTGTGGAGGCTTGTTTCCCAAGTGAAAGGGTATGCTAGAGTGGGTGGGTGGGTTGGGGAGCACCCTTTTAGAGGCAAAGAGGAAGGGATGTGGGGTGGGGATTTATGGAGGAGAGACCGGGAAGGGGGGACAACATTTGAAATGTAAATAAATAAAATAATAATAAAAATGAAAATAAACTAGTAATTTTCAGGATGTCTGAAAGGGAAATTTCACCTTATATCAATAGAGATAGACAGGTAAACACAGGATACAACTGAGAAGTTTAAAGTGCTCATTGGAAGTAGATTTGTGACAGAGGCAGGGCCTACACTGCTGTGAGGACAGGTCAGAATAGGAGGACGATCTATTTGAAATCTTTTTTCAAAGGAACTCTTTCAACTCTGAAGCTAATATAAAAAAGATTAATGCTTTAAAATTCTATTTGTAGGAAGAATGTATATACTTTCAACCATGAATGGAAATATGTATAAAAATTCAGAATCAAGAACACTTTTTTTGTATGTTGAACTAAAAAAAAGTAAGGAATGGAAATTTAACTCTCTTTTAGAATAAAACACCACATACTGAAAAGTATAGTTAGAAATCCAGCCCATAGTCCAACCGCCAGTTTGGATCAGGAGCTCTCAGAGAATATACCCATGATGTGGTACTTGCATATTGTGTGACATCTCTCATCTCACACTGTGGAACACGGTTATGTGCGGCAAAATATCTTCTTCACATAATATTCTGATATTTATGAAAAGGATCTTCAGCTTCTGCTATAGAGTAACATAATTCAGATTTTAGAATTTAATAAATTAAATAAACAAAACAGGATAGCGCTAGAAAATGTGGTTGATAATCTAGAGATAAAAATAAAAGGATGATCAGGAGTCAGAGACAGCTGGATCGCTTTGAGTTCAAGGCTCTCTTGTTTTATAATGTGAGTTAAAGACCAGCCATAGCTACATACACAGTGAGACTCTGACTCAAATAAACAAACAAAAAGCAAGAATTATTAAGTATTTAAGATGACTTAAAAATTAGCCTTAGAAAAAGAAAACTTGTAAAATAACTATAATTCATATTAATGGGAATAGGGAGATGGCTGACAAAAATAAGAGGAGAAAGCAATGTAGTAATAATGATAAAATACAATATGTGGATGAGGAAATAAGATGAAATTTACAGATATGAAAACTCATTTATTTACTCTTATTAATCAACCAGTTTCTGGACATTACAGATCATTGAACGCAGCAACACTAAAGCGGTTAATTCAGTGAAGGCTTTGAACATGTGAATTAATCATCAAATTACAAATAGGTCTTACTAAATAATAGAATTAAGTAATCATCAATCATCATTGTATTTGTTAAAGAATTACATCTCTTCCAACTGAAGATGATTTGATAGGATTTTTTTCTCTTCTGAAAATGTTTTAATCTATGGAACAGCTATGAAAAATTAGGGTTGCAGTTCTCTGGGATAAAAATACATTTTAAAAAATTGCCTTGTTTTAAAAGTTATGGAAACTTTTTTGAGAATCTTTAGAGAAAAATCACATAGACACATCCTGTGCCTAGTAGAAATCGTTTGTCTCAGTCACAATGGTGTGTGCCTGTTTACAATTTAGTTGTCAGACACCTGAACAAAGTGCTCATGTTTGAGATTCTCAGGCCTCAGCTAGAAACAGGAGATGTGGTTTGCCTAGAAGAGAGAAGGTCCTGGGGAGGGAAGTCTAGGAAGTATATTTTCCTCTGGCCCTTTCCTTTCTCTTTCCTGTATCTTAGCATCCATGAGTTGAGTAAGTTCTGACCCATCTTTCCTAGCCATGATGTTTTGCCTCAATATGACCCTAGAATCAACAGTGGTAAGGAGTCCAGACTGAAACCTCTGAAGGCAAGCCAAAGTGAATCCTTGAGCTGTGTTGCTTGAAATAGTTTCTCAACAATAACCAAAACATGGTATTGAAACAGGAAGCCGTTGTTGTAGTAATCTAACCATGTTGTTCCGAAATCTTGGGATTCAATTTGTCATGGTTTGGGCATACAGATGAAAGTAGATCTATAATTTTGTGAGCATAACTTAACGTGCCCTTCTGGCTAGAGCTCAGATATCAGTAATGTCTATAGGACTGTGGACAGTAAAGAACATGCTCATGGGCTTTCGGATGTGCACGGAGGCTACATTGTATTAGAGGCCCTTCATGTCGCATTCTGGCAACAGTCTCATCTAAATATGTCTATGCCCTTAGCTCTGCAGAAAGGTAAATGTGATGGACTGAGTAAGCAGGTGCAGGAGAGATTAGGCAGCCTGGCATTCAGACTGTCCCATGGCTATTATTACTGGCTTCTTCAGTCTAGGTTAATAATGAGAATTGGAAGCTAAACTCAGAGGAAAAAAATTGAAGATTTATTTAGAAAATCCATGTAAATTGGGTGGTGAGAAAGCTATGATCTCTAAATAGATTAGTGCCAATACAAGGAAGCCAAGTACTTCGCAATAGAGATAGTAAGAAAATGTCTAGAGGGTAGAGAGTGCCTGTGGCCCAGCTGGATTTGTAAGGTATCTTGTTCTGGCTCCTACTTTCCTCTCCTAGTCCAATCTACCACAAAAGATACAGCTTCTATACAAAAGATACTACATAGGCTCACACTGCTCTGATGTTCACTTCAAATGCAAAGTAACCCAGCCAGCCATTTTGGACTGGAAAACTAGAAATATGGAACCAAATAAAACACCCCTCTCATGGTTTGTTTTGATGAGGTATCTGTTACAATAATACAAAAGTACCCAGGAACTTGATAACTGTATAGTCTAACCCACAGAGTGGTCAGAGTTTCATTTTCTTTTTTTTTTCTTTTTTATAATTTTTAATATTTTTATTACATATTTTCCTCAATTACATTTCCAATGCTATCCCAAAAGTCCCCCATAGCGCCCCCCACTTCCCTACCCACCCATTCCCATTCTTTTGGCCCTGGCATTCCCCTATATTGGGGCATATAAAGTTTGCAAGTCCAATGGGCCTCTCTTTCCATTGATGGCCGACTAGGCCATCTTTCGATACATATGCAGCTAGAGACAAGAGCTCCGGGGTTCTGGTTAGTACATCATGTTGTTCCAACAATAGGGTTGCAGATCCCTTTAGCTCCTTGGGTACTTTCTCTAGCTTCTCCATTGGGAGCCCTGTGATACATCCAATAGTTGACTGTGAACATCCACTCCTGTGTTTGCTAGGCCCCGGCATCGTCTCACAAGAAACAGCTATATTTGGGTCTTTTCAGCAAAATCTTGCTAGTGTATGCAATGGTGTCAGCATTTAGAAGCTGATTATGGGATGGATCCCTGGATACAGCAGTCTCTAAATGGTCCATCCTTTCATCACAGCTACGAACTTTGTCTCTGTAACTCCTTCCCTGGGTGTTTTGTTCCCAATTCTAAGAAGGGGCACAGTGTCCACACTTTGGTCTTCATTCTTCTTGAGTTTCATGCGTTTAGGAAATTGTATCTTATATCTGGGGTATCCTAAGTTTTGGGCTAATATCCACTTATCAGTGAATACATATTGTGTGAGTTCTTTTGTGATTGTGTTACTTCACTCAAGATGATGCCCTCCAGGTCCATCCATTTGGCTAGGAATTTCATAAATTCATTCTTTTTAATAGCTGAGTAGTACTCCATTGTGTAAATGTACCATAATTTCTGTATCCATTCCTCTGTTGAGGGACATCTGGGTTCTTTCCAGCTTCTGGATATTATAAATAGGGCTGCTATGAACATAGTGGAGCATGTGTCCTTTTTACCGGTTGGG